>NC_089842.1:100614728-101302728 GCF_035609145.1 Eleutherodactylus coqui | reverse complement strand
GTTTTTTTTTTAAATGTCATTATTGTGTATAATTTATTTTTAATAGTCCTGTGTTCCAAAACCCCCATGTGTTTTACTGCTTTCCCATCCTTCTCATATGTCACTGTGCCCCAGCGCTGTGAAAGATAAGCATTTGATTTTGCCTACGGCTTCTCTCCTCGCAGCGCCCACTCACTGCTGGGCCCAATCCATTGGCAGGGCTCTCAGTGCATTGGGTGTACACTATTGTATGTCAAAGCATTGAGTCCAGTGGGAACCTGGCAGCGCTGTGAAGAGAGACGCTGTGTGCAGAAAAGAGCGCTTTTCCTTCACAGCACCCAGGGATGGTGGCATATAAGAAGGACATGAGAATTGTAAAACACGGGGTGGTAGGATACATGGGGCACAGAGTTCTTAAAAATAAATTAGATATAATAGTGATGTTCATGAATAAACCGTAATATGGGAGGAGGACAGTGTTTGCAGCTGTTCTCTATAGAGAACAGCTGCAGACACTTGTGGATGGAGCGCCCTCTACTGTTAAACAGCCGGATGAAGACAGAGTTCTCAGCTCCGTCTTCACCTAGCTGCATAGTAGAAGAGGCGTTTTGTAAGAAAAATGTACAGAATAGGCTAATATATCTATTGCAAAAATGCTTAGAATTGCCTATTCTGTACATTAAAAGAGTGCACTTACTCTTTCAGGAAGTTTAGAGGATTTGCTGCTAGTGACAATAGTGTAGCATTAGTCCGCACCGGGATGTAGAGAGAATAGAGGTGCTTAGTGAAGGGTATTAGAATCTGCTAAATGTCTCGGGCCAGGGCAGAGAGAGCTGATGTGTTCAGTAGATTAGAAAAGCAGAGATTAAATCTAAAATCCCTCTTTAGAAGCACATTCTGTTTTCCGTGATTCTCCAGTTTTATTATTTTCTGACATGATGCTTACAGACTTTGCCCACTTTTGCAAACAATTGATTTATTATTCTCTCAATGCATATAATATGAAGAATAAAGTAACTTTGCAATAAAAGTTAATTAAAAAATTCCCCACCAGTTTGCTTGTACAGTCAAATTGTGCTCTATTTCTTGCTAACCTACTAAGTATATGTTACCAGAAAGTAGAGGACAACAGAACATTAATATGAGGCTGCAGGGTGTCTATTGTCTATTCCCATGGGGATGCATAGTCTGCATAGGATCTGTAGGATCCAGACAATAGGAAAGTTTTAATGGAAACGTATTGCAAAATTGTTTAGTTATGCACTTTAGATTAATGCGGACCCCAGCCGATCGACTATTGATGGGTCATCAATAGTATTTCCCTGGAAAAGCCCTTTAGGGCCCAAACAGCATTGTTTTTTAAGAGGTATGACTTGCACTCGGAACCATAATGCCCAGCTTGACTATCACTAACTTACATGATGAGTCTGAACTGATTTTCTTGAATCTACAGACTGAATGATCTAGTATAAGTTCAACTTCCTTATTGCCAATGTGATATATCTCCTTCAGGTCGGGGAACGTCTTGGACGCTATGAAGTGGAGAAACGCTGCGCTGTGGAGAAGGAAGACTATGATACCGCCAAACAGAAGAAGCAACAGATGGAAGAATATCGCCAGAAAGTTTACCAACAGTTAGAGCTGCATGACCTCTTGGACACGGCCCTGGTAGGTGCCAGCCTTTGATGTTCTTCTGTTTTACCCTGTGACTGTCCAGCATGAGGAGTATACAGGTGTCAGCACAGTGGAGGGAGTACGAAGGACTGTCTGTTCCCCTATATTGCCATTGTGGGGAACATTAGCAACAGTGTCTGTATTCCAGATCTATCATATATGTATGTTGTGTACAAATAGTTCTTCCTAACAATAAACTGGCAGTACTTATTACATATAAGGCAGCTTAAAGTTTTTAACTATTAACCCTTTAAATGCCCCGAACTATGTTCGGGGGTCCCGTACGCGCCCCCCCCCGTGGTGAGGTTGGGGGAGCCGTGCAGTTGTCATGGCAGCCGGGGGCCTTCTGAAAGGGCTGCCTTGACAACTGCCTATCAAGTCATTCCCGTAGGGTGGCTTGATAGACTGCCTGTCAAATGGCAGTAATAGCAAGTATGCTCGCTCATCTCTTAAGGGCAATTACTCGATCGAGCATTGCCCTTAGCGAGTACCTGCCCGCTCGGAAGAAAAGGTTCGGCTGCCGGCGCGGGTGACCGGTGAGTTGCGGCAGGGGGAAGCAGGGGGGGGGGGGATCTCCCCTCCGTTCCTCTCCGCCCGTCGCCGGCAGCCGAATCTTTTCTTCCGAGCGGGCAGGTACTCGCTAAGGGCAATGCTCGATCGAGTAATTGCCCTTAGCGAGTATGCTCGCTCATCTCTAGACGTAATGCTATAGCATTACGTCATACTGCAGGAGCGATCAAAGCATCGCTGGTTGTAGTCCCCCAGGGGGACTTTAAAGTAAAGTTAAAAAAAAATAAATAAAGTTTTATTAATTGTAAAAAAAAAAAAAAAAAAAAAAAAGAGAAGTTTAAATCGCCCCCCTTTTGCCATATCTATTATTAAAAATCTAAATCATAAAAGAAAAATATGTATTTGGTATCGCCGCATCCGTAAAAGTTCGATCTATCAAAGTAGCGCATTAGTTACCCCGCACTGTGAACGTCGTCCGAAAAAAAGAACGCCAGAAATGCACTTTTTTAGTTACCCTGTCTCCCAGAAAAAATGCAATAAAAAGCGATCAAAAAGTCATATGTATTCCAAATCGGTACTAACAGAAACTACAGGACATTCCGCAGAAAATGAGCCATCGCTAAACTACATCGACGGAAAAATAAAAAAGTTATTGCGCGCAGAAGATGACTGCAGAAAATAATTGAAAAAAATTAAATGTCTTTAAAAAAAAAAAAAGAGTAGTATAGTAAAAAAACCTATATAAGTTTGGTATCGTAGTAATCATACCGACCCATAGAATAAAGTTATCATGTCATTTATGTTGCAGTTTGTGGGCTGTAGAAACAAGACGCACTGAAAGATGGCAGAATGTCGTTTTTGTTTTGTTTTTCATTTTACTCCACTTAGAATTTTTTTAAAGTTTTTCAGTACATTATATGGTACATTAAATAGCACCATTGAAAAATACAACTCGCCCCGCAAAAAACAAGCCCTCATAGAGCGACATCGATGGATAAATAAAGGAGTTACGATTTTTTTGAAGGGGGGAGGAGAAAACGAAAATGGAAAAGGAAAAAGGGGCGGCGTCATTAAGGGGTTAAACAAATGGGAAGAAGGATGCATCTGAGCGCTGTGTCCATCCGGCTGTCATCACAGACTTTCTATGGAGCTTGTAAACTGCTCTGTGCAGAGACAGACATAGCCAAACCTGCATAGTCCTCAGCTGAGCGCTTCTGTCTGTTCATTTTAGCGAACGGTGGCGGTCTCAGCACCTGGAACCCCCACCAATCAGTACCTCTGACATCTCACTGTGACATGTCAGAGTTTTTAAAATAGTTTAGTCCGGCAGCGATCTGCACCTGCCGCGCGCTTTTACTCATGTGCCAATATGGATGACTGTTATCAGATAACAGTGATCATGTGAAGTTAAAAAGATGTTAAAGAAAAAAAAGTTTTAATTTCATCTCCCTTACGGATCGTATCTGTGAGGGGAGATGAAATTGCATAACGAAGGTCCCTGGATTTGTCCCCCGATGGGATCTTTATCCGTGGACCCTTCCCCGGCTTTGGCGCCTGCGCCCATCATCGTAATGGCGGACACATGTGCAAAAGTCAAGGATTGCCTGGGAAATTTAAAATCTCCCTGCTTCTGGCTACCAAAGGCATTTTAGCGAACGGTGGCGGTCTCAGCACCTGGAACCCCCACCATTCAGTACCTCTGACATCTCACTGTGTGACATGTCAGAGTTTTTAATATAGTTTAGTTACTCTGTGAATTAAAAAAGAAAAAGATCACACAACACGCACAATGAAGAGTAATAACAGATATGAATGCTCTTGCAATTCGCACGAGGGTTTGCGCAGAGATTTTTCAAAACTACCTTGTTATACTATGTTGGTCGCCATACACATTAGTCAAAAGCAAACCTGCTGATTTTGGCAAGACCGGACAACACCCGCATGGGTATGGGAGACTCCTGACTTTATCCCAACAGAAGATATCGAGAAAATAGGATTTGTTGTGTTGAATTTTAGCACCTGATCCTTCAAGGTATCTTTTAGGCCTCCTGCACACAGGCGGGTCAGACCCCACATGCGGGATTTCCACAGCGGAGTTAGACCCGGTGACCCCAGATTACCTCTCTGCCATCTCCTTTTCTGCACTGCGGATGTGCGCTGGCATGCCGGCGCACATGCGCAGTACAGAGGATGCCGTGCCTGTGGCGATGGTTGTGGGAGCCGCGTCATTCTGCAATGAGTATTGGAGAATGGCCGCAGGATGGACGGCTTCTATTGACTTCATGCATGTTGCAATTTCTTCCCCACGAGTGGAAAATCGCAATCAATTTCCACTCGTGGACAGGAAATCACGTTTGGCCATAGCATGCTATGGGCTGAGTTTGCTGTACAATCCAGAGACGAAATCCCACTCCGGATTTTGCAATGCAAATCCGCCCCGGCTTTAGATGGAATGACACATAAGCATTCTGCAGCCATCCCACCAACTCTTGCCCATATGCTTTCACACAGGAGCGATAGTCATTCAGAGAATGGAGGTGTAACGGGCCGGAGATCATTCCACCATCCACTGCAAACAGGTAGTCCTTCATACATGAATACCTGCCTGTTTGCACGGACCAATAGTCTCTTGGTATTTAGTTGAATTAAAAAACAATTGACTGACAAGTGGGCACATTTTTTTTTTCTCTTTCTCTTTACTCTGTCCCCTATCGGTGCCCACATATACACAGGATGACTATCGGCCGAATTCATGATTATTCAACCGATAAAGAAATGAGAACTGTAATACCATCCATACTGCTTGTCACCCAGCTTTCACAAGAACAGATATAAAGTCAAAGTCACTGAATAGATGATTTATTATTACAGCTAGAACAAGTTTGGCGTGGCTCGGGGGTAGAGGTGCCTAATGTTTTTCTTTAAGCCTTTAGGCACAGTATCAAGGCACTTTAGTTTTAACCTTGCTCACTGGTCGTAGTTTTTTCTATGTGGCAACAAATAGTTTGATATTTCCACATGTGACGGGACATTCCTGGGGAATTAGTACCCCCCACCCACCTGAGATCAGGTTTCCTATAATGGAGCGATTCCCTTCAACTCCTAATAACTTTTTAATGACAGGAGAGGAAGGATAAGAAGATAAAGTCTTTGACGGTGTGAGGCAGACCTTGAAGACCAAGTGCTTATTATTGCTGTCTGACAGTTCTTGGCAACCTGGAGCCCTCAAACTACCCTGATATTTGGGTCCATGTTTCCTTGGGGGGAGGCGGGCAGTTTCTAAAAACCTCTAAACTAGCCAAGTGGAATAACTAGTTGATATACTATAAAAGTCTTTTGTGGGAAGACCTATTTTAAAGACCTATTGTCACCATGAACATTTATGGTAGTAGTCTCCAATCTGTGCGACGCCCATCATGGCTGACCGCTAACGGCAACTGAATTGTGGCATATTGTTTTGCATCCTCACCAGTCAGTGAATGCAGCACCCCTATTGTACGCAAGGGGCAAGGATAGAAGAGCAATTGAGATAAGCCATGAATGCTTGGGATGACCCATAAGGGCTGCTTTATATTAGCAGATTTTGCTTGTAAATAATATAAGTTCTTATTTTTTGGCAATCGTAAAATCTTGGCTGTTTGTTCTTTAAGCAGTGACCTTTCCATTCATGGAGTGCCTGAAGTGACAAAGTACATAGTGCTTCTAGTCCCAGTTTTTCCATTTTATGAGAATACTGTTGCAAGGAGAGAAGGTCACAAGAAGATTGTGTAAAGTTGTGCATCCAGTATTCTTTCATTCTTAACCCCTTAGTGACAGCCCCATTGACTTTTTATATCCTAGCTAAGTGGGCTTTAATCCCCAAGGACATAAAACCATGCTTCCTCTGGGGATTAAAGCCACGTGGGCTGTGGACATGACAGCTCCATGCTGTCGGTTCCTGGAGGTAACCGACAACCTGGAGCAGTCACAGGGAGGGCCCGCTCCTCCCCCTTTCCCCCCGGCAATGCGATCATTGCTATCCAATGTATAGCGCTGATCACATTAAAGTGTAAAAAAAGTTTTTAAAAAGTTAAAGATTCAACTGCCCTCATGGATCAGGTCCATCAGGGTAGCTGAGAGTACTCACGCCCATCCTTAGTAGTGATCCACTGCCATCTGGTCCTCCAGGACCTGACGCTGGTCTTCAGAAGGCCGTGAGCCCTGGCAAGTTTGAAATCTCCTGGCTACTGAAGGTAGCCGGGAGGCAAGGAGATGTCACCAGGGACCGCAGTGATTGGTCCCTGGGCCTGTGATCACGGAAAAGTGAAAAAAAGTTAAAGTTTCACCTCACCTCATGGGTCGGATCCATGAGGGGAGGTGAAAATACTCACCGTTGTCCTCCGTGATGTCCCGCGGCGATCTGCACCTGCCGCGGGCTTTTGCACATGTGCCAATGTGGATGGCTGTCATCGGATAACAGTGATCATGTTAAGTTAAAAAGTGTTAAAACTTTTTAAACTTTTCTTTTTTTTTTTTTTTTATTTCATCTCCCCTTACAGATCATATCCGTGAGGGGAGATGAAATTACATAACTAAGGTCCCTGGATTTGTCCCCCGATGGGATTTTTATCCGTGGACCCTTCCCCGACTTTGGCGCATGCGCCAGTCATCGTAATGGCAGACACATGCGCAAAAGTCGAGGATTGCGCGGGAAATTTTAAATCTCCCTGCTTCTGGCTACCAAATGTAGCCGAGAGCCTGGAGATGTCATGTGGGGCCGCGATATGCAGTTACTGGTCACGGGATCGCCGTTATTCAATGGATAATGGCGATCACGTAAAAGTTAAAAAAAAGAAATGTTGAAGTTTTATCTACCCTCACCGATTCAATCGGTGAAAGGAGATGAAACTTCTTACCGGAGGCCTCCGCATTTGAAGTCCAACACGATCATCCTCCATGGACCTTACCCGACTCCTGTGTATGCGCCCGCAGTCAAAATGCCTGATACATGAGCAGGAGCCGGGGAGCCCAGGAAATTTGAAATCTTCGTGACATAGAGCCCATTGTACTTTATGGTCACGAATATACCCGCAGCCCATACACAACTGCATTGTGTACAGGTTGCGGGTACCCGAGTCATAGCTAAGCAACGGCGCGGGAAATATAAACAAAAAACTTTGTACTGCGCATGACCGCATGTGTGAGTACGCAGTTATGTGCAGTGCATTACGTGTCCGTACACAGGGACACAGCTGTGTGAGCCCGGCATTATTCAGACCGCTACCTGTACTACGTAATTTACAAGAAGCCCCGGGAACGCTCGCCTTCCTGCAGTTCCAGGAGCAGCTTGTTGAGCGCCTTCTTAGTGAGACCGCCGCACCTCCACAAAGTTACGAAGCCTCGTAGAGCGCCACTTTTTACACCCCATCCCACCCGCTGAGGTCAAGAAATATACCCTAAAAAAGCATGGGAGGAGGGATACCCGATTTTATTGCCCCATGTGCCCATCCCAATCAGGCTTCCATAATTTCCCCTGTCTTCGGACATACCACACAGTTTACATTATTACTTTTATCTACGTTTAGGTAATGCCAACAAGGGCGCGGAGGGGGGGGGGGATTATTTTCAGGGAGTCCATTTTTTTCTGCACAACTGAGCAATTGGGCCTGGAATTTATTTAGTTTTTCCCTGAAATCCAACGGGTGTTCCCTCCATTATAGGCCGATCCATGTGTCCTGTAAGTAGATTAGGGTCACAATGGGTATGTTTCTGAACACGGGACAAACAGGGGTATCCATTTTGGGCTGAAAGTCTTCATTCATATATGTGTGCTGTACAAAAAAACCCTGTTTTTAAATTGAGACAATTGCCAAAAAATGAGAATTGTAATTTTTTTCCTTCTGCTTTGTTTAGATTAATTCAGAAACTATGGAGTCAAAATACGCAGTACACCCCTGGATGAATTCATTAAGGGGTCTAGTTTTCAAAAGGGGGCATTTGTGGGGGGTTCTCTGTCGTTTTGGCCGCTGAAGAGTTCTACAAGTGGGCAATGGGGTCTAAAACACCTTAATGCAAAATGTCTGTTCTGAAAGCCCCCAGTTGCTCCTTTCATTTTGGGCCCCTTGTGCATACAGACATAAGATTAGGGCCGCAATAGATATGTTTCTGAATACTGGACAAACATGGGTATCCATTTTGGGCTGCATATCCTCATTTTCATGTGCATTATAGGAAAAAAAACTACCTTTAAAATGTCATATTTGCAAAGATATGAAATTCTATTTTTTCCTCTAAATTGCATTAAATCCTGAAAACAAACTGTGGGGTCAAAATACTCATGACCCCTCCTCAGTGAATACATTAAGGGGTGTAGTTTTTAAAATGGGGTCATTTGTGGGGGTATCTATCATTCTGACACCTATGAGTCTTTGCAATCTTGGCTTGGTGTAGGAAAACAAAATGTTCCTCAAAATGTTGATAATCAATGTTAAATGTGTACGTCTCCTAAATAGTTAAAAAAAAAAAAAACTATTATTTTTCCAATGTGCGTCCAGAATAAAGTAAAAGGATGGAAATACATATGTTATTAAAAATATGTACATTATGTTTGCACCTATTTGAGATATTGCAGTTGAAAATGTGAAAAAATGAAAATATTTTTAACATTTTTCCAATTTTGGCACATTTAATAAATATACACAAATACTATCAGACTATTTCCACCACCTAAATGAAGTAGAATATGTGTCGAAAAAACAATGTCAGAATCACTGGGATATGCAAAACCTTTATGGAGTTATTCTATGTCAAAGTGACACTTGTCAGATTTCAAAATTTGGCTTGGTCATTAAGGGGTTAAAAGAATGATGTAGAATTATATAGTAGTAGTATTTTACAACAGTTATTGATGTAAACTTTGAGCATATGTCATGGTGCCAACTTGGTATAATTCTATCTATATGATATAGATGTATTTCATTAGATCTACTACATTCTTATACAAAACTGTACACTTAATAAGTGGCACAATTTTCCTTTTTTTAATTTAGAATCTACATAAAAAGCAGTAACACAACAAATTTATTAAGTTCATTGCCTTATACTGATCCTGAGTTACATCCTATATACTCCAGAGCTTCACTCACTATTCTGCTGGTGGAGTCATTGTGTATATACATTACATTTCTTATCCTGTATTGATCCTGAATTACACCCTGTATCATACTCCAGAGCTGCACTCGCTATACTGCTGATGAAGTTACTGTATACATACATTATATTACTCACCCTGTACTGATTCAATGTGGTATCCTGTCTTATACTTCAGAGCTGCAATCACTGTTCTGCTGATGGAGTCACATACATTACTTATCCTGTATTGATCCTGAGTTATAGGCTATTGAAAACAGTTGGCTTTGACTTGTTGTCGATTACAAGCCTAGCTGAGCTCTTATAGTGACAGTTTTTCCTACTTTCTTATGTGTGGGTAAGCAAGACTCTCCTCAGGACCCTCCCTACACAACACTAACCTACTCATCATCTATGACTACTGAGGTCTGATCAATTAGTGAAAAGATGAATGCAGTTGTTCCCCAATGTCCTTTTTTAGTTCAATGTCTAACTGTCTGGATGCCCCGTTTCTCATTCTCATAAGATACAGAGAGCTCCCGAATCATCTATGAATCCACTGGAGTATTCGTCTAGCCCCCCGCCTCAGCAACAGCTCAAAGCGGCAGCCTCTCCACAAGCAGAGAAGGAAAGAAGTACAGAAAAGAAGAATAAAAGAGAGCAGCAAGAAAAATTACCCAAAGTCACTTCTCCTAAGCCAGGTCCCCAACGTCGTTCTCCTTCTCCTCCTCCTCTTCCTCCTCCAGCTTCATCCACAACTGATTCCAGGATCAATGTAAGTGCATTAACTCAAATATTGGACATGTATGGCAAGTAAACAGGAGTCACACGACTGATCAGCTAATATTGCCATGGGAAGCGGCGCCACCTTTCTATGGAGAAAATGTATTAAACAGCCTATTCTGTTTTTTTATTTTAAGGTTGATGCTTTACCTTATGACGAGCGGCCTCTCCCAGCTCAGCGGAAGCAGAAGGATGATACATTTACCTACCTGGAGCCAGAAACAAATGAAGATATTGTTGGGGATACTCCCAGAAGCAGGATCACTGGTGAGCCAGAGCCACTGACGGAGAAAGCATCACGAGAGGCTGGATTTGCCATTGAAGTCTTCGGTGAAGCTTTGGTAAGCATCTGCTTATGAAGTTCTTCAGCAAATTTTGAAAAAATGCTTAGAGATGAGCAAAAGGGTTTTATTCACTTACATGATTGGAAATCTGTTGTCAGGATGAAATCCAGAATTGATTAAATGTTTGTTTTGTCTTAGGTTGCAGGAGCCTATTCCAAGACTTGGTCATACAGAGAAGATGCCTTAGTAGCCGTGTATAAGAAGCTGTCAGATGTGCCCACTACAACCTCTAAAGACGACTTAAAGAATATGCTGAGGGCAGCTGTGTTCCTTATCCGGAGAGCGATCAAAGACAAAGTTTCTTCAGTAAGTAATTGCAAAGTTATCACAGACAAGCTACAGTGTTTCCCTGTAAATAAGACACTGTCTAATATTATTTTCCGCCCCAAAAGGGGCACAGTGTCTTATTTTCGGGGGGAAGGTCTGTGGCATCCGGATGGTCCGCCGCGTCCTGATGGTCTCCGGCGGCACTGCGGCAAGTGTCCTCCCCGTCTGCCTGCTCAACTTCTTTCTGGCGACGGGGCTTTGAATACCCCGCCTCCAGCAAAGCGAGCACTGTGATTGGCTAATCACAGCGCCAGCAGCCAATCATAGCTGGCACTCGATGAGGAAATCACAGCCATTCTGTGATGTCATCCACTGAATGGCTGTGATTGGCTCATCAAGCGCCGCCTGTGATTCGCAGATGGCACTGAGATTAGCCAATCACAGGGCTCACTTTGCTGGAGGCAGGGTATTCAAAGCCCCGTCACCAGCAGAAATTGAGCAGGCAGACCTGGAGGACTCAGCCGTTTGCCTCAGCGCAGCTGGAGACCATCGGGACGCCGCGGACCAGGTGAGTATTGATTTGGGGGGGAGCATCTGAACTAGGTCCTATTTTTGGGGGAGGCCTTATATTGCAAGCCTCCCCTAAAAACCTGATAGATCTTACTATCGGGGTAGGACCTATTTTGGGGGGGGAACACGGTAGACACAATCGTATAACTTATGTTCAAGTGGAGCAATACATCAAAAATGCAAAATTTATAGGAACAAACAAGACATAGTAGGCATTTAAGGAGCTGTACGACTAGCAGCTGCTGGTCATAGTGTCTCCCAAATATCTTAAAGCTTAAGCCCCGTTTAGATGAATCGAATTCTATTCAGAAAATTGTTCAAATGAGCAAAACTGAACGATAATCACTCAGTTTAAACGCCAGGGGGGGGGGGGGGGGAGGGGGGGGAGGGTACCAGGCCAGCAGTGTTATCTGTGCTATAGATTTCTCAAACTTCCCAGTCACTCATAAGTACTCGTGAAGAATTTAGCCCTCTATTGAAAGTGTCAAAAGTTATTATAAATTTATATTCCCAAATTCTTCTATGGCTTTGTGACTTGAATTGCCTTTCAGTATCATAACTTTCATATCTTCTATGTTGTGTCCCTGACTAGAATATTCCCTCCGCCACAGGTAATTCTGTCTTTCTCTGTTTAATCGTGTGGCGATGAGATCTCTTCCTCGATTTAAGTTTTTATCCTGTCTCTCCAACATAAAGGCCCACAACAGGACATTTACTACACAGGATCAGGTGCACAACATTAGAGGTGGAACATGTGAAAGTCCCCGGGATCTTATAGTCCTGTTATGTGCTGGGGATTGGAAAACACTGAACGATTAGTGCATGAGAACTGCAGGACTCTCAATGAGAATGGTGCAGTTTAAACAGGCAGCCTGAGCGCAAACGAGCTGGTGGTGACGTGACGAGCTTGGGAAAACTAGAATCAAGAGATTCTCGGCTTATATAAAAAAGGCATTATTAGTCTCTTCCCCCTCACCTATCTATAGCTTCTCCTATTAGGACCTTAAAGTGCCAATACATTTTCAATACCTACCGTATCAACCAAATGCTAGTTCTCCCGAAATCCACATATACATAAATGGTCGGTTCGGCTTATGACTTATCTACAAGGGGGATGAAAGGATCGGGTGTTGAAATTCATCATACTCGATCCTTGTATGCCTTGACATCATCCATGAGGAAAGGTAAGGAGACCTCTATACACATACGGGAGTTGTCTGCGTCCATAGTGCACAATAGGGCTCTATCGCACATAATACGTGGTAAACTCAAACATGCTGTGTTCTTTTTTTACATGTGCATGATATGCAATGTATGAGTATATTTCATCAAATACATTTATCTCACCCCCGCAATCCGCTATTAAATTACGCTCGTGTGAGCCTGCCCTTAGGCTACATTCACATTTGTATTTCAAGACTCTGTCAGATTTAACAGGGAGAATAGCACTGAGTTCAGCACAGTTCTTCTCATAAAAACAGTGGACATCACAACATACCGATGGTGAGCCGGTGGGGTCTTTTGGGTGCCAGTTGTATCTGTCATACGATGGATCTGACAGAGCTTGCTATGAGCAGAAGCCGCAATGTAAACATGAACGTAGCCTTCATAACATTCTGGAACAAATACACCCTGCTACATCACTCTCTATATATCTTTATGAGAACAGATTTTTTCTTAACCCCCCACTACCCCTTCATTGCCAAAACCACTTTTTCAAGTTAGCCTGGTAAATATGTATGTGGTTGGTAAATATATGGTTGGACAGGTCCCATGATATGGCTCACTGTACTCCAGTGTGTTCTGCTCGGTCACCCAGCAGTAGGTAACACAGGGGACTTTGTGTTTGCGCAGCTCTATAGTTGCTATGCCCGACATGTTACATACCAAAAAGTTATTTTTTAAGTAGCTGAGGTTGTCACGTTAAATGCCATCAACCACGTGTGGCTTTTTTTGGAACAGAGGGGTCATCAGAAGCTGAAAATACATAGTAACATAGTATGTTAGGCTGAAAAAAGACAGATGTCCATCCAGTTCAGCCTATTATACTCCAATGTTGATCCAGAGGAAGGCAAAAAAAAAAACCAATGAGGTAAAGGCCAATGGAAATGAAAATAACATCGCAGCCACCAAGATGATTCATGATCTGCTGCCACAGAATGTACAAAAGTAAAACTGATGTATTATGATGAAGAGTTTAGACTCGTTTCTGCTAGACATGTTTTATCAGACATACAGTAGTTTTAGCGTCATCTGCTACAATTAAGCCTCCAGATGCAGAATCCAAACTTTCAGCTGTTGTTTTCCAGCCCGAGAGACTGAGGTTTATATGTCAAGTTTTGATCAGAAGACCATTAGGTAATGGCACACTGCTGTATTCTGCTGCCAGCAGCCTGTAGTCAGAGGCGGTCGTCAGCCACTGGAATTTTCAGCAGTTCTTGGCTCAGCAGCTGATCTGGAACTATTATGAAACTGATGTATAAGCAGTTTCCTAATAAATGAGGAAAACTGTAGATTCAAGCTGGATCTGTACACTAAGGCCCAATGTCCACGGGCAATTGTAATTTGTGGAACCCGCATGGGAGATCCGTAAATCAAGCCGCCCATAGGGATGCATTAGCATCCGCAAAACAATGTTATAGCACGCGGATGTGGTTTTTTTTCTCTCCGGTGTGCAGATCACATACGCGGGAAGAAATCGCAGTATGCCTCATTTTTCTGCGGATCCCGCAGGGACGGCTTCCACTGCAGTCACTGAAAGCCGTCCAATCCGCGGCACAGCCACAGCTGTGACTGGGGACATTCCGCAGGAAAGCAGGAGATTTAAAGAAAAAATGCACTGCGTAAGCGCCCAGCACGTCGACGGCACATCCGGACGTATCAGCTGTGCTGGAGAAAAAAGACCCGTCTGGCACAGAGGAGTCCCGCGCTGGATCCTGACAGGTTAGAAAATGTCTTTTTCTGTCTGTCTGCGGGCACGGCTGGATTCCGCTGCGGGATTCAGCTGAAGGAATCCGTGTGTGCAAGTGGACATAAGGCCTAACAGTCCATGCTTTTGACGTTGTCATATTCTCGGACACATGAACCCCATGCGCTCCCTATATGAGACAACATATTTTAGAAGCAATGAGGATACTTCCGTAATGCTAAGAACGCCACTATTTTTTATATATTATTTGGTCACAGAGTCCATATGAGTTTATGAGAACAAAGATCTGAGTCTCTGACTCAGTGGGCACCGTATTACGGATCCAGATTCATAAATGTGCATAAGGCTGAAGGGTACGATCAAACATGCCCCTTCACTAACAAAAGTGTCCTAGAACAGCTTTGTTGGCATGCTGTACTGTATGTAGGATTGCTCACCTGGCCGCCGGCTCCAGTCTGCGCATGCGTCGGCTGCCCGTCAGCCGGCACATGAAAGAGCCGGGGCCGCCGGGCGCGGGTGAGTACGCGCTCGTCTCTGCAGGCGCTCAGGTCGGGTCCCGCGGCGAGCATTCTCGCCGGATTCGACCCGCTCGTCTGCAGGCGGCCTAACTCGTTTCTTTCTGGGTCAAGCCAAAGACTTTTCAGCAGCCCCTCGTATAAAAACACAGAGTCTGACTGACAGAAGAACAACACAGTTAGGGCTCTTGGAAGGGGAGGACAAAAATAACACACTGAGAATACAACTAAGCTGTTATTATCTCAGAAAACACCACTCAACGGTCCTGACAGAACACACTGACCTACTACCACCATAGAAATCCAGTGGGCTAAAGGACCTGTGATGATGTCACTGCTGTGGGAGGAGCCAAGCTGTGTGTGTGTGATGTGTGGGGTGTAGCAGAGCTGTGTGTCGCATTGTGCCACCAGAAACACTGGTACTATAATTTCCTACACAACTCAGCAGTCCTGACAGAACACACTGACCTACTACCACCACAGAAATCCAGTGGGCTAAAGGACCTATGGTGATGTCACTGCTGTGGGAGGAGCCAAGCTGTGTTTCGATTTTGTGGTAATCGAGCTACTGTGAGTGTGATGTGCCACCAGAAACACTGCTACTATAATGTCCTACTAATTACTAGTATATATCAAAACAACTAAAACAAAATAGGGCACTGATTCAATCCTGGTGTATCTTGTCTCCACCAGAAGACTAGGTGGAGACAAGCTGCACACCCACAAGCAACGCCCACAACTTGATTGGCTGGGCCGCAGAATTGGTTTCCATTATGTCCCCTTTCGCCTCGTTGTGCCACTGACCCCACGGCTGCTCTCTCTTGTGCCCTGACTGGCTTTTGCAATAGACTGCGCCGGAGCAGGGACAGGAGAAGAAGGCAGAGTGCCGGGAGCAGTGACACTCTGCCGCTTTCCCTTGTCCCCTTCCCGACTCCTGCGCTGTCAGTCTCCTCAGTGCCATCACATATTGCAAGGATTATGCGACGCCGGCGAGGAGACTAACAGCGGGTGACAGACTTTATCATAGCAGGGACAGGAGAAGGCAGAGTGCTGGGGGCAGTGACAGCGGGGAAATGCAGCGGAGGGGGGGAATTACAGTGCCAATGCTGGCAGGGAAGGTCGCTGGGGAAAGTATCACTGTGGACCTACGAGCCCACAGCAGTGCCGGCTTGAGGGGTTGACAGCCGGGGGAAAGAAATGGAAGAGGAGGGGGGAGGGGAAACTTGCACCGCCGAAGCTGGAAGGGAAGAAGGTCGGCAGGGGAATTATGACAGCGGAGCTAGGAGCACAGACTAGCAGATTCCCCAGCCCAGCCAATGAAGTTGTAGGCATGCAGTTAGTCTTCACCCATTCTTCTGGTGGAGACAAGATACAACAGTACCCACTGATTCTAATACTTTATTCTTTTGATTTTCAAATGCACACTAAAATAAAGAGCCAACAATTAAAAATATTTGTTTCTGTTTCGTACATATTACTCTAAAATAAAACTGAAAACCTTTTATATAAACAAGTATTAACCCCTTGTCCAGTTAGAATTAACTTTTTAAAATCCAAGCCAAAAGGGTTAGAAGAATATAAGAAATGGTACTTACTAGTCCTAAGCCCTGGCGATCCAGAGCTGCAGTCGTGCGACTCCTCCGGTCTCTGTTGATAGCGAAAGTCAGATGACTGCTGTCTGCCAATCAGAGGCCGCAGCCTCACTGTTTTGAACTCCTGGCATCAAGCACTGATGCCATGAAAATGGGCAGTGACGCTGCGGCCTCTGATTGCCAGACAGGGGTCACTTGACTTAGTATGTCTAATATGTTTCCACTCGTGGTTAAGGCAGAAGAACTACAGCATGTACGGGCGCCCTTAATGTATTTCTGTTTAGTACTTGCTGTTGAGGGGTCACTACTGTGATTGGTTTGTTAATACCTGAAGCTGAGGAAGCACAAAGGGTGTTCCCATCCTATAATGTGGGGGTGTATTATATAACCTCCGGGACCCCTGCTGACTTTATTTTTCGCTTGCGCAGTGGCGCTTCCTGCCAAGCTCTGTGCAGGGAAAACTGTTAAGGGGTTGTAGCGCCGATTCATTGTAAGGATCAAGAAGGGTCTTAAAGGATGGACCCCTGATAAATCATAACGTAATTGCATATCATAGTGATAGGCCATCATTTTATAAGATATCAATGACCCCAGAGGCTCTGGCACCAATCCTGTACGCTTACATATACCATTCTCTTAGGATCTGACCTTCATGATAAATTGCAGCCTGATATTATATTGTAGTAAGCAAAGTTTGAAAAAAAAAATCCTGTTAACTCCTTAATGCCCAGCGTTTCAGTTCTTAATAACTAGACAATTTTTAGCAACTTTGCGCATGTTTTGGTTTAACTGCCCTAACATTTTTTTTTCTATTTATTGGGCTACCAATATAATTGTTGTGGCTTTTTTGAGATATGGAGCTGTTTCTGACCCTCTTAGTCACTTCCAATTCACCTTTTTATGGCAATCACTAAGGGGCCTTATCTCGATGAGTATATCTTTTTTACAGCCACTGGAATAAGGCTAGAACAGGTCTTCCATGCCAGAGAAGATGCCAGCAGGGCTCCAGCTCTAACTGCTGGGAGTGAAGAAACATCTTATCTAAACTGTTTAATAGTCAATGAAGACTTCCTCTGTCACCTTCGAACCCCCGCAGTGGGATTGTAGGGTGCAAATTGGTAGCTATGGCACCAGGAGGTTTGACAATAGCTTCAGGGTCTGCCATCTATGGTGGCTTATGAGGCTAAGTCAAAGGCAGGGTCTCATAGGCCAGTGTAATACACTGCAATACTAAAGTATTGTAGTGCATTATAGGAACAATCATTCCTAATGAAATTCAAGTCCACTAGTGGGGCAAGAATAAAATCTTTAAAAAAATGTAGTTAAAAGGTAGTAAAAAAAATCAAAACCCCAAAAGAAAAAATTACAAATTTGGCACAGCCAAGTTAATAATGACCCACAAAAAAACGTAGCACATTATTTAACTTACACGTTGAAAAATGTGAAGAAACTATATAGATAAAAATGGTTAAAATAGCTAATTCCGGGTATCTTGCCTCACAAAAAAACAGAATAGAAACTGATCCAAAAGTCATTTGAAACACCAAATGATATCCTAAAAAAAAGCACAACTTGTTCTGCAAAAAAATAAATAAAAATACAGCATCCTGAGGGAAAAAAATTGTAAAAACGTTTTGCTACTTTTTTACAAATTTGTTTTAAAATTTGTAAAAAAAAAGTTGCAAAACCTAAAAAAAACTATATAAATTTGGTAGTAACGCAAGAAAACTGACCCACAAAATTATTTAACCCCTTAACGACCGGCCCATAGTCTTTTTACGTCCTCACTTGCTGGGCCTTATTCCCTGAGGACGTAGAAATACGTTTCCTGCAGGGATAAAGGCCCTGCAAGCTGACGACGTGGCAGCTCCATGCTGCTGGCTCCGGGAGGTAGCCGGCAATCTGGAGCTGCCATTCCGGGCCGCAGGTCCCCTCCCCCGGTCACATGATCACCGGCATTTACCGAATGCCAGCGATCATATAAAAGTTGGTAAAAAGTTTAAAAAAGTGAAAGATTCAGCTGCCCCGTTGGATCGGATCCATCGGGGCAGCTGAAAGTACTCACCCGCCTCCTCCACGATGACCGGCGGTGTCCCAGCCTCCAGGTCCCGTCGGCGCCTTCTGCGCATGCGCGCCAGACGTCATACGTCGGCTGCGCGCGACCCGGGAAATTTAAAAATTCTTCTGCTCCCGGCTCCCATGTGTAGCCGAGAGCAGAGGGATGTCACCGGGAGCCGCTGTATGCGGTTCCCGGTCACATGATCGCTGCTATCCAATGGATAGCAGCGATCATGTAAAGTAAAAAAAAGTTTTTAAAAAATTTTAAAAAAAACACGGCTTCTGCGCACGTGCCCGCCGCCAAGATGGTGGACACATGTGCAAAAGGCGCAGATTGCCAGGGTAATTTAAAATCTCCCTGCTCCTGGCTACCAAATGTAGCTGAGAGCCTGGAGATTTCACCGGGGCCCGCAAAACGCGGTTTCTGGTCACAGGATCGCCGTTTTCCAATTGAAAACAGCGATCACGTAAAAGTAAAAAAAGTGAAAATTTCACCTCCAATCACAGATCAGATTCGTGAGGGGAGGTGAAATTACTTACCTAAGGCCTCTGGTGATGTCCCCCGACGGGACCTTTCCCCAACTTTGGCGCATGTGCCCATTAGCAAAATGGCGGACGCAAGCGCAAAAGCTGTTCAGGGCCCTGGAAATTCAAAGTCTCCTTGCTCCTAGCTACTAAATGTAGCCAAGAGCCTGGAGCAGTGACCGAGGGCCGCAGTTAGCGGTCCCCGGTCACATGATCTCCGTTATCCAATAGATAATGGCGATTACGTAAAATTTAAGACACAGTTGACATTTTATGCGCCTTTCCTTTTGAGCCCTGTTGTGCATACAGACATGATATTAAAGGGGTTGTCTCGCGGCAGCAAGTGGGGTTATACACTTCTGTATGGCCATATTAATGCACTTTGTAATATACATCGTGCATTAAATATGAGCCATACAGAAGTTATTCACTTACCTGCTCTGTTGCTGGCGTCCCCGTTGCCATGGTGCCGTCTAACTTCGGTGTCTTCTTGCTTTTTTAGACGCGCTTGCGCAGATGGATCTTCTCCCTTCGGCTGGTCTCGGAAGCATTGGCATTTTGGCCCCGCCCCCTTGTACGCGTCATCGCGTAGCTCCGCCCATGACGTGTGCCGGTTCCAGCCTCCTGATTGGCTGGAATCGGCACGTGACGGGGGCGGAGCTACGCGATGATGCGTACAAGGGGGCGGGGCCAAAATGCCAATGCTTCCGAGACCAGCCGAAGGGAGAAGATCCATCTGCGCAAGCGCGTCTAAAAAAGCAAGAAGACACCGAAGTTAGACGGCACTATGGCGACGGGGACGCCAGCAACGGAGCAGGTAAGTGAATAACTTCTGTATGGCTCATATTTAATGCACGATGTATATTACAAAGTGCATTAATATGGCCATACAGAAGTGTATAACCCCACTTGATTTCGCGAGACAACCCCTTTAAGGCCACAATAGGTATGTCTCTGAAAACGGGACAAAAGGGGGTATCCATTTTGGGGTGAACTTTTTCATTCTTATGTACGCTATACAAAAAAAAATGTTTTTAAAATGACACAACTGCCAAAAAAATTAAAATCGTAATTTTTTCCATCTGCTTTGCTCAGATTCATTCAAAAACTGTGGGGTTAAAATATACAGTACACCCCTAGTTATATGCGTTAAGTGGGCTAGTTTTCAAAATGGGGTCATTTGTGGGGGTCCTCTGTCGTTTTGGTCGCTCAAGGGTTCTACAAGTGTGCAATGGGGCCTAAAACGCCTTCACGCAAAATGTCTGTTCTAAAAGCCACCGGCTGCTCCTTTAGTTTTGGGCCCCGTTGTGAATACGGACATAATTTTAGGGCCACAATGGGTATGTTTCTGAACACGGGACAAATGGGGGTATCTATTTTGGGGTGAAAGTCTTCATTTATATGTGTTCTGTACAAAAAAAAAACGGGTTTAAAAGTGACATGATTGCCAAAAAAATGAAAATCGTAATTTTTTCCTTCTGCTTTGCTTAGATTCATTCAAAAACCGTGGGGTCAAAATACACAGTACACACCTAGAGGAATTCGTTAAGGGGTCTAGTTTTCAAAATGGGGTCATTTGTGGGGGTTCTCTGTCGTTTGGTCCATCAAGGGCTCTACAATTGGGCAATGGGGCTGAAATCGCCTTCAAGCAAAGTGACTGTTCTGAAAGTCACCGTCTGCTCTTTTCGGTTTGGGCCCTGTTGTGCATATGGACAGAAGATTAGGGCTACAATGGGTATGTTTCTGAACACAGGACAAACGGGGGTATCCATTTTGGGTGCAAATACGCATTTTCATGTGTATTATAGAAAATAATCCCATCTTTTAAATGGCATATTTGCAAAAACATGAAATTGTATTTTTTTTCTCCTCTAAATTGCATTAATTCTTGAAAAAAATCTGTGAGGTAAAAATACACCTGACCCCCCCCCCCCCCCTCAGTGAATACATTAAGGGGTGTAGTTTTTATAATAGGGTCATTTGTGGGGGTATCTATCATTCTGACACCTATGAGCCTTTGTAATCTTGGCTTGGTGCCGGAAAATAAAGTGTTCCTCAAAATGCTGAAAATCAATGTTAAATTTGCACGTCTCTTAAATGGTTAAAAAAAACTGAACTTTTTCTAATGTGCAACTAGAATAAAGTAAACAGATGGAAATATATATCTTATCAAGAATTTGTACAGTATGTTTGCACATATTTGAGATATCGCAGTTGAAAATGTGAAAAAATGAGATTTTTTTTTCAAAATTTTCCCAATTTTGGCACTTTTAATAAATATACACAAATTTTATCTGACTATTTTCACCACCTAAATGAAGTACAATATGTGGCGAAAAAAACAATGTCAGAATCACTTGGATATGCAAAACCTTTACGGAGTTATGCTATGTCAAAGTGACACATGTCAGATTACCAAAATTTGGCTTGGTCATTAAGGCGCAAACAGGCTTGGTCACTAAGGGGTTAACATGCTTCTTATACCTCATGGTGAATGCATAAAAAAATCAATAAAAAACCATGCCACAGAAAAATGGAATAAAAAAATGATGACTTGTGATCATCCCGCAAAAAACAAGCCCTCATAAAGCTCCGCTGATGAAAAAATACAGAATGTTAAACTTGTATCGTTGTAATCCTGCTGACCCAAAGAACAATCTTATCACATTATTTATCCTGTATGCAACAAAAGTCCAAAATCAATGGCGCAATTTGTCTTTTTCTCAAACTTCCCCCTTAAAAAATTAATGAAAGTTATGGGACCTATTACATGTACCGGATTGTATGTATCACAAAGTGATGCCATTAAAAAATACAACTTACCCCGTGAACAAACCGAACGTGAAATGATGCTAGATTCTACATTTTCTGAGATCAGAGTTTGAGCATATATGTGGACATAGCCTTAGGCTGGATTTAGAAACCAAAAATGGCAACAGCACGCAAAGTAAATTTACTATTAGAGGTATACATACCTATAATCTAACCACATTAAATATTTAGACTGGATTTACACGGCCATATTGGCACACTTATTACGCATGAAACTCTTGCTTGCGTGATACGCAGGAAATAGAACTAATTGATTTTAATGAGTTTGTTCACGCGCCGCTGCGTGCCACGGTATTCTCCCATAGCAGAAGTGCTTTTGGGGAAAAGGCGCCACGTGACATATAGAACATAAAATCAGACCTTCGTAGTCTTTTGTCAAGCGTTCAGCAATAAGTATGACTTGCGGTAATATCTGTATATCCTTTGCTTATGCGAAGCTCAGCTTGGACAAAACCACAGTTATATTTTCCAGGCCAATGCTGCCAA
Organism: Eleutherodactylus coqui; assembly: GCF_035609145.1. Lineage (NCBI taxonomy): Eukaryota > Metazoa > Chordata > Amphibia > Anura > Eleutherodactylidae > Eleutherodactylus > Eleutherodactylus coqui. Next base: position 101,280,557 of record NC_089842.1, on the reverse strand, counting down.
AGAGACTTTAATGAGTCCGAATGACTAATTAGAATAATAAATTCTGAATCTGGGCATTGTTTTTTCATGTCGCTGCCATAGTGAAGCAATTGGAAGCTCTGCCTAACTGGATCCGCAGCCCTCAGCGTCTCTTTAGAGACTCCCAGGCTTGTCATACCCAGCGTTCTAAACAAAGGGGGTCTAAGATACCCTGTATTTGTAATTTCCTTCGTTTTTTGGACTAAAGTTTTGTATGCAAGACCGTGACAATGGTTATATGAGTAATGTACGAGCTAGTGGAAAATAAACCACCCTCGGAGGGAGCCAGCCCTGGTTTAGTGGAGATGATATCTTAATTGTTAACAGCTGCTTTTGGGAAGTGGTCCCGCGTAACGTGCAAGAGAGAAAGGATGAGCTGATTTTTATTTTTTCAACTTCTTAAAGTGATTTCCACTTTTTAATGTAATTTTCTTTCGAAGTTCTGTGCTGATTTAATATCGTTTTATATCTATATAGCGGTCAGAGGTCTGTTTTTCTGATACACAGCTCCAAGACATCAAGAGTTAAATAATAAAATTGTGTCTTTTTGCAGCCACCACTAGAGGGAGCACATTCCATAGTGTGATGTTATGGAGTATTTGTAAGATGTAGTAAGCTCCTGAGCTCCCTCTAGTGGTGACCACAATGGTCAGATTGTTTCAAATCTGCATCTATGTAGGGATTTAGAGATTTGTATTGCACGAACAGAAATTGGACTGCCATAAAGATATAAAGAAATTAATTGGTACAGAATGCTGACCCTATATAAAGAAACTGATTTACACTGAGGCTCACTATAAAGGGCTTTTGTTTTTAATTATTTTATTCTACACTTATGGACCCTGCACACCATCATTAGCTATCAGTCAAATTCTTGTTCAACGGACAGCTTTTTTGTTTCCACTCGTTAAGCCATATGGTGAATGTCTTTTGATATATTTCACAATTCACCCTAGTCTCTTTTTTTTTTTTTTTTTTAGACGCTTCTATAAACTGAGCAGCTGTAAAAGTGACTCCAATGACAACTACTGAAATAGTATTGTTTGGGTGACACCTTAATGAATAAACCCTTCCTCGGATCTAGGTAGCCTTCGCCTGGTCCTCACTTACACCTTTATTTTTTTAGATGTTTTTTCTGTATGGTAATTTCCTATTTAGGGCACATAAAAGTTACATTGGCTTCTTGAGTTGTTCTATTGACGAGGCCAGGAGTCTCGCTCTTGCTTAAATGGAGATTATGCTATACTTAACCCCTTAGTGACATATGACCAACATTTACATATGTGCAAAGGATATATGGAGCTGGCTCAGCAGCTGACACATTACGTTATACAGCTGATACCAGCCTGCAATAGCTGGGATTGGGGATACTTCCAATCATGAATGTTTAACCCCTCAGGTGTCGTGGTTGTCCTGGCAGCCGGGGACCTAGTGAAGGAATCTGGGCCTGCCAGCTTAGTACTTCTGTTACATTCTGCATGAATGTCATTAAAGAGAGAACAGAAAATACATATTTTGTCAGAACTGTGATTTTTGTTCCTCTTACCTCCCAAACAAATGTAGCATGTACCCCAGACAAAATCTGTAACAAGTCCACGTTGATCCACCACAGAAAATCTGTCCCATGTGAATGTACCCCTATACTACTCTACAGTAAATCCAGTATGAAGATACCCCTATACTCCTCTACTGTGGATCCGATTTGAATGTATCCCTATACTTATCTACTGTAGCTCTGGTTTTGATGTACCCTTATACTCATCTGTAGATCCAGTTTTAGTGTACCCCTATATTCCCTTACTGTGGACCTAGTGTGTATATACCACTATAGTCCTCTACAGTAAATCCCATATGGATATACCCAAATATTCCTCTACAGTAGATCTGATTTGAATGTATCCCTATACTTATCTACTGTATCTCTGCTTTTGACGTACCCTTATACTCATCTGTAGATCCAGTTTTAGTGTACCCCTGTACTCCCTTACTGTAAATGTGGTGTGTATACACCCCTATTCTCCTCTACAGTAGATCCCATATGGAGTTACCCGTATGCTCCTCTACTGTAGATCTGATTTGAATGTATCCCTATTAGAGATGAGCGAACGTACTCGTCCGAGCTTGATACTCGTTCGAGTATTAGCGTGTTCGAGATGCTCGTTACTCGTAACGAGCACCACGCGATGTTCGGGTTACTTTCACTTTCATCTCTGAGACGTTAGCGCGCTTTTCTGGCCAATTGAAAGACAGGGAAGGCATTACAACTTCCCCCTGCGAAGTTCAAGCCCTATACCACCCCCCTGCAGTGAGTGGCTGGCGAGATCAGGTGTCACCCGAGTATAAAAATCGGCCCCTCCCGCGGCTCGCCACAGATGCGTTCTGACATAGAGGAGGGAAAGTGCTATCTTGTTGGAGCTGCTATAGGGAGAGTGTTAGGAGTATTTTAGGCTTCAAGAACCCCAACGGTCCTTCTTAGGGCCACATCTAACCGTGTGCAGTACTGTGGAGGCTGCTTTTTGCAGTGTTGCACATTTTTTTTTTTTTTTTGGTATATCGGCCGTGCAGAGCATTGCGCCCTGCAGTAATACTCCAGGGCCAGAAGCGCTTAGGCAGGGACAGAAGACATATTGATTGAATATAGGCAGTGGGCCTTTGCAAAAAAATTTGGGGAAAAAAATCTATTTGGGCTGCCTGTGAGTGTCCTCAGTGTTCTGGGTCTCTGCTGGGTGTAGTAGTTCTCCAAATTCATACGTAGCCAGCTAAGTGTTACAGCAGGCTTGCGCAAAATTATTTCCTGGCGTTCCGTAAGCGAAGTCAGCCTCCAACCACAGGCCAATAAGCGGCACATTTAATTACAGCGTTCTGTTTCTGCACTACTGGTAATACACCATGCTGAGGGGTAGGGGTAGGCCTAGAGGACGTGGACGCGGGCGAGGACGCGGAGGCCCAAGTCAGTTCCCAGTCGCCACTACTTTTCCCGATGTGCCGTCCCAGCCCTGCACGACCACGTCTCCCGCAACATTGTACGCGCCCTCACCAACGCGGTTACTGCCAAGGTCCACTTAACAACAGACACGTGGACAAGCACAGGCGGGCAGGGCCACTATATCTCCCTGACGGCACATTGGGTGAATTTAGTGGAGGCTGGGACAGAGTCAGAGCCTGGGACCGCTCACGTCCTACCCACCCCCCGAATTGCGTGCCCCAGCTCGGTGGTGGTATCTGCGGCGGTGTATGCTTCCTCCACTAAACCACCCTCCTCCTACGCAACCTCTGTCTCGCAATCAAGATGTGTCAACAGCAGCACGTCGCCAGCAGTCGGTGTCGCGCGGCGTGGCAGCACAGCGGTGGGCAAGCGTCAGCAGGCCGTGCTGAAACTACTCAGCTTAGGAGAGAAGAGTCAGACGACCCACGAACTGCTGCAGGGTCTGACAGAGCAGACCGACCGCTGGCTTGCGCCGCTGAGCCTCCAACCGGGCATGGTCGTGTGTGACAACGGCCGTAACCTGGTGGCAGCTCGGCAGCCTCACGCACGTGCCATGCCTGGCCCATGTCTTTAATTTGGTGGTTCAGCGCTTTCTGAAAAGCTGCCCACACTTGTCATACCTGCTCGGAAAGGTGCGCCGGGTCAGCGCACATTTCTGCAACTCCAAGACGGACGCTGCCACCCTGCGGACCCTGCAACATCGGTTTCATCTGCCAATGCACCGATTGCTGTGCGACATGCCCACACAGTGGAACTCTACGCTCCACATGTTGGCCAGGCTCTATGAGCAGCGTAGAGCTATTGCGGAATACCAACTCCAACATGGGCAGCGTAGTGGGAGTCAGCCTCCTCAATTATTTACAGAAGAGTGGGCCTGGTTGGCAGCCATCTGCCAGGTCCTTGGAAAGTTTGAGGAGTCTACCCAGGTGGTGAGTGGCGATGCTGCAATCATTAGCGTCACCATTCCTCTGCTATGCCTCTTGAGAAGTTCCCTGCAAAGCATAAAGGCAGACGCTTTGCACTCGGAAACGGAGGCGGGGGAAGACAGTATGTCGCTGGATAGTCAGAGCACCCTCATGTCTATAGCTCAGCGCGTTGAGGAGGAGGAGGAGGGGGAGGAGCATGAGGAGGAGGGGGAAGAGACAGCTTGGCCCACTGCTGAGGGGACAGATGCTCCTTGCCTGTCATCCTTTCAGCGTGTATGGCCTGAGGAGGAGGAGGATCCTGAAAGTGATCTTCCGAGTGAGGACAGCCATGTGTTGCGTACAGGTACCCTGGCACACATGGCTGACTTCATGTTAGGATGCCTTTCTCGTGACCCTCGCGTTACACGCATTCTGGCCACTACGGATTACTGGGTGTACACACTGCTCGACCCACGGTATAAGGAGAGCCTTTCCACTCTCATTCCCGAAGAGGAAAGGGGTTCGAGAATGATGCTATACCACAGGGCGCTGGTGGACAAACTGATGGTAAACTTCCCATCCGACAGCGCTAGTGGCCGAAGGCGCATTTCCGCGGCCCAGGTAGCAGGGGAGACGCAGAGATCAGGCAGCATGTACAGCGCAGGCAGGGGACCATTATCCAAGGCCGTTGACAGCTTTCTGGCTCCCCAGCAAGACTGTGTCACCGGTCCCCAGTCAAGGCTGAGTCGGCGGGAGCACGTAGCCGATCGCACGACCATCCTCGGTGACGCCTCTGCCCCCTACAACTACTGGGTGTCGAAGCTGGACACGTGGCCTGAGCTCGTGCTCTATGCCCTGGAGGTGCTTGCTTGTCCTGCGGCTAGCGTCTTGTCAGAGAGGGTGTTTAGTGTGGCTGGGGGAATCATCACGGATAAGCGTACCCGCCTGTCAACCGACAGTGCCGACAGGCTAACACTCATTAAGATGAACAAAGCCTGGATTTCCCCAGACTTCTCTTCTCCACCAGCGGACAGCAGCGATACCTAAACAATACGTAGGCGGCACCCACGGATGGAAGCATCGTTCTCTATCACCATCCAAAACCAGGACCTTTTTGCTTCATCAATCTGTGTATAATATTCCTCCTCCTGCTCCTCCTCCTGAAACCTCACATGATCACGCCGAACGGGCAATTTTTCTTAGGCCCACAAGGCTCAGTCATATAATTTTTCTAAACAATTTTTATACGTTTCAATGCTCATTAAAGCGTTGAAACTTTCACCTCAACCAATTTTTATTTTTACTGGGCTGCCTCCAGGCCTAGTTACCAATTAAAGGAGATGTCTCGAGGAAGCAGTAAATTTTTTTTTTTGCCCAGTCCCCCTAATTAAGCATACATTACTAATTACCCCTGTAAATGAGTTTTCTAGCTGGTTTCTACTTACAGTTCCAGCGTTTCAGCAACTTATAAAAATTTTCCCAAGATGGCCGCCAGCTCTTTTTCCTTCGCTTGCTGTAGCCCGACGTGCGCGCTCCCAAGACGCTACCAGCTGTGTCTCCCTGACAACCAGACGCCCCGCAGCCGCCGACCGGACCCCTGGATTCAACGCGGCCGACCACGGCACACAGTCACCCACCGCCAGGCAGCAGGTAACCGGCGCAGCCCCCCCGGCCCAGCGACAGCCCCCCCCCCCCCACCGGCCCAGCGACAGCCTCCCACCGGCCTAGCGACAGCCTCCCACCGGCCTAGCGACAGCCCCCCCCCCCGGCCTAGCAACAGCCCTCCCCCGGCCTAGCGACAGCCCCCCCCCCCGGCCCAGCGACAGCCCCCCCCCCCCCCGGCCCAGCGACAGCCCTCCCCCGGCCTAGCGACAACCCCCCCCCCCCCCCCGGCCCAGCGACAGCCCCCCCCCCCCCCCCGGCCCAGCGACAGCCCCCCCCCCCCCCCCCGGCCCAGCGGCAGCCCCCCCGGCCCATCACTTACCTGGACGGCTGGGCGGCTTCTCGGCTGGGCGGCTTCTCGGCTGGGCTGCTGGACGGCTTCTCGGCTGGGCGGCTCTGCACCTTCCTCTAACAGAGGATGGTACAGAATGGCCGCTCCAGCGCGCTCCCAAGCAGTGACAGCTCGTCTGCGCATGCGCAGAAGAGCTGTAGCGGCGAGCACACTGAAGCGGCTCGTGCTGAAAGGAGAAGACCAGACTGCGCAAGCGCGTCTAAAAAAGCAAGCTGCCAGCGAATTTAGACGGAGCCATGGAGACGAGGACGCTAGCAACGGAGCAGGTAAGTGAATAACTTCTGTATGGCTCATAATTAATGCACGATGTATATTACAAAGTGCATTAATATGGCCATACAGAAGTGTATAACCCCACTTGCTGCCGCGAGACAACCCCTTTAAGCCACATTAACCAAAGCGATTAATGGGTTTCACCTGCCCTCTTGGTTGGGCATGGGCAATTTTTCTCAGGTACATTAGTACTGTTGGTACACCAATTTTTGGGGGCCCTCGCCTACAGTGTAATCCAATTAATTTTTAGCCCACCTGCATTACAGCTGACGTTACATCAGCTGTGTTGGGCACTACAATAGGATATATTTATGTACCGCCGGTGGGTTCCAGGGAGCCACCCATGCTGTGGGTCCACAGGGAGTTGTAACTGCATGTGTCCACTTCTAAAGAACCCCAGTCTGACTGGGGCATGCAGTGTAGGCCGAAGCCCACCTGCATTAAACATGACATTACCTCAGCTGTGTTAAGCAATGCAATGGGATATATTTATGTACCGCCGGTGGCTTCCTGGCACCCACCCATGCTGTCGGTCCACAGGGACTTCACAATAGGGAGTTGTACCTGCCTGTGTCTATGAATTAAAAACCCCGGTCAGGTTGGGGCATGCAGTGTGGGCCGAAGCCCACCTGCATTTAATCTGACGTTAGCTCTGCTGTCCAGGGCACTGCAATGGGATACATTTATGTACAGCTGGTGGGTTCCAGGGAGCCACCCATGCTGTGGGTGCACACGGAATTCCCATTGCGGAGTTGTACCTGCCTGTGACTATTTATAAAAAAACGCGGTCTGACTGGGGCATGCAGACACCTTGACAGAATGAATAGTGTGTGGCACATAGGTTCCCCATTGCTATGCCCACGTGTGCAGCTCCAGATGGAGGTGGCACAGGATTGGATTTCTCATTGCTTCTGTACAGCATTGGGGGCTATCGCCCCGCCCCTTTTAAAGAGGGTCGCTGCCTAGCCATGCCAACCCTCTGCAGTGTGTGCCTGCGGTTCCCCCTCATGGCAGACGCACTTATAAATAGACATGAGAATGGTGTGGCTATGAGGCCAGCGTGTGGCATGAGGGCAGCTGAAGGCTGGGCAGGGACAGTTTGGTGTGCGCTGTGGACACTGGGTCGTGGGGGAGGGAGGGGGTGGGCAGCATGTAACCCAGGAGAAGTGGCAGCGGAGTGTCATGCAGGCAGTGATTGTGCTTTGTTGGAGGTAGTGTGGTGCTTAGCTAAGGTATGCATTGCTAATGAGGGCTTTTCAGAAGTAAAAGTTGTTGGGAGGGAGGGGGGGCCCACTCTTGCCGCTATTGTGGCTTAATAGTGGGACCTGGGAACTTGAGATGCAGCCCAACATGTAGCCCCTCGCCTGCCCTATCTGTTGCTGTGTCGTTCCCATCACTTTCTTGAATTGCCCAGATTTTCACAAACGAAAACCTTAGCGAGCATCGGCGATATACAAAAATGCTCGGGTCGCCCATTGACTTCAATGGGGTTCGTTATTCGAAACGAGCCCTCGAGCATCGCGAAAAGTTCGTCTCGATTAAAGAGCACCCGAGCATTTTGGTGCTCGCTCATCTCTAATCCCTATACTTATCTACTGTAGCTCTGGTTTTGACGTACCCTTATACTCATCTGTAGATCCAGTTTTAGTGTACCCCTATACTCCCTTACTGTAAATGTGGTGTGTATACACCCCTATACTCCTCTACAGTAGAAGCCATATGGACGTACCCCTCTTCTCCTCTACTGTAGATCCGATGTGGACATACCCCTCTTCTCCTCTACTGTAGAGCTCATGGTATATTATCATGAAGCAACGTTCTCTCTGAGAAGGACATTACTTGCTTTTAATTGAAGTAGAATTAATTTATCAAACTACGAAGAAGGGTCTCTACTTTAAAGCTTGTTTCATGCTGGAAACACACAGTTACGGAGTTTATGATGACTTCTATTCACATTCTTCTATGGAAACTATTATTTAGACACTTGGATGTGATGATTGTTGAATTCTTCCCAGTTCCTCTGGGTTAGATCACTTGAACTACCACAGTAATTCGGGGCATTATGAGTAGCACCGCTTCCAGAACTGGCGCCTCTTCCTGGCACGTCACAATGTAACAAGGTACAGTTAAGCCTATTTCTACTGCCACAGGTCTGTTAGTGGATTCATATAGCTAAATGTCCGGACTTTGTGATCAATCAGTGCAACATTATCATGCCATTAAAGGAACACTGATAAAACTAGGTACAACTCTTACCTGTCTTATTCCCAATGTAAGGCTGCATACTACTACATTTCTTCCAGTCAGTTTAGCAGAATCTGCAATGGAGGCAATGCTTTACATTGAAGTCCATGTGTAGAACATCCATAGGCTCAATGTAACCATTGCTCCCATCTCTATACATATAATATGCCTGAGATCGGCGCACACGGACCACATTGAGGTGAAGAATAAATTAAAAGGGTCAGCACTAATTCCCAGACACCTTTAGTTATCAGATACAGAGGTGTAATGTGTCGCAGAGAGAACTTATTTCATGTCATTCCAGTGAAATGTATTACCTGGCTTGTGCCATGATGCCATATTCTTCTATTTTTGATACTTTAATGTATTTTGACTTTTTCTTTAACCAGGTTTTCCAGGCCTCACTTAGGCTGCTGAAAATGATCATCACTCATTATATTCCCAAGCATAAACTGAGCAAAGTGGAAACGGCGCACTGCGTGGAGAAAACCCTTCCGGACCTGCTATCCAGAACGGGCGATACGGCCAATAGGCACAGGGTGATGGCATCCAACTTTATTCAGGTATCAGAATAACAAACTAATTGGAACATGTCTAACGAAGTATCCAGCCACTGTTGTCAAGGGGTTACGTGAAGGAAGGGGGGAATAAGATTCTCCCATGTAGCTACATGTAAGTGCATCACATCTGTTCTTTCCAGAAGGTCTGTAGTGAATAGGGAATATACAGTAGTTACTAGAAACCCCTGATGCAACATTTTAATTAAAACACAGTAGAACAGCCCTTTGTTTCAAGTGTCGTGCCAGAGAGTTCCAGTAACAATCTTGAGCGGTGCCAAAGTGTTTTTAGCACTCCTTAAAGGAGTTGTCTCAGGAGAGACCTTGATAGCATATTGCAAGGATGTGCCATCAGTGACTGATCAGCGGACCGTTCGCTAGGAGAGCGCTGTGCCATATGGTTTGCTGTCAGCTATGCTCGGCTTTACAGGACATCCATGTAGCTGGCCAATCAATCCTAGCTTGAGAAAGCTGAGAGGAATTGCCAATGTCCTTTCATGGCATCACTACCAGTTCTTTCTTGGGGCAAAGCATAGAGTCCCCCACTAACTGGGCATTCATAGTTTTTCTTTTTGATATGTCGTCATTTAGGAAGTTATTGGTTGATTACCACATGGCTTCATCTGATTTATTTCAGCTCTAAGCTGCCTTCACACGGCGAGAAAATTGCACGAGATTTGTGTGTTGTGAGACGTACAACTCTTGCACAAATATGAAACCCGTTCTTTTGATTGGGATCATACACCTGAGCGATGTTTTCCTGCAGGGCACCGCGATGCGATGCAATGCGGAAGAACATATCTCAGCATGTTCCATATTGCTGCGTGCTCTCGCATCGCACTGCCCATTGTGGCGGGGGCAGCATCATGCCACATGCTAGATGCACGCAATGTGAGGTTCCCTATTGAATACAATTGGAGAAATTCCGCTATCCTGCGCCGCAGCTATCAGCCACGGCAGGAGGATTGCTTCTTCCGCAAAGTAATGCGAGGTTGTTTTGACATGAAAACGTCTCGCATCAAAGTTCACATGGTGGGGAGCACGATATGCGGCCGTAATTCACAGCCCCATATCGTGCTGCCAGTGGGAAGTTAGCCTTGTAATGTCAATATTGTCTAGCCATTTCTAAGTAATCTGCTCCATGGTATATATTCACGCCTGGCACATACGTCAAACTTATGCCCTTGTTCGTCTGACAGAGGCCAAAAGAGTGAACCGCAGCAATTGCGTGGAATCCATGCAGAGGGGTGCCAAGAAATCATTCCCTACATCATTATTTCACCTCCACCAGCCTAAACTGTTGGCACCTGACAGGAAGGGTTCATCGATTCATGCTGCTTGTGTCAAACTTTGACCCTCCCATCAGCACGGTGCTTTCGGACACATTAGTTGAATCACCAGTGTTGTATTCCGCTGCAGTTTGCTTGACTGTGCGGCGCCTGTTTCTCAGAACTATTGTTGACATCCACCTCTGACCCCTTTCAGCAGCAAGTCAAATTATTGCCCCCGCTAGGGTAGCATGGATGATCATGCCTCGTTGGAAGTCACTCGTATTACTTGATTTTCCCTTTTTTAGTGTAGATTCACACTGAAACTGATCCTCGGAAAACTTGCTCAGTTGATTTTATGTTGCACTCCGGGGTCATGTGTCTAATTTCCTTACAGGAAACCTCTAATCGTGAAAGGGCAGCTGTCTTTAATAAAGTAGCTATTCAGAATTTAACTTCGACCTACACTGCAAACACAGAGTGATTAGACTCCTACTAATGGCAGCTGTTGGGATACTCTTAGTGGTTGTCACTCAGCTTTCCATAGGCTCTGAATGACATATAAAGCTGCAATATTAACTGCTCACCATTGGTCGGAGTAGAAGATAGCAATTTTGGGGGGTTTTTTAGACAAAAATGAACTTTTAAACTATACTCATTTGTGTCTTGTAAAAAGCGTCCAATACTAGAATTGATCTGTGTAGACAGATAAGCGCAGGTAATGTCGGCAGCGCACAGGACAATAATAGTTGGTGAAAGCCACAATGTAAATATCAGTAGTAAAAAAATAAGACAAATCCCCTGGGTGTGCGGTGCAAACAATGCTTGCCTTGTTCTGCCCCGGCCTAACGGGCTCTGCTGTATTCTAGCTCAGCCAGGGAAACAGTAACGCTCTGTGTATTACCTCCCTGCCTTCGGGGACTTCTGCAGTTATTTACCGCTGCGCGCTCCCAGCCTGGAAAATCAAACACACGCTTCCTCCCGACATAGACGTGTCTACAGAGTTAATGGCCTTCTTGTGAAAGCCGTAGCCCCCTCGCTCATCTCCCCGGTGGTACATGATTATTTCATGGGCAGTTTTTGGCTCAAGCACAAGGGATTCGTAATCGTATACTTGAAAGTCATTACAGATGCACTTTTGTGCTGGTCAGACATGACACACCGAAGTCAATAGACGGGGAGGAAATACTAGCATAGTCTTTTAGCCAAAGGTTTTTAATCTTTATTTCAAAGTGTTTTTCTTGATTGGTTTTGTTTGCTACACAATTGCCTCAATGCAAAGAAAAGGTCCACGTGACAACTAGTGGTGGGGCAGCAGAATACGCCGTTGCTGCCATGCAGCAAAGAAAACTGGTACAAAAATATCTTTTTTTTTTTTTTTTTTTCCCCTTTACAAAATCCACCAAAGTATCATTTAATTTTGCTGAAGAATCCAGTTCTGTAGCTCATTCCCTCTAGGCTGAGTATTGTGCACTTTTTTTTTCCAGCCTCCAGGTCACATGACAAGCACCCTGACAACCCTCTGTGTCCTGCAGTTAAATGGTGCAGATTTATGACAGCTGTCGGAAAGAAAATCGGTCTTTGATGTCCATAACAACCAATCGCAGCACAGCTTTCATTTCATATTGTCCTGCTCTTGGAAATGAAATCTGTGCAGGCTGATTGTTGGCTATTAAACTTTGTCGCAGAGTTAAATCCATGGCAGGCCTGGGAGGCCTCACAAGGTCACTAGCTGTCATGGCAAACCCACAGGCACCTATGGTCATATAATACGGTAGGCAGGTAAAGACAATGAGGAGATGGAGGCAACTTTTTTACCCTGGTAGCAACTTAGATGCTGCGGTACATTCTAATTACTTAGATGTCATGTTCAAAGAGCTGCAATCATAATCCGCTTCGATTGTGGCTGTTGTGCTCCAAATTCCATCTGTGATCTATGACACATAGTTACATCACAGGTCAACAAGGGGTTAAGCCAGCCATACACATAGACATTTGCCCTTGACCAAACCTGTGTTCTGATATTGTTTCATCTTTTGCCCCTGCTGAGCCCCCCAGTGATGAGCTAGAATCTGTAGGCCTTCAATTTCCCTGCAGCGCCACCACAGGGGAAGCGAAGCAATAGTCAGAGCTGTGTTAGCAAGGCTGGACAGAGAATCCTAAATATGGGACACATATGGGACCCCCCCCCCCCCCCTCCCTGCCCTGATGGCTCTGTATTCCCTACTAGAATATATAAAAAGGATTTTTTTTTCTTTTTAATAAGTGTTTGTTTTTTTTTGTTTTTTTTATTTTGATATTGTAATAACCCACAGAATATAGTCAACATGTAATTTCTTCCGCATTGGGAATACCACATAAACAAAAGCCAAAAAACAATGGAGCGATTGTGTTTTTGTTTTGGTTTTTTTCATTTAACCCCACCTAAAACTTTTAAAGACCTTTCTAATTACATTGTATGGCAGCTTAAATGGTAACATTAAAAAATACAACTTGTCCCCAAAAGAAACTAGTCCTTGTATGGCTGTGTTAATGGAAAATGTTGTCGCTCTTGAAAGGGGGGAATAAAACATTCTGGGCTGGAAAGGGTTAGTTTATTTTATGATACAGTTGACAGATAGAATAGCCACTTCTGGCTTGTCACCCTGCTGATGTGTGATGGTTCTGGTGTATCTGGTCTCCACCAGAAGAATGGTTGGAGACAAAATGCATGCCCACAACTTGATTAGCTGGGCAGGAGAAGGGGTGCCCATCTCCCCTCCCACCTCCTGTCACTCACTCTGCCGCCACTTTCCCTTGTCCCCTTCCTGGCTCCTGCACTGTCAGTCTCCTCGCCGCCATCACATATTGCAGCCATTATGTGAGGCCGGCCAGCGAGGAGACTGACAGTAGTTGACTGACTGTGCTGGAGCAGGGAGGGGAGAAGGCAGAGCGCCAGGACCAATGACAGGTGAGGGGATGGAAGTTTGTAAGTGGTGGACACATTGCAGCGCTAATGGAAGGCTGGCAGGGAAAGTCTCCACGGGGGACGCACCTTGCCAGAGACGGTAGGTGACAACTTCCAGGAGGGTAGATGATGTTACAGCAGGGTGTTGGAATGGCGGGGGGGGAGGGGAGATAATGACAGCGCCGGAGGCGAGAGGGGAGATGGCAGAGCATACGTGAGAGCTGAAGCTGACAAGGGAATAATGGGAGAGCAGCAAGAAAAGTCACTTACAGGGTCGTCAGCAGCAGCGGAGATGGAATGTTGCATCCTGGAAGATGAGAGGCACCCATTCTCCTGTTCAGCCAAATAAGTTGTGTGCGTTGGTTGTAGGCGTGCATTTTGTCTCCACCCATTCTTCTGGTGGAGACAAGATACACCAGTACCTGGCAACTCTCCCTTTTATTGTTAGATTGTATTGTGGGTACATTTATCTATAATTCAGCTTAAATTATGGTAGAAAAATAACACTGAAATCCATTTTAATTCCTCAACTGCAATTCTACTTTTGTGTAAGATTCTGCTTGTGAAGAAAGTCTCCAGGGTTCTCCTACAACTGCTGACAAGGAGGTAACTTGCCTTCCAGTTACCATGTCCTTATCGCAGTGCTGCATATTAGTCCCATTACTGCTGGAGGAATATCTTTCCGGTTGCTCTAATAGTATCAGGAGCCAGAAAGTTATGATTTGTGTCCTGGGAAATGAACTTGAGCGACTCTTCTACTGTTTATCATGGCTCTGTATATACAAATCTCAATATGTTTTTGAACGCCATACATTCTGGGTGTGTACTTACCTCCTATTCATATCTACCAGTAATATATACTGTACATTGTGTTTCTTTCAGGAGATGGCGATGTTCAAGGAAGTAAAACCCCTGCTGATAATTCCAGTTCATTTGGTTCAGCCATTGAAGGGAACGTTGCCATCAAGACTGGCCTTAAGCCAAGTGGAGCTTGTGGAGAACCTGATCAAAGAAATGGGCACTGACAATTCAGGGTTCACAGTTGACAATGTCATGAAGGTAAATGCTTGTCTAAATTGCACTTGATACCTTGGAACATTAAGAAAGTTTTAAATTAATAAAGCATAATATTCGTATAATGACATTTTAACCACTTCCCCCTGAATGCATTCCGGGCCTTAAAGTACCACTACTTGCACTTCAGAGCGCTGCTGCGATGTTGGCCGATTCCTTCCGGCAGCTGAAGACGGCCCTACATAGCGCTATATGGGGCTGTTTGAGGCCGTCTTCAGTGCCAGAAACGGCCAACAGAGCAGCAGCGCTATTAAGTGAAACTTCAGGCACTCTTTAAGGCCTCATGTCCACGGGCATAATTAATTTATCCCGGCTTCCATTAAAGTCCATGGAAGCCATCCGATCCGCAGCTGACACTGTGTCCGTGCTGCAGATCCATGGGAAAGCAGGAGATTTCTAAAAAGAAAAGCACGGCTCATGAGCGCGTCACGCCACCAGTGCGGGCGGACACATCCGCTATGCAAAAGAAAGAAGGTCCGGCCGTGACGGAGAAGATCTCCACAGCAGACGGACAGGTAAGAAAATGTATTTTCTCGCTCGTGTCATTGGGGTACACAGCAAAGACCGTGGGATATAGCTTCTGCCACTAGGAGGCGACACTAAGCACAAAAAGTTAGCCCCGCCCTCTGGCTATATCCCTCCTGCCGACAGCAGGCTAATCAGTTTTTAGCTTAGTGTCTCGTAGGAGGACGGTTGTGCCCGTTAGGGCTGCTTTAAGGGCCAGGGTTAGACGGAGAGGCAGGACGCTCCCCATCAAACCCGAACGGAGAGGAGGGCGAACAACCTCGGGTTTGTCCAGGTTGCTTCTTGCCCGGCCCGCCTCAGAAGGAAAGGTGGCACATCCGGGTCGTATATATCCGCATGTGGCCCGCCAGCGTGAGCCCCCCTATGTTTGGTGCAGAGGTCCGCATCCCCTTCCCACGGGCAGGCGATGTTACAGGGGTAGGCTGCTGGAACTGGGGAGCCGCCTTATCTTCCAGCAAGAACGCAGGAGGTAAGTATGTGCTGGCGACCCCCCTCCCCTCCCCTCTCCCTTCCCTGGCTCTCCCAGTATGTCGCTTTTGCATGCGTACCTTGTGGGCTGCAGCGAGGCGCAGGCATAGGCGCAGGCGGACAGGCTCCTTTTCGCGGGGGTTGTATCCGCTATGTATGGCTGCGGATATTCAGGGCACTGGTTTCAGGCACAAGCCGGCGGGGGGGCGTGGCCTCGTAGGCATGGCACCTCAGGCTGCGGCAGCAACAACTTCAGGATGCCCTGGTCTTCCGGCTCCCTGCATGGGCTCCCGGCAGGAGTTCCTGCGATGTAGGGGCTCAGTGGAGGGGCTGCAGTGCAGCCCCGGGCGAGGCAATGCCGGGAGCGGAGGGGGCGTGGCCACGCCGCGTGGCCACGCCCACATGACGCGTGGGGCGTGGCTTCACGGTGATCCTCCCTGGGGGCGTGGCCACGCCCGTGTCACGCTGGGGGCGTGGCCTCGTGGCGTGGGTGCTGCAGAATGCTGCCTTCATTGACTCCATGTAGGGGGCGTGGCCTTATCGGCAATGCACGCCGCCCTGCCCCTCCCCCTTCCTCCCTTAGCACAGGTGAAGGGGGATGACATCAGAGAAGCAGCCTATTGGGGACAGCGCGCCAGGACTTAAAAACCTCCCTGCTGCTCCACTCCTTGCTGCCTTTTCTGCTCAGCTTATACGCTGCACAGCTCAAGCTTCAGGAAAAGAAAGCCCTTCAGCACCTGCAGTCTCCCAACCCAGCGGCTCCCCGGACCTCTTCGGACCTCGGCAAGGACCTGGGTAAGCTCTGCCTGGCGGCTAGCTCCCCTCTTTCGCTGTGTATCCCTCCTGCCGGCGGTTGGCATAGCAGAGGATAGCTCGCAGTTTTCTTTGCCTGGTGAAACCCCAGCACCATGTCTGACCCCAGAGCCCTGGAAGCTGGACCAGGGACAGCAAGAGTAACGCACTTTGCTTGCTCACGCTGTAACCTAAAGTTCGCATGCGGACAGGCTGAGCCCTTTTGTAGAGATTGTTCCCCTGCGAAACAGGCGGCTGGGCAGGGCATCCCCCCCGCAGTTCAGCCCCCAGCTGTGGCCGAGCCGGAATGGGCCCGCTCCTTGTCAATGGCGGTGTCTGACCTCACTCGGGCATCTGGCGCAATTTTGGAAAGGTTAGCGCAGGACGCCACGGGTTCACATGAGGAGGGTGGCCGTAGACGTAAACGGGTCAGGCCTTCGGACTCACGGCGGCCCTCCCGATCACCATCCTCCTCGTCGCTTTTGCGCTCTTCTGGCACTAGGTCACGGCGCTCGTCGGCAGAAGAGGATGTTTCGGACGAGGAATGGTCTGAATCTTCCTCAGACTCTGTTGTGGAGGAGGATCAGGTCCCAAAATTTTCTGCGATGGTGGAGAGCTTAGTGGTTGCGGTGCGTGACACTTTTCAGCTCACTGAACAGGAACCACAGGCATCTGGAATATCGTTTTCTTTCAGGCAGCCTAGACGCTCTCCAAAAACCTTTCCTCCTCATGAGGACTTTGACAAGGTCCTATCTAAGGAGTGGAAGGCACCGAATAAGCGTTTTTCCAAGATAGGTTACTTGGACGGGAAATACCCCTTCCCGCAGGATTTAGTGGAGAAGTGGTCGGTCCCACCACTAGTGGATCCACCCATTTCGCGCCTGGCTAAGCACACGGTGCTACCCACGGCACAGTCCTCCTCCCTCAGGGATCCCAAGGATCGAGGAGTCGAGGCCTTAGCAAAGACCGTTTTTGAGGCGGCAGGGTCGGCTCTTAGGCCTGTGTTTGCCTCGTCCTGGGTCAGTAAGGCTGTTACTGACTGGGCAAAGCGGTTACGAGAAGGAATCCTCGAAGGGGCAGCGTCCGAGGATCTGGTGGGCATTACACACCAGATTGAACAAGCGGGCATGTTTCTCTGTGAGGCCTCTATGGATACAGCCAGGCTGGCGGCCCGAGCCTCCGCGGCATCGGTGGCTACTCGCCGGACCCTATGGTTAAAATCGTGGGATGCGGACGCTTCCTCCAAGGGGTCGTTGATCAGTATGCCCTTTGTAGGATCTCGTCTGTTCGGCGCCAAGCTAGACGAGCTAATCTCAGAGGCTACGGGGGGAAAGAGCTCGCTTTTGCCGCAGAACCGTCCAAAGCGGTCATCTCCACAGCACAGACGTTTTCGTTCCTATCGCCGGACGAGTCCTCGTAGGGTGGAGAGGAAGGGTCCACAGGAGCGGGAACAAAGGAAGGTTCCTTCCTTTAAACCAAAGTCCTCTTGGCGGGGGCCCCAGCCCGCAAAGGGTACCAAAAGCAAGCCCTCCGCATGAGGGACTGCCCCCACCTGTTTCGGACAAGGTGGGGGGACGGCTTCTCCAATTCAGCCAGGTCTGGTCATCTCAGATCTCAGACACTTGGGTACAGGAGGTCGTGTCCAAGGGCTATGCGATAGAGTTCCTTTCACAACCGCACGATCGCTTCTTTCGGTCCAGAACCCCGGGGGACCCAGGGAAGGCAGCAGCTTTTCTCGGAGCGGTCCGCTCTCTTTATTTACAGGGGGTGGTGGTGCGAGTGCCCCCCGAACAATACTTCACGGGGTTCTACTCAAATCTTTTTGTGGTCCCCAAAAAGGACGGCTCCGTCCGTCCGGTTCTGGACCTAAAGAAGCTGAACAGGTTCGTAGCGGTCCGTCATTTCCGCATGGAGTCGGTACGAGCGGTCATCGCATCCTTGGAGGCAGGGGAATTCCTGTCTTCGATAGACATCCAGGATGCATATTTACATATCCCCATTTGTCAGGCGCACCAGCGCTTCCTCCGCTTCGCAGTACAGGAAGAGCACTTCCAATTTGCGGCATTGCCATTCGGGCTGGCGACAGCTCCCAGGGTGTTTACAAGAGTCTTAGCGGCAGTGATGGCAATCTTGCATTCCAGGGGGGTTGTTGCCATGCCGTATCTAGACGACATTCTGGTGAAAGCCCCGACCCAGCGGGACAACCTGGAGAGCCTGCAGATTGCCCTGGACACGCTTACCAGGTTCGGTTGGCTGATCAATTTCAAGAAATCGTCTCTTGTGCCAGCTCAACGCATGCAGTACCTGGGGATGTGCTTCGACACGGCACGAGGTCGAGTGATTCTCCCAGAAGCAAAATGTCAGCTGCTTCAGAGGCAGGTGCGGTCCCTTCTATCGCAGCGACCGGTGGCGATCCGCCATGCGATGAGGGTTTTGGGACTGATGGTATCGTCTTTCGAGGCGATTCCATTTTCCCAGTTCCACTCCCGCCCCCTGCAGTGGGCGATACTGTCAAGGTGGGACAGGTTAGCACGATCCCTCGAGCGGAAGATAAGGATTCCGCCAGGTGTTCAGCAGTCGCTCCAGTGGTGGTTGGACTCGCCACGTATCCAGCAGGGCAGGTCGTTCCTGCCCCTGCAGTGGCAGGTGCTGGCTACAGATGCCAGCATGACAGGCTGGGGGTGCACGCTGGGGGATCTGGTAGCACAGGGAACCTGGTCCACGCAGGAGTCCTGTCTCCAGATAAACGTCCTGGAGCTGCGAGCAATACTCCGGGCCTTGCAGCATTTCGTGCACCGGCTGGAGGGAACTCCAGTGCGAATCCAGTCAGACAATGCGACCGCGGTGGCTTACATAAACCATCAAGGCGGGACCCGCAGCAGGGGAGCCATGAAGGAAGTAGAGGGAATTCTGTCATGGGCCGAGAAACATCTTCCAGCGATATCGGCAGTCTTCATTCCCGGGGTCGAAAATTGGGCGGCCGACTTCCTCAGCAGGAAGGAGGTCGACCCAGGAGAATGGGGGCTACATCCCGAGGTATTTCAGGAAGTATGCCTAAGATGGGGTCAGCCAGACGTGGACCTGATGGCGTCTCGCTTCAATCAGAAGCTTCCAGCCTATCTGGCCAGGTCAAGGGACCCCAGAGCTCTAGCAGCAGATGCGCTAACGGCTCCATGGACGGGGTTTCATTACCCCTATGTCTTCCCACCAATTCCTCTCATTCCACGGTTGCTCAGGAGAATCAGGAAGGAAGGGCTACCTGTGATTCTCATAGCCCCAGATTGGCCGCGAAGAACGTGGTACGCGGAGCTCATGGACATGGTAGCAGACGCGCCCTGGCGATTACCCCTGCGAAAGGATCTTCTCTCTCAGGGTCCCCTCTACCACCAGAATTTAGCTACACTGCGTTTGACGGCGTGGCAGTTGAGACCGCGGTACTGAGAGCAAGGGGCTTCTCAGACCCAGTTATCCAGACTATGATTAGGGCTAGGAAGCCGTCGTCATTGAAGGTATATCACCGGGTGTGGAGAACATTCTTTCGCTGGTGCGAGCAGAAAGGGGCGCACCCGATGCATTTTTCGTTGGCCCGTCTCCTGTCGTTTCTCCAAGACGGGTTGGGCTTAGGCCTGAGCCTCAGCTCCCTTAAGGGACAGGTTTCGGCTTTGTCAGTTTTGTTTCAGCGACCTTTGGCTTCAAGGTCGGCGGTGCGCACCTTTTTTCAGGGAGTTGCTCATACAGCACCCCCTTTCCGGTCTCCGGTGCCACCTTGGGACCTTAACCTGGTTCTGGATGCCTTGCAGGCCCATCCGTTTGAACCATTAGCGGAGGTACCGTGGCGCTTGCTATCTTGGAAGGTCGCTTTCCTTGTGGCAGTTACCTCCCTTCGTAGGGTTTCGGAGATTGCGGCACTATCGGCAAAACCACCCTTTACGGTTTTTCACCAGGATAAGGTGGTGTTGCGACCGGTGCAATCTTTTCTCCCAAAGGTGGTGTCTACCTTTCACATTAATGAGGACATTGTACTGCCATCATTTTGTCCAAAGGCGGTTCACCCTAGGGAACGGGCTCTGCACACCTTAGACCTAGTCCGCGCTCTAAGGACATATTTGGACCAGACAGCGTCCTTCCGGCGCTCGGATTCCCTGTTCGTGATACCGGATGGTCCGAGACGGGGCCTCGCGGCATCAAAGGTGACTATTGCTCGCTGGATCCGTTCAGCAGTGGTGGAAGCCTACCGGGCCAAGGGTGAGGCACCGCCATTCCAGGTGACGGCACATTCCGCCAGAGCAGTGGGGGCGTCATGGGCGGTAAGTCACGGTGCCTCAGTATCACAGGTGTGTAAGGCAGCTACCTGGGCATCCCTGCACACCTTTTCTAAGTTTTATCAGTTACATACGTTTGCGTCAGCCGACGCTTCGCTGGGTCGAAAGGTTTTACAGACGGCTGTAAACTGACCGCATGCGCTTATGATTTATTTGTACCCACCCTTGGGGACGGCTGTGGGACGTCCCACGGTCTTTGCTGTGTACCCCAATGACACGAGCGAGAAAAGAGGATTTTTTACTCACCGTAAAATCTCTTTCTCGTCTCGTCATTGGGGGACACAGCACCCACCCCTCTTTCTTTATATGACACAGTGGTGGTCCTGGTCGGACTCCGGATTCTGTAAGTCGCACATGGTGCTGCGTGTTTTTCATTACAGTTACATTTTTTGTTGATGTGTCATATGACTAACTATTGTTGTCTCTCTGTTCCTGCATGGCTATTCCAACTGCTGGCATGACAAACTGATTAGCCTGCTGTCGGCAGGAGGGATATAGCCAGAGGGCGGGGCTAACTTTTTGTGCTTAGTGTCGCCTCCTAGTGGCAGAAGCTATATCCCACGGTCTTTGCTGTGTCCCCCAATGACGAGACGAGAAAGAGATTTTACGGTGAGTAAAAAATCCTCTTATTAAACCCCATGGCTGCAGGCACGGGTGAGTACCGCTGTGGGATTCCACACTTGGAAACCGTGTGTGCCCGTGGACATCAGGCCTAAAGGGGTTTTCCTGGGCTTAAAGGGGTTGTCCCGCGAAACAAAGTGGGGGTATACACTTCTGTATGGCCATATTAATGCACTTTGTAATGTACATTGTGCATTAATTATGAGCCATACAGAAGTTATTCACTTACCTGCTCCGTTGCTGGCGTCCTCGTCTCCATGGTGCCGTCTAATTTTCAGCGTCTAATCGCCCGATTAGGCGCGCTTGCGCAGTCCGGTCTTCTTTCTTCTGAATGGGGCCGCTCGTGCCGGAGATCGGCTCCTCGTAGCTCCGCCCCGTCACGTGTGCCGATTCCAGCCAATCAGGAGGCTGAAATCGGCAATGGACCGCACAGAAGACCTGCGGTCCACCGAGGGTGAAGATCCCGGCGGCCATCTTCGCAAGGTAAGTAAGAAGTCACTGGAGCGCGGGGATTCAGGTAAGCACTATCCAGTTGTTTTTTTTAAACCCCTGCATCGGGTTTGTCTCGCGCCGAACGGGGGGGTATTTTAAAAAAAAAAAACCCGTTTCGGCGCGGGACAACCCCTTTAAGGATTGTTGAGCCCTCCTCAGGATATGTTATCAGTAGTTGATTAGTGAGGTCTGCCAGGATCCGCACCCTATTTATTGTGTGGGAAAAAGTTAAACTACAATTTTTTTCACATTCAAGCAAATATTTTAATGTGGAAAATGTAAAAGCCCCCAAATAAAATTGTATTGTTTTCTGCCATTCTACAATGCTTGATTGGCAAGCATTTATTACAGAGGGTTTTTTTCAGCAAAGACCTTTTGGGGATTTGATCATTTTTATTACTTATTTCCCATATAACTGAAGCTGTTGTTTACTGCAGAAAAAAAGTTCCTGCCCCTCCGTTGAGTAAATGGAGCCTCATGGATGCATTTGATGTGTATGCCAGAAGATGTTCCATTATAGCCTATATACCAAACTTGGGCTCCAAACATGATGTGAGCAGCAACTTTTCTGGATGCACAACAGCTGCTTGTTACATTTTTGCACTTCTTATTTAAAGGGCAAGCCGTCCTTTATTTGTTCAATTTCTGGAGCATGCTCTGGCCTGCTTTACAGTATAAGTTTATGTTTATAATGTTCTGTGTTTTTGATTTGTCTGCTCTCTGACATTTTTGTTTGTGATCTGCACACCCTGCATGACTTCATACTCTAGCGCCATAAGAATCAGAGACGGCGAATGCCAGTAGACAATGCTTACCAGCTGTTACATTAGGAGGGGCCATGGTGAGGAATATTGTTGTAAATATGTTAGGAAAACATTGTTCTTTGGTCATTAGAAGGACATTTACAGATTTCTGTAACGGAGCCTAACTGTTCCTGCTAGCATCAGAATTAGCCGTTTGGGTTTCTCATATAGGATTATCGTGGCTTTCCCTTTTAAAGGGAACCTGTCAGTAGATTCATGCCAACAGTGCCCCTTCATTACTAAAAAAAATATGATTTACTCTAAAACCCTGCGTAACGCACAGTTTTAAAAAGAGCTATGCATGATGGGAAATGTCCACTTGGCAGTCACTCACCGTCTGGATAGGCTTGACTGAAAGGCTCCCTTCCATGTTGTATAGAGTTTCTGGGCCTTCACTCCCCCCTCCGACAAGCCACATCCCTTTTTAAGGAAAGTGGCGTGGGAAGGTGTGCATCACAAAAAGTTGCTGCATTTTAATGCAAGACGGGCTTGCACAAAAAATGTATGACTTTTCTATGCTTTTTTTTACTTGATAAATAAACCTCTTATTTATTACCAGTAAAAACTGCAATGGGAATAACCGTTTTACTGCATTCACTACTGTTGGGATTTTCTGAGTGGCCTCCGTTTAAAAAAAACTAACAGATTCAGCCTTTCTCAGACATAGCTGTTCAATCTAGGGAGAGGCTAAAAGACCTGTCCAAATGTGGCCAATTTGGTTTAAGGGACAAAAAGTCCTTGACCTGACAAATTTCCCTAAACGTTCTGTAGAATAAAACTAAAATGTGTCAAGAATCCTAGACTGGTAGAGGTGGACGGGACCCTGAGGGTCATCGGGTCCAACCCGTCGCTCAATGATCACTAAGCAGGGGGTCGGACCCGATGACCCTGGAGGTCCCTTCCAACTCTGCCATTCTAGGATTCAAGATTTTTTTTTTCCTATTTTTTGTTATATTGTTATTATGCCATCTAACGTTTTTATCTTTGGCTGTTCTTACTATGAAGAACACATTTCCCCTAGAAGAAGATAATGCTCCCCATGTCCACTGTACAGTTTGTGGGAAAAATAGTTCATGTGCCGCCTTGTATAGATGTTTATAGGATCACCCCAAGCCCTTCTTCAGCCCAAATTGCACTAAATATTCAAGATGTTGATTTATACATATTTTATAGAGGGGTAATATTGTACACCCTACAGTTTTTATTTGCTTTTGCAGCTGCTGCCTGGCACAGAATCAGCTTTACTAGACATTTTTGTTGTCAACAGCAACCAGGCAGACTCTTTTTACGGCTTTAATGACTATAATGTATTTTATTCCGTTAGTTTGCTTTAGGTGCACTGGATTACACAACCGCAGAAGTACGTGACAAGGCGGTGCGGATTATACTCCACTTATACCAACAGAATAGAGCGCAGGTCCTCGATCACATGCCAACGGATGAAACCATCATACGCAAAAACATTTTATATAAAACGCTGTTTGATGGATTCGCCAAAATTGATGGTAGACCCACGGAATCTGAACTTAAGGTAGGAGTCCAGGTTTTTTTGCTTATGAAGAAATCTAAGAACTGTTCACATTTCAGTACTTTTTGAGTGCTTAGTAGAGATGAGCGAACCTACTCATTTCGAGTAATTACTCGATCGAGCACCGTGATTTTCGAGTACTTCAGTACTCGGGTGAAAAGATTCGGGGGGGGGGGGGCGGGGGAAGGCATGGCGGCGCCCCCCGAATCTGCTGCAACCCCCCACTCACCCACGGCGCCCCCCGAATCTTTTCGCCCGAGTACGGAAGTACTCGAAAATCGCGGTACTCGGGCGAAAAAGGGGCGTGGCCGAGTAGGCTCGCTCATCTCTAGGCTTAGCTTATAATCATTACTTTTAGCATGTTAACAATGGCTAGGGCATTTAAGCAGATTAAAGTGCATGCACAAGACCCCCGAGTCTGGAATCCCAGGAATACATTCCTATAAAAATATAGTCTTCAGAAGTAATTCTTTACACGAACAGCAGAAAGCCAACAGCGCGTAACTTGGAGCTTCTCCAGCAACATCCTGATATTTTAGCAGTTTCTCTTCTGAATCGCTACATCTAAGAGAGTGTTCTCTCTACTCCACCGTAGTCACTGTGGATCCACCGCTAGGCTCCAACGTTATCGGCAGCTGTCTACTACACCGTTTAACTCCGTTCATAACGATACCACTGCTTTCAGAGGAACTTAAGAGGTTTTAAAAGAACAGCATTGCTTTTATTTCCAAAGTTACGGAATAAAGGTTTGAATCTCCACATACTAAAGATGGATAATGCCCAAATAGTGATAAAATGCCCTAATTCATATGAATTCATATAAACCCATACATAATACGTATATACTAATAAAGGTGATAAAAATCAATGAAATTGTCATCAGAATAAGGGCGCCCACCCACTGGCGTTTGCGATTTTTGTGCGTGAAAAACGCAGCGTTTTCGCGGCGTTTTTCGCCGCGTTTTCGCTGCTTTTCCATTCATTTCCATTGACTTTCATGGGTGCATTAGGAGAAAAATAAGGACACATATGCAACTGACAGTTCCTATGTTAAAAAACGCAACGCAACGCAAAAAAAAACGCCAGTGGACAGGAGTACATTCAATTCTAATTGCTCTTGAGAAAAAACGCAAAACGCAAAGAAAAAAAAATCGCCAGTGGGTGGGCGCCCTAAGTGAAAACAATCAGATTATACTATATTTTTCTGACTATAAGATGCAGTTTTCAGAAAGATAAAATCTTGCTGAAAAGCATCTGTCTTATTGTCCAGAGGCAGGGGGGTGTGACAGATCTAGATACCCCTGACTGTTGCCTTTAATGATCCACAAGTGCACAGATCAGTAATCAAGAGAACCCTCTAGCCTTACATACTGTGGCTGCACTGGCCTTCCTCTCCCTGCCTCATCCCCTTCAGCACATAACTCCGGGGATCACTCGCATATTTTCCCTGGGGTGCAGGTCCTCCTCTAAACACACAGGGACAGATAATAGAAAAGATCAAGGGTCTTGTAGTAGCAGCAGGACCATTGATGACATCGTGATCATGTGACCAGGAAGCAGCTGGAGGGAGTCATGTATGACTACACTTGTATGTGGGGATTTAGTGTCAATAAAATCAGTATTTAGAATGCCAGCTGCAGATGTTTGTGTGCATGTAACAGAGCTGTATGAGCTGTGTATGTGCATGCAGCATAGCTGTGCATGATGTATGTAGGAGAGCAGTATGTGTATGTGCGCATGTAGCAGAGCTGTGTGTGCATGCAGCAGAGCTGTGTATGATGTGTGTAGGAGTGCAGTATGTGTGTGTGCACATGTAACTGAGCTGTATGACCTCTGTGTATGCATGCAGCAGAGCTGTGCATGATGTATGTAAAAAGCAGTATGTGTGTGTGCACATGTAACAGAGCTGTATGTTTGTATGTAGTAGGGCTGTGTATGCTGCAGAGCTATCTGTGTTGTGCAATGTGCGTGCAGTAGTGCTGTGTATGTGTATAATGTGAACATATGTGCTTACGCCATTGTTTCAATTGACACTAGGTTTAATAGATGCTGAGACTGTTCACTGTTAACACTATTTTCTATACTAGAACACCAAAGTTAATGACGGTAGCCCCTCCACTTTGTTAGACCCCCAGAGACCTTTAAATTAGTATGAAATATTTTTTTCCTTTTGGTGCGTCTTATAATTCAAAAAATACGATACGTGTAAGTACCTAAAGTTAATAAGGCAAAACAAACTTTTTATAAAGCGGTCCATAATAATTCATGTGCCGATTTGATAAACAACCTCTTAGTCATTCCTGCAACTAAGTTATTACCTTTTAATTCATTTGTCGCATCTGACGGGACCTATGTGAGCCAAGTGGAAACCTATGAAAGCTAGGGGATGGACTAGGTTTTTGCTATACTTTTACGCCAGTTTCTGGTATAAATGATAGTAAATGCGATTGTCCACCCTTGGCCACGCCCCCTTAAGCAAGGCCACGCCCACTTCTTGAAAAGTGTTGACACTTGGTGCAAAAATTGCAAAAACTCTGAATTTTCATTAATAAGAGCTGCGCATGTAATTACCAGCGCTGGCCACTACACAAAGGTTGGAGCAGCAGCTTCCACTGTGTACCCCTGTGTGTTTCAACACTAAACTGGGTGCCCAATCACCTGATCTGCCAGGGTCCTGAGCGTCGGACCCCAGCTGATCAGCTATTGATGAGCTAAACCGAGGATAGATTTTCAATAGTGTTTTCCTGCAAAATTTAACAGAAGTGCAGAAATCTCTGTAGGGTGGCTAGTCATCTATAAAGGGGCAAAGCTCAGATTCTCTCTGATACCGCACGAGGATATAATCTCTACCAGTGAGATCTAGTTGGTCTCTCTTTGGCCAAGTATCGTCTTGAGGTTCGTCGCAGCCTCATGTGGCTTGTTTTTCAGAAAGCTGTTTCCCCCCACGTTTGTTCTTTCCTAATGCAGTAATATCATCGTTAGGCACAGAAGAAGGCCGCTGCAGAAGAAGCAGAACGGAAGAAGAAAGAGGAGATTCAAGCTCTTCAGGAACAGCTGGCAGCCCTTAAGGAGATGCAGTCTGAGGTTCAGGCTGGCAAGGTATGTCCTTATGAATATTGGCCCCTGAACTCCGTGCCTCACATGTCCCATATCCACAAGACTTGCTGAAAGTCAACTTTCTTCCAGGTTTGTTATATACACATCTAGTCACTGATAGAAGCCAGGATGGCTGCAGACGTAAGCCAGAAGTCAGAGCGCAGTAACCAAAAAATGTCAGGAAGGGGAGAACACTGTGCTCATTGCTGATTCTGGCTAACTCTGTAAATACATTTTGACAGCCGCGACCACAACTTTGAAAACAGTGATACACTTGTACAAGACGCAAAATGTCAGTTAAGTTACGAGATTGAAACCAATGACTTAATGTTGGCTGGTGGGCTCTACTTGTGTTCTTAAAGGGGCTCGCCACATAAATTAATTTTTGCTAAAATTTTTGCAGCATATTCTACCCTCTTGGTGATCAGTAACACGGTGCTCTCCTTTCTTGGGGTTCCCCTTATTTCACCCCATTTTGTTGGTTTTGCTGCTAAAGTAGCTTGAGTGCCACCTACTGGTTACGTGACAGTACTGCAGCAATTCCAACATTTTTTTTTAGTTGCAAGGTTTTTTATGTTGTACATCCATTCAACAGCTTTTCTTTGCTTTTAGGGGAAGGAGCAAATACCGAAAGCAAAAGCAGGTAAGTAGGTTGCATTCATTATATGCACTATTGTATAGGTCAGTGGTAAGTAGAAGTTAGTTGACCCCAATACAGGGGAGTTCTGTTTACACAGCGTCCAGTCCGCATGAATTTTGTTTTATATTGCAGTTGTGGTTTTTTTTCTTTCTTTTTTTACATTTTTGTTTTTTTATTCAGCACATACTTTGGAATGTTTTCCTGTACACAGGCCTTTCTGATCTGAAGATCAATCTGTGTCTAAAGACCTTTTACATTGAGCTTATTATCGTTCAGCTTTTTTCTGAATAGTGGAAATTTAAGCGAGATTGTGTAAATGCCTGCACGATCAATAATTTGTTCGCCGTTTTGGATCATACATGCATAGAACAATCCCATGGTGATCTGTAATAATGATAATTGTTAGGTGTAACCGCATGCAGTGAAAGAACGATCAACAATCGCTGAACAGATATTTTATGTAGACACTAAAATAATCATTGGTCTGCCGCTGTATCTGCCTGTGTAAACAGGTAGTCGTTCATCTATAAGCAACTGCCTGTTTACTGTGAATGGAGGTAGGCAGGCCGGAATGGTCCCCAGCCTGTTCCGCCTCCATTCACCGAGCGATGATTGCTCTTGTGTAAAAGCCTGTAATACCAAGCCTCACCACAGCAGCGGGAACAGAGCTGTCTGATTCCTGCAGAAATCAACTCAGTACATGAAAACAAAGGTCTAGCTTACAGCTGATTGGTAGGTGCCCCAGGCAGTGAACCCTAGTCAGTCTATTGCTGATGACCTATCCTTTTAAGGAAAAACACAGGTTCACCAAGTCAGTGGTAGATTGAAAAGTCAATGGAGCCCACTTTTGGATTTCATAAACCTTATTAACAATATCCCTGTGTTTTTACACAGTGAAAATACCAGGATCTTGTAAAACAGAACATTTCTTTTAGATGCCTAAAGGGGTTTGCTGGCAAATAACTTCATGTGCCATTATGGCCTGATCATTAAAGACGTTAACCCCCTACATCCAGCTGTTTTGCTGTAGAAAGCAGACAGCTCTATGCATTGCACAGTGGCCGGGGTTGGTACTACAGGCTGATTTCTATAGAACTGAATGGGACTCAGCCTGCAGTACCAACTTGGGCCATTGCACAATGTACGGTACTGTCTGCTTCCTGTAGCAAAACAGCTAGAAGTTGGACAAATCTTTTTAAAGTGGGCACCAAATGTTGAATATATTCTCAGCCTTAGTAAAGACTTTAGACACATTCAGCATATGAACCACAGGAGTATTCTCAGAGTATACGAGCGTGCTGTGAAATGGGCTTACACATACTTACATCGAATTTACAGTACCAGAAGACAAATGCCGCTCTGCTACATATTGCTTACTAGACTACATTGTGGTTACTCTGTTTTATATACAGATGTGGCCTCTCCACTGGTATAATGGATTTATTCTAAGTAAATAGTTCCATTACCGCTCTCCAGAGCAGTGGTAGTCGGTGACTATTCCTACCATCATGCTTCACTTACATACTGTACATGACTTCACAACTTTCCACCTGTGTCTCAATGAGCAAAGTGCAGATTCTCATGGAAACCGCAGAGTAAAATATTTGGAGCTTTTAAAGACTGACTCAGGCTGGCAACGCGCTTAACACCCCAATTATCACATTACCTGCAGTTTAATAAGGTACTGGTACTGTAACATTGTCATTATATTTGTCATTAGGAACTTGATACTTTTACAGCTCAGCTAATGAGGCTAAGCTGCAATACCAGTCTTAGCCTATGAACAAGAGGGACGCTATTTTCATTAATTTTTTTAGGTAGGGGAGGGCTTTTTTTTTTATTTTCTTTGATCTCTTTCCTTATTTGTTAATGTTCCATCATACAGTATTATGTACATTTGAAATTGCTCCAGCCTCAGATCTTCCAACCACTTGATACAATATTTTATTCTTCAAGATGACCGTAGTAAGAAGCTATCCATGTCTCCAAACAGCGACACTCTTGATGACCAGTCCTCTGTTACCAACTACTTAGATAAGTGAGTACAATGTTTATATTCATGCTAGATGTGTAGCAGCCGCCCAGAAGATAAAAGCAGAAGCGGCTGAGACTCCTGTTTACTTAATGGGTTGGAAGCGAAGTGACACTAAGCTGTTCTGAGTCTATTAATGTGCTTTATGTCTGTGCACATTTATCTTCTGACTCCTCCAGCTTCCAATTCTAATGGGACAATAACTGGGCGCTGCCATATTTATTATTTGTCAGCCAGTATAAAAGCCTTTCATAGAGAAAGGATGTAAATGGGGAAAAGGTCATTGGTTCAACAGATAAAGCATATGTGACAGTCCTTTCCCATGTGGCCTCATCTGCTGGGTGTGGGTAAGAAGTAAGGGTTCTTTCATACCAGCTTCCCACCTGTGTTCGTGCTTTCTGTCTCTTTGATCCATTTTTGGACTGATTTCATGGGGTTTAGAAAAAAGCTTTCAGCTTGCTTCCTTTTCCTTTTTAGTTTCCGTTTTTTTTTGGGGGGGGGGGGGGGGAGTTTAACAAAAAAAATAGCACAGTCTGCAGCGCTATTTGCAACGGAACAGAAGAAAAAATTGAAAGCTTTCCATTTACTTTCCCTTTTGTTTTACACAAATTGAAATAAATTGGGAAAAAACTGAACCGTTTAATTCCATCTCTTTGCTCCGAAAAAGGAACTGAGAGACAGAAAATCTGAACACAGGTTGAACACTGGTGTGAACAAGCCCTTAACCCTTTCCAATCCACTGTCTGACCTCTGAAGACATTATGATTTAAGGCTGTACAGCTCCGATGTTGGAAGATGTCCGTCGGGGTTCTCTTACTGTATATTGCCAGCCTCTCTGCTGTCAGAGCCTATCCAATGTGTCACCTCATGCAGTACTGGCTTTAGCCAGCAGATAGCGCCGTTGTGTAACGGCAGAAAAAGAGTAAGCCCCCTAGGAAAACCAGGATACAAATTGAACTGGAAAGGGTTAAATAACGTTCTTTCCAATTCCTTGACCTCATTCCTCCAGGGTTTCAAGTAGCCATAGTCTTATTTGAAACCAGAGTTTGTTATGTCTTTACAGTAGCCAACTGAACAAATGGTAATTCCCTAATATTGTCATTTATTGGAAATGCTCCCTCTTACAAGTAAGAGAATTATGATATGACTGGAGAACAAGGAGAAATGAAAGGGACATTCCAACCTTAGACATTTATGGCACTGACTGCATAAGCCATAAATGTCTGACCGATATATGTACCGCCTTAGAGACCCACACCTATCTCTAGCAGGTCTGTCGACCATGTCGCTGTGGCTGCTGCATACAGACCGTGAATGAAAGGTGGCTGCATATATGCATGGCTCTCTCCACTGGCTCCTACGGGGGTCACGGAAACAGCTGAGCAGCCATGGACACGTTAACTGGAACTGTAGCCCAATCATTGTGACCATTGTGGTGGTCTTGGCAGTTGGACCTTCACTAATCAAGAAGTAATAAAGTATCCTAGCAATACACCATTACTTCTAATAGCGGGAATACACCTTTGATGTAAACTAAGGGGTCTTTGATTATTTTATTCTTGTTGGTCTTCTGCAAAGCTCTAGAGAGTTTCAGACTCCACATTGCAGGCCTGGCAGAGCTCTAATAACTGGTGTCTGTGTGGTCAGTACGCAGCGTTGCAGCCCTATAAGTTTTAATCCAACTAGATTTCTTCTATGTACTTTAGATTTCCTCAAGGTCAGTTGTCTTTAACCTGCGACTCTCCAGCCATTGAGAAACTGTTGCTGGAGAGCTATTGGTTTTAGACCACTGGTCTATGTACTTAGGGGTTATCCCACTCACAAGAGAAACTCACTGCTACAGTGCTTCCATGAAAGTAAAACCTACCCCAATAATAAGCCCTACCCTGATTTTTTAGAGGACTTGAAATATAAGCCCTACCCTGAAAATAAGCCCTAGCTAGACTACATGGTGGAAAAAAAGCAATATTCGCTTAGCAGGCGGCATTCGTTTCCCTCCTGCTGGGCTGCGTTGCTTTGGCAGGCTTACGTGCAGTCCTCAATGCCGACGGAGCATCTCTTGTTGGTGACGGGGCTTGAATACCCCGCCTCCAGCAAGCGATTGCTCTGATTGGTTCATTGAACGCCAGCTCTGATTGGTTCAGGCAGCTCTCCTGAACCAATCACAGCCATTCATTGAATGACATAATTGAATGGTTGTGATTGGTTCATCGACCGCCGGTTTTGATTGCTTGAGGCGGTGTTCCTGAACCAACCAGAGCTATCGCTTGCTGGAGGCGGGGTATTCAAGCCCCGTCACCAGTAAGAGATGCTCTGTCGGCATTGAGGACTACATGGAAGCCTGTTGGAGCGCCACAGTCCAGCGGGAGGGACCAGAACGGCGCCTGCTAGGTAAGTGTAAGACACCCCCTGAAAATAAGTCCCTGTGCCTCTTTTCGGGCAAAAATTAATATAGGAGAGGGTCTTATTTTTGGGGAAACACGGTACGTTGACTGGCTCCCTATGAAATTGTCCCTGGTGTGTATATATTAGAGATGGGGCATGGACCCTACTGAGGACAGAGACTGGAGTGATTGATTAGATTGTGTACAGCACAATTGTGGAACTACTCAATGACCTACAAATAATGAGAAATTTGTCATGTTTGCAGTTTATGCATCTTCTGTGGGGAAAGAGACGAGTCGTTCACGGAGGAAGGCTTGGATCTCCATTACTGGAAGCATTGTCCGATGCTGAAACGTTGTGAACATTGCAAGCAGGTAAATGACCTCTGCTCCCCGACCAGATAAGATATGTCTCATCAATATTCTAATACAAATTTTCTGTTTTATTTTGGTATTTCTTAACCAGGTTGTGGAAATTGCCAGTCTGACAGATCACCTTCTGACCGAGTGTGACCACAAAGACATGTTCGGCAAATGCCAGCGCTGCACTGAAGCCATATCCAAGGATCACCTACTGGAGCATGTCAAGACCAAGACTTGTAACCGTAAGCATCGGCTTGGTAACTACTGTATACAGACTACCGTGTTTCCCCGAGAGTAAGACCTACCCCATGGTTTTCGGGGAGGCTTGAAATATAAGACCTAGCTAACCTGCCCCCCCCCCCCCCCCCCAAAAAAAAAATCAATACAGAGTCCTCCCTGTCTGCCATCTCAGCTTCTTCTGGCGACGGGGCTTTGAATACCCCCGCCTCCAGCAAAGCGAGTGCTGTGTTTGTCTCATCAAGCACCAGCAGCCAATCATAGCCATTCAGTGATGTCATTTACCATCCGGACGCTGCTGACCAGGTGAGACAGGGCCTTATTTTCAGTGAAACACAGTAGTTATGGCATTGGCTTCTAAATAACTGCGGTTTATGTCTTCCTTGCACCTCAATGACATAAGAGTTTTCTGCATTAAGATGCCCCAGCTTGGAATATTGCTTGAAACGTTTCTGTGGAAGAGCAGAGAAATGTAACGTTCTCATGATAGTCTAAAGTATAAAGCTAATGAGACCTAAGAAACCCTATTGTGGGATTTACTAATATGTAAGAGAGATACAGCTCTAGGCCCTCAAGGACCAGGGTATTTCGGTCCTAAAGGACCAGACACTTTTTAGGGATTTTACCCATGTGGTGCTTTTACTGCCCTATTTTTTTCTTTTCCTCAGCAATCAAAAGTATTTTTTGCTTCATTTTTTCCGTCATACATCAGGCTATTTTATGTCTTTTTTCTATTAACCTTTTTTATCCGTTTTTTTTTAGGATGGGTAAAAGTAAAAAAAATATATATTTTTTATTTATTTTTTAATTTATAATTGTTTTATTTTTAAAATTAATAGAAATAATCTTAATTTGTATAGCGCCAACATATTCCGCAGCGCTTTCGAGGCAGATGGAGAACACAAACTATACAAAAATTACAAAAGTTACCTGTGGTATTCATTTATTTGAAGACAAAGGGTGTGGAGTGGTATAGAAGGTACAGGGACAGGCGGTGGAGTAATGGGGAACACAGCAATGCGACTATAACATACGATATACAGTTTTTGGGACACACACGGGATGGGGGTAGTACAGGAGGTATAAGGCAGGCAGTACATGATAGGCAAAAGTGGAAAGCCATAGGGAGGGGCAGGGGGCATATTGTGGGGATGGGGGATTAGATCAGGTGGTTTAGTGTGCCTCTACAAAGAGGTGTGTCTTTAAGGTACGTCTGTAGTTCCGTGCATCCGAAATAGGCTGGATAGAAAAATGAGTCTAGCTGCCTCATTTAGTATGGATTGGAGTGGAGCGAGTCTGGTGCGGGGGAGGCCAATTAGCAGCAAATTGCAGTAGTCGAGCTGGGAGTGCATGAGAGCAACGATTGTCTTTAGTGTGTCTGTGGTTAGGAACAGCCGTATATGTTTATTTCTCACTTTTCCAGTATAGCTGGGGCATCTATAGGAGCCCCAGTTACAGGGAAAAACATCCCCCTGTAGTGATAATAGTCACTGGCAGAGCTGATCTGCATCTGCTAGGACCCTGCAGCTCTGCTGTGACAGAGGGCACCTGGTGGTCACCTGCTTCCCTAACTTCATTCTAGAAATCGGCACCAGTCAGCCATCTTCAAATGTTTTGGAGATTTCATGCTGCCGATATTGTTGCAAATCTACAGCAAAACATCTGGAATGAGTCAGCAAAATTTAGGGCATGCTAAGGATTTCACCCCACGTGGGATTTTGCAAAAAAAATAATAATAAATTCACTCGCATTGTACTGTACTTCTGAAGCTGACGTAATACAAGAGCCAATAGTCTCACAAGGCCAGTAAAAGGAACAGTAAGAACAATTAATCAGTACGGAAAATCTGTAGCAAAATTTGTGTTAAACACTTCTTATTCAGGGCTTTCATCCCTGAATGTTTTCTCCACCCTTCCTTTATATGTATCTCTGTGATGTTTGATAATCCAGATAATTCTGCACCTATCAGGTCCCAATGCTATAGAGAAAGAGCGGGAGAAAGTGGAGACACGTCTGAGACAGACTGAGAAATCTACTATTTGTAAATGCTATTCTGTAGAACACTCTGTGATTTATAAGTCCTCGACGTGTTTGAAGGGTCTTTCTAGCCCTTCCAGTAAATGAGGTGTTTTCAATAGGACGTGTGCCACAGCTCTCCATATGCCAGCTGTTTACTTGGTCACAAATGGACAGCAAAGCCTTTTTCCGTACAGTGTAACTGTGAAATTGAAAGGTGACAGTTAGAAGTCTCACAGCCTTCCTTACAAGAATGCTAGCCAACATTCCCAATAGGACACATCCTGGAACATAATCATCATAATTTCTGGGGAAGCAGTAAAATCTGCGCCTCCATCATTTATAGGTAGAGACCAGGGTAGTACTATCTGGGCCAATATCATTTACAGGAGAGACAGGGAGGCAGTACTATCTGTGCCTGTATCATTACTGAGAGAAACAGAGAGGCAGTACTATCTGTGCCTATATCATTTACAGGAGAGACCAGGAGGCAGTACTATCTGTGCCTGTATCATTATTGAGAGAAACAGTGAGAAAGTACTATCTGTGCCTGCATCATTACTGAGAGAAACAGAGAGACAGTACTATCTGTGCATGCATTATTACTGAGAGAAACAGAGAGTCAGTACTATCTGTGGCTACATCATCAACAGAGAGGCACAAAAGAACAAGATTGTCAGCCGCACTCGCCAATCTTCCAATCGTGGATGGAGTTGAATTAGATGCACACTTTATAGGGACAAGATCCTGATCCCATAAACAGTCCACGAATTCCAATAAGAAAAAGCAACATCAGTGGTGTAAAGATCAGATTTTCAACATCTCTTTTTATTTCCATTCCATGGTCAAAGTATACAGCAACAGCTGTTTCGACCCGCAGCATGAGTCTTTTTCGAGTTAAATACTACCTGTGGATACATCATTTACAGATAGAGACAAGGAGTATGTACTGTCATTTACAGGGAGGCAGTACTACCTGTGCCTGTGTCATTACAGGGAGAGATAGGGCAGTAGTAATATCTGTGCATGCATAATATACAGGGAGGGAACGGACGAGCTGTGCCTGCATTATTTTAGAGAGCTAGGATAGAAGTAATATCTCTGCTTGTATAATTTACAGGGAAGAAGTTCTATCTATGTCTACATTGCATACATATCCTACGAATAGAAAGAGGTCGTAATAAAAAACACTACAGATAAAGGGCCACTTTGGCAAAAACACACTTTTCTATGCCTGGAATCCATCACTTGATCGCCTGTCACACTCCAGAGGTGTCCTCTATGTATTGCAGTCACTTCCATGTAGTGCAGCCCCCTGTTTGATACTTATCAGGCACCATGTTGAGAGTTACATTTTTTATTTTCACTTTCAAATCAATCCCAGGATGCATCAGCACAGAATTAACTAGAGGCTATACCTTATCTGCCTGCTGTGGTGACAGTTTAATTATTATTACCTTCTGTATTCACCTAAGT
Organism: Eleutherodactylus coqui; assembly: GCF_035609145.1. Lineage (NCBI taxonomy): Eukaryota > Metazoa > Chordata > Amphibia > Anura > Eleutherodactylidae > Eleutherodactylus > Eleutherodactylus coqui. Next base: position 101,244,476 of record NC_089842.1, on the reverse strand, counting down.
AAGCTCCAGACCATAAGTATACAGTCAGAAGGATGAGCTGTGATCGCTTCTATTATAACTGTGTGACAGGGAGCTGTGTGGTCATCATTAGTAACTGTGATAGTGTCTGTGTCCCTCTCTGAGTATAAGTACATTCATCATTGCCATGACTATTCCTTTACCACAGATATAATATTATGGATACCCAGTTGCAGAGCAAGCAAGAAAACAATTAGGGTGTATGGATTCATGCAAGGCGGGAAGTACGATACATGTACATATTCTGCCAGGCAAACCTCTGTCTTATTTCAAGGAGCGCATGTTAGGAAGTCTGTGGGAGACAATGAATCTATGGGAGCAATCTAAAAGACAACTGAGACCTCAATGATTCTGGAAGGACTGGGGCTATTGCTGAGTTACACCAGGCTCCCTACGCCCGAAGCATACTTGTGGAGGCAGTAGATGTACCGGGATTATTCTGTAGACCGGGTTACTGCCTCCATAGTGACTGCTGCATTACACTGAAGCCTAAATTCGGGGATGGTGGTCACGTTGCTGTCACGTGAATTGTTGCAGTGGTCTCCAACCATTGAATCATAATAAAAACACAAGAAAGCTGCACATATTATAGGATCTTTCATAAGGTTTTTAGAAGTCATTGCACTAACTTCTTATAAACCTGATGTCACCTAAAGAGCCACAAACCCCTCAATACCCCAATATATGACAGCCTTGATGACACTGCTACCTTCTCCCCTGATTTATACACAGGTCAACAAGAAATAGTTTAATGCCAGCAGTAAGGGCACAACTAACATGACTAACATCAGATGTTTTGCAATCTTTGTCTGGTGTCCGTGGTCAGAGTCAAGTCGTTGACCTATTACAACAGCGAAGCCTTTGTGTTCCTTGGTGCCACTGTCAGGTCGCTACATCCTACATGGCAGGGCGACGTGATTTTTGCTTCACCGAGTTGTCAAGTGAATAATTTTATCCACATATGAACTCATAAAAAATAATCCGCTAAAGCCAAACGTTACTAGTGTGCCTACAGCTGGCAGGAGAATTTGCCCCACACCCTGGCGCCGTGCCACCAGCCATACAATGATCACAGGCGTGTCTCAAACACTGTTCCCAAAGAGTTTTCTCATCCGAAGTGGACATTATTCCAAGTACTGTGACTGAATTCACAAAGGCCTGGGTGTGTTCATGTACACAAGACGTCTCCACCAGCTGTATGTCTTAAGGAGGCCAATGATTGTTACTCGCTGGAAACCAAAAGTGTGAGGCCAGGAGGTCTAGTTCTTGCATAAGTAATGTTCTTGTTCTAATTAGGCTCCGTCTAGTAAATGAACGTCTAAATGCAAAATATGTTGTTGTTTTTTTGAGCACTCCTGGAAAGTTTCTGTGTTGTACCATCTGGATCTAAAATTTGGATGTTATGCCAGTCTGAGATGACAAATGGCATGGATTGACAGCTGCCAAGTTGAATTTCCCTACTTGCACAATGCCAATCCAGGCATCCATAACTGACAGCTAGCTTTCAAGGGACACTGGTGGTCTGTTCTCTGAATACATTCCTTTTGTTCTGCCGCAGGGCTGACAGCTGAGACAATGTAATCAGCGCTCCCCGGGCAGAACACAGCGTGCGGTCCTTCTTAATAGCTTTTTTGCCGAACAATGCATCTTATTCCGAATATACAATCATCATTCGGCAGAAATGTTAAGAAGGTGGGCACATTTACACGCAACAATTATTGCTCAAAAGATGGCTTTTCAGCTAATTTTGAGCGATAATCGTGTATAAAAGGGCCTCTAGGGCTCATTCACACAGGCATATTTGTCCTGCGCATTACATATGCAAATTTTGTGCATTTAAAATGCAGTAAATAGAGTTCATTGATTTTAATCGCTTCATTCACATCAGCGTATATCGTGTGCGCATTTGGTTAGCGCAAAAAAATCTTAAATGTACATTGAAATCAATGGGGACATGTTTGTGTGAGGTTTTATGCGCATGCAAATATGCAGACAAAAAAAGCAGTATAAGGGCTTATTCACACGGGCGTATATTGGCCAGGCTTTCACACCCCGGACGATATACGCTGCCCCTCTGATGCATTGGTTTACAATGCATCAGTACACAGGAGCGTATTTCCGCGCCGTAAAAAGCGCCCAGTTGTGTGGGGGAAGGAAGGGGAAGACAGCTAAGGGGGGCAGCTGTCTTTCCCCGTCCAGTGGCAATACGCCGAGACCCAAATCATATAGTAGCGTATATCGGCCTGCCATTTTCATGCCTGGCCGATATACGCTCATGTGAATAAGCCCTAATACATGTGCACAAAAGCGCAACACTCATCGCGCAAATGTGTACTTAAATATGCTTACATCCCTGTGAAGCCAGCACACGGGATGACTATTGTGATGGCTTTGTCACAGGAGCAATAGTCGTTTAGAGAATGGAGGCGGAGCAGCTGGAGATCACTTCTGGCCACCCACCTCCACTCACTGTATACACGGGCTGATAGTCATTTGGATACATGCAGATTTTGCCCTGGATTTACTGTGAGATTCAATTCTATACATTCCAGGGGTGAAATCAGAGGTGAAAATCAAAATTTCCAAAACAGAATGAGCGCGCGGCGCATTTCAGACTCTGCAGCACGCTTATTTTTCTGAGCTAAAAATTTCCAGCACATGTGAATGATGTTTTCCAGCCCAATATGTATTGGACTATACCTTTCTGCAAAAATCCGCAGCACATGCACTATATCCAAATTTAGCCTTTACCCTTTCCAATCCAGTGTTGGACTTGGACAGACATTGAGATTTCTCTGCATAGCTCCGATGTCAGACAAGGTCCAACAGATGTTTCTAACACTATGCAGGACAGCGCTCCAATGTCTGAGGCTGTTCTGCATATATTACACTGCATATACATACGCAGAACAGCCCCTGACATTGGAGCGCTGTCCTGCATAGTGTTAGAAACCTATGCTATACACATTGTATGCAGTTAGAGGATGCCTCTGTATTGCACTGGATTAGAGATAGATAATTAGAAAAATTAGAAATAAATAGTTTATTATATGAAATGAATATAAATAAATCTTATATCAGTATACATCTATTTACAGGATGATTGCAAATAATATTCCCGATGTGAAACACTCATAACTTACATTTAATTACAAAAACAAAATTGCTAATAAAATCATCATGACCTCATTTTTATGTGTTTCTGTTGAGTATTTTCAAGGAATCCACAATGTGCTTTCCCATCCAAAATAAATAAGAGCTCGGGAGCGTGCGGGTGGCGGGGAAATTGGATTGGAAAGGGTTAAGACCAAGTAGCATCATAACTGTCTAATATTCTTTGTTTATTTTAACAGCTGCTAAAGGAGAAAAAGTTGCGAACCGCTGCCCGTTGTGCCATGAGAACTTCACAGCAGGAGAAGAGGTAAGCAAACGCTGAAGAGAGAAGATTAATAAAACATGGCAGCTTTCATTCAAAAACGGCGCCGCTCTTGTCTGACTATCTGCAATACACGAGTGAATGAGCCCTAGACTAAGGCCTCTTGCACACGGACGGATTACCTTCCAGAATCTGGAACGAGAATCTGCCTCCGGATCCCGCAGCAAGCACCGCCCGTAGCATACTAAGGGAAAGCGTTTCTTTATGCACACGAGCGGAAACCAATTGCGATTTCCGCTCGCAGATGAAAAATCGTAGCATGCTCTATTTCTGTGCGGGCTCCACGTGGAAGGCTTCCATTGAAGTCAATGGAAGCAGTCTGACCCACAGCGTACCTGGAATGTCCATTCCGGATTGTCTGTGAGTACCCGCATCATTGCTTAGCGACGGTGCAGGAAATTTTCTATTGCACATGTGTGACGGGCGGACCATGCGCAGTACAGAAAAAGAAAAAAGGTATACAGGGTCACCGGCCGCGGTCAGGGCCTGATTCCACGGTGGAATTCCGCTGTCGGAATCCGGACCTTCCAAGTGCATGCGGCCAAAGTTTTTGCATACAGACACATGCAGCGTATGTCAGGTGACTCTGTGCAGCGCAGTTTGTACATTGATTGCCAGTGACCTTGCGGATTTGCAGGTAGGACCTCAGTTTACCAGCCAAATCATTCAGGCGTTAATGAAAAGAACCTTAATGGCAGAAAAACTGCAGTTTTAGGGCTTATTCACACAAATGCACTTGCGCTGCATATTACGCATGATAAATTTGAGTGTGCAATATGCAGTGAATACAACCCATTGATTTCAATGGGTTCATTCACATGAGCGTATTTTGTGCACACATTTTGCATATGCGCAAAACAATACGTCGCATGTTCTACTTTTGTGCGTATTGTACATAAAAATAGCACTAATTACAATATTAAACTTAATTGCCCATTGAAATCAAAAGCAAGCAAGCTTACATGTTTTTCGCAAAAGCAAACAGGCAAGGCATGCGCCCACAAGAAATACTGGAAACTATGCGCCTGAGCACTGCATTTTTGTAGATTTAACTATGTCTTTTTGCCCGTGCCTTAGCGTATTTTACCGTACTTTTTGCCCCCGAAAGGCATGTTCATTTGCGTCTGGCATACAAAGACACACTGAGTGAAATGACTAATTCCAGAAGTGTTCTTTTTCCAGCAGAATTACGCAGTATTTCACGCATCTCCTTACGTATTGCGACGGCATTTGCATACCCCCATTGACTTCCATGAAAACCTTTAGTGTGCAAATACGCAGAAAAAAAGAGCATGTTCTATTTTTTTTTTTTTTTTTTGCATGACCGAAATGCTCACGCATAATACGGAAATGTCAATGAATCCATTGAAATCAATAGGTTGTGCTCTCTGCATAAATTTTGTGTGCGCAAATACCCCCGTGTGAAGCCGGCCTTACCAGTAGAACCGTCTCCGGTCACACCCTGCTAGTTTTGTTTTCTCCCAAGCTGACATCTCCCATCCCTAATTGTAATTATTTCCTTGTTTAGTAAATAAGAGACCTTTCTAATTCCTGCCGTCCCGTGCGCCTCATCCCACAATATGGGGGTTAAGTCTGTCGCTGGCCTAATTATGGACTACAGTAGGCATAATAATCCTCAGCATTGTAGTGGAAGATTTCCTATCCATCTAGTCACCAGGATGCCTCGGTACAGTGTTGACCACACAACAGCAGAGTTGATGATGATGATGGATTTGTTGTGTAACCATCAACCGGATAAAACCGTCGTCCTCTGGATTTGGTCTACTGCTATACCGTATACATAGGAGACCAATCCTGTTATTCGCGCTCGTTCACACGGCTGTGTGCAGTTTGCAGTTGTGTAAATACGTTGTGTGGTTATGTGAACGAAAATCGCCCGCACATTTTGGCCTTTCCTGCAGGATTTTGTGCACATAAATACAAAGCGTATTTACGTGCACAAAAAAAAAATGCAAAAGAACCCATTGTTTTCTGCGCAAATATGCAAGTTTCCCACGCATTCACAGCGCAATTGTGCTGGCCCATTTATTTCCATGGCCTATTTCATTACGTAATACATGCCACATATGTAATGTTGTAACACCACTTTTGGTGAATCACTGGGTTCAATTCATTGCATATTAAGGCTTATTCACATGGGCGTGTTGTCACCGTGTATTACACATGCGTATTTCCCATGCGTATTTCCCATGCGTAATATGTGGTGAATGGAGGCAATGAAAGTCTATGGACTTCCATTCACACCTGTGTTTGGACTTTGAGTGGACACTGTGTATGATACGCAGGAGAAATAAATCGCAGCATGCTCTATTTCCCCGCATATCATACACAGCCCCTCTATGCACAGAGCAGGAAATTTTTTTTTTAAAGTCACACTGTGCATGTTCGTGACGCCAGAATCTCTTTGGGCAGAGCGAATGGGCTGCGATGAGTACAGCGCTGCGAGATACTCATATGTCCGTGTGAATGAGCCCTTAAATGCATAAAAAATCCACATGTACTGAGCAGCGTAAGTACGGCCATGTGAATGAGCCCCTTACCCCAGATTGTTTGGGAGCTACAAGCAGTGGAGCTCCTACTTCTGAGGAAGGGGCTGTAACCTGGAGGTGATGACGGTGCAGATCCAGTAATGATCAGCTCATGACTAGAGAGCATGCTCCTCGGAAAGAAGTTCTTGAATTGTCTTCTATTGGAAACTTGTTAAAAATGCCTTAGCAGTCACTTGGAAAGTTGTTGCCAAGTAGTATGACATCCCAGTGACCAAAGGGCTTATCACCCAGCTTTCCCAGACTCCTGAATCATCTTTCTTACTTAGCAGTGTAGAAGCAGAGCTTGTGTCACCACATGGTTGCCATTCCAGCTCCTACAAGGGTTGTTACCCAGCTTTCCCAGACTCCTGAGTGATAAATCTGCTTACTGATGTAGCAGTATGGAAGCAGGGATAACATTCCAGGTCCTACTGGGTTAACTTGCGACTTATTGGTGAATCTGCTTAGCTGTGTAGCAGCGGGGAATGTATTACTGCATGGCTGATACTGCTATTATCACCCAGCTTTCCCACACTTCTGAATGGAAGATCGTCTGTCTTTGGCCATATTAATGAGTGTCTGATTTTGATGCGTGAAAAAACGGACCATTTTTATTGCGTATGTATGTCCCTGCGACATCCACATGCATTGCGTATTTCTGTTTTTCGAATCCATGTATGATCTGTATGCAATTTTTTTTTCTTCTTTTCTTTCTCCTGCACAAAAAAATTTAGGGAGGCCCAATTTTTTTTCTCTAGAATTGCCTAGCAATATCTGTGAAAGACACAATACACATAGATATCCGCAGTATGTGCACCTTTTTTATTTTGCACGCCCATTGAATTGAATAGGCAATTTTGTGAAGGTCAAGCTGCAATTTTTTTACATCGGTCCGTGAAAAATATAATGTGTGAATAGTCTTGTTGAGTTTAAAGGAAACCTGTCCTCACCATCCCTTTAATTGGTCTGTCATGCACAGAAATAGCACACACTCTGTAAATACGCCAGTGTGAATAAGCCCTTAGGCCCATACAGTAGAAATCCGCATGTTTAAGTGAAGTGTGAATTTCTGCAATGGATTTGCACAATGGCACCCCCGGAGTCATAGATTAACTTAATTTAGTAATGTTTTTGGGGTTTTTTTTCCTGAATGGTAAATCTTCTTGGGGATATTGAAGCAAGGCTGAATTAGTTGGCAGACTTGCCATTCCGGGCTTCAGTAAAGCTGACCAGCCCCTTCCCTGCTGGCAGTATTTGGGTAGGGTTAGTGGTTAGGGTTCCTGGCGATGTTTTAATTCTTGTTTCTTAGTTGCTATTCATCGGTCTTACAGTTTTTCTTCTTAAGTCTAAATGGATTTGCGTTGCTGTGGAGAGGGTGCCAGCTGGCAGTACTGTAATGGATGGCGGCGGGTGCGACGTATCCTCCAGACCCCGGACTCCGTTGAATATTCCCTTTTATTTCGGCTTTAGCTCTCCTGTAAGCGATCTCCCCAACGCACCTGTAATAAAGGACACAGAGTTATAATTTCAGATAAAGGCATGTTGTACTCTGCTCCGCTCATGAAATTCCAGCGTAGCCTTCATGTCTTGTGTGTTTCTTTAATTGGGAAAAGAAAATCAGAAGGAAGGGCCATTTCTTTGTTATGCGATAGTTCGCCTCATTCCAGGAAAAGATTAAATGCAGGGGTCTTGGCAGAGAGGGACAGGGGTACATTTTCAGCCTTTTTTATTTTACACATATTTTAAGAGGAGAAGGTCAGTATTTCGCCAACCCTGTGGTAAGTGGATGCGGGTTTGTAGGGATTAAAATGATTGAAGCAACTAAATCCTGTTCAACTCTGACACCCAGGGCCAACGCATTTCATAGAGAAGCCTCAGCCTGGAGCCACATGCAATATCAAGTAATAAGAGGATTGCATGATTGGTCCCTATTATATGTCTGATATCACAAGTATGAGTGATACGGCCATCTTGTTGCCAGTCAAGTTCTTCTTCTTCGAACTCTTCCCCAATAAACCTTCTCCTTTAGGTTATTACTGTATCCAGTGGAAGAGTCAGACCAGGCTTGTATTGTCCTTTGCTTGGTATTAGGGGATTGTACCAGAATCACAAGTTATTGCTGATCAGTGGGGGTCTCGCCGCTGAGACTTATCGATTTCAAAAACAGAAGACTCATATCGTTATCTGTCTGTCGTTGCAGTTCGCTTTTTTTCCCCTGCAGTGACATCAGAATGAAAAAAGCGCTGGCCCAAGCATTCATGGTCGGCGTTCCATTTTATGGGGCTGACAAAAAAAACCCGAACACTTGCCACTCCGCTGTTTCTGGCAGTCACGTTGAAAATTAATGGACCAGTGCTCCTTTCAGTCTCCTCCTTACTGTACGGGGTGCCGTGAGCCCGCAGTAAAGGGGATGCAAGAAACGGGACCCCCACCGATCAGCAAGTTACGCCGTATTCTGTGGATAGGGGATAACTTGCAATTCTGATACCACCCCTTTAAAGCTTTAAGGGGTTTTGTGAGAATGAACATTTATCACCTATCCACAGGATAAGTGCTTAATGCATGGGTCCCGCACTAATTATTAGAAGGGGAGTCCTGCGATCCCTGTTCCTGCTCACTATGTCATTGCATTGAGGAGGCATTTGAATGGAGTGTTGGTCAAACATGTGTAGCACAGCTTTATTCTATGCTGCATAAGCGATGAGCCGATCGATGATTGTTCAATGTAAATAGCAGCCGTTCAGTACTGAACAGCCGCTATGTTAAGTCAATGGAGAGGAGTGGGGGAGCGCAAGGAGAGAAATTTCCCGCAGCCTCCCCACTTGGAGCTAATAGTACCAAGCTCCCGTGCAGCAGTACGGGAGCTAGTATGTGCAGGGACGAGTGTCTGATATCGTTTGCCCAACACTCGTCCCGTCTAAATGGGCCTTAAGTCTACAGGACTGACAAAGACAGCTGTGTACAGCGCTTGATTGTTTCCTTGGGTTCCATAGACACTGAATGGAGCAGGAGGATGCATGCTTGACCACCGATTAATTCAAACTCCTCCTCACTGAAGCGGTACAGTGAGGTGGAATGGGGGGCTCAAGACCCCTATTATAGTGGACAGCGTGGTGATGGTCCTAGCATGACATAAGGTGTCTGTGAGTGAGAGTCTTCATCATGTAGCAGACTATTTGCTATATGGATACATGCTGTGGAAATTGTTAATAAAGGAACAACAAGGTCCTATATGATGAATATTGAAATGTGAGCAGTAGACTTGGACTTTGTTTGTTAGTGTTAGTGGGGCTTGGAAGTGGGCCGTGGCTGGCACTTTTATATGGACTGCTTTTTGCTTGGATTTTAAGGCTTGCCCCCACTAGCAAACAATCCTCAATTATTCTATGAATAGGTGATCAATATCAATTGTGCATAAACAAATGTCAGGGGGCTGTCTGAGACCCCAAACCACTTTTTATTCTTCTGTTTATACTATAATGACCATCTTTTTGTAATTGACTCGCTATTTAAAGTATGTGCCATTTCACTGATTGGACTATGTTCATGTGCCCCCTCTGTCAAATCCACTGAACTTCCGCTGACGTCCCTTACACAACCCATGAGCCTTTGTGGCTCAGCGAATGGGTACTTCATCACTAGCGTTGAGACATCCTTGCATTTGACTGAATTGCGCATACGTCAATGTTCTTCAGTCAAAATCAGCACATGTGCAGTTTATCTAACCGCAAGGATGTCCCACCACTAGTGACATAGTTGCCGATGACACACCCATATATTGAGGTATAATATAAATAGAGGAATAAAAAGTGGTTTGAGGTCTCCCATAACCCCCTTTAAAAAAGTTGGGTTGAGTTGCAATACCAGTCACAAACTAAGAACAAGAGGGGCGCAATTTCTTGACAAAAAAACCTGTCTTGTTTTTCTAATCTCACACAACGATCTTATTACTTTTGTAACTTGTGAATCCAGTTCCTTTCCATACAGTCAAATTGAAGTGTTGGAATTAGGGGAATGAGCTCATTCAGTGGTTTCTAATTTAATAACCGGTTCAGTAATTTTTGCCACATATAATTGATACTTAGTAGAACTCTTCGCCAACCTCAGCTATATAATACGTTATACGATATATGATATACGTTGTCCTCGTGTGCAGGGGGGGGGGGGGGAGAGGATGGAAGAGCCAGGAGCAGGAACTGAGCTCCCGCCCCCTCTCTGCCTCCTCTACACCCCTCTGCACTATTTGCAATGAAAGGAGGTGGGGCGGGGCTATGTTCCGTTAATTAGCCCCGCCCCGCCTCTCCCCATTGCAAATAGTGGAGAGGGGGACGGGAGCTCAGTTCCTGCTCCTGGCTCTTCCATCCCCCCCCCCCCCCCCCCTGCACATGAGGACAACGTATATCGGCTCGGCGTGAAAACCGAGCCGATATACGGTCGTCTGAATGCAGCCTAAGGGTCCTTTTACACGGGCTGAGAATTAGTCCGTTCTAATGAGCACTGATCTATACAGGAAAGTTGATCGCTGCTTGATGATGCTGTTCGCACATGGTAGCGGATCGGTGGTATGAGGACGAATAGTCATTAATACAATTGCTTGTCCCCTCCAGCTATCATTGGTCGGCTGTATATCTCTGTTTACACCGGGTGCATCTTTACGCTTGCATACAAGTCGTGATCAGCTGCGCGCAGACATATTTACGCAGACCGATAATTAGGCAAATGAACATTCGAGCAAATGTTCTTGTCTATCAGGTGTGAAAAAGGCCCCTAAAATACTTTTGTGATGACTGAAGCAAGTGCAAAGCTCTCCATAGAGTTTTTAGTATTTCCTGCTTCCCTTAATTAAAGGTGTTTGACAAAATTAAAGAAAAAATGTATGGACAGGAAATGCACAAAATTAAAGAATATATGTACACACCAGTCATTGTATAGAAGGAAAACCTGCAACATTTCAGGATTAATTAGTAACCTAGATAGTGACATGTACAGTACAGAAATATACTGATGGCAATACGGTTCCGAAGTATTGTTGTGGGCATGAGGACTAACACTGGCAAAGCAGAGATGGCTAAAATGCCCCCTACTTAATTGGAAACTGAGATCACGAGGGTGCCCCCTTTTAACAGAAATGATAAAAAACCACATTATCAGACATCTGTCCTATTTCCTGTTATGTCCGCTGCCAACTGATGGCCTATGAGACAAGGTCCAGTAATGTCTGCAGTAGTCCGATCGTGTGTCTACCACACATACCCGCTCTATAAAGATGCTTTATTCCCCAGGGACCGGGGGGGGAGGGGGGGGGGGGAAGTGGTATCCCCTTTAATATACAGAACATATTTAAATAACAGATTGCAGTAACATATGCAGTTTGTCACTTTCATTAGTGAGGACTTGGCATGTCTACATGTATAAACAGTGATCAGCCTGTTGTATCATCTTCCCCACCCTGTGTCTTTCCCATGTTTCTTCCAATAACACGGTAAGAAGGCCACTTCCAGTCACACTTTTGCAGCTGTGCCAGCATTTCATTACAGGCGTATCATCCCGTCATAATGCTGTGCACTCAGAGGCCCTTTCTATGGGCACTTAGCTCTTGCTTCCAACTGTAACATCAGTCTGAGCATCGCCCCACAGATGCTGAATGAATCGCATCTTTGTCTCTGTAAGCTTTAATGTATCTAACAGATTTGTTGTCTCTCTTTCAATCTACGTCTACGATCCTTATGTTAAACAAAATGTTGGCTAATATGGATCCTGCCAACGCATGCTTTGCCAACATTAGACCTCTTTGAGAAAGGAACAAAAATCACACAATACGGCATATGTGGCCTCTAGCAGACTGGCAGGAGGCAGCGCCTTATATACATGAGAAATGTGCTTATTCCTGCTCTGCTTGAACTTCAAGAATGAATGAGTGTAATGGGATAGCTCTGGTTTATCACCTTTCCTTCAGGCTAGGACTACCATGACATTTGGCCACCCACAGGTTGCTGCAAAATCACAGCACTTTCACAACTCGCATGCGACTTTAATGTTTCCCTATGGGGTGAATAACTTAATAACAATGAGAAGAATTATAACATGGTTAATAGTTTTGTATTCCATGGGTCCCTCATTGATAGCAATAGCATCTCGACAGGTGAGATAAAGCGTCGATTTAGCACTGGGGAGTACAGCCATGGTGAATATGCGTCCTTAGACGTGCAACCACAATAACATAAATACAGGCACAACTGTGCAAAAAGGAAAAAAAAAACTAAAGGGGAATGCTCTCCCTATCGTCCCCTAACCAGGGAGGGGACCCTGCCTACTCGGCAGACTAACCGTGCTGAAAAGTGCGAGCCCACACTCGAACCTGGGCCACTGACCAGTCCCTAACTCGGAGCCCTAGCGCAACACAAAAAGGAGAACAAAACCAAAAACCGCAAAGGACTTAGCTTGTCTAGCAGAGCTTCCAGCACACTATGTTGCTCCATCACTGTCCAACATGGAACTGCAGAGAATCATTGACCAGCACAGGAGTAACAGTTAGCACTGCTTAAATAGCAGTAGAGCTACTTAACACCAGGTGCTGACTGACATTAATCTTGCAACCACCACACCTCTCAGCTCCAGGAGAGCTGGGAATGCTGCTAAACCCTGGTTTGGCCTGAAAGCAAGGTGGGAACCTCAGAACGGCTGCAACAATATGGAAGTGCAAGGATGTCTTGGTCACCATCAAATGAAGGTTTATCACAGTCATCGTCTTCCCGATTGCAACATATGACTGTGAGACATGGACATTGAGGATAGCAGATGGAAGAAAAATTGACGCTTGCAAGCGGTGTTGGAGAAAACTTCTATAAATCCCTAGGATAGCTAGGGTCACCAACAAAACTGTCCAGGACCGTATCAACCCAGAGGTTTCCCTGGAAGGCTTACGTGAGGAAGGACAATTTGCTGGAAAAAGAGATGCTACTTGGATGGTCAGTGGTAAAAGGAAAAACGGAAGACAAGACATGTTGGCTGGACACCATCAAGAAGGACACGGGAATGGACATCAGGCACGTGAAAGCAGATGTAGAGAATAGAGAAGCATGGAGAGGACTGGCCTACAGAGTATCCAAGAGTTGGACACGAGTGACCGGGAAATTAGAAGTGGAATCTACCTTTTTGTCTTCGCTGCAGGTCACCCATGACTTTTTCCTTTGCACACACAATAGTTTTACTCCAAATTATGGGTCTTTCTGTATCTCCATGGAACACCACAAATATTCAGAGCTCTCACTAATACCTGCAAGAGATATTAATTACCATATATACTCGAGTATAAGCCTCGTTTTTCAGCACATTTTTTAATGCTGAAAAAGCCCCCCTCGGGTTATACTCGAGTGAGGTAAAAAAAAAAAAAACCCCGCAAAACTCCCCTCCAAGCTGGCGTCTGTGTCCCCGGCGCGATGGTCTCCCTGGCGGTGTGGCAAGCTGCTTGAGAATATTCCCTGCTGTCATCTCCATGCTCAGCTTTGAATTCCCCCACCATCTGCACTGTGTAGGTAAGAGCTGTGATTGGATTCAGGGCCAGCCAATCACAGCCGGCGCTTGATCATTCATAGCCATTCAGTGGATGACATCACTGTATGGCTGTGATTGGTTTATCAAGCGCCGGCTGTGATTGGCTGGCCCTGAATCCAATCACAGAGCTTATTTACACAGCGCTGACGGTGAGGGAATTCAAAGCTGAGCATGGAGATGACAGCAGGGAGAATTCTCAAGCAGCTTGCCACACCGCCAGGGAGACCATCGCGCTGGGGACACAGACGCCGGCTGGGAAGTGAGTATTGCATTTTTTCTTTACCTAGTATATACTCGAGTCTAGCTAGGCTTATACTTGAGTCAGTAACTTTTACCAGTTTTTTGTGGTAAAACTTATTGACTCAGTTTATACTCGGGTCAGCTAATACTCGAGTATATACGGTATTCACAAGGGAACGAGCCTCCTTATTAAAGCTGTTGTCCTCACAATTGATATCTAGCATACGAGAGACTAACTGGCTGGAATGAGGCACTGGACATACCAGGACTTGGTTTCGGTCGGAGTTCCAACTATCAAACCCGAGCATCAGACAATTATGGCATACCAGATCAGTAGGAAAAGAAACTCTTCAAGTGATAGAAGTATACTTATGGCAACTGCTTTGTACAGGAAAATCCAAATCTTGGGTCAGAGCTGTTATTCTTATACAACAAAATGTACAAAATTGTTATAATATATATCTTTGTTTTTCAGGCTTGGAAATCTCACCTAATGGGGAAAGAGGGATGCAAAATGAATCCTCGCAGGATAATGGCTCTTCAAAGAACACAACCAGGAGCACAAGGTTAGAGAGTCGTCTATGTTAAGACTATAAGTCAACATCCTTATACATACAGTCACTCATAAATGCTGGGATCATGGTTCCTATTCAAGTTCATGATGCAAAGTCCTTGGATGGATCCAGTTAAACTTGGAAGTCCCACATCCTCTATTTTGGCCTGTCATGTAAAAGGTACTAACCTTTTTGCACGCTACAGAAGGAACCCGCCTGGGTTGTCGTTGCCTAAACTTTTCCATAGACGCCATATATTTTGCAGCAGATCCTACAAATTTTAGCAGGATCTTCAAACAATATGAGGCCTGACTGAAGAGCTTCTAACGTCTGCTTTTGGTGAATTTACCCTGTCCAATTATATCGTTTTCATGTAAATAAATGGTGAAACGGACGTCTATCAACTGAAAAAAATATTTATATTCGGCCAGCTCAATTAGCATGATTGTGAATTTTTTTGCCCCAAACTTTGACACCTGTTGTCACATTTTAAAGGGAATCTGTCACCTCAGAACAGCACCATAGACTAGGTGATGATGATATTCAGGGAGATGACGGAGAGCCGGGGGAATGCATTATTTTACAATCGCCGCTTTCCCGTCCCCATGATGTTCCCCAGGGAAGTCTGTGCACAGTCTGAAAGTCTATGGGAGAGCGTGTGCTCAGTAGTCTAAAAAGAGTTAAGTTTTCAGACTGCGTGCGGGCTTCACAAGGGGAGTGTAGAAAATACATTCCCCGGCTTCCCCGACCAGCATCATCACTTGGTTTATGGTGCTTTTCTGAGGTGACAAGTTCCCTTTAACCCATGGCCTTTTTGCACAAAGCCATGCCTTTTTCGCCTAAGCAAAGCCTCCTTGTCTAGTGGCGTGCTCGTTGCAAGCAGGTGTCAGCTATACTACTCAGCCGGCGGGGCTCCAGGTAGTCCCCAATGACTTCCAGATGTCAGAAAATGCTTATATGGGGGAAAAAAACCCACTGGTGGTAGCCTTGTTCCCTTCTATCACAGGCACACCGTGAGGACCCTACCAAATGTGTGCATCTCCAGGACCCTTGTGATGTGGAAGGAGGATGGAGATGGAACTGCAGTTTGCTTTGATAACCATCAATCAGCATTTAGAGTTCATAAAGTGTTGTAAATACGTTGTCTTACTTAACCTCATACTTATCCAGAGCTGCATTCACAATTCTGCTGGTCTACTGGAAATGGCCAACACTGCTATTGTCACCCACACACCCCTAACAGCTTAGCTGAGTTCCCGTAATGCCGACGGAGGCTGTTATTTGTTGCCACATCGTATCACTGACTAATAGTAGAAGTAAAAAATCTTTAACCTTCTCCTAGTTCTCAGTGACAGTTAATGTTGCTCCTTGGATAAGAGGAAGCTGTCTGCTCCGAAGATCACCATAAACTTAGCTATGGTGCTGTTTGGGGAAGTGACGGGTAGGCAGGGGATGTATTTTTTATACTCGCCCACTCTCCTATTCCCGCGGAGTCCCCCAGTGTAAGCTGCACGCCGCACGAAAATCTGCCTCTTTTCAGATTACCGTGCGTGTACTCTCTCATAGACCCATCTGCAAAAACGGGTGAGCATACAAAACACATCCCCTGCCTCTCCGTCACCTCCCCAAACAGCGCCATAACTGACAGCTTCCCTTTAAATGTGTATAACAAAAAGGAAATTGTACGAAGGCTGGGGGATTTAGCCTAAAGTTAACATTTTTAGGGTTTTTTTTGGTCTCTTCTCAATTTTCGATCTTAATTTTTATTTATTTATTTTTTTTAAACAATCTAAAATACTAAGACACATTTTTTACATAAGGGAATCCCATATACAGCAATTTCTAAAGATCTACTAATTATTAAGTCTGAATGGGACAATTCTGATATGCAGTACCTATCAGGGAATTGCTGTGCATGTGATTCCCTTATGTAAAAAAATGGGGTATAAACTTGAATTACCTACACATGAGGGATGGGGTTCCACTGTTCAACTCTCCCCTCATCATAGCCTCCATGTACTGCCCCCCTAGCCATCACAGCCTTCATATGCAGTCCTCTACCTCTCATTACATCCCCTTACAGTGTCCCCTCCCAGTCATCATAGCCCCTCAATCACCAGAGCCCTCATGTACTTTCCTCCACTCTCCTGAAGGGCTCCCACACACTTGCGCTTTTTTTAACACGATTGTCAATTGGACTCTCTAATGTTAAAAATGCATCGCAAGTTTGTGCTTTGCAATGTGTTTTTAACATTAGAAAGTCCCATCGACATTTGCGTAAAAAAAACAAACCACAATTGTGGGGGAGCCCTGAGTCACATTCTCCAATGCGGTGCTGTTCAGGACGCGGGTGAGCCAGGAGTTGGTGCAAGAATCAATTGTCTGAGTCTCAGCCAATCAGCACTAGGCTCAATTCCTGCATTGTCTCCCGGCTCATCACATCCAGTACACTGATAAACTACCCAGCATCCTGCACACCCCACTTCCCCTCAGCCTGATACCAGCTTCCCCACGGGGCTAATATTGATTTCACAATTGCAATGAAAGAATCATGTTTCAGCTAAATGGCGATTAATCTAATTATTTGATTAATTGCCAGCACTATATAGTACCCTGCCAGCATATACCCTTTCATAGGCTATGGCAGCGGTATCTTCATTCCCATTAATAGCTGTATTTTTGTGAGGCAGACAAACGAACCAATAAGAGTTCTCAAAATGAATGTAAATGCACGATTACCAGTAAGAGGCCATTGTGCCAATGCTTGCTTTCAATCAGTTTATCTTGACATATAAACCAAGTATAACTTTATACCACTTCTTGTTTGTCTCACTTTAAAGCTGTGCCCTCTTTCCACAAAGCCATACCCCCTATGTGGGTCGAAGTAGCTCTAAATTGTATATACAGTGACCCCTCAAGATGCAATATTTTAAATATAGAATGGTATTTCCCAGGCTGTTGTAACTTGAAACCAGTTTTAACATACAATGCCACAGTCCGGATCTGCAGCTTATGCACTTTGTTGGAAGATTTAGCTAGTTGGCATGTACATTTCACTAGTAAAACCACTGAAGTTTAGTAGCGCCTTTCTACAGTACACTGCAGCACTACGTGTCCTGTACTGCAGTGAGCTGCCCCTTTGCCCTCCAGCTGAGGGCGGCTCCATTGTATTTTTCTGGTACCCTGTGTATACTGTGCTGAGCCCTGAAGAAGCCCCTCTCCTCATCCTAGAAAGTGATTTACAGCATCCAGCAGCTCTTTCTGATTCTTATACATTGGGAATTGTTTTATCTGGATTCATTTTTGCTTCATTTCCCTTTAAGCTTCATCTTTTTTACTTTTGGGTGATATTTTGGATAAGTTATCTGTAGAGTCGTGGTCTCGGCATACTGTATAATATTCTTGTTATTCATTGGTCACCCCAGAACTAAATAATATGGTATGTTGAGGGACCACTGTAATAATTTATAGGTCACTGAGGCAATCAGGGAGGGGCCCGTTGAAAAGATTTGTTTCAGTACAGATATTACTCAGATATTTTCCGCTATGTACTATGATGCATAATGAAAGTGGCATTACCTGTGTCTATCTATACATTTGTGGTCCTGACTGTCACCACACAGGAAACTGGCTTCTATATTATGTCTCTACATGTTTGGCCGTACACCATCTAACGTGTCTACAATGCCAAAGTTATAACAATTACACTGAACTAATACAGTGGGAACACTTGTGTCCAGCTCAGAACTGCAATATAATGTGGAGTTCCACAAGACCTGAAGAAGAACCAGTAAGTTACGCTAGCAGATTTTGGGGGAACATTTCATGTTAGTCATTCTTCTCTAGCCTTACAAGGGAGTTTCGTATATTTCGATGTGACCATCCGATAATCCAGCAGCTATCAGGTCCCATTGATTTCAGTTTTTTTTTAAATGTTATAATTTGCTGTACGGAAAACAGGGATTTTGCCTATATTGCCTATTTGTTAATACCACATTTTATCTTTGTATCCAGCCGCACTTAAAGCTGGAGGGTCAACTATAACAAAAACCGGGATTGTGGGAGCCAAGCAACGTCCATCGATCACTGGCAGTAAGATTCCAGCCCCAAGAGCAGGTTTGACAAAAACTACAATCAAACCCCAACCAAAGCGGTGACTGAAGACTCATGTGCCTCTGCGCCCCGGAGGACCCGAAACTATCCCTTTGTTACCTGAACACAGAGTCCTTAATGTTTGTATCATTATCTCCTAGTACTGTTATTATCTGACTGCATCATATTTTATATGGGGGTAAACAGAGAGCAGCCATCGTGTGCTACCTCTAATCACGCAATACTGTCTTAAATACATGTAACACTCTACTACACCTTTGTCACTCGGACAGGGAGAACACCGGCACTCTTCTATTTATTATTATCAAAAGACACAAATCTGCAGACAGAGGCAAATATTCACGAAACGTATATTATAGAATATTCTAGGTTTGCATTTTATCTTTACATATTAGATTTTATTTTTAAATTACAGTATCTTACTATAAATTGGACTGTCGGACTAGAGCAAGAAGCTATTGCAATCTTATGGTACGTAGTGACTCCATATTCCAAATTTGTAATGGAAACAAGACCATCATGGGTCCGTAGGTTAACAAGGAGCGGGTATAAAAGTACAATATTCTGTATATACCGTAGTGGAGGAGGGAGACAATACTGCTCTACACTGCAAGGCACATTATAGCCACAGAAGATGAACCTCCCTTCAGCTTGAAGTGGTATTCCCATCTTGGCTTTCCATAGCCGTCAGAAACCGCTTTCATAGCCATCGGGCCGAAGCCTATAGAAAGAGCTGAGCACTTGGCATAGTGCGGTTTCTGTAGCTCTCATTGAAATTAATGGGCGCTACGGAAACAGCGTAACACTGCGGGCTACTATGTTTCTGCTGTTTAAACTCACTTGAATTAGAGCTACGAAAACAGCAATAAGTGCTTGGCTCTTTCTGACAGGTTGTTGGAAGAGCGTGGCCGAATTTTCCCATTTTGACTGTGACAAGCCAAGATGGGAATACCCCTTTAGGTAAACCAAACTTAGATCACCATAGGAGCTAACATTAAGAAGTTTGGTTCACTTTAAATGCCAGTGTTTGGATCTTGCCGTCATAATACAGACACTAAAATGACTGACCCAATTCAAAAAGTCTTGGAAGGTAAGCCATATGTGCCACATCTGGTCAAAGTCATCCACCCTATCTACAGTATCTGCCTTTGTCAACCCAGTTTAGTAATGTTAGGATCGGTGCATAGCACTCATATATAGCCTTCCTTTACTCAAATTGGTGACGGAATCATAGACAAAGGTGCACCCTGTGGATTATTCTCCAAGGATGATCCTGAGGTGTCTTTAAAGCAGACCTGTCATGTCAGCAGGGTCGGCTGCATAGCTTTACAGCCATGACCCTGCTGACTCCAACTATGTATTTATTTTCAGTTTGTACTCCCCCTTGTTCATCTGTAAAGGCTCTTCTTAGAAGTAGGCATTCCCCACTGTTAACTGTCAATCAAGTCTGATGTCACCTATTGATAATGAGTGGTGGGTATCGCCCACTTGACACATTCACAGCCCCGGGAGCCTAATCTAAGAAGAGTTGGTACGTGGAATAGAGGATGGGTATGAGCAAAAAAAGGCTAAAATAGAGTTAGCAGGGCTACGGCTGCAAGGCTATGCAGTCAGCCCCACTGATATCAGAACATGACAGGTCCTCTTTAAAAAAATCCCCAAAAGACTATGAATGAGTGGACAACTCCACCAGATATGCAAGATGGAGCCCAATGTATTATTACCCCAACGAGAGTCTTTGGGCAGTTTCTATGTAGGACACCTGTACCATCTCAAGGGAATTCATATGTAGAATTGCTCATTGCAGTCTGAAGGTCATATTGACACAGAGGAAAGCTCTGATCCAAACGTTCGCTGGGCGTTGAAGGTTTAACTCTCCTAAGTTTCTTCATTCTAAGGTGACCTCTCACTACAGCTGTTCTGCGAGAGTTTAGAAAGAAGAGAAATGGTTTGTGTAGGACTTCATTCTGTTTTCTAAAATGTGCACCTGGGGGACTGGTCGAGGACTATTAGTTTTGTTATGGGGTTCTTGCTTGTCTGGAAGTTATCCTCTCCAACCCCTTACAATAGAATGTAGATATCCGGCGCATTACGAAGGCTGGGGAGAATGAAATTCCCTTATGTAGTTGCAATCACAATTATTCAATCCCCCACTGCAAATTTGTAATAGGTCGCCAAGCACACATGTGGATTTGAATTGCGGAATCCACGAGTGGGAAAAAAATATCACAGCATGTTCTATTTTTGCACGGATAGGATCCATTGATCTCTATGGAAATGTTCGCATCACAGTGCATTCGCAATTACATTGCGGATGGGTGCAGGTTTTAATGCGGACAGCTCCAGGTTGCTAGGAGACCACATAACAAAAGGAAGAAGGAATGCAGGGAAAAGACAGTGCAGGACAGATTTTTTTCGGAGAAGAACACACCATTGTCCATTGCAGTAGCCAGGGCATTCGATATGGGCTTTTTCATTGCTCTTCCAAGTCTCCCGGTTTTAAGCACTCACCACCACAAAAGCACAAGAGAATGTCCCCCTCGCCCATGTGGAACTAGCCTGATATTAATCTTGGGTTTGCATACTGCAACCACCTTCTTCAGATCCCTCCAAAATTTTTCTATAAGGATCAAATCAAGCGATTGTGACAACCACTCCACAATCTTCCAGGCATTTTTTTTTTCAAATCAAGCCTTGGGGGACTTTGAGATGTGCTTAGGATCATTGTCCTTTTGGAAGGTCCAAGGACCCCCAAGCTTCAGCCTCTTTACAGAAGGTATGACATTATCTCTTAGATTCCACCAACTATTGGGACATCCTGTCTCGCCCTCCACACACCTCAAGTAAATCCTATATCCCCCATAAACGCTGTATGCGTGTAAAATGGGTGAAATAGAACCTGCTACATTCTTTTTTTACGCAGGTAATTTATGCAAGAAATATACGCACGTGGGAATGAATCAATGAAAATGAATGTACTTTCATTGACTCCATTCACGGAGTATTATGCGTGCATTCATTGCGTGCACAATACGGAATGAAATTACACTCGTGTGAGCCCGGCCTTTCTAACATGTAGTCAAATGTCACGGTCAACAAAGCCCTAGCCAGACCAGGTATTTGATGTGTTTTATCTCAAGCACACCTGATACAACTAATGAAGCCTTTGATTAGTTGCATCAGGTGTGCCTGAGGCAAAACCTAATTTGCAAATGTGTGCTCTTATGAGGGATTCTTTTCAGTGAGTTGAATAATTCTAAAGGCCCATTTACACCCAACGATTATCGCTCAAAATTCGTTCAAACGATGGCATATGAGCGATAATCGTTGCATGTAAATGCTGCCATTGTTCACTTTTCAGCTGAACAATGATTTTAAGGTGAGCTTAAAATCCATCATTCAGCCAGAGAGAAGATAACAGGGAATGTACACTGTGTTCTCCACGGGAGTCAGAGATTGTATTCTAGCGACAGCCCGTGCGAGAACAATGGAGCTGTGCTCTGCAAACAGTTCCTGGAGGCCCTTTTACACGCAAATGGATCTGATAAAGTGTTAATGGCCATTAGTGTCCATTAACATTTTAATGCCAAACGACTGCTAAAGTTGTCAGTCTTTCAATGATTTGAAAGATTGTCTTTGCATGTAAATGGGCTTTAAGACTGCAGTAGTCCTTTAAAGCTGGAATTTAATTTTGTGTTGAGTTTGGAGAAATTGCCTGTTATAATAGTGGTATTTGGCTATTGAGGCTGCCTGGACCCGACCGGGTCATATTCCATATGCGGGATCCCGCAGCAGAATCCGACGCTGTGCCCGGCTGGTAACCCCTGCGTACTTGTCGCAGTCTTCATATTCTGTACTGCGGATGGCATAGTCGGCGCAGTACAGATTATACCGCACTGTCACTAGGCGATGACACAGATCCCATGACCTTTCCACAATGATGATTGCGGAAGGATTGCGGGTCGGACGGCTTCCATTGACTTTAATGGAAGCTGTCCGCATGGAATCCGCCTCTAAATAGAGCATACTGCAATTTTTCCACTGTGAGCAGAAAATCGCAATTGATTTCCGCTCGTATGCAGGAAAAAACACTTTTTCATAGCATGCTATGGCGGTATTTGCTGTGAAATCTGAAGGAGGATGCCTTAAGTTGTTTGTTTTTTGCAAACAGCCTAAAGTTTGTAAATTTTGCAAATGAACCTACTTAGCAATGGGGGTTAAATGATTTTGATCGCAATTGTATATTGTTAGCTGCACAGCTGACATAATCCACCAGCTCCCAGAAGATCCCGCTGCCACTCAAACAAATGCCTAGCCGCAACTTTAGTGCGTCCCTGGCATCATCTTTGAAAATACGTACATTTGCAAATAAATGTATTTTGCTGTAAAGTTGGGTACAGAGTTTAATAAAGTAACTGTACTATTCAGTAGGCTAGACACACATTCCACTTGCTGACCATATTCTACGTCGCGTACAATATCACGCTCACTATGTCAAGCTTATGACCTCTTAACCTCTATACAATCACATAAAAGGACTATTTCAATTGTGACTTTTGCTATATTTTGTGATTGGGGGCTCCATTCTTAAAGGGGCTCTAAAGTCATAAACACTGTACAGGAGAATAATGGTACTTGGCCTCTATTGGAACCGCTGCTAGTGACTGTGGCTGCGTACTCCGGCCTGACTACAAGTAAGTAGTTATCTGCATTGTCACATAAGCACCCGTTACTCCTGCCCACCTCATGTTGGAGGCTTCTGTACTGTATCAAGGTCTACGGGCAATGCAGGCAGCGTGGAACAGGGCCAGTGGAAGAAGCAGTCCAGATCAAGCTGATGTTCTCCATTCAGTGTTACTGACGGTGCAGCCTCATTAAATTCTCTGTAGGGCTCCAGCAAAACGTGCAGCTTTATGATGAGATTAAGGGCTCTTCTACACTTGTGCTTTTCTTGTGGTTTTTTTTAATGTGAGTGTCAATGGGAATTTACAGTTTTTAACATTAGAAAGTCCCATTGACATTTGCGTTAAAAAACGCAGCGATATTGCGTGAAAAAAAGCACAAGAAACAAAAAAGTTTGGAAGAGCCCTTATGTTTGTTAGTAACGTGACTTAACGAATGGCTGGGAAGTCTTGCTATTCAGACATGTGAAAAAGCTGCAATAGCACAGAAATTTTGAATCGCCCAAGAATTGGCTTAGCAAAACTTATAACAGTTTTAGGCTAAGATGTCTCAAGGTTCGCTCACATCTGTGTTCAGGACTACCATTCTCCTGCTCCATTCGGGAAACCGAAAACAGTACCCCCTGGCCAAAAGGAGCCGTCCTATGATGGAACCGAGCGGCACCGAATGGTCCCCCATTGACTATAATGGGGTTCATTTGATTTCCAGACAGCAGTTCAGCATTTTGCCGAAACTTTGTAAAAATGGACTGTAGTGTAGCGGAAATCGGCTAGACACTGATGTGAACGAGCCCTAACTGATGCAAACTAAGGCCTCGGTCTGACGGGCGTTTTTTCGCGCGATTTGCGGATCGCATAACGGATGCGCATCCGCAAATCGCGTAACCAGGGCCGACGATTCGCTGAAAAATCTGCACCTAGCAGCGTTTTCAGCGAAACGGCCCCGCTATCCTCTGCCACAGCTGTGGCAGAGGAGAACGATGTTCGCCCATTGAATTCAATGGAGTTGGCAACACAGCTGCCGGCAAGCGCTATTGAATGAAAGCTGAGAGTTGCCTCTGATTGGTCCCTGCGCTCAGCCAATCAGAGGCAGCACTCACCCATTCATGAATGGGTGAGGGCTGTGACCAATCTGAGGCAGCCCATTCAGCAGGCGGGAATTTTAAATCCCCGCCTGCTGAATACTACAGAGAGCAGTTCAGGAGAACTGCCGGCCGGACGCGGCTGAACTCCGGCTGCAGGAAAAAGGTGAGTATCCTTTTTTTTTTTTTTTTTTTTACACATTTTCAGGATGGTTTTCAGGGAAGGGCTTATATTTTAAGCCCTTCCCCGAAAATTCATCCAGCGCTTGCTGGCAGCCCATTGCTTTCAATGGACGAACATCGTTCTCCTCTGCCACAGGTGTTACAACTGTGGCAGAGGAGAACGATCTTTAGTATATGTTCTCAATGGGGTCGGCGCTGCTGCCGCCGGCCCCATTGAGCGCATATATAGAACAGAACGATGCGCAGAACGCAGATAGGCGCGTTCTGCGAATCGTTGTGTCCTATAATTTATCGGACATCCGCATAAAAAGCGGACATGTGACTGATCCCATTGGGATGCATTAGGTCAATAGATCTGCAGATCGCAAGCGCGTCTGCAGATCGGACCAAAAAACGCTCGTGTCACCGAGCCCTAAAGCAGTTTCCATTTGCATCAGTAAGGCTGGAATAACAAAAACTTTTATAGAACTCATTTAAATACACAAATGTATTTTGCACACACATTTAGTTTGCACAAAAAAACTAAATAAAATGCAGCATGCTGTATTTTCTCGCACATTTGCACATGAAAATAGTACATATTGAACTAACCTATTAGCCCCATATACCCGTGTGACACCGGCTTTAGACATCCGCTGGGATCAGTTTTTTAAAAATCTATTTTTTTGGTTCTTTGAAATGTATCTTTATTTTACATCTGTACAATCGCAGTTGTATTAAATAGATCTGGTAAGCAGGAGCCCAAACAGATACAAGCTGAATAGTTTCCCTTCTCATCTGTTCCCCATACAGTAATGTTAAAGTAAAGAAAAAAAGTCCATTCTGTCCAGTTTCAATTTTTTCGGACAGGAATAAAAAGTTCTGTTGCTCGCTGTTTTTATCCCATCAAAAAAACGAAACCAGGTGGAACGTAAGCAAACTGAAATCAAAAAAGACAGCTCAGCCAATTCATAAATGCTGCCTCCACAATGCAATGGCTGTGATTAGTTCTTTGACTGCTGCTCAGCCAATCACAGCCATCGAATTGGTTCATCAAGCGCTGCATTGATTGGCTGAGCAACGCTCAAGAACCAATCAGAGGCATCGTTTCCTGGAGGTGGGATTTATGAATCCTGTAACCAGGAAGTGATCTGTGAGCAGCCGAGGACTGCAAGAAGCGAGTTGAGGCTCCGCAGAGCAGAGGGAGGGACCCATACCGAGCCTGCAAGGTAAGTATAATAAGTCCTAGTGCCTCTTTTGGGACAAAAATTAATATAAGACATGGTCTTATTTTTAGGGAAACACGATAGCTCTGTATTTGGTCTATGTTTTGCAGGTCATAGTATGACGCTAATGTAAGTCTGTGTCCATTCACATGTCCGTTCTTTAATGCAGCATGACCTATTTTTTCTGTATTTGCCCCATATTGCTATTTTCTATTGGGTAAATCAGTATTTGTCCAGTAGAAAATAAAGTATACAGCTCAAATACCCAGGCCTTAAGGTTGTCATGTCATCTATAACATGTCTGTAATACGGATCGACATTACAGATGTATTCTAAAGGCCTCACAGGAGTTAATATAAGTTTAGGTGGTGACATCAGCACTTCCTTAAAGTCCTTTTACACGGAACGAATCTCGGACAAACGATGCCTAACACTCGTCCCTGTTCTTCCTCGCTCCCTGCACGCGATCAAGCAGAGCTGTCTTTCTTGCGGGGCGGCCAGCAGGGGGGCAGAGCAGTGCAGGAGATTTCTCTCCTCTAGCTCCCCCGCCCCTCTCCATTGTCATAACACAGCGGCCGTTCACTACTGAACGGCTGCTGTTTAAACTGAGCAATGAGCTGATCGCTCATCATTTATACAGCATAAATGATGAACTTCATCGCTCATTGTTCAGTTTAAACAGCAGCAGTTCAGTAGTGAACGGCCGCTGTGTTATGACAATGGAGAGGTGCTGGGGAGCGAGAGGAGAGAAATCTGTGAGTGAGACGGCTCTGCTAGCTCCCGTGCTAGGGGCCGGTAAATAGACCTTTAGAGATAGCTGGAGCCCCTGCATAGTGGAGTTAATTAGCATTCATAATTCGGAATTACGGAGTTCTTTCTTGTAATAATGTGTCCATGCAGAAATGACTAAATGTTGCTTGTAAAGGTGATTTAGACTTTGCATGTTCCTGAACACGTATGTGTGCTAATGTGTTGTGTTCTAGTATGAACATTTACGAAATCCAAATACAATTATATACGTATTTTTATGATATTGGTACCATTTGATGTGTGTAAATATCGTGTGTGTGTGTGTCGGCCAATGCCAAGCGGGCAGCGGTTGCATCTCTCATTATCATTTCTATCCTTGCAGCCCACGGGTTTAAATAATACAACCCTGTTCTCCAAAAACTACTAATTTATGTGGCCAAAAGTGAAAGCTTGTCCAGTTTGTCAAATGGCTGCTGAATAATGAAAAATTAGAAAATTAAGCAATTTAGTAAAATAATGTTCTAACTTTGCAACATTATAACAAACTGCTGCAAAGCCTCTTTCACACGGGAACCCATCTGTGCAAAAATCACGCACGTAAAAATAACTTGCGGCTTTTAGAACCAATGGTTCTATGGGAACGGTCAGATGAAGGAATTTTAGACAGTGACATCACTGAATAGCTGTGATTGGGCTATTGAGAGCCGGCTCTGATTGGCTGAGCCAGTTGCGTTTGTGATCCATTCACAGCACTCGCTTGCTGGATGCGGGGTATTCAAAGTCCCGTTACCAGGAAGAGAGTTTTGTCAGACAAGGCAGCCTGTCGCAGTGCCGGAGACCAGCGCAAGGCATCGGGACGCTGTCGGCTAGGCAAGTATAAGACACTCCCGAAAATAAGACAGTATGCCTCTTTTTGGGAAACATAATATGACAGGGTCTTATTTT
The DNA here is from genome assembly GCF_035609145.1 of Eleutherodactylus coqui. Taxonomy (NCBI): domain Eukaryota; kingdom Metazoa; phylum Chordata; class Amphibia; order Anura; family Eleutherodactylidae; genus Eleutherodactylus; species Eleutherodactylus coqui. The sequence goes on along the minus strand of NC_089842.1, from coordinate 101,217,165 downwards.
CAGGGAAACACGGTAGAGCAGGATTTAGAGGGTTTAGCTCTATCATAAACGTAAATAAAAGGCAGTTAAGGAAAGAAGACAGACAAACAATTATAGAAAAATCAGAAAAGCACCACAGAGTTTCTTTAAAAAGTTAAGGACTCGTCTGATATAGACAAATGAACCCCAAAAAAACGGGTATTCAGCTGCCTCACCTGTGGCCCAATCACAGTTCCTGGAAGTTCTCCTCCTATGCCGATCGCATCCCCTGGTAAGGGGAGAGCAGCAAAATACTGCGCTCATAAGAAGAGCATGTAGCAAAGTAACCAAAGCAACACCAAATGATCAAGGGAAAACACTTACATGAAGAGAGGGGGATATGATCAATACAGAAGCCCCCTCCTAGTGATAGTGAAGGGTCTTATTGTATCCCGGAGTCGGATGGAGACACATGGAACTCTGGCCAAAATAGTAATTTTCAACTTAATATTTAATCATATAAAACAGCAATAATACTGGCGACGCGTTTCTGTGCACACTGGCACCTTCATCAGGCACATTAGAAGGGGGCTTCTGTGTTGATCATATCCCCCTCCTTTCAAGGAAGTTTTTTCCCTTGACCATTTGGTGTAGCTTTGGTTCCGCTCTCTGCTACATACTCTTCTATGAGCACAGGATTTTTTTGATTTTGGATTCATCCTTTCTGTTTTTAAACCAACAATTATAAGCGTAGGTCTGTCCTACTGCGAAGAAAGCCAAGTTTCCTATACCATCAAAAGGCACATGGAAACTGACAGGAAGAGGTCTGGCAGACCAAAGACTACTACAACATCAGAGGACAGGTTTCTGAGAATCAACAGTTTGTGCGGTCGGCACCGCACAGCACAAAATCTTCAAGCACAGATTAAGGGCTCTTACCCACTGGCGATACGACTTCCCTGCGATGCAAGAGTGAGTGAAAACGCATGATAATTAAACCAATGATTTGCAATGGTTTCATTCTCATTAGCGATGTTTTCACTCTAACCTCGCATTGCAAAGAGGAATGTGCGATATCGCCCATTGTTTCCAATGGGGCCAGCAGCAGCAGTGCTGGCCATATTGAAATCAATAGGAGAAGATCCCGAAGCAGACTAGGAATCCCCCCCCCCCTCTGAGAGGGGGCGGGGCCACAGGGGATCTCTGACATATCTGCCCATATATGAAGAGATAGGGTATGGGGCTAGAAGAGTTATGGTAATCTCTCTCCAGCCAATTGAGGGGTGTCGGGGCTAGTGGGTGGACCCCACTAGCCCCGCCCCCTTTCTTGGCTAGAGAAGGATCAGTATAAGGACACCTCTAGCCCCGCCCCATGCTATTAAGGAAACCCACTAGCCCCGCCCCTGTCTCCAAATATGGGCAGATATGTTACAGATTCCCTGTAGCTCCGCTCCTCTCTCGGGAAGAATTCCTAGCCTGCTTCACGATGTTCTCCAATTGATTTCAACGGGGCTAGCGCTCCTGCTGCGATGTGAGGTTAGAGTGAAAACATCGCTAATGTTTCAGTTATCATGTGTTGTCACTCACTCTCGCATCGCCAGCGGGGAAGAGCCCTGATACAGCAAAAAATAATCAAGTTGACATTTCAGCTGTGAAGAGAAGACTTCTATCTGCAGGTGAAGTATCAGTAAGAAAGACAGTGCTAAGATTACAAACTAATTTAAACAAAGACCTGCCTGGCCCAAGCAGCACCACCAGTGAACTACTGAAGAGTGGAAGAAGGTCTTATGGGCTGATGAATCAAAAGTTGACATCTTTGGTCCATCACACAGGGTTTAGTACATCACTACTTTCTAGAGTCAAAAATCTACATTTGAGTTGTTGCAACAAAGTTATTCCATAGTTTTTATTCATCTTAGCCTGTGTATTTGCTTTCATTTCAAAGTACATTTGAGACATAAAACAGTGTAAATATCAATAAAAACTGGAAAAATTGAGGTATTCTAAAACTTTTGACCGGTAGTGTATTCTAAAAATGTATAGAATTTTGAAATAATGTGAGAAAAGCTTACAAGAAATGGGAAGGAAGAGAAAAACAGATAACTGTAAGCAGTTACTATTTTTGTAAATCGGTGTGAATTAGATCATTTTACTGTTTCTCAGTAATTGCCTACAAATGTTTCAGGAAAAGCACTGATGTCAGGCTTGGCGTTCTCACGCATCTTACAATCAGTCAATGACAGCATCACCTGTCCCAGTCGCTAGCTTCTCCTGCACTAATGGGGCACAGCCTGGTGGGATGATCCCTGTAACCCGGGTCACTGTGCCCCAAACTTGTTATTTTGTATACTTTTACTGTATTTCTAGCTGAGTATTATATGGGGATAATAATTTTATGACCCGCATGCGGCCTCCTCAGCTTCGTCATTCTCACTTATGCTATGAGCAAACTCTGTTTCCTTACTCTTGTGTCAGCCACCTGCAAAGTCTCCACATCGTATAAAGCCTGTTTCTATGGCTTTCTGGCAGGACATCGGCCGCTAGTTTGGTGGCCGTGAAAAGACAACATCAGGGTAAGTGCAGTAGCTCATATTTTCCGATGTACTGCTTGTCTTATGCAAGCAGCCCTGGGCTGGAGGCAGTCCTGTATTAATGAGGCTGGAGGTAATGCTGTCACCTGCATACATCTTACTTTCCAATCTGCCCTCTTCTCTCAAGCGGGTAAAACTTCGACGCAGTCAGTGATTGTCACTCAGCTTTTCCAAAACCTTATGTCTAATCATACATGCCAACAGTCCAACATAATTACAGTAAGTCTATCAGAGCCTCTCCGTCCAGCAACTCTACACGCCAGTTAGTACTACATCAGGTAACTCACTAGCATAAACTCTGTGCAGACATTGAGTCAGCAATCTCTGCTCTGAAGTACAATACAGGATAAGTAACAAAATGTAGGTACCCAGTGACTTCACCAGCAGAAGAGTGAGTGCAGCTCTGAAGTATAATACAGGATGTAACTCAGGGTCAGTACAGCATACGTCATGTATGTATACAGTAACTCCACCAGCAGAATAGTGAGTGCAGCTCTGAAGTATAATACAGGATATCACTCAGGATCAGTACAGGATAAGTAATGTATGTATGCAGTGACTCCAGCAGCAGAATAGTGAGTGCGGCTCTGAAGTATAATACAGGATATAACTCAGAATCAGTACAGGATAAGTAATGTATCTATACAGTGACTCCACTAGCAGAATAGTGAATGCAGCCCTGGAGTATAATACAGTCTGTGATTCTGGATCAGTACAGGATAAGGCCCCCTTCACGCAAGGGTATTTTCGCTCGCCTAAGAGGTGTGTACTTTGCATGCGCATTGGCATATTTTACTGTACTTTTTCGCCCACAAGGCATGTTCATTTGTGCACCGATCGAATGGCTAATTAGTTTGAGCTCCAGATGTGTTCTTTTTTTTTTCTAATTTGTGTGACATGTAGACAACTAAGACCTCAGATGACCGATTCTGGGCCAAGACCTGAGACCGCCTTATAGAGAACGTCACTTTTGCTTCCCATCCATATTGAGCTCAGGACGGTGATTGTATGAGTAAATCCAGAATGTAAATCCAGAATGTCTAGAGAGGATTAGGAGTAGCCAGTTCTTCCAAGATGATACAAGTTGCTCCACCTGATATTATTCTCTCTGCTTCCTTCATATTGAATGTTTGGGAAACAATAATCTCCTTAGGAGATCCTGCCCTGTACTGATTTACTGGGCAAGTACCTAAATAACAATTCCCTAGAAGGTGTTGGGATCGCTCTCTCTACTAGGTGGACTATTACAAGGGGACAGTGGGCACACGGGGAGATTTACTTAGACTGATATTTTACTGGAGCGAAGAGCAACAAATGTTTTAACCTTTTCCAATCCACTGTCTGACGTCTGAAGACATTATGATTTAAGGCTGTACAGCTCTGATGTTGGAAGACGTCCGTCGGGGTTCTCTTACTGTATATTGCCAGCCTCTCTGCTGTCGGAGCCTATCCAACGTGTCCCCTCATGCAGTACTGGCTTTAGCCAGCATATAGCGCCATTGTATAATGGCAGAAAAAGAGTAAGCCCCCTAGGGAAACCAAGATACAGATTGGATTGGAAAGGGTTAAAAGGCAAAGCCTGAAGATGGTTTCACACAGGTGAGCGTGGTATTGGGCTCGTCAGTGTGCATTATACCCGCAGATGCAAGGCGGTTTTCAGGCAAAAATACGCCACATCGCTTCTGTGAAATTCCAATCCTCTCATGCATGTTTCACATGTGACAGGGGATCGAAAGTGTTTCCCATTGATGCCAATGGGGAACCTTGCATTTACTCGCATGCACATCACACGGCATCACACGATCGATGTTTCTAAGGTCCCATTGAAATCAATAAGCGATGTGTTTCGAGTTACATGAAAAAAATAGGACATGCTGTGAGGGAAAACATCGCTCATGTATGACTCCATTCAAAAGAATGGAGTCCATATTTGCGCAAGTTTTGTGCATCTCGCAACACACAAAACTCGCGCGAATAACTTGCATAATAAATCTGTCACGTTGTGTTTAACATGACAAGTAGAATACAGGCTGCCATCAACATTGCTTGATCAATTTGAATGGTTGTAGAGTGATTGCAAAATTTATTATATATTTATATCCGCTCAAAAATAAAGACTTGATGCTGATAATTTCAACAATATCAAATACTTGGGATTCTGGCCTTTTTTATGAGTCTAAGGCTAGCTTCACACGGGCGAGTGCGATATCAGGCCGTGAATCACAGCCCGATATCGCACTCCCCCACCCTGTGAAAGTCGCCTCGCATCACTTTGGGAATGAAGGGAACCTCACGGAGTTCTCCCATTGCTTCCAATGGGGCCTGCACTGCTGCCGCCAGCCCCTTTGAAAGCAAGGGGCTGTGATGCAAGATCACACAGGAAGATAGAACATGCCGCAATGTGTTTCCCGCATCACATTGCGGTGCGATGCAGGAAAACATCGCTTATGTGTATGACCCCATTCAAATGAATGGGGTTCATATTTGTGCAAGATTTCTGCGCATCAAAACGCACAAATCTCGCTCGATTTTCTCAGCCGTATAAAACCGGCCCAAGCTTATTCAGACGAGCGTGCCTGATTCTGAAAAACAGACTGTTAATAATCCACGTGTTTGTCTGTGTTGCATCTGTAAGCGTTGTGTGTGTCCGTTTTTTACTTACATGTGTCACCTGTGTGTCATCTTTTTTTTTCTTACGTCCAAAACGAGGAAGGGGTCCTAGTTTTTTTCCTGGTATTGCTTAGCAATGATCAGTAGAAGATAGAGCGCACTCGGATGTCACCTGCGCGAGTTCCAAATTTTTTGGCGCCCATTGACTTGAATGGTTGACTGCAATACAAGAAATTGGACCAAAATAGGACATGCCGCAATTTTTGTACATGAATCATCAGTCAGTGTAAGGACGTACATGTCTTCATAGCTCCATCAACTAATGAGTCCGTGTGACAGCACATGCATGTGAAAACTGTCTGTGTGAATAAGCCCTACATAGAATCAACTCATGGCAACTCATGGCAGACTTTTCGAGGATGCAAAATTATTTTTCAGGCCTTTTTGAGGATGCTTGAAATATAAGCCCTACTCCAAAATTAAGCCCTGCTAACAGTTAATTAAAAAAAGTCAATTTAAATAGTGTCCAGGCAGCTATACATGTAAAAAAGTTAAACCTTTTTGAACAAAAATTAATATAAGACACTGTCTTATTTTCGGGGAAACACGGTATCAACAAATAAGGGACCTTGCACACAGGATGGCATTAGTCCGCGCAGACACTTCTGCGTCACAATTTTATCCATATCGGGCTTGAATTCTGTACCTGTTAAGATACACAAGTTTTTATTTCAAAACCACAAGATTAAAATCTGCAGCGGAAAAGCTTTCTGTTGAGGAACTAAAGACGTCTTGCAGATTTCTAACATATAAAAGATGTAATTCCACAATTAAAGGGCTTATTCACATGAGCGTATATCGGCTGCTGTTTTCACGGTCGTCCGATATACGCTACCATCTAATGTATTGGATTCCAATGCATCAGATCACACAGGCGTGTTCTTGCGGTGTAAAAGCGCCCAGCCGGGCACTTTTACACCGGGCAGTAAACTATCTTCCTGGCCGGACTATGGCTGCTGCTATTGACTACTATGGGAGCCAATGACAGCGGCCAGAGAAGGGAGGTGGAAGAGAGTTTAGCAGTGTGACTGCTAAACTCCCTCCCCCTTCTCTTGTCCTCTCCACCCCTTGCTGCTGTTTACAATGGGGGGGGTGATGGGGTGGAGCAGGGCTGCAAACAAGGGGAGGGGGGCAGAAGCTCAGCTCTGCCCTGTCCCACCCACTCGCATTGCGAACAGCCTAGGGAGGGAGGGAAACGGGAGACGACATATACACCGAGCCTGTGCATCAGATGGCAGCGTGAAAACGAAGGCCGATAAACGCTCATGTGAATATACTCAAAGTCTGCATTAAAAAAAAATTCCGCATGACGTTCAGCAGTTAAAAACGCAAAAAATCCACATCTGCGCTGCGTCCTGTGGACAATTCCATCCTATGTGGAAGATCCCTCGGGCATTTCTGTTCTGTGTATGTATTTATTGACGTGGGAGAGTATGAGATCGTTCCAAGAAACTCGGACCAATAGTGCACTTGTAAATCTGTGATTGCAATGCATTTTATGAGAAAAATACATCACAGCGCTGCATATGCGATTTTTACACGTGTTTTTCATGTGTGTGAAATTCACACGTTTAAATAGGAAAAATAAAAAGTCACACCGCACTCGCATGTTTTTTTTTTCGTTTTTTTTTGCTTTACCCCCATAGAAAATAATGGATGATATCGCCCATAAAATAGGACATGCTGCAATTTTTCTATCTCGTAGCTTATCTCAGTTGCCCATGTGACTACACCTATTGCAAATAATGCGTCTCCCAATGCACAAAACTCACTTAATAAAATGGCCCTTATAAATATGGATTCAAGGTCCTTTTAGGGTGACTACCCACCAGCATTTTTTTCCCCTGCGAATTCGCTGCGTTTTTTTTTCCAATTGTCAATGGGACTTTCTAATGTTAAAAACGCATCGCACAAAAACGGCAACTTGCGTTTTTTGCCCCTTGCGTTTTTAACATTAGAAAGTCCCATTGACAATTGGGAAAAAAACGCAGCGAATTCGCAGGGGAAAAAAAAACGTAAGTGGGTAGGCACCCTTACATGGAGCAATGCTCTGCCAATCACAAGCGCTGATCAACAAGTTTGGAATTAGCCTGCCTGGCCCTCACGTAGGCGGATGCAGTCTATTAGGGACGAACAATAGTTCATATGATCATTTGTCCCCCAAAGAATATCCTCATCATTGGCAGCAGATCCCCCACTTACACAGGGTTATATAATACTGACAATGCCACATACAAGATGCGATCACCCGACGAGCGAGCAAAAGTCACCATTTCACTCGCTCATAACATGCTGTCACAAATTAGGAAAGGCGTTATATTTTCAGTGGATTCCGGGATATGTGAAATTTCAGAGCAATAACTGGAAACCAGCTTCCAGTCCCAGCAGACATGCAGCCAGCGTGCGCATGTGTCTAGTGATTGAGAACAGCGCCACACAGTGGTGATTTGAATAACTGCTTAAGTCAAGCTACTGCTGATAACAAAGAACGAAGTGCATGACATAATAATGTAACCGGCACGGTCATTTTAGACTATTGGGTTTTTACAGAGCAACTCATTGATTGTAAAGTTCTTTTCCCCCCGACATTACCTTGTATGTCCAGGTCTTCTCCCATTTGAAAAGTCACATCCGTTATATGAAAAGTTTCATAATGTACAGTTAAATGGGGCTGAGATGTTCAGCAGTTATCTGCACGACACCGGGGGCTATACTGTGCAGAGAAGGTGCCAAAGAGTTCCAAGCCCCTTCATTCTTGTGTTTGGTGGGGTTCTATGTGTCAATATGCCGTCACTTGCCCCGGCTGGAATACCCCTTTAATACAGTAGTAACGTAACAACTAGCAATGTAATGCTGTATTCTCCCCCAGAAGCATGATACTTAGGGAGAATATCTCTGACTGTGCGATGGAGCATGCCACATATAAAACTGGAGGTTGGTCTGCAGTAGGCTGGTAGACACCATGTTACCTGTACAATGGCAGGAGGCCTTAGGATTAGAGATGAGCGAGCATGCTCGGTTATGGCAGTTACTCGAGCGAGCATCGCTCTTCTCGAGTAACTGCATACTGATCCGTGCAGATGCGGGGGGGGGGGGGGGAGAGAGATCTCTCTCACTCTACCCCCGCCAACCCCCCGAATGTGCACGGATCAGTATGCAGTTACTCGAGAAGAGCGATGCTCGCTCGAGTAACTGCCTTAACTGAGCATGCTCGCTCATCTCTACTTTGGATGCTTTCATATGGGCGGAATTAGCAAGCAATATGCACCACAAAACACGACTTAATTTACCGCTGCAGAACCCAAAGGTCTACTTGCAGACTTTGATATGGGAGTGCTGGTACACTTAAGCCATTTTCAGTTCTTTACGGAGGCTATGGATTCTGGTGCAGAATTTACTGCGTCTCTTAGTGAGTAATGCGGCTATTTCCACCCATATGAAAGCACCGATCATGTACTCTACAGCACTGGAAGCATCTGTTTCCTGTCTGAGTGACTACAGATTCATTCACAAGAGGTGACTTATCTCACATCCGTACACTAGTGTGTATTATGTGCTCTGACTAAGATCATGCAGAACCTCTTTTTCGATATTTTTTTAATGTTAAAATTGCCAAAAAATAGTGATAAATCAGTGATGCTCAGTGCAACTTTGAAGTCCAACACATTCTCCCCAAGCCATGTGTATGCACTGGAAAAAGTGGCGAAGAAGTTTCATGTAAATGGGGTTCAACTCAAAAACCAACATCATTGCACTGATAAATCTGTCTCAATCTATGTTTAAGGGGTTGTCCATTTTAGAAAACCCACTTTCATACACCCTATTATGAAACCCTGAGCTAATAGAGTCGCCATCTGTTCAGGATCCTCCTTGCTTGACCACAACAAAGAATGGTTGGAAAGACTGTCTCTATGGAGGACCTGTCCATTCCTGCATAACACAGACAACCCATTTATGTGAATGGACACTATGTAATGCTTAATTTACCCTGTGGTGGCGCTGCAGGGTAATTGAACACCTATTGCTAGGTTTCCCCAATCTTGTCACTGGGGTCCTGGCAGTAAGACCTTCTGTGATCAACTTGTTAACAAACTAGTCTAAGGGTCCATTCAGATGGGCGTATATCCAGCCTGTGTGTTGCCCATGTATCTCACAGACCGTACATGGACCCATTATAGCCAATTAGGCTATCCATATGAGCAAGTAGGAATGTTATATCCACTGGCCGCACCACTCCGATAACATGGATGTGCATCCATGTCCTGTCCAATGGGAGTTGCTCCGGAGAATTGTGATTGTTCTTCTGCTGCAAGGACTCGTATGCCATGTGATTTACATGCGGGGGTGATGTGGTTTTCAAGTATTTTACTGTTGGACCCAAATGCAAATTTTGGTTTTTTTTCACGCATGTGAAAAATGGAAGTGAATCTAATACAAATTGAGCTTTTTTTTATCTGAAGAAGACATTATAGATGCAGGAAAAGCCCTGTGAAAACAGGTGAAACAATCAGTTTTTCATGGACCCACACCATACTTGCCCGTATCAATCCAGTTAGGGCTCACTCACACGGGTGTATTGTCATTGCGTATTACACTTGTATTTTTCACATTCGTAATATGCAGTGCTAAAAGCCCATTAATTTTATTGGGACACGTACGCCTGCGTTCTTTTCACGCATGTGTTACACGCGTGAAAAAAATGCAGTATGTCCTATTTTGATGCGTATTATGCACCAATATAAGCTATGGGGATATAACATACACAGCGCATTTGCTGTGTACTGTGTATTATACGTGTGAAAATTACGCACGTAAAGCGCAATGACAAAACGCCTGCGTGAGTGAGCCCTTACAGTTAAGCTTATCTGAGCTCCCACAATGCAGCGCTCTCAGGGGACAGAACAATAATGGAATTCTGAAAGCAGCTTTAGACCTGATTTCAAAAATAAACATCTTAAATAGAGATGAGCGAATCTACTCGTTTCGAGTATTTATTCGATCGAGCATCGCGATTTTCGAGTACTTCAGTACTCCGGTGCAAAGATTCGGGGGGCGGGGGGAGGTGTGGGGGGTAGCAGCGGGGAACAGGGGGGAGCTCTCTCTCTCCCTCTCCCCCCCCCCCCCCCACTCCTCGCTGCAACCCCCCTCTCACCCACGGCGCCCCCCGAATCTTTTCGCCCGAGTACGGAAGTACTCGAAAATCGTGGTGCTCGGGCGAAAAAGGGGCGTGGCCGAGTAGGTTCGCTTATCTCTAATCTTAAACGTTAAAATCCATACAAGATCAGTGAGGCCGGTTTCACATCTGTGTCGGAACCTCCAGCACTTTTTCTTCCATCCAAAAGCCGGGCAGCTGGGCAGAAAGCGGGTTGGACCCCATTATAGTCAGTGGGGTCTGCCCGGCACTGTTCAGTTCCAGCTAGAGACTGAATAATTTGGCACAGGGATTCCCCTTTCCTGCTCCCCAGATGGAGCAGGAGTGTGGAATCCCAGACATAGATGTCAAAACCCCCTAAAGCTAAGTACGTACATTACCTACTTTCACATTACTGTAAAAGCTCCCTAATGCTAAGTATGTACATTACCTACTTTCACATTACTGTAAATGTCCCCTAATGCTAAGTAAAGATAGATTTCATCTGCGGAATAATGTAAATTATGAAATTCCCCTTTAAATATGTAGTAGCTTTTAATACTCTTCCCATTATAAGTAGTGTGTGAAGACACGGTTTTTTTTTCACAAGGCTGTGATGCGTTCAGAAGAGAGGAAGACACACCTCTCACGAAACCTCAAGAATCTCATCAGCAAACTAAAAGCAGCAGGCTGGGAAAGGGTTAAGCTCTTAAGCCAACCAAGTGTGCCTTCCAGTAATGTGATCTGCAGAAAAGTTACTGGCTGCACACACCAAAACTTCAAGCATCAGTCTGCATCTGGCAAATCATTGGGCTGAGTACTCAGAAGCAGGATGATCTTCAGCCATACATGTACCATGGAGAGACATCAGCAGACCCAAGGCAGAGAAGAGACCCTTGTCTGCAAGGCATGATCCTTCAAGCTTCTGCATCAAGCTCGACAAGACTGAAGAATGTCTGCAAAGCAGGTATGGGCAGACTAATCAAGAAGCAGCCTGCCATGGCACGCGAAAAGCTCCAGGTTTCTTAGCTCCGAGAATATTGCATTAGCTGCTTCTTCCCTGTTGATGCATTTTCTGGAGATCTGGTTCTTGCCGCCATGCTATGCAGACCTTTATCATCTATCTCACAGCCATAGAAGACAAGGGGGCAAGAGGGTTTCTAAACTCAGTGAAGTGCAACCCATCACAACCTCAACCATGGAGTGCCTGTTTAGGAGGAGGAGAGTGCTCAAAACCTGCATAACTCTCTCTCTAGTTTTTGCCACCCTGGTGACCATTCATGAATTAAAGCTGGTTGAGGTAGGGACCAAGGGAAGCCTGGCATTCCATACCAGAATCATGCATGAGTGGTTACAACTAGACAATAGATCTTCCAGAAGGAACAGCAAAGGAACCACTAGCAATTCTGCTCCTGGAGGGGGAGATATCTCAGTAGGGTTGAGTTTGCCTCCACCAAGGTGGGATGTTAATGAGAGTAAATGTCCTGAGAACACTGGTCTGAGAAGACAACCTTGGTTCAAACATGTGGATCCTAGATTCCAACAATTCATCCTGCACAGGGACTGCAGGTATTTCCCACTGCTGCTTAACCACCCTGAGAAATGTCAGGGAGGTGTCCACCTACTCATAGTGGTGAAGTCTATTATTGAGCAGCATGATCGAAGAGAAGCAGTAAGGAAGACATGGGGAATGGAGAAAGAAGTAGATGGGAAAAAAATCAAGACACTGTTTCTTCTTGGAACTACATCCATAGGAAAAGACCACAGGAACCTCCAGAAACTTATTGAGCAGGAGAACCAGATCTATGGGGACATTCTTCAATGGGATTTCATGGACACTTTCTTTAACTTGACTCTTAAAGAAGTCAACTTCTTAAAATGGTTTCACATCTATTGCCCAAATGTTGAGTTTATTTTTAAAGGTGATGATGATATTTTTGTGAACACTGAAAATGTATTAGAGTTCTTGGCCTTCAAAAAGGAAGACCCTCTACTGTCAAGTTTATTTGTAGGAGATATTATTTCTAGAGCAGTTCCGATTAGGAATAAGCAAAGTAAATATTACATCCCCAAAGAGCTGTACGACAAACCCTATCCAGTCTATGCTGGGGGAGGAGGCTTTCTAATGGCATCGGCTCTAGCCAGAAATCTGTTTGTAGCTTCTGAAAAGATCCAGTTGTTTCCAATTGACGATGTGTTTTTGGGATTGTGCCTTAAGGCCATAGGTGTGGAGCCCAAGTTGCATCCTGGATTTAGGACATTCGGAATTAGCAAAAAGAGATCAAGTGCAATGAACAGAGACCCTTGTTTCTATAAGAGCTTGCTGGTTGTCCACAAGTTGAGCTCAGAAGAACTCCTTAAAATGTGGAATATTGTCCATGATGAAAAAATTGTCTGTAGTAAAAGGGTTAATATTTAAAAGACAAACAGCACAACTAGACCATCCATTCGTGCAGGTGATACAACTGGCCTAGAGCGGGAAACAAATATGGTTTTATTTTCATATAAATTGTTTACATTTTTCTAAATTAATGTGGCAAATTTCCTATTTGTTCCACTTTTGCTTTCCTGCTGGTTCGGAAATAATGTCAGAAGATTACACTTATTGCACTTTATATAATAAAAAATGGTAACAAATCAATCATTTCTGGATATTGTTGTGCAATTAAATCTACGATACCCTGGGCAGAAGCATAATAATAATATTTAAAAATGTCAAAAATTAAAAAAAACTGAATACAAAATTCACCTATTCCTGTATATTTCCTGTAAAGCATCTAAAATCATTAAAAAAAAAATCAAATATATATTTTTAATCTATTTACAGCCCCAAAAATGATGTATAGAAAATTATAAGGAGCTGTTAGATTTTTTTTTTTTGTAAATTAAGGGTACATGTACAGGGCATTAAAAACCTTATGCCTGAGATTCCTGGGGCGCGACTCGCATCGGGCACTTCTCGGACATCCTGTCTGTGTGCTGTCCGATGTGCTGAACACTGCCCATTGACACATGTTATTCTCGGCCCAAGAATTGGACATGCTGCAATTTCTTTAACTCGGACGAACAGTACAGAATAACCCATGTTCACGTTAGGGGGTGCTTCTTCAATTCAATTTTCGGACCGATTCTTTTTGGTCCGAAAGTCGGACGGTAAACACGTCTGTGTGCGAGTACCCTCAAATACTACATAATCTCAGCATTTTAACATTTAAGAACATTTCCTAGCTGATGGTAACCATTGCCTTGAATCGCAAAACAGTAAGAAAACTTTAGGTTAGCAGCGATCGTTCATGCTGGACATATAAGAATTTACCAAACTGATTAATGGCCGATCATTTTTGAATTACAAAAAAATGACATTTTTTGGCGCTAATATTTTGTAAAAATGTTATAGATAAGGTGTTTGCCATAACAGACAATAGAAATGTGATTATTTAACAAATTGTCATGTGGAAACGATGACGAAAATGTTATTTCAGGAGTGTATAAGTAGGCTGACCTGCTATCATCAGACCGCAAAAGACACAGTTGTAGCTAGAGGATTATATAGATCAGAGGAGCAACAGGAAGGCATATGGACCAGTATAGACCAAAACGTGCAGAGAAGCAGCAGGAGGGTATATGGACCAATATAGGGCCAGATGTTCAGAGGAGCAGCAGGTGGGTATATGGACCAATATAGGGCCAGGCGTTCAGAGGAGCAGCAGGAGGGTATATAGAACAAAAGTTTAGAGAAGCTGCAGGAAGGTATATGGGCCTATGTAGTCCCAATAGTGCAGAGGAGCTGCAGGACGGTATATGGACATGTATATAGGCAGACGTTCAGAGGAGCAGCAGGAGGGTATATAGAACAAAAGTTCAGAGAAGCTGCAGGAAGGTATGTGGACCTATATAGTCTCAATAGTACAGAGGAGCTGCAGGACGGTATATAGAGCTATATAGGACCAGACGTTCAGAGGAGTAGTAGGAGGGTATATTGACCTATATAGACCCCAAATTGCAGATAAACAAAGTGAATATACATAGCAGTATTAAAAAAAAGCAATTTCTGACATTTATCAGTTTATTGGAAAGCTGGGTGATTATTACAGTTCCTAGCAGGATTGTCACCCAAACGTCTGAACAGAAAATACAGTGATTGGTTCTGTGATTTGCCCTTTCGGACTTTTGGTTGAAATCCGTTATGGTAGCCATATTGGTTGTCTGCAGGCTTCCCCAGAAATGGATACAATATGTTCAAATTTTCTTTTTTTCTTAGGGGAGGGGGGTGGTGGTGGATTAATTTCAGGGTGATAAACTAGTTACATTTCCCAAAGTTTGACTGCCGCTGTGTAAATGAGAGCGCGTGTTCCAGGTGAGGTTAAAATCATGAGAAAATGTGACCCAGGCACAAATAATTGCACAGTTCAGGCGTGGCGGATAGTGATGTGATGATTTGTAGCTGCTCTGTATTTGTACAGTATCTACACACAGCAGAGCTGAAGTTGTCATTCATCATGATCCCTGGTTACAAAGGGGTTAATAGACGTAATCCTTCTGATTTCAGTGCTTATCCCTGTTGTGATATATATACTGCTAGTTTGTTGCTGATTCAGTGATATGTAAATAGTACTGAGTAAATATATAAAGGGTTAGTTTGTCAGATGTCGGAGTGGCTTTATGGGTTGTAGCAGTGCTCAGTGTGTGTCTGTAGTACAGCTGAAACTGTCAGATGTAGCAGTGCTGAGTTTGTCAGATGCATCATTTGTGAGTTTATTGCAGTAGCAGAGTTGGGTTTGTCAGATGTAGCAGAGCTGAGTTTATCAAGTAGCAGGACAGAATACAGCTAATAGAAAACCTCACTGTAGCTTGCAGCGCTTCTACAATATATGGTTTTATAATAGAGCTGCAGCTAAAGCGGCTACATTATCTTATTCCACAGTTACCACAATGCACAGCTGAAGCAAAATGCTGGATGACAACCTCAGCTCTGCTGTGTGTGTAGATACTGTCATAGATACTATGCAAATACAGAGCAGCTATAAATTGTCACATCACTATCCGCCACGCCTCAACTGTGCAATTATTTATACATGGATCACACTTTCTCATGATTTCGACCATAGCTATAAAAAGCGCTCATTTACACAGTGGCAGTCAAACTATGAGATATTTAACCAGTTTTACCACCCTGACCGCCCGTTACCACCAACTCCACAACAAAGAAAAATTGCTTCATATTGTGTTTACCCATTTCTGTGCTGTCTATTTCTGGGAAAGCTTGCAGACAACCAATATGGCTGCCATAACAAGTTTCACTCAAATGTCTCGCAGTCCAGGTGACAATTCCGATAGGAACTGTAATAATCACCCAGCTTTCTAATGAATTGGTAAAACTGAGAAATTCTTTTATACTGCTCTGTATAGACCCTTAGCTTATCTGCATTTTTTGGCTCTACATAGGTCCATATACCCTCCTGTGGCTCCTCTGCACTTTTGGCTCTATATAGGTCCACATTCCCTTCTGCTGCTCCAATGCAATTTTGGCTCTATATAGGTCCATATACCCTCCTGCTGCTCCAACGCACGCTTGGCTCTATGTAGGTCCATATACCCTCCTGTGGGTCCTCTGCACTTTTGGCTCTATATAGGTCCATATGGCCTCCTGTGGCTCCTCTGCATGTTTGGCTCTATATAGGTCCATATGCCCTCCTGTGGCTCCTCTGCACTTTTGGCTCTATATAGGTCCATATACCCTCCTGCTGTTCCAACGCAATTTTGGCTCCATATAAATCCACATACCCTTTTGCTGCTCCAATGCACGTTTGGTTCTATATAGGACTATATACCCTCCTGCTGCTCCTCTGCAACTTTGGCTCTATATAGGTCCATATACCCTCCTGTGGCTCCTCTGCACTTTTGGCTCTAGATAGGTCCATATACCCTCCTGCTGCTCCAATGCACTTTTGGCTCTATATAGTTGCACATACTCTCCTGCTGCTCCAATGAAGGTTTGGCTCTATATAGGTGCATATAGCCTCCTGCTGCTCCTATGTACTTTTGGCTCTATGTAGGTCCATATACCCTCCTGCTGCTCCTCTGCACTTTTGGCTCTATGTAGGTCCATATACCCTCCTGCTGCTGCAATGCACTTTTGGCTCTATATAGGTCCATATACACTCCTGTGGCTGCTCTGCACTTTTGGCTCTTTATGGGTCCACATACCCTCCTGCGGCTCCTCTGTACTTTTGGCCCTAGATAGATCTATATACCCCTCTGCTGCTCCTCTGTACTTTTGGCTCTCTATAGGTCCATATACCCTCTTGCTGCTCCAATGCACTTTTGTCTCTATATAGGTCTATCTACCCTCCTGCTGCTCCGCTGTACTTTTGGCTCTATATAGATCCATATACCCTACTGCTGCTCCTCTGTACCTTTGGTCATATATAGGTCCATATACTCTCCTGCTGCTCCAATGCACTTTTGGTTCAATATAGGTCTATATACCCTTCTACTGCTTTTCTGTACTTTTGGCTCTATATAGGTCCATATACCCTCCTGCTGCTCCTCTGTACCTTTGGCTCTATATAGGTCTATATACCCTCCTGCTGCTCCTCTGTACCTTTGGCTCTATATAGGTCTATATACCCTCCTGCTGCTCCTCTGTACCTTTGGCTCTATATAGGTCTATATACCCTCCTGCTGCTCCTCTGTACCTTTGGCTCTATATAGGTCTATATACCCTCCTGCTGCTCTTCTGTACTTTTGGGTCTATATAGGTCTATATACCCTCCTGCTGCTCCTCTGACCTATATAATACTCAAGCTAGAACTGTGTCGTTTCAAAGGTTGATGCCAATTTCACAAGGGCGTTCATTTGCACCAAATATAAACCACTGCGAAATGTGTGCTACATATGTGCTGCCTAACTGCGATGTAACAGCGACGCAGCTTCCATACAGCAGCCTTCGAACCGGGCTCACACGAGCGAATAGTAATTTCAGATTCTGACAGCGATTGACCCGCGGTAATACGCAGAGCTATCCAATGCATTGAATTACACAGTTATGCTCACATTAGGTGGTCGGAATTGTGTAATCCACTCGTGGAAAGCAGAACGCATGTTCTATTTTACCGCGGAGTCCGTGACATCGATCCCATTGTGCTCTATGGTCACGGATATACCCACAGCCCATGTGCAATTACATTGTATACGGGCTGCGGGTACCCGTGTCATCGCTAAGTGACGGCACGGGAAATATAAACAACTAAAAAAAGGTGTACTGCGAATGACCGCCGGTGTGAGTACGCCTGTTATATGCAGTACATTACGCGGCCGTATGCAGGCCAATGGCCGGCCTCACAACTGGGATCCGCTGAGGGCCTGCGCAAGCAGATCCCGTATACGGTTGTGTGAGTCCGGAATCTTTAGCTGATGGAGGAGACAGACAAAATATGTGTTGGGGTGACGTACGCGCAGTGTGATGTGATGCAGGATGGTGATGACAGCATGGGTGCGCAGGGCGGTATAAGTGCAAGTTTTCAGGTTTGGGGATGTTCATATTTTTATTTTATTTTTTTTACAATAGTTTTTTTTGTCATCTTTCCACTTATATGTAGTGTGCAGGGAGGACGTGCGCTGTGTGTTTCCTGCATTTTTATATATATGAATCAAAGGTTACAGTAATCTAAGGGCCCATTTAGACGGCCATAATCTCTGTCCGTTTTCAGTATCTATTTTTTTACTGACGGACAACACACGGACCCATGCAATTAAACTGGAGTATTGAGACTTGTGTTTTTTTACATGGACCGATGTTGTGGGTAAAACAAAATCACAGTGTGTCCCGTTTTGGCCCTTATTCACCCAAATTTGGCCCCAAATCAGCCCACTAGCCCAGTTTCGAGCGTATTGTAACGTGTCCATAATACTGATCCGTAATACGGAGGCAATACAGATGACATTACAACCATATGTCTTCAGTGGTGCGAACACACGTTAGCATCAGTGTTCACGGCGTGTCTTAGTGCACTCTGTGGTATTGGGCCTCATGGCGTGTTTGCGAGTGTGAAAAACAGGTGACACTTAGATGCAACACGATGTCAATAAAACGTACATACATAGCTAAAAACCTATATAACATGCAGTAAAAATGGTGTGTTTTTCATGGACCGAAGTTGTATAAGTCCATGTAAATGAGCGCGAAGGAGAGCAGCCCATTAGGTCACTGTTACCGGCGCTCGGCATATCTATCGGGATTTAGATAATTACTCGTAAATGGGGTTGTCCCACCATTAAATATCATATTCAATGCATAGGTCATAAAAATGATTAATATTTGCCATTTCCTTGTCCAATGTGAAGAGTTCTGACATTTACTTTTATAGTATGCCATCAACTGGTCTTCAACGTGTAGATCAACATATACATCCACCTAATGGGCCAAGTGCTGGTGCCACGTCGGGAAAGATCAGAGCCTCACCATGTTTATGCCAGCATAGCGGAGACCCCTTCTACAGGAAAGGGCTCTTTCACACGGGCGCTGCGATTTTCAGGTGCCCATGTCATGGCCAAAAATCGCATAAACAGGAGACAGTATCTCCCGTTTTCATGCACATTCAGACGGCCGGGTGCGACGTATATACGGCGCAGCCCGGAATACCGTCGGCCGGGGGGGCGGATAGTTCAGCTCTGCTAGACTTCCTCCTCCTCTCTGCCCCTTGCCAGCTGCAGGCAAAGGGAGGGGGCAGGACCTTAGCAAAGCTAGTGCGCTAAACTCCCTTCCCCTCTGCGCCAAGGGGAGGGGGCGTGAGCTTAGTAGAGTTAGTCGTGCTAAACTCCCTCCCCCTCCCTCCTCAGCCTATGGGAGCAGGAGAGACTTTAGCAATGCAAGCTGCTGCTAAACTCCCTACCCCTTCCCTTTCCTGGCCGCTCTCATAGGCTCCCATAGGAGTCTATGGGAACGGCTGCCATATTTCCGTAAAAAATATGACAAGTCCTATCTTTTCCGGCCGGCGTAAAAGCAATCGTCTGGAATGCCCACCATATGCGCTATCTTTTACAGAAGGCTGATGTTTTATGAGAAAATCGCCCATCTGAACAAATGTATTGCAATACGATGCTTCAGATGGTCGCGATTTTCGGCTGGTGTTTTATTGCGGCAAAATCGCTGCGATGGAACGCTCATGTGAAACTAGCCTAAGAGTGGACTTTATTGTCAGCTATCAGAGGGAAACAAGACGAATTCTGTCCTGAGCCAACCAAAGCAGCACAGAATAAGGCCGGCTTCATGTGGGTGTATTTGCGCATGCACAATTTTTGCATGTATTTTCTAGGCGAATTTCGGTCACACGAAAGAAAACCCCAGCATGCTCTATTTTCCTGAGCATTTTTGCACCCAATATCCTATAGAAGTCAATGGTGATGTGCAAATGTGTGCAAAATAGAGAATCATGAAACACTGGAAAAAGAACACATCCTGAACTCCTTAGACTAATTAGCCATTTCAATGGCTGGAGGCATCAGTGCTTTTCCTTGTGGCACATGCAAATGTACATGCCGTGTATGTGCAAATAAGCAATGTTCATTCCGCAAAAACGCCACGTTCATGCGCATGCAAATACGCATATGGTCGTGTGAATCTGACCTAATGGCAGCAGCAAAGGGGTTAAATGGAACCAAAGAACGGTGAAAAAGTATTTTCAATGGTGACAGATTTCCTTTTAAGCTAACAGGAGGAATTATGAAAAACTTTAAAAAAAAAAACAACTTATAAATCCCTCTCTGCTCCAGCACCGCCTCTGCAGTGCTGATTTTACTGAGGCTGGACTCAGCAGTCACATGAGGCGTGAGGTATATCATCGCTGCAGGAAAATCAACAAAGATTGGCGGGGATCACCAGAGCGGGGGGGGAGGACCGACAAGGGATTTATTTTAATTTTTAAATCACATTGCTTCTCCTTAGCTTAATTGTTTCAAACCTTTGAAAACCTCTTTAATACCCTCTCGGCATTTTAATAAATTGTGGCACTAGAATGGAAGATGATGATGACACAGCTGTCAGATTCATTATCTGTTCTACATGAATTGTTCATTACTGTCATACATTTACACTTATTGAAATAATTATTTTACTAATAAAATAGAAATGTGAAAATAGTTTTGCACACAACCGTACAAAACAACATTACACTTTAGACTGTTCTGTAAAGAAATAGTGATGTCACAGTACAGGGTAATACACACAGTGATCTCACAGTATAGGAATAGTATGCACGGTGATGTCACAATACAGGGATAATACACACGGTGATGTTACAGTACAGGGGTAATACACACAGTGATGTCACAGTGCAGGAATAATACACACGGTGATGTCACAGTACAGGAATAATAGATGTGGTGATGTCACAGTACAGGGATAATACACACAGTGATGTCATAGTACAGGAATACTAAATGTGGTGATGTCACAGTACAGGGATAATACACACAGTGATGTCATAGTACAGGAATACTAGATGTGGTGATGTCACAGTACAGGGATAATACATGTGTGATGTCACAGTACAGGGATAATACACACAGTGATGTCATAGTACAGGAATAATAGATGTGGTGATGTCACAGTACAGGGATAATACATGTGGTGATGTCACAGTACAGGGATAATACACACAGTGATGTCATAGTACAGGAATAATAGATGTGGTGATGTCACAGTACAGGGATAATACATGTGGTGATGTCACAGTACATGGATAATACACACAGTGATGTCATAGTACAGGGATAATACACGTGGTGATGTCACAGTACAGGGATAATACACGTGGTGATGTCACAGTACAGAGATAATACATGCGGTGATATCACAGTACAGGGATAATACACACGGTGATATCACAATACAGGGATAATAAACTCAGTGATGTCACAGTGCAGGGATTATAACATTGTAATGCCACAGTACAAGATTAATAAATACAATGGGGCAAATTGATCAAATAGTCTAAAAGAAACACTGTCATTGTTGCCAAGAATAAGCAATCACATCGTAGGTTTCGTTTTCCATGAACACTATAAGAAATGAAAGCTGTGCTTAGTTGTGTGGAGCACAAAGTCAGATTCATAATAATAAAAGGTCTGGACTTGAACCCAAAGACTCCTGTCCGCAGGCACTAGTGCTTCTGGTCTTGCTAAATGGCTTCTTGTCGAAGTTCTGGACTTCAGTTCCAGACTTTACTTCCTGATTGCAATTAAAATTAAGGCAGTACTCCGAGGATCCAAAAACAATAACCAAGAAGAAAAGCTCCCAAGGGAGGCGACCCAGCTTGTGTGAACAGCCTATCCTATGAAGGGACAGTTGTCACACCCTGGTGCAGGTGGACATTGAAGTTGTATTACTGTCTGTTTGCAGGAACCCCTTGTTCCGGCATGGTGAAACTCACTTCGGTTGAGTAGAATAAAGCCAGAGCAAGTAAAAAAGAAAGTCCCCTCGCCCCATAGGTTCAGTAAAGCCAAACACTGATGTAGTTATAGATAATGTCAAATGATGGTAGCATTTGCGCATCCTGAACCCACCTAAAATCCAGATGTGCCTTGACCTGATCAGCGATGTGGAAATAAGATCACAATTTCAGGGCTAACCATTTTATTACTGAATCGATACTGCAGATGGATGTGCAACGCGTTTCAAAGGTTATACCTGCTTTATCAAGCACAGATAGTTAGGGGATAAGAACTCTCCTCTTAAAGCATTCATGTGTTCTTTCCTGCAAAGATGGCGGTGCAGGGGGAGTGGTTATGTTTACTCGCCAAAACAATTGTTTTGGTGCGTATTCTGCCACGGGTCCATGCATGTGTGGATGCCGGAAGTGTTTGCATGGGGTTTTAAAAACATGCGCTCCAGCAAGTGGATGTGTGAAAGTGACTGTCTCTGCATGCCATTTAATACAGAAGCATGCGTTCCACTGACCGGATATGCGATATAACGATACTCTTCAGACAGGGGATAATAAGTGTCAAAGGAGTTCTTGCACATGTAGAACAATTTACATAATAAAATCATTAATAAATTAAAATCAAGAACGTAAGTGCGAGCATCAGTTGGCTGTATAACTACATCAGTGTATGGTTTTGCTGGAGCCTTTTTTTCTTTACTGACTCTGCCTTTATTGTTTCCTGATTAGCCCCACCCTTGGACTTCCTATAAGAGCCAGGCCCTTTTACTTCCTCCTTGTCAGATGATGGTTTTTTTTGTCTTAGTTTTGTGCCCTTGCATCGCCCATTGTTTTTAATGGGGCCGGTGGCAGCATCGCACCACGTGCGAGGTGCATGTGATGTGATGCAGGGTTTCCCTATTGAAAATAATGGGAGAAACTCCATGATCCTCCCACATGGTAGAGGGTCGCTAATTCCCTGAAGTGATGCGAGGCGATTTTGGTATAAAAAATACCTCTCATCCACGGGGGAATCAGGCCGTGATTCACATGTCGCACTCGCCCGTGTGAAGTTGGCCGCACTCCTATGAAAACACTGCTGTGTAAAATTGTGTGCCAAACTCTGACCGATTATTGACCATGCTTTGTCTAATTTCTCTATTGCTGATACCGGTGTACCAAACCTTCCCTTTTTACAGACCGTGGCCTGTTACAGTCGAGAACTGTTAGGGCCTCTTTCCACTGGTGAGGAAATCGCATGTTTTTCGTGTGATGCAAGCGTGAGTGAAAACGCATGATTATGCAGCCAATAAATTCAATTATTTCATTCTCATTTGCGATGTGTTAAAAAAATTGCAGCATGTCCATTCTGTTTGCAATATTGCCCATTGTTTTCAATGGGGCCGGCGGTAGCAGTGCTGTCCCCATTGAAAGCAATGGGAGAGGATCGCTGTCACAGCCGCAGCAGGGGATAACTTGGAAATGAAACCCCTGGATGCTGTCACATCCAGGGGCTTCACCTTGTTGTCAATGAGGCCGGTGACCTGATTGAAAACATAGGGAGAAGATCACGTTCCTCTGCTACTGATGGGACAGGGGATTTCTTCATCCCCACGGGGAGTCCCCTCATTACTGAACACTGTGACAGCAGTCTCATCCTCCATATTCACCAGAGCTCGCTCTGTGCAAATGTTTTTACGTGTTCTTTGAGCATTAGGCCCCCTACACAGGGGCGGAAATTTCGTGGTGGGATTTTACACAGAATCTCTGCCCGTGGCTGCTGCCATAGGATTGCATTAGAAAACGCAATCCTAGGCAGACAGACGCGATTTGTCCGTGTGAAATCACACACGGAAAACAAATCGTGGCATGTTCTATTTCTGTACGGGTCTCGCAGAGGCCTGCGCAGAAATGTCAGTGGTGACGAGCCAGCTCCTCTCTGCGCATGCGCCAGCAGCCGGCACACAGCACAAAGAGGAGACGCCGGGAGCGGGCGAGCCGCAAGGCTGTGCAGGGGCACGGGTCCGCATTCCGCTGCGAGAATTCTCACAGCGGGATTCGACCCGGCCATCTGCAGGCGGCCTTAGAAAATGAAAAAAAAATTCACTGAGGTGCAGTGTGGGAACGGGAGAGCAGGTGGGTATAAAAATTTATATATACCTCGACTCTCAGTCCCCTTCTGAACCGCACAATAGGGCCCCCTGTCCACGGGCATTGCGGGAGCCGCCACCCGGGAGCAGGAGCTGCCGCCGAATCTCCGCCGGTCAGCCCTATCTGATAGATAGGCTGACCGCGGAGAATCAGTGCAATTTGCAGCATGCTGCGAATTGCCCGCCGCGAGCGGAGAATCACAGCGGACAGTGTGCCGGCGGTTTCCTTAGCAGTGCTATGGAAAGCTTCAGTGGGCATGATTCGCCAGCGGTTTACTGCCGGCAAAATCCCACCCGTGGACAGGCACCCTAACTTAGTTTATAGTGCTGTGCTGAGGTGGCAGGTTCTCTTGTACACTTAAATGCTGGACAAATAGGGCAATGGCCCTGACAAGAGTAGCCCTGTACAGGTACCCCACCATTATATTTCCCTAATACAGTCCTGTCCCTGCAACGCGTTTCTATTAGAGATGAGCGAACACCAAAATGTTCGGGTGTTCGTTATTCGGAACGAACTTCCCGCGATGCTCGAGGGTTCGTTTCGAACAACGAACCCCATTGAAGTCAATGGGCGACCAGAGCATTTTTGTATTTCGCCGATGCTCGCTAAGGTTTTCATGTGTGAAAATCTGGGCAATTCAAGAAAGTGATGGGAATGACACAGAAACGGATAGGGCAGGCGAGGGGCTACATGTTGGGCTGCATCTCAAGTTCACAGGTCCCACTATTAAGCCACAATACCGGCAAGAGTGCCCCCCCCCCCCTCCCAACAACTTTTACTTCTGAAAAGCCCTCATTAGCATGGCATACCTTTGCTAAGCACCACACTACCTCCAACAAAGCACAATCACTGCCTGCATGACACTCCACTGACACTTCTCCTGGGTTACATGCTGCCCAACCGCACCCCCTCCCCCCCACAGCGCACACCAAAGTGTCCCTGGGCAGCCTTCAGCTGCCCTCATGCCACACCACGCTCATGTCTATTTAGAATTGCGTCTGCCATGACGAGGGACCGCAGGCACACACTGCAGAGGTTGGCACGGCTAGGCAGCGACCCTCTTTAAAAGTGGCGGAGCGATAGCCCACAATGCTGTACAGAAGCAATGAGAAATAGAATCCTGTGCCACCGCCATCAGGAGCTGCACACGTGGGCATAGCAATGGGGAACCTATGTGCCACACACTATTCATTCTGTCAAGGTGTCTGCATGCCCCAGTCAGACCGGGCTTTTTAATTCATAGACACAGGCAGGTACAACTCCCTATTGTGAAGTCCCTGTCGACCCACAGCATGGGTGGCTCCCTGGAACCCACCGGCGGTACACAGAAATATCCCATTGCATTGCCCAACACAGCTGAGGTAGTAATGTCGTGCTTAATGCAGGTGGGCTTCGGCCCACACTGCATGCCCCAGTCTGACTGGGGTTCTTTATAAGTGTACAGATGTAGTAAAAACTCCGTGTGCACCTACAGCATGGGTGGGTGCCAGGAAGCCACCGGCAGTACATAGAAATATCCCATTGCATTGCCCAACACAGCTGAGGTAGTAATGTTGTGCTTAACCCTTTCCAATCCAATTTGTATATGGTTTTCCTAGGGGGCTTACTCTTTTTCTGCCGTTATACAACGGCGCTATATGCTGGCTAAAGCCAGTACTGCATGAGCTGACACGTAGGATAGGCTCCGACAGCAGAGAGGCTGGCAATATACAGTAAGAGAACCCCGACGGACGTCTACCAACAACGGAGCTGTACAGCCTTAAACCCTAATGTCTTCACAGGTCACACAGTGGACTGGAAAGGGTTAATGCAGGTGGGTTTCGGCCCACACTGCATGCCCCAGTCAGACTGGGTTTCTTTATAAGTGGAAACAGATGCATTTATAATTCCCTGTGGACCCACAGCATGGGTGGGTGCCAGGAAGCCACCGGCGGTACATAGAAATATCCCATTGCATTGCCCAACACAGCTGAGGTAGTAATGTCGTGCGTAATACAGGTGGGCTTCGGCCCACACTGCATGCCCCAGTCTGACCGGGGTTCTTTACAAGTGGACACATGTAGGTTAAACTCCCTGTGGACCCACTGCCTGGGTGGGTGCCAGGAAGCCACCGGCGGTACATAGAAATATCCCATTGCATTGCCCAACACAGCTGAGGTAGTAATGTCGTGCGTAATACAGGTGGGCTTCGGCCAACACTGCATGCCCCAGTCAGACTGGGGTTCTTTAGAAGTGGACACATGTATTAAAAACTCCGTGTGCACCTACAGCATGGGTGGCTCCCTGGAACCCACCGGCGGTACATAAAAATATCCCATTGCATTGCCCAACACAGCTGAGGTAACGTCAGCTGTAATGCAGGTGGGCTAAAAATTAATTTGATTACACTGTAGGCGAGGGCCCACAAAAATTGCTGTATCAACAGTACTAATGTACATCCCAAAAATTGGCCATGGCCAGCCAAGAGGGCAGGTGAAACCCATTAATCGCTTTGGTTAATGTGGCTTAAGTGGTAACTAGGCCTGGAGGCAGCCCAGTGTAACGAAAAATTGGTTCAAGTTAAAGTTCCAACGCTTTTAAGCGCATTGAAACTTATAAAAATTGTTCAGAAAAATTATTTGAGTGAGCCTTGTGGCCCTAAGAAAAATTGCCCGTTCAGCGTGATTACGTGAGGTTTCAGGAGGAGGAGCAGGAGGGGGAGGAGGAATATTAGACACAGATTGATGAAGCAGAAATGTCCCCGTTTTGGATGGTGAGAGAGAACGTAGCTTCCATCCGCGGGTGCAGCCTACGTATTGCTTACGTATCGCTGCTGTCCGCTGGTGGAGAACAGAAGTCTGGCGAAATCCAGCCTTTGTTCATCTTGATGAGTGTTAGCCTGTCGGCACTGTCGGTTGACAAGCGGCTACGCTTATCTGTGATGATTCCCCCAGCCGCACTAAACACCCTCTCCGACAAGACGCTAGCCGCAGGACAAGCAAGCACCTCCAGGGCATACAGCGCGAGTTCAGGCCACGTGTCCAGCTTCGACACCCAGTAGTTGTAGGGGGCAGAGGCGTCACCAAGGATGGTCGTGCGATCCGCTACGTACTCCCTCACCATCCTTTTACAGTGCTCCCGCCGACTCAGCCGTGACTGGGGAGCGGTGACACAGTCTTGGTGGGGAGCCATAAAGCTGGCCAGGCCCTTAAAGACTGTTGCACTGCCTGGGATGTACATGCTGCTCGATCTACGCACATCCCCTGCTACCTTGCCCTCGGTACTGCGCCTTCTGCCACTAGCGCTGTCGGCTGGGAATTTTACCATCAGCTTGTCCGCAAGGGTCCTGTGGTATAGCAACACTCTCGAACCCCTTTCCTCTTCGGGAATCAGAGTGGGCAGGTTCTCCTTATACCGTGGATCGAGCAGTGTGTACACCCAGTAATCCGTCGTGGCCAGAATGCGTGCAACGCGAGGGTCACGAGAAAGTCATCCTAACATGAAGTCAGCCATGTGTGCCAGGGTACCTGTACGCAACACATGGCTGTCGTCACTAGGAAGATCACTTTCAGGATCCTCCTCCTCCTCCTCCTCCTCCTCCTCAGGCCATACACGCTGAAAGGATGACAGGCAATCAGCCGGTGTACCGTCAGCAGCGGCCCAAGCTGTCTCTTCCCCCTCCTCCTCATCCTCCTCATGCTCCTCCTCCTCCTGTACGCGCTGAGAAATAGACAGGAGGGTGCCCTGACTATCCAGCGGCATACTGTCTTCCCCCGCCCCCGTTTCCGAGCGCAAAGCAGCTGCCTTTATGGTTTGCAGGGAATTTCTCAAGATGCATAGCAGAGGAATGGTGACGCTAATGATTGTAGCATCGCCGCTCACCACCTGGGTAGACTCCTCAAAATTACCAAGGACATGGCAGATGTCTGCCAACCAGGCCCACTCTTCTGAAAGGAATTGAGGAGGCTGACTCCCACTGCGCCGCCCATGTTGGAGTTGGTATTCGACTATAGCTCTACGTTGTTCATAGAGCCTGGCCAACATGTGGAGCGTAGAGTTCCACCGTGTGGGCACGTCGCACAGCAGTCGGTGCACTGGCAGCTTAAAGTGATGTTGCAGGGTGCGCAGGGTGGCAGCGTCCGTGTGGGACTTGCGAAAATGTGCACAGAGCCGGCGCGCCTTTACGAGCAGGTCTGACAAGCGTGGGTAGCTTTTCAGAAAGCGCTGAACCACCAAATTAAAGACGTGGGCCAGGCATGGCACGTGCGTGAGGCTGCCGAGCTGCAGAGCCGCCACCAGATTACGGCCGTTGTCACACACGACCATGCCCGGTTGGAGGCTCAGCGGCGCAAGCCAGCGGTCGGTCTGCTGTGTCAGACCCTGCAGCAGTTCGTGGGCCGTGTGCCTCTTATCGCCTAAGCTGAGTAGTTTCAGCACGGCCTGCTGACGCTTGCCCACCGCTGTGCTGCCACACCGCGCGACACCGACTGCTGGCGACATGCTGCTGCTAACACATCTTGATTGCGAGACAGAGGAGGAGGAGGAGGAGGGTGCTTTAGTGGAGGAAGCATACACCTCCGCAGATACCACCACCGAGCTGGGGCCCGCAATTCTGGGGGTGGGTAGGACGTGAGCGGTCCCAGGCTCTGACTCTGTCCCAGCCTCCACTAAATTCACCCAATGTGCCGTCAGGGAGATGTAGTGGCCCTGCCCGCCTGTGCTTGTCCACGTGTCCGTAGTTAAGTGGACCGTGGCAGTAACCGCGTTGGTGAGGGCGCGTACAATGTTGCGGGAGACGTGGTCGTGCAGGGCTGGGACGGCACATCGGGAAAAGTAATGGCGACTGGGAACTGAGTAGCGCGGGGCCGCCGCCTCCATGATACTTTTGAAGGACTCCGTTTCCACAACCCTATACGGCAGCATCTCAAGGCTGATGAATTTTGCGATGCGGACGGTTAACGTTTGAGCGTGCGGGTGCGTGGCGGCGTACTTGCGCTTGCGCTCCAACAGTTGCGCAAGCGACGGCTGGACGGTGCGCTGAACTACACTGCTGGATGGGGCCGAGGACAGCGGAGGTGAGGGTGTGGGTGCAGGCCAGGAGACGGTAGTGCCTGTGTCCTAAGAGGGGGGTTGCATCTCAGTGGCAGGTTGGGGCACAGGGGGAGAGGCAGGGGTGCAAACCGGAGGCGCTGAACGGCCTTCGTCCCACCTTGCGGGGTGCTTGGCCATCATATGTCTGCGCATGGTGGTGGTGGTGAGGCTGTTGGTGTTGGCTCCCCGGCTGAGCTTTGCGCAACAAAGGTTGCACACCACTGTTCGTCGGTCGTCAGGCGTCTCTGTGAAAAACTGCCAGACCTTAGAGCACCTCGGCCTCTGCAGGGTGGCATGGCGCGAGGGGGCGCTTTGGGAAACACTTGGTGGATTATTCGGTCTGGCCCTGCCTCTACCCCTGGCCACCGCACTGCCTCTTGCAACCTGCCCTGCTGATGCCCTTGACTCCCCCTCTGAAGACCTGTCCTCCTGAGTAAGCGTTGCACACCAGGTGGGGTCAGTCACCTCATCGTCCTGCTGCTCTTCCTCCGAATCCTCTGTGCGCTGCTCCCTCGGACTTACTGCCCTTACTACTACCTCACTGCAAGACAACTGTGTCTGATCGTCATCGTCCTCCTCACCCACAGAAAGTTGTTGAGACAGTTGGCGGAAGTCCCCAGCCTCTTCCCCCGGACCCCGGGAACTTTCGAATGGTTGGGCATCAGTGACGATAAACTCCTCTGGTGGGAGAGGAACCGCTGCTGCCCAATCTAAGCAGGGGCCCGAGAACAGTTCCTGGGAGTGCTCCCGCTCCTGAGCAGGTGTTATTGTAGTGGAGTGAGGAGGCTGGGAGGAAGGAGGAGCAGCAGACAGAGGATTCGGATTGGCAGCAGTGGACGGCGCAGAACTGCGGGTAGACGATAGGTTGCTCGAAGCACTTTCTGCCATCCAGGACAGGACCTGCTCACACTGCTCATTTTCTAATAACCGTCTCCCGCGTGGACCCATTAATTGGGCGATGAATGTGGGGACGCCAGAAACGTGCCTCTCTCCTAATCGCGCAGCAGTCGGCTGCGACACACCTGGATCAGGAGCTTGGCCTGTGCCCACACCCTGACTTGGCCCTCCGCGTCCTCGGCCGCGTCCACGTCCTCTAGGCCTACCCCTACCCCTCAGCATGCTGTATTACCAGTGATTTGATTTCACAGGCAGGAAATAAATTGGCGCAAGACTGCAGGCCAAATATAATTTTTTCCCTTTTTTGAAAACGAAAGGCCCCACTGCCTCTAGTGAATGAATAATCTAAGTTTAATAACTGTGCTGTTTTCCTGCTAATGTGTCACAGAACGTGAGGGTAGCAGAGTTATTAACTGTGGCAGAGCAGGTATTTTTTTTCCCAATTAAGGAAAGCAAATGGCGAAGCCAGGAGTAAAACGTAGCTGGGTGCGTATGATTTTTAAAGGTGTCACACGCAGCCGACACGTGTCCACCGCCCTTAGGACGGACAGAGGCCGGACAAATAGAATTATTTTCCGTTTTTTGGCACCAAAAGGCAGCACTGCGTATATTCTATGAACATGAGAAGTTTAATAACTGTGCTGTGTCCCTGCTAATGTGTCACAGAACGTGAGGGTAGCAGAGTTATTAACTGTGGCAGAGCAGGTATTTTTTTTCCCAATTAAGGAAAGCAAATGGCGAAGCCAGGAGTAAAACGTAGCTGGGTGCGTATGATTTTTAAAGGTGTCACACGCAGCCGACACGTGTTCACCGCCCTTAGGACGGACAGAGGCCGGACAAATAGAATTATTTTCCGTTTTTTGGCACCAAAAGGCAGCACTGCGTATATTCTATGAACATGAGAAGTTTAATAACTGTGCTGTGTCCCTGCTAATGTGTCACAGAACGTGAGGGTAGCAGAGTTATTAACTGTGGCAGAGCAGGTATTTTTTTTCCCAATTAAGGAAAGCAAATGGCGAAGCCAGGAGTAAAACGTAGCTGGGTGCGTATGATTTTTAAAGGTGTCACACGCAGCCGACACGTGTCCACCGCCCTTAGGACGGACAGAGGCCGGACAAATAGAATTATTTTCCGTTTTTTGGCACCAAAAGGCAGCACTGCGTATATTCTATGAACATGAGAAGTTTAATAACTGTGCTGTGTCCCTGCTAATGTGTCACAGAACGTGAGGGTAGCAGAGTTATTAACTGTGGCAGAGCAGGTATTTTTTTTCCCAATTAAGGAAAGCAAATGGCGAAGCCAGGAGTAAAACGTAGCTGGGTGCGTATGATTTTTAAAGGTGTCACACGCAGCCGACACGTGTCCACCGGCGTTAGGACGGACAGAGGCCGGACAAATAGAATTATTTTCACTTGTTTTACAAGCAAAAGGCAGCACTGCGTATATTCAATGAATAATAACTGTGTTGTGGCCCTGCCTATACAATTCTTTCCCTGCAGTATCAATGGAGGGTGCAATGCTCTGCAGAAGCGATTTTGAGAAGCAAAAAAAAATGCAGCACAGCTAACAGCAGCCTGGACAGTACTGCACACGGATAAATATGGCCCTAGAAAGGACCGTTGAGGTTCTTGAAGGCTACACTCACTCCTAACACTCTCCCTGCCTATGCAGCACTTCTGTCCCTAATGCCAGGTGCAACGGTCTGCAGAGGCGATTTTGAGAAAAAAAAATTTGCCACTGCTAACAGCAGCCAACACACAGCTATCAGTGGCCCTAATAAGGACCTTTGGGGGGTCTTGAAGCCTACACTAACTACCAATTCTTTCCCTACAGCAGCTCCGGTACAAACAGCACTGTCCCTCATCTAAATCACACGGCATCTGAGGCGAACCGCGGGAGGGGCCGACTTTTATGTTCGGGTGACACCTGATCTTCCCAGCCACTCACAGCAGGGGGGTGGTATAGGGCTTGAACGTCACAGGGGGAAGTTGTAATGCCTTCCCTGTCTTTCAATTGGCCAGAAAAGCGCGCTAACGTCTCAGGGAAGGAAGTGAAAATAACCAGAACACCGCATGGTGTTCGTTACGAATAACGAACATCCCGAACACCCTAATATTCGCACGAATATCAAGCTCGGAAGAACACGTTCGCTCATCTCTAGTTTCTATCACAGAGTATTCTGGATGTCTTCCTCCTAGTCTTGTCCATGTAGGCAAGAACAAATCGCCTCGTAGATAACAACAGATTCCATGTTACAAGTACTAAAATCTCTGATATCAAACCTTTCCTCTATCTACGCTTGGATTTATTGCCATGCTTTCGGCATTTATATCCGAAACAGCCAGACAAGTTCTCTCTTCAGTACTTCTGATACTGTGAATCAAGGATTTTGCTTTATTTTTGCATCATTTGCAAGTTAAACCTATTATAATAAACGTTGGGTTGAACGATCCTGTGTTTTTCCAGTCCTTACTATCTTGATTGCAGGTGTATATTAGAAATGTGGATCCTATACCTCTCCTCTCATACTTGGAGGAAGGTGCATTGACAGGACCCGTCATCAAGCTGCCGCAGGCACGCTGAGGTTGTGACTGATCAGATGGGTGAGGGAAGCCGCAAGTCAATACAAGAGCACACTATCAGAAACAAACGAAGGACCGAAGCTGACCGGCAGGGAAGCAAGAGAGGTGAGTATTGTATTTTTATTTAACAGCATAAGAGTTATTACTTGCTAAGGGCATTTATTAACAATGAGGGCATTTTTACTGTGTGGAGGGCAGTTAAAGTACTTACTGTGTGGATCATAGTTACTATTTGGGGCACTATAGCTGGGGAGATTGTGTAGAGATGTGGAAAATGTAGGGAAATTGCTAGAAAAGCAAGGAGCAAAAGATGTCAGTGTGTCAAATTCTGCAGACACAAATTATGGCCCAGAGAAGTTGTCGTGGTGGTCTGCAACGGATAGAGAAGAAATGAGAAAGTGAAGGACTCCAGTCAGAGAGGATGTCAATTGTGATCCCTGGTTGTAATGGTACTATAATCGCTTTTATGGTCTACATAGCACCTGCTTACAGCTTACCACTGTACGGTTAGTGTTTGGGAGGTAATATTGGTCTTTGTGCATTTTTTTTCCTGAACATTATTTTTCAGGTTTTTTTCTTTTGTTTATATCGTATGTCCAAGCAGGGTTTGAACTATTAGGTGTCCAGCTGCCTTGCAACTCATTAACCCTCAGCAATTGGTGGGGTGAACGGATGGACATATGTCTTAAAGCTTGTGCCCCTGATCTTTTAGGGCTATGGAAGAACCACAGCCAGCAGACATGAAGAGAAGGGGGCAGCTGAACTTTTGCACCAAGGCCTATGAGCTTTTAGCTATGTCCCTGGATGATAAACAGCGTTGGCACAGTTCAAGGATAATAAACACAGTGATGTAACGGTACAAGGATAATGTGCAAGATCATGTCACAGTACAGGGATAGTAAGCACAGTGATGTCACAGTACATGGAAAGTATATACAGTGATGTCACAGTATAAGGATAATACACATGGGGATGTCACAGTACATGGATAATGTGCAAAGTCATGTCACAGTACAGGGATAGTCAGCACAGTGATGTCACAGTACATGGCTAATACACTTGGTGATGTTACAGTACAGGGATAGTTAGCACAGTGATGTAACTGTTTAGCAATAATACACAGTGATGTCACAATACAGAAGTAATAAATGCAGTGGTCACAGTATAGGAATAGTAACAGAGTGATGTCACAGTACAGGGATAATACACAAAGTAATGTGATAGTACAGGGACAATGCACAGTAATAGCACAGTACAGGGATGATAAACACAGTGATGTCACAGTATAAGGTTAGGGGGGTTTACACAGGACATCTATCACTTGAATAGTCACTAGAATGATTTTTGTTCACATATTCCTTTTCGCAGCCACTGAAGCGCACACCTCCCTGCAAAGTTATTGGCTAGTTGTTTAAAGACAAATGATTGCCTGTTTACACCAGATAATGATAGCGACTACTAGTGAATGAATTACCAATTGTCACCCTGCTGCTGGACGCGTTTACACGGAACAATTGTTGCATTCACTCAATCAAGAGACTGTTTGGATGATAGTTGTTCCGTGTGAAGCCAATTTCAATAAACAAAGTGATACCATTGTACAGGGACAATAATAGGGATGATGTCATAATACAGGGATAATGCTCACACTGAGTCCAGCGCCAGTATGGAGCGAACACCCACCGGGCCCGTACGGTGATAACGCACACACACCGATCAGCTCTAACATTAAAAGTACCTGCCTAATAACATGCAGAACCAAAACAGCTCTGACCCACGGAGGATTCCACTATGGACTCAACTAGGCTTCGAAGAGAACTTTTATGCGGGCAGATTATTTCTGCAGCACCCAGTGGAATTCGCCATGTGCAAAGATCTGCACCAAAATCTGCATGACAGAATTGCAAATTTGATGCATGGCGGCAAATTCCACAGTGGTGTTCAGGAAAAATCCACCTGTGTAAATGGTCCCTAAGGGAATCTGGTACTAAGATGTTAGCCGCATGTCAGAAAGGCTTCTTTATTTAGACTGTACTTAGACTTGCGATTTTCCTGCATGAGTTCTGTCTGATTGCGGGATGGACAGACGTTACACAGGAAAAGAACCCATTGATTTCAATGGGTTAATACCCAAGAGTGATTTTTCTCACTGACTGATATAATTTGAGATTGAGAAAAAGCAGCGTGCACTAATCTTCTGCGATTCTGCAGCATCGGTGCGTGTTCTTCTGCATGCATGCAAAACATACAGTAAAAAACGCTGTTGCCCATCACAGATATTCAATGCCCTATATGCATGCGCTCGTGTGACACAGGACTTAGGCTGCACTGCTGTGAGATTGAATAGTAGCAGTGAAAGCAGGTGAGGACGTGCCGTCATTGTCCCTAGCCAGGGACTGGGTGGGCTTCCCATACAATACATAGGTACTTATATAGCACTCAGTAAAGTGGAGTCTCGGTGGATTATAGCTCTCCGTTGTTCTCCCTCTAATGTACACTTTATATCCGATCCTGTGAATTACATCCTCCCATTCTCACAGGATGACTCAGGAAGCCTGTCATTTACAGATGTAAAAATACATGCCATCAAAAGAAGATTATGGTGTAATTGCTACATTCATCATTTATACGTACAAATTATCACCGAAAGTCTGCTAAGTCGCCGACCGCTGAGAGATTTGCTGTAAATGTTCTCACTTGCAGTATAAATAACTATAAATTGTAGACAGGAGCCAGACGAAGATCTCCCATCCCTGACTGATCTCAGCGCCAAATCACTACAAGAAGGAGCGGATGGGCTTCACATGCTTATCCTGGGAGACTTTGCACAGGATTTCACGTTTGTTTCACATCTCCTGATAGTCGCGTATTCAGCAGTCCTTGATTTTGGGGCCTGCTCTACTGTCCAGGGAGGCATGTCCTACAGGGGGGAAAAGCCCAGTCCTAGGTCTGACCAATGCTGAGGCCACTGGCCATAATGAACACACTGCCTGGAAGGCAGCCAGCGTGGCATGTACTACAGAAGTCAGGAGCAAGAGGAGCAAGTATATCTTTTTTATTGTACATATTAGTTATAACTATTAAATGTAGCCAGGATGGGCATTATTTATTACTTAAAGGGGCATGAGTGGCATTATTTAAAGGGACCATAAGGGGCATTAATTATGGAGGTGATAGCAAAATCTCTGCTTTAGGTATATTTTGGGTGTTTAAAATCCTTTATATTACATGAGAATGGAGCACTTCATGAACAGAATGACTATACTCATTTTCTTACTGTAATCAAGTAAGTTCTATTTATTCCAGTAGCAAGCAGAAGTATATACATACAAAGACATTTGCAACGAGGCTAGAACATGCCTCACTTGTAATAAATATAGTTTATTGTAATTTATTTATTAGCATTGCTTATTTAAACTAAACAAGAACAGTGATGTCTTAGTGGTCAGGCAGGACTTCTCTCAGGCCAAGCAGAACTATTTATCAGGAGAATTCTGTAAAATGGCCTTCTCATGGAGAACAGGCACTGATAGCATTCAAGGTTGTGTAGTCTGGTTCCCTTGTACTAGTAGTAATATCTGCAAAGTTCTCATTGAAGGAAAATGTTAACAATATAATATGGCAGGCTGAAGCATACAAGATGGAAGATAGATACAAAATGGATACATATTTATTACTCTAACAGGGGCCATAGGGGAAATTAATTATTACTGAAAAGGGCTATAAGGGGCATTGATTATGAAGGCCTTGAGAGGAAATATTTATAGCTTCAGGGGGTCATGAGCCTCAGTGCTACAAAATGGAGCCATAAGTGACATTATTTATTACTGAAGGGAGCTATGAGGGGCATTACTGCTAATACTGCCATGAGGGGCATTCATTATTAGTCTTTAGAAAATGAACTGCATGATAGATATTGCCGAAATAAAATATCTAGTCAGTATCCATTTGAAATGTTATTTTTGAGATTTCATTTCTTAATTCTAAACTACTCGACACATCCTCCAAACAAAGACTATGTACAAGACTATGTACAGCTCTGTGATATGAGAAGTAACATACATATGGTAAGAGATTGACGTCAAATTTACGAGTGAAATCTAAACCTATATTTGTACCCCCCAGAGTCGTGGGAGATTCCGTGGTCAGATGATCTAGATTAAAATTAGAGATGAGCGAGCACCAAAAACCGAGCTCATTACTCGGGACGCAATTTTCGCGATGCTCGAGGGTTCGTTTCGAGTAACGAACCCCATTGAAGTCAATGGGCGACCCGAGCATTTTTGTATATCGCCGATGCTCGCTAAGGTTTCCATTTGTGAAAATCTGGGCAATTCAAGAAAGTGATGGGAACGACACAGCAACGGATAGGGCAGGCGAGGGGCTACATGTTGGGCTGCATCTCAAGTTCCCAGGTCCCACTATTAAGCCACAATAGCGGCAAGAGTGGGCCCCCCCCTCCCAACAATTTTTACTTCTGAAAAGCCCTCATTAGCAATGCATACCTTAGCTAAGCACCACACTACCTCCAACAAAGCACAATCACTGCCTGCATGACACTCCGCTGCCACTTCTCCTGGGTTACATGCTGCCCAACCCCCCCCCCCCCCCCGCGCGCGCGCACGACCCAGTGTCCACAGCGCACACCAAAGTGTCCCTGCGCAGCCTTCAGCTGCCCTCATGCCACACCACCCTCATGTCTATTTATAAGTGCGTCTGCCATGAGGAGGAACTGCAGGCACACACTGCAGAGGGTTGGCACGGCTAGGCAGCGACCCTCTTTAAAAGGGGCAGGGCGATAGTCCACAATGCTGTACAGAAGCAATGAGAAATATAATCCTGTGCCACCGCCATCAGTAGCTGCACACGTGGGCATAGCAATGGGGAACCTATGTGCCACACACTATTCATTCTGTCAAGGTGTCTGCATGCCCCAGACAGACCGCGTTTTTTTATAAATAGTCACAGGCAGGTACAACTCCCTATTGTGAAGTCCGTGTGGACCGACAGCATGGGAGGGTCCAAGGAAGCCACAGGCGGTACATAAATAAATCCCATTGCATTGCCCAGCACAGCTGAGGTAATGTCATGTTTAATGCAGGTGGGCTTCGGCCCACACTGCATGCCCCAGTCAGACTGGGGTTCTTTAGAAGTGGACACATGCAGTTACAACTCCGTGTGGACTGACAGCATGGGTGGCTCCCTGGAACCCACCGGCGGTACATAAATATATCCCATTGCATTGCCCATCACAGCTGAGGTAATGTCATGTTTAATGCAGGTGGGCTTCAGCCCACACTGCATGCCCCAGTCAGACTGGGGTTCTTTAGAAGTGGACACATGCAGTTACAACTCCGTGTGGACCGACAGCATGGGTGGCTCCCTGGAACCTACCGGCGGTACATAAATATATCCCATTGCATTGCCCATCACAGCTGAGGTAATGTCATGTTTAATGCAGGTGGGCTTCGGCCCACACTGCATGCCCCAGTCAGACTGGGGTTCTTTAGAAGTGGACACATGCAGTTACAACTCCGTGTGGACCGACAGCATGGGTGGCTTCCTGGAACCCACCGACGGTACATAAATATATCCTATTGCAGTGCCCAGCACAGCTGAGGTAATGTCATGTTTAATGCAGGTGGGCTTCGGCCCACACTGCATGCCCCAGTCAGACTGGGGTTCTTTAGAAGTGGACACATGCAGTTACAACTCCGTGTGGACCAACAGCATGGGTGGGTGCCAGGAAGCCACCGGCGGTACATAAATATATCCCATTGCAGTGCCCAGCACAGCTGATGTAACGTCAGCTTTAATGCACGTGGGCAAAAAATTAATTGGATTACACTGTAGGCGAGGGCCCCAAAAAATTGGTGTACCAACAGTACTAATGTACCTCAGAAAAATTGCCCATGCCCAACCAAGAGGGCAGGTGAAACCCATTAATCGCTTTGGTTAATGTGGCTTAATTTGTAACTAGGCCTGGATGCAGCCCAGTTAAAATAAAAATTGGTTCAGGTGCAAGTTTCAACGCTTTAATGAGCATTGAAACGTATAAAAATTGTTTACAAAAATTATAAGACTGAGCCTTGTGGGCCTAAGAAAAATTGCCCGTTCGGCGTGATTACGTCAGGTTTCAGGAGGAGGAGCAGGAGGAGGAGGATGAATATTATACACAGATTGATGAAGCTAAAAGGTCCACGTTTTTGATGGTGATAGAGAACGATGCTTCCATCCGCGGGTGCAGCCTACGTATTGCTTAGGTATCGCTGCTGTCCACTGGTGGAGAAGAGAAGTCTGGGGAAATCCAGGCTTTGTTCATCTTGATAAGTGTAAGCCTGTCGGCACTGTCGGTTGACAGGCGGGTACGCTTATCTGTGATGATTCCCCCAGCCGCACTAAACACCCTCTCTGACAAGATGCTAGCCGCAGGACAAGCAAGCACCTCCGGGGCATACAGCGCGAGTTCAGGCCACGTGTCCAGCTTCGACACCCAGTAGTTGTAGGGGGCAGCGGCGTCACGGAGGACGGTCGTGCAATTGGCTACGTACTCCCTCACCATCCTTTTACAGTGCTCCCGCCGACTCAGCCTTGACTGGGGAGCGGTGACACAGTCTTGCTGGGGAGCCAGAAAGCTGTCAAAGGCCTTAGAGAGTGTTCCCCTGCCTGTGCTGTACATGCTGCCTGATCTCCGCGCCTCCCCTGCTACCTGGCCCTCGGAACTGCGCCTTCGGCCACTAGCGCTGTCGGATGGGAATTTTACCATCAGTTTGTCCGCCAGGGTCCTGTGGTATAGCATCACTCTCGAACCCCTTTCCTCTTCGGGTATGAGAGTGGAAAGGTTCTCCTTATACCGTGGGTCGAGCAGTGTGTACACCCAGTAATCCGTAGTGGCCAGAATGCGTGTAACGCGAGGGTCACGAGAAAGGCATCCTAACATGAAGTCAGCCATGTGTGCCAGGGTACCTGTACGCAACACATGGCTGTCCTCACTAGGAAGATCACTTTCAGGATCCTCCTCCTCCTCAGGCCATACACGCTGAAAGGATGAGAGGCAAGCAGCATGGGTGCCCTCAGCAGTGGGCCAAGCTGTCTCTTCCCCCTCCTCCTCATGCTCCTCCTCCTCCTCCTCAACGCGCTGAGATATAGACAGGAGGGTGCTCTGACTATCCAGCGACATACTGTCTTCCCCCGGCTCTGTTTCCGAGCGCAAAGCGTCTGCCTTTATGCTTTGCAGGGAACTTCTCAAGAGGCATAGCAGAGGAATGGTGACGCTAATGATTGTAGCATCGTCGCTCACCATCTGGGTAGACTCCTCAAAGTTTCGAAGGACCTGGCAGATGTCTGCCAACCAGGCCCACTCTTCTGTAAGGAATTGAGGAGGCTGACTCCCACTGCGCCGCCCATGTTGGAGTTGGTATTCCACTATAGCTCTACGCTGCTCATAGAGCCTGGCCAACATGTGGAGCGTAGAGTTCCACCGTGTGGGCATGTCGCACAGCAGTCGGTGCACTGGCAGATGAAACAGATATTGCAGGGTGGCAGCGTCCGTGTGGGATTGCGGAAATGTGCACAGAGCCGGCGCACCTTTACGAGCAGGTCTGACAAGCGTGGGTAGCTTTTCAGAAAGCGCTGAACCACCAAATTAAAGAGACGTGGGCCAGGCATGGCACGTGCGTGAGGCTGCCGAGCTGCAGAGCCGCCACCAGGTTACGGCCGTTGTCACACACGACCATGCCCGGTTGGAGGCTCAGCGGCGCAAGCCAGCGGTCGGTCTGCTCTATCAGACCCTGCAGCAGTTTGTGGGCCGTGTGCCTCTTCTCTCCTAAGCTGAGTAGTTTCAGCACGGCCTGCTGACGCTTGCCCACCGCTGTGCTGCCGTGCCGCGCGACACTGACTGCTGGCGACGTGCTGCTGCTGACACATCTTGATTGCGAGACAGAGGTTGCGTAGGAGGAGGAGGAGGGTGGTTTAGTGGAGGAAGCATACACCGCCGCAGATACCACCACCGAGCTGGGGCCCGCAATTCTGGGGGTGGGTAGGACATGAGCGGTCCCAGGCTCTGACTCTGTCCCAGCCTCCACTAAATTCACCCAATGTGCCGTCAGGGAGATATAGTGGCCCTGCCCGCCTGTGCTTGTCCACGTGTCCGTTGTTAAGTGGACCTTGGCTAGCGACGGCTGGATGGTGCGCTGAGAGACATTGGTGGATGGGGCCGAGGACAGCGGAGGTGAGGGTGTGGGTGCAGGCCAGGAGACGGTAGTGCCTGTGTCCTGAGAGGGGGGTTGGATCTCAGTGGCAGGTTGGGCCACAGGGGGAGAGGCAGCGGTGCAAACCGGAGGCGGTGAACGGCCTTCGTCCCACCTTGTGGGGTGCTTGGCCATCATATGTCTGCGCATGCTGGTGGTGGTGAGGCTGGTGGTGGTGGCTCCCTGGCTGATCTTGGCGCGACAAAGGTTGCACACCACTGTTCGTCGGTCGTCTGCACTCTCAGTGAAAAACTGCCAGACCTTTGAGCACCTCGGCCTCTGCAGGGTGGCATGGCGCGAGGGGGCGCTTTGGGAAACAGTTGGTGGATTATTCGGTCTGGCCCTGCCTCTACCCCTGGCCACCGCACTGCCTCTTCCAACCTGCCCTGCTGCTGCACTTGCCTCCCCCTCTGAAGACCTGTCCTCAGTAGGCGTAGCAATACCCCAGCCTCATCCCCCGGACCCCGGGAACTTTCCAAAGGTTGGGCATCAGTCACGACAAACTCCTCCAGTGGGAGAGGATTCGGAACCATTGCTGCCCATTCTGGGCAGGGGCCCGAGAACAGTTCCTGGGAGTCTGCCTGCTCCTCAGAATGTGTCATTGTAATGGAGTGAGGAGGCTGGGAGGCAGGAGGAGCAGCAGCCAGAGGATTCAGAGTTGCAGCAGTGGACGGCACAGAATTCTGGGTGGTCGATAGATTGCTGGATGCACTTTCTGCCATCCACGACAGGACCTGCTCACACTGCTCATTTTCTAATAAAGGTCTACCGCGTGGACCCATTAATTGTGAGATGAATGTGGGGACGCCAGAAACGTGCCTCTCTCCTAATCCCGCAGCAGTCGGCTGCGATACACCTGGATCAGGAGCTCGGCCTGTGCCCACACCCTGACTTGGGCCTCCGCGTCCTCACCCGCGTCCACGTCCTCTAGGCCTACCCCTACCCCTCAGCATGCTGTATTACCAGTAGTGCAGAAACAGAACGCTGTAATTAAATGTGCCGCTTATTGGCCTGTGGTTGGAGGCTGACTTCGCTTACGGAACGCACAGCAGAGGCAGGAAAGAATTTTGCGCAAGCCTGCTGTAACACTTAGCTGGCTGCGTATGAATTAGGACAACTACCCCCAGCAGAGACGCAGTACAGTCAGGACGGTCACAGGCAGCCCAAATTGATTTTTTTTCCCAAATTTTTTTGGAAAAGCCCAAAGCCTATATAGGCTGGATATGTCTTTCACTGTCCCTGCCTCACCACCACTACTGGCCGTGGACTATGTAAAATTACTGCAGACTGTTTCACTCTGGACAGGATGACAGCGGTGATGTAAGAGGCAACGCAGAGCCAGGAAAGAATTTTGCGCAAGCCTGCTGTAACACTTAGCTGGCTGCATATGAATTAGGACAACTACCCCCAGCAGAGACGCAGTACAGTCAGGACGGTCACAGGCAGCCCAAATAAAAAATTTTTCCCAAATTTTTTTGGAAAAGCCCACTGCTTATATAGACTGGATATGTCTTTCACTGTCCCTCCCTCACCACCACTACTGGCCCTGGACTATGTAAAATTACTGCAGACTGTTTCACTCTGGACAAGATGACAGCGGTGATGTAAGAGGCAACGTAGAGGCAGGAAAGAATTTTGCGCAAGCCTGCTGTAACACTTAGCTGGCTGCGTATGAATTAGGACAACTACCCCCAGCAGAGACGCAGTACAGTCAGGACGGTCACAGGCAGCCCAAATAGATTTTTTTTCCCAAATTTTTTTGGAAAAGCCCACTGCTTATATAGACTGGATATGTCTTTTACTGTCCCTCCCTCACCACCACTACTGGCCCTGGACTATGTAAAATTACTGCAGACTGTTTCACTCTGGACAGGATGACAGCGGTGATGTAAGAGGCAACGGAGAGCCAGGAAAGAATTTTGCGCAAGCCTGCTGTAACACTTAGCTGGCTGCGTATGAATTAGGACAACTACCCCCAGCAGAGACGCAGTACAGTCAGGACGGTCACAGGCAGCCCAAATAGATTTTTTTTCCCAAATTTTTTTGGAAAAGCCCACTGCTTATATAGACTGGATATGTCTTTCACTGTCCCTGCCTCACCACCACTACTGGCCCTGGACTATGTAAAATTACTGCAGACTGTTTCACTCTGGACAGGATGACAGCGGTGATGTAAGAGGCAACGCAGAGCCAGGAAAGAATTTTGCGCAAGCCTGCTGTAACACTTAGCTGACTGCGTATGAATTAGGACAACTACCCCCAGCAGAGACGCAGTACAGTCAGGACGGTCACAGGCAGCCCAAATAGATTTTTTTTCCCAAATTTTTTTGGAAAAGCCCACTACTTATATAGACTGGATATGTCTTTCACTGTCCCTCCCTCACCACCAGTACTGGCCCTGGACTATGTAAAATTACGGCAGACTGTTTCACTCTGGATAGGATGACAGCGGTGATGTAAGAGGCAACGCAGAGCCAGGAAAGAATTTTGCGCAAGCCTGCTGTAACACTTAGCTGGCTGCGTATGAATGAGGACAACTGCCCCCAGCAGAGACGCAGTACAGTCAGGACGGTCACAGGCAGCCCAAATAGATTTTTTTTCCCAAATTTTTTTGGAAAAGCCCAAAGCCTATATAGACTGGATATGTCTTTCACTGTCCCTGCCTCACCACCACTACTGGCCCTGGACTATGTAAAATTACTGCAGACTGTTTCACTCTGGACAGGATGACAGCGGTGATGTAACAGGCAACGCAGAGCCAGGAAAGAATTTTGCGCAAGCCTGCTGTAACACTTAGC
This sequence comes from Eleutherodactylus coqui, assembly GCF_035609145.1. NCBI lineage: Eukaryota > Metazoa > Chordata > Amphibia > Anura > Eleutherodactylidae > Eleutherodactylus > Eleutherodactylus coqui. The sequence continues at coordinate 101,173,645 of NC_089842.1, read as the reverse complement.
TGGCTGCGTATGAATTAGGACAACTACCCCCAGCAGAGACGCAGTACAGTCAGGACGGTCACAGGCAGCCCAAATAGATTTTTTTTCCCAAATTTTTTTGGAAAAGCCCAATGCTTATATAGACTGGATATGTCTTTCACTGTCCCTGCCTCACCACCACTACTGGCCCTGGACTATGTAAAATTACTGCAGACTGTTTCACTCTGGACAGGATGACAGCGGTGATGTAAGAGGCAACGCAGAGCCAGGAAAGAATTTTGCGCAAGCCTGCTGTAACACTTAGCTGGCTGCGTATGAATTAGGACAACTACCCCCAGCAGAGACGCAGTACAGTCAGGACGGTCACAGGCAGCCCAAATAGATTTTTTTTCCCAAATTTTTTTGGAAAAGCCCACTACTTATATAGAGTGGATATGTCTTTCACTGTCCCTGCCTCACCACCACTACTGGCCCTGGACTATGTAAAATTACGGCAGACTGTTTCACTCTGGATAGGATGACAGCGGTGATGTAACAGGCAACGCAGAGCCAGGAAAGAATTTTGCGCAAGCCTGCTGTAACACTTAGCTGGCTGCGTATGAATTAGGACAACTACCCCCAGCAGAGACGCAGTACAGTCAGGACGGTCACAGGCAGCCCAAATTGATTTTTTTTCCCAAATTTGTTTGGAAAAGCCCAAAGCCTATATAGACTGGATATGTCTTTCACTGTCCCTACCTCACCACCACTACTGGCCCTGGACTATGTAAAATTACTGCAGACTGTTTCACTCTGGACAGGATGACCGCGGTGATGTAAGAGGCAACGCAGAGCCAGGAAAGAATTTTGCGCAAGCCTGCTGTAACACTTAGCTGGCTGCGTATGAATTAGGACAACTACCCCCAGCAGAGACGCAGTACAGTCAGGACAGTCACAGGCAGCCCAAATAGATTTTTTTTCCCAAATTTTTTTGGAAAAGCCCACTGCCTATATAGACTGGATATGTCTTTCACTGTCCCTGCCTCACCACCACTACTGGCCGTGGACTATGTAAAATTACTGCAGGACGCAATGCTCTGCACGGCCGATATACAAAAAAAAAAAAATTTGCAACACTGCAAAAAGCAGCCTCAACAGTACTGCACACGGTCAGATGTGGCCCTAAGAAGGACCGTTGGGGTTCTTGAAGCCTAAAATCACTCCTAACGCTCTCCCTATAGCAGCTCCGGCATCAGCAGCACTTTCCCTGATCTCTGTCAGAATGCATCTGTGGCGAGCCGCGGGAGGGGCCGATTTATATACTCGGGTGACACCTGATATCGCCAGCCACTCACTGCAGGGGTGTGGTATAGGGCTTGAACGTAGCAGGGGGAAGTTGTAATGCCTTCCCTGTCTTTCTATTGGCCAGAAAAGCGCGCTAACGTCTCAGAGATGAAAGTGAAAGTAACCCGAACATCGCGTGGTACTCGCCTCTAGTAACGAGCATCTCGAACACGCTAATAGTCGAACGAGTATCAAGCTCGGACGAGTACGTTCGCTCATCTCTAATTAAAATGTGTTTTTATGAAGATTTAGGTGTGTAAAGTCAATTTGGCATCGTTATTGAAATCTCCAACTAGTATGATGGGCACTTGTGTATTGACCATCATGGTTTCACTGACCTTTGTAGCCTCAGAGTGGACCATCATTCCATGAACATTTCCAAATCAGAGATTGAGCAAACAAGGAAGAAAAAAATGTTCTTTCAGAGGGGTGAATGTGGCGCCACATTCGGACATAAATGACTGAAATTAGCTCATTGCCAAAAGATCTCCGTTTATTAATAAAACCAGCTTGTGAACACGTTTCGAGATATATAAACCTCTTCCTCAGTACTCGCTGGGAATACATGTTTGGATCGCTAAAAGAGAAAGACTTTCTAACCATTAGTGATCCAAGCATGCCTATCTTCTATCATCTACCAAAACTTCACAAGGATCTCACGAATCCCCCTGGTAGACCCATTACATCTAGTGTAAGATACAGTGTCAGCGATCCAGACCTGTATCCCCAGCGAGTACTGAGGAAGAGGTTTATATACCTTGAAACGTGTTCACAAGCTGGTTTTAATAATAAACCGACATCTTTTTGGCAATGATCCAATTTCAGTCATTTATGTCTGAAGGTGGCGCCACATTCACCCCTCTGAAAGAAAGTTTTTCCCTTTGTTTGCTGTTTTATAGGTTTACCCTTTGGGTATAACGTTATATAGGGTGGGCAGCACCTTCAAAAACTAAAAGGCTTTTCAATGGTATCCTTTCAACCAAGCTGCAAGCTTCTGTTTTATCCTTTTATTTCTTCAGGAGGTTGCTCCACTTTTTTTCTCCTATTCTACAAATCAGAGATGAAGGCATTGGGATGAATATACACACAACCCAAGACTAATCTGTAATGGCCGCTTCTCTTCTATGTTCGTGGTAACTGCAGCGGAGCGTCTTCATCATCACCAGGGTGATTAGTATCCACATCCATCAGTTCCAAATCATTTTCCAACTCCGGAAACACCCCTACACTAGATGTGCTCAGCGGGGACTCTAGTAGCGCAGAACTCACCTCACGACACGCGGCCGCCTTAACTTTGAGACTCTCCCGATAAGACTTTTAACATTCAGCATAAGTGATTTTAGACTTTTTGTAAGCCTCATGAGCCGCTCTATCCTTTGATTGCTTTTTTGATCATTTTGAAGCCATTTATTAGCCATCTGTCACAATAATTTGCAAAAAAGATACATTTTTTGCACTTCTTTGCGCCACAATTTTCTCAAGTGTTCACTAATTGTTTTTTTTCACTGTATACTTGCACAGCTCACTGAGACGAATCAAACGACACCTCACACGCCACGATAACACACGTTTGGAGCTACAGAGCAATTTTAGTACCTCAAGATGGCGGTGCTATTACATCACCCAATAACGTCACACCGAGGTCAGGCTCTTGCGTGGTACATTGGTGCTTCTTCTTCACAATGACACTGTCGTCGTACGGGTTGCCTAGAAGTTATTTTGATGTTAAAACGTTCATGTTTTCGCAGCGCTCACCGGTCCGCGTACGGTTCCAAAATATAGGCATATTCTACATCAAATAGTTGGGATGCTGTGTAAAATGTATATAAATGGAAAGTAGAAAAGAATGCGATCATTTGGAAATATAACCGTATTTTATTCACAATAGAACATTCTACATTAGAAGCCCAAGTAGAGGGTTTACGAGTCATCACTACACCTGCTGGCCGGGAGACTTACCTGTCAGATGCCGCGGTGCTGGACTGTTGAAACGGTAGTCCGGCGCTGCGGTAAGTATACTTCTCTTATATAGTTTTTGGCATGAGAAAGCCCAAAACTATATAAAAGTAATAACTAGGAAAATCCCTTTAACCCTTTGCAATCCAATTTTGGATTCAGGGTTTTCTAGGGGGCTTTCTCTTTCTGGCATTATACAATGGCGCCATCTGCTGGCTAGAGCCAGTACTGCAATATGTGACATGCCGGAGAGACCTCCAGACAACAGAGCGGCCAGTAATCTACAGTAAGAATACCCTGCCGGACGTCTTCCGACATTGGAGCTGTACAGGCTTCAATCAGAATGTCTTTAGACGTCAGACAGTGGATTGGAAAGGGTTAAGGCACAAATTATAGGCTGGTCACTAAGAGGTTAAGAAGTAAAGGAGGATGTTCTTACATTCATGGCCTGCAGTCTGCGGCTCTATTGCGACCTCTGGCGTCTGAATACAGTATTGAACTGTTTCATGACGTCACGTTGTTCCCTGATTGGTGAAAGACGTCTAGCTCGCGGGCTGTAATTGACGTCCATCGCTTTGATTGGACGTGCTACTTCCTGGAGAATGACGTCCAGCTCTCTCATTGGTCGTATTACTTGATAGGTGATGACATCTCTCTATCTGATTGGCTCCGCTGTAGTTCCGTGCGTGCACGTGTATTATGGTTAGACATGATGGCCGCGCAGTGGCCGGAGGTGGAGCGGGCGGAGAAGGAGAAGCGGCGGGAGCTGGTGCTGCAGGCGGTGGACGAGCGGCTGCGGCAGAGTGATGGGCAGCTACCGGCCGCGCTCTTCTCCCTCACCCTCCTCAACTACCTGGAGGTGAGCGGCTGCTCGGAGCTGCGGGAGCTCCCGCCCGAGCTGGGCCGCCTGTGCCACCTGCAGAGCCTCATCCTGTGCCGGAACCGGCTGCGGAGCCTCCCCCGGAGCCTGCAGCAGCTGCGCGCCCTCCGAGTGCTGGACGTGTCGGGGAACGAGCTGGAGGAGCTGCCGGCGGAGCTGAGTGAGCTGCCCGAGCTGTGCACGCTCAATGTCAGCTGGAACCGGCTGCGGGAGCTTCCGGCGGGGCTGGAGCGCTGCAGCAAGCTGGCGGGGCTCAGCCTGTCCCGGAACCTGCTGAGCCGCCTGCCCCCCGGCCTGATGAGCCCCCGGCTGGCGCTGCTCGCCAACATCTCCGCCGCCGACAACCTCATCCAGGAGCTGGGCGCGGAGGTCGGCCACCTGGCGGCGCTCAAGGTACGGAAACCCCGCTGTTGTGCTGCTGCTGGGGACGTAAAAGAACGGGGGTTGTGCGAGAAGTGGGTCTGTATGCAAATAAGGGTGGTGGAGCAACACCTCTGCAGCGCCACCTATTGGAGGGCAGCATTACTGCAAATCAATGTTAGACCCTTTATACAAGTTGGAATCGCCAGATCGTTGGAATCTGCACGCTGATCATTCAGTGTAAACGAGGCCGATGGACTCATTCGCCTCTCGTTAACTTCATGCAAGCAGGAAAATCATGCTGACTCGTTAGGGTTAAATACCAATCGTTCGCGCTCACTGGCGTGACAATCCTGGAAAAATAACCTCGTTTACGCGATAATCATCTCCCATAAGAGGGTTGTAGCCTCCTAACGGCCGCCTGTACGGCTTTTGATGGGAGTTTTGTTCTGCAGCGCTGTCAGATGACAGCTGGGCCCTTACTCCAGCATCGGGAACCAAATAAACCTCCGATCCCCAGGGTTTAACCCTTTACACGCTAGTGCACCCGCGGCATGCACAAAGCAGACAGAGGGAGCGGCCTTCTGCCGTCACCCATCGGCCCCCCGCGATGTCATCGTGGGCTCTTGATAGGTTGCTATGGCACCCAGAGGCTTCGATATAGCATCCATGCCTGCCAGATACGGTGGCCTGTGAGGCTCAGACTGGACTGCTATACTGAAGTATAATGGTGTGTTAGGAGAATGAGAGGATTCATGATGTCGTTGAATGGCTGTGATTGGCTAACGCCAGACTAAGTTAGCCAATCAGAACATTAGCTTTCTGGAGGCGGGGCATTCAAGCCCTGCTTGCAGAAAGCAATGCTCTGCCAGCGTGCACGGGGGAGTGACGGCCTGCAGCAGCGCCGCCGGAGGGGAGTATTCTATTTTTTTTTTTTTTTACTGTGTTCCCGGTGTATAAGACAAAAAGTCGGGGGTCGTCTTATAAATGGTACTGACCTAATCGTACAAGAAATAAAGATAAACATGCTAGAATTGCCGATTTATGTTAGTCTTGCCTTAAGAATAAAAACCAATCAAAATGTTATATATTCCCAAAAATTGGATAAATGAAGACATCCTGCAAAAAACAAGCCCCCATTGAGCTCAGAAAAATTAAAATGTTATGGCTCTTGGAATGCAGCAACACAATCGTATCTCTAAGGCTGGTTCACACGGGGCGGCATTGCCACAAAACTTCAGTGCCGACTTTATGCACAGAACTTCTGCTGGCAACCTTCAACCCGAGCCTAACCAGCAAAGAGAACGAGATCTGCAAAAGTCTCGTCCACACGCTGCGGAGAAGCCGTTCTGGCCAAGCCACACTGAAACTGACACGCCACGCGGAATTCAGAGCCGCGGTATGTCAACTGTATTGCCGTTTCCATTGCGGCCGTCTCCTCTCTATGGGGAGAGATGGTCATAGCGGAGTTTGGGCGGCTAAGCTGCTCCGAACTGCTTTTTAAGTCTGCCTTTCTGCTGCGGAAATCTCGTGGAATTTCCGTGCGGTCTCGCTGCGGTCATTCCGTGGGATTTACGCCTTGTGTGACCGCAGCCTCGGTGAATGCATACGGGTGGAAATACCGCAGCGAGATTTCCCGCAGAATTTCCGCCTTTGCACGCTGCCATAGGATTGCATTAGTTTATGTAATCCTATGTAGACAGCCGCGGAGTACACAAATCGCAGCATGTCTTATTTCTGTTCGAGCCTCGCAGAGGCCCTCACAGAAATGTCACAGCTGACGCCGGCTCTGCGCATGTGCCTGCTGGGCGGCGGGCGGCACATAGCAGAGCAGAAGAGGTGAGCCGTGGGGGTCACTGCAGGGGCATGGCTCGCATCCCACTGTGAGAATTCTCGCAGCTAGATCCGACCCTGCCGTCTGCTTGAGCCCTTAAGAAGACAAAAAAGTTTGTGTACAAAAACTGTATAAACTTGGTACCTCCAGACTCGTGCTGACGGGGAATAGTGGTGTCACGTGATTTATTTTGCACATTGAATGCTACAAAAATTAACCCTCTTCAATCCAATTTGTATCCTGGTTTTCCTAGAGGGCTTACTCTTTTTCTCCCGTTTTACAACTGCGCTATATGCTGGCTAAAGCCAGTACTGCATGAGGTGACACGTTGGATAGGCTCCGACAGCAGAGAGGCTGGCAATATACAGTAAGAGAACCCCAACGGATGCCTTCCAACATCAGAGCTATACAGCCTTAAATCATAATGTCTTCAGACTGTGGATTGGAAAGGGTTAAATCCAAAAATAAAATAATTGCAGAGAATTATTTGACCTAGTCCTTCTCTCACAGCTACAGTTTGTTACAACGTATCAGTGTTGGTCACACACAGCAGAAGCACAAAGTTGGCCAAGGTCTATGGGCCGGCACTACATGCGTGACTCGAGCCTTATGCTGATGCATTGTAACAAACTGCCGCTGTGTGTGCAGGACTAGTCAGGAGGGAATCTCAGCACCTGGATATAATGTTTCCAGTCCCTGACAGCAAGCAGGATAACACGACGATGCAGTGATTAAACTTTCCCAACTTTCATCTTTGCTAGAGCCTGGACCTCTCCAACAACCAGCTGACGGAGATCCCGCCTGAACTGGCCGATTGTACCAAGCTGAAGGAGATCAACTTCAAGGGCAACAAACTGAAAGACAAACGTCTGGAGAAGATGGTGAACAGCTGCCAGACAAAGTCCATCCTGGAGTATCTGAGGGTCGGGGGCCGGGGGGGCGGCAAAGGGAAGTCCAAGACGGAGAACGCAGTGAAAGAGGATGTGAAGGACAAGAAGAAGAAGCAGAGGAAACAGAAGAAGGAGAGTGATGGAGAGGAGGAGGAAGTGGAAGATGTCAGTAAGATGATGCTGAGGATCCTTCACATATCGGAGAACCCCGCAGCCCTCACAGTCACCGTCAGTGCCAGCGTGAAGGATGTGCGGCCATATATTGTGTGCTGTGTGGTCAGAGGGATGAGCCTGAGGCCTGGGAATGCCTTGAAGCGCTTTTTAGCAGCACAGGTAAGTCCAGAGTCCTCTGAGATGAAGAGGTCCAGACTGCTTCAGGCCATATGGTGACTGACTGTGTGGCCAAGGTTGCAGTGTAGCCTGCCATCTGCTAGAAGTCAATGAGGTTGTGTTACAACTCACAAGGATCTGCAACCTGCGGATCACAAAATATCCAACCTTGTCAAACTTCTCTGATCTGCAGGTTGCAGGACCGTGTATGAGTCTGCCAGGTCACAGGGCTACACTGCAGTTGTTAGTCGCTGCCAAAGTCACAGTGTAGCATTATGTTAATACTTAAAATGACCCTCCGGTCTTGGACCCACAAGGATGGCTGCAACAGCTGGTGTAGACTGTGTGGTAGTATGCATCATTGGTCTCAGACCCTGCATGCTGTTGTTGTTCATCACTGCTCATAGGAGCCAGTCAGCAGCATGCAGTGTCTTAGACTAATGATGCATACTCAGGTAGTCGGAGAAGCTGCTGCAGCCATCTTTGTTTGTCCAGGATTGGAGGGTTGTGTTTAGGCCGGCTGTGACGGGCTCCGGCGCGGAAATTCCGCGGAGCCCGTCACGGAATTTGTGTTTAGGCCGGCTGTGACGGAGCCCGTCACGGCGCCCCCCCCCCAGAGACCCCATACTTACCTGCGGATCCGGCGTCCTGGGTCCCGCGTGACGCGCCGCAGCGTCATGTGACACGCTGTGCTGCTGTGGGCATCTGCCTCTGGACTCTGTAGCAAATACTGCCCCATAGCATTCAATGGCAAAACGCAATTTCATCTCCACGAGCGGAAATTGATTGCAATTTTCCGCTCGCGGGAAAGAAATCTCGTCATGCTGCGATTCTGTGCAAGCTACGTACAGACGGCTTCCATTGAAGTCAATGGAAGCTGTCCGTCTTGCGGCTTTTCTGCAGTGCGCATGCGCGGTGGAGTGCCGGTGGGCACATCCGCAGCGCTCACAGAAGACACAGGCCAGGTACGCGGGGAGCACCGGGTCAAACTCCACTGCGGGAATACTGCATGTGGAGTCTGACCCGCCCGTGCGAAGGACGCGTATGGGTATGTTAACAAGGCGGAACTCACCATAGAAAAATTCCAGGTTATGTCCGACTCTAAAATCTACGTTTTTTGTTTTTTACACAGCTATTCATGTGGATCCGCATGCAGAATTTGCCCTGTCGATGGGCAGATACGTTTTTCCGTGTCAGAAATGTGCGCGTGGATTTTGCAATTGACAGGGCAAACTCTGCATGCAGATCTGTGCCAAAAACCACAGATCTGCAAAAAGTTGCAGTTTTTGTTTTTTTTTTCACTGCGGTGAATTCTGCCATGTGAACATACCCTAAGAGCTCAGCTTTGATAAATGAGGTGCATTGTATTATGCCTAACCTGATGCATGAAGTCGTCTCTCTGGTCTTTGCACCCATGGGTCATGCTGCACTCCTTGGGCCCTGCACTAGGCATGGCACACTCATGTGTACATATTTCTAACCTGTAGATCTTTTTGGAAAAGCTGGAGACGGGTATCATAACTATTAGAACCCTCCCAGAGTTTCACTCAGCTCTTCCAGAATCCCTAATTTCAAGGACTTCTGGAAAGTTGGATGAGTTGAACCTCAGTTGGGCCTGTGACGGCAGCCATATTGGTTTCCTAATAAGTGGCTGTTACAGAAAAAAGGCCTCAATGGGATTTTTACAAATGTTGCTAAATAACACAACAGAAAATATTAAGTGTCTCTTATTAATTGATATTAAATGTTAAAGGGGTTTTCCAGGGAAAATACTAGCCTCAGGATAGACCATCAATAGTTGGTCGGCTGGGGTCTGTCACTCGGGACGCTGACCGATCAGCTGATTGTTCACCTGCTGACTGTGTAGTCATCAGCTCACAATCAGCTGATTAGTCGTGTCCCAAGTGACAGACCCCAGCCGATCAACTATTGATGATCTGTCCTGAGGATCGCAAAAAAGAAAAGTGTGCCAGCAGCACAACCTGAAAGCCGTACATGGCGAGGCGATGCTAATGCATGGCCAGCATGGAACCCAAATCACGGTTTCAGATAAAGCAACGCTTGAAAAAGCCCCTTAGGGGTCGGAACATCGCTACACGTTATGGAGAATAAAGTATACGTTTGGACTTGAGCACACCACCTATGCTGCCACGTACATCTTTATGTGCGCTATCCTGAGGATAGGTCATCAATGGTGTTCTCCCTGAAATACCCCTGTTAATGTATCATACTAAGGTAGTGAAGGAGTTAAGTAACCCTCTGGTCCTGGAGAAATAAAGATGGCTGCACCTCTTCTCTGACTTCCTGATGCGCAAGGCACAGGGATGGCTTCCGTGTACTATCCATATTTTTTTTTTCTCTCCTCATTGACTTGAATGGGCGAGTCTCATCCGTGAAACAGTTTCTCTGTGCAGTCAGTGTCTATGTAACAAAACTGTAGTGTGTGATGCACCATAGAATAATATGGGTCTGTATACTGTCCATGTGTAGTCCATTCACCCCCCCCCCCCTTTTTTTTTAACAGACTGCACAGACCAAAAAAACCTCTAGCGTGTCGGACGCCCTACGCCGTTCTCACAAAACGCTGCGTTCAAATTTGGCACCATTTTCAGCAGTTCTTTGAAGATAAGATGACTGGTCCCATGGTTCTCTCTGTAACTGGGCAGAATGCTTTTTTTTTTTTAATGGTCTACCCATTCATTAAAGAGTAAGTACACTTTTCAGAAATTTTTACCACATCCAAGAAACATGTCAAAAGTTTTGAACAGTGGGGGGTTCTGCTACTGAGACCCCCGCTGATCGCTAGAAAGAGGGAGCTGCAGCTTTCACCCGAGTGCTTTCCTTTTTCCAGCTGTCTTCGCCGCTTTTCAGTTCTTCCTCTTGGCTAATGAAGACAGCCACATAGATATCTATGGCACTTCTATAAATCTTTCAGGCCATCTTCTGCTGCCGGAAAGACAGCCGGGGAAATGTCACTTGGGTTAGTGCTGCAGCCCCCTTTTTCTAGTGATCAGCGGGGGTCTCAGCAGTGGGATTGACAAACTGTTTCTCTGACATGTCAAAAGTTTCTGAGAAGTGTAGTTACTCTCTAAGTATACAGTTGATGCACCTGGGCTTCAAGTTGTGGACTATATCACACAGGGACTTTATAGCCTTTTTTTTATATACCTTTTATTTTTCTTATTTACTTATTTTTTTCCTTGTTTAAAAATAGTCAAAAGGTAGAATATGCTATCTTTTTTTTTTTTTCTTTTTTACACCTGTTATGTAGCAGGTTGGCCACTTGATGGCAGCACACGACAGTTATTTAAGTATTCATTGGATGTGAGCGTGGTTGCGACAACTGAAAAAATATATGCCGGCGCGATGTATGCCAGACTGATATTAGCTGCTCCTTAAGCAGGACGATTATCACGCGACACTTGTATTGGTATTGATGCCAGGGTACAGCAGACGTTTCGCGTGCAGCCATGACCCTCAGATTTTAATATTCCCAGTATTACATTTCAATTTCTTAGACCAAGCTCCACGAAGACCTGTGTGATAAAAGGACATTGGCAACCATTGCCACCCACGACCTGCAGCGGGTGAAGGGTCCCTTATTGTATGATGCCAGACCACCAAAAGAGTTCACGGTGAGTTTACATTCATGTGGAGTGCAATAGATAATGGCTCTTACTCCGTGCCCGTCGCTTTAATGCAGTCTTGGACAGTCTGTGACTTTCCCTGTTGTGGAACTAGAAGTCTCAGCATGTATTTCGGGGATCTCCAATCTCAATGAGGGTTAAAGCGGTTGCATGACTTTCTAGAAACAGCGCCACTTTTGTTTATGGGTTATGTCTGGTATTGATGATCAACCTTATGCACTTGTCAATGGGCTGTTCTAATATTACAAGAATTGCGCTGTTAAGGGGGAGGTTAGGCGTTCAGGTTTAAGGGGTTTTCTATTAAATGTACAATAGTGAGGAGCTTCTTTACTTATTCACTCTGCGTTGTGCCAGCCCCCTGTTAATCCTCCTGTAAATATGTCAAACACTTGGCAAGATCATGTGGTTCCTTTTGTAAATGGGGCATGCCCCTACACACAGACTGTTTTGGGATCCACCCTATTGATAGAGGGGGAAGGAAAAGCCTACTTATAAACTTATTCATACATTTTCAGGAGTAATAACAGAGGAACACAGAGTTGTAAGGAAAGCTCCTCTATCATTGTTCCATGGGGAATACATGTATTTCTGGAAGCAGACCCGTGGGGATAGGTGACGGGACCTCTTACAATTAGTTTTACAGACTACCATCACTGGCAGCGTCTCATATATGAGGGGTTAAGTAGCTGACCGCAGTAACAGGAGCTTCCAGGAGATGCAATTACAAGGTGGCTTGATTGGCGAGACAAGCCTTACCCCGACTGTCACTCATCAGGGGTAAAACCAATCTTGTCCTGCCGTCTCTCAAAGCAGGTGTTGTGGAAACCATTCAGGACTTCGCAGAATTTCTCCTGGGGGAATAAACCCGTCCGCGACTAGTCGCAGAACATAAAGGAAGATCTCGTTGTCCTGGACGGGGCATGCAGGGGTCCTACAATAATCTTTTCTTAAGGGGGTTATCAGGTAGTAATCCCCCTACAAAAGTTCAAAAACAAAAGGGGAGATTAGTTGCCATCATGTGTAGTGATCTGCAGGCTACAGGTGCTTCTACAGTCACTCAGGAAAGTCATTGTAATGTAGGAAGGGCAGTGGTTTGTTTGTTTGTTAGTAGTTAGCCGAGATATTGTTTTTTAGAGGGGATCTCGATTTCATAAATTGGTCAAATACCCATGATCACGGTCACTGCAGTAGCATATCCCATACCGCAGTACTGGCTCTAGCCAGCAGATGGCGCCATTGTATAATGGCAGAAAGAGAGAGCCCCCTAGAAAACCATGAATCCAAAATTGGATTGCAAAGGGTTAATACCAGACAACTTACAATTACCCAGTGACAATTTTTGTTTTGTTTGGTAAGCTGAAATGACTAACTACTCATCGCTGGTCACCATGTTCTTGGTCATGTTTACATTGAATGACTATCATTTGAATTCACTTCTTCGAGTGATCATTTGGCTGATAGTCGTCCCTTGTAAAGGTACCTTCAGGAGAGGTAGAGGGAGGCAAGATGTCACTCACCTGATTGAGTTGTGCTTGGGAAGGCAAGACTCTCACAAAGGCACACTATATGGTATACAGGTGGAGGTGAAGCAGCTGGGCAAAACGCAAAACCCAAGTTTGGTCCAGCCTAAAGGGATTGCCCACAGTGATCCTTGACCTGTCCATCTCCAGCAGTCACAAAGAGCTGATTTGGGCTGCAGCTCCATTCATTTGCAGATACACTGCGCGAGACAACCCCGATGCAGGGGTTAAAAAAGAGCACCGGAGAGTGCTTACCTGAATCCCCGCGCTCCGGTGACTTCTTACTTACCTGCTGAAGATGGCCGCCGGGATCCTCTCCCTCGGTGGACCGCAGGGCTTCTGTGCGGTCCATTGCCGATTCCAGCCTCCTGATTGGCTGGAATCGGTACGTGACAGGGCGGAGCTACACGGAGCCCCATTGAGAAACGAAGAAGACCCGGACTGCGCAAGCGCGGCTAATTTGGTCATTAGACAGCGAAAATTAGTCGGCTCCATGGGAACGAGGACGATAGCAACGGAACAGGTAAGTGAAAAACTTCTTATAACTTCTGTATGGCTCATAATTAATGCACAATGTACATTACAAAGTGCATTAATATGGCCATACAGAAGTGTATAGACCCACTTGCTGCCGCGGGACAACCCCTTTAAGTATGTCATTGTTGTAAGGCTTATTTTAAGTCTGACATTGACTTGCAGGAATGCTGCCTTCCAATAGGTGGCACTGTAGAGGTATTGTTCAAGCTCTCATTTTTCTTATTTCCCAGAGGAGCATGGGAAATAAGTCTCCTCACACACCTTCCTTAAGGAGAAACGATACCCTCTTGATCCTCGCGTCTTGCATTGTGCATATTATGGGCAATCAATAGCAACCTGGTCATGGAGATACGTGCAGGGTGGTATGTTGCCTGTGACTTTCTCCATTTCATTGGGTCAGTATCGGGAGTACTGGATTTGGGCGAGTATACTGTGCCGTGATGTTTATGGAGGAACTCTGATAGTTATCTGTGGTGGAGGGGACTAGGAAATGGTACTGATGAGGGCACTAAGGCTGTTCCCTATGGGTGGCATTTATGAGGGCGTTATGTTGGAATGCCATGACACTAGTTGGTACTGCTGGGGGCGCTATGACTGTAGGCCCACACGGCCTTTGATACATTACTGTAGCATCATAAAGTGTGAACCTTACCTATTTCCGGAACTCAGTGTTTGGACTGCGGCTCCCATACCTGCATGCCTCTTAACCATGCCACTCATGCGGAACCTGAAGTGCCCGGTTTGTATGCCGTTTAATGATTTGCTGCTAATCCTGCATTGTGTGGCCCTAATCCACAGGCCTGGTAGTTAATATTTAACAAGCAGAGTGAAAACACATTAGACATTCGTCTGGCTTAGTCCTTGTCATCAGATGCACGTAGTCAGACTTAACGGGAAGCGGGTTCTTAATGATCTGCTTCTGGGAAAACCGGGTGAAAACTAATATGGCTTCCATGAAGGCTCACGTATCACCCAGCTTTCTTGGAGGTCTGAATGACAATGTACTGGTGGCCTCTCCAGCTGTTGCCATACTATACCTCTGAAGGTCATTGTGCCATCTCCGCTACCGGCTATTACATATCATCTGGTCTTATTAGTTCTATGTGGTTTTATATGACAGATTGTACCGTTGAACCGCAAAGAAATAAACGCCAAGGAGCTCGTCCGGCAGCTGCAGCTCGAGGCGGAGGAGCAGAGGAAGCAGAAGAAGCGGCAGAACGTTTCGGGACTTCACAAGTTAGTGCCTGTGTTTGGGACACTAGTCCTGCTCTTGTCTGATCTCCCATTCGTTGCACACAAACCCCACAGGAAGAGGAGACCGGACTAATGCTTCTTCCCACAGCCGTAGGCGCTCCCTTGTAGCCAGACATGCATCTTCATTGAACCTGGAACTAAACCGCAGCAGTTTTCTTGTGCTTCTAATCCCCTCCATTTACAGTGTCCTTCATGTATTAAATCCTCTGCCATTTATCTTGGCCGCACAGTAAGATTACTTCCTGAAATTTTGTTGTAAGGGGTAGCAGTGAAGACCCCGATACCGCATCACTGCTGCCCCTGTTGGTCAGTGCAGGACATTACAACAGAATACTGTGCACATGGCGTAGAGTGCTAAGACGGCAGAAGGCAGTCCTAAGCTCTCGCTCACAACCTGAAGGTTGCAAGTTCAATCCCCGCTTGGTTCAGACAGTCGGCTCAAGGTTGACTCAGCCTTCCATCCTTCTGAGGTCTGTAAAATGAGTACCCAGCTTGGTGGGGGGTAATAAATTACCTGGAAACGCTGTGGAATAAGTTAGCGCTAAACTAATAAGATTTATTTTTTATTTTATTCCATCACTAATTGACTATGTAAAGGCCCTTTTATATGGAACGATGATTGCTCAAATAAGCCAAAAGGAAAGATAAGCATTCCGTGTAAATGCAGCCAACGACGAACTATCAGTTGTTCACGTTTCATTCATTTTATGCAGGAATAAAAATAATCATTGGCTTCTTCATTAATCGTATGGGTTAAATACCGATCATTCAGTCGTTCTCATTCACTGGTACATCGGCTGGGATCAAAGCTCAGGACCAAGCGCTGTAAATTTGCTGTGCTTGGTCCTTAAGGGGTTAACTCACCATGGATCAAAAATCCTAAACAAAGACAATACAAACGCCAACAAAACTGCAAATATCTGATACTAGTAGCCGGACATTCCAGGAAGGCTCGCTGGCAGCCCCGTTCTCTGTCCTCGCGCAGCGCGGCGCTCATCTTCACGATTATATATGTTCGAGAACGAACAAAGATGTCACTGGGTTTAAGTTTGGAATATGTTAAATCAAAATGTTGCCAGTTCACTGTAGAGCCTCAGCAGATAATCGGTGGAAAGGTGCCCATTTTATAATGTTGGCCTGTGTGTTTGAGAGAGGTGGCTGCACGTCACTTGTGTGGGCTTAGATGATGGCATGGCGGTTATTGTACGGGGGAGCCCGCCACCACACTGTTATGAAAGCTACCTAAAAGAATCACAGCACAGCTTTCATTTCTTATACTCCTGAGGTAAAATAAAAGCTGTGCTGTGATTGGTTGCTATGGGTAGAATTGTCTTGACCACACATACTGTTGGCAGAATGCCGCGATTTCGGTCGCAGAGCTTTGCTGCGATTTTACTTTCATTTTCGGCTGCAGGTTCCTGCGGCCGACGGCATGTTGTAGTGTACCACCATCATTTTGATGGGTGATGAGGTGTGGAAAAATAGAGCCGACGGCGCTTGAAAATCGCAGCGCCGGAAAGTACTGTCCAGCGCCACGATCGAGCGCGTGTCTCTGAAGCCCTGTTGAAATCGGCGTTCAAAATGCTGCAGTAATGGCAGTGAATAACGGATGTGTGCAGTTGGACACTGCAGAGAAGCCGGGCCCTCCAGGCTGCTACAGGCGTCACCCACCTGAGAACTTCTGTGAATCGGCCACTTAGTAAGGACATGTCCTCTGTGAATGGTGCAGGTGTCCCGGTGTGGCCGGTTACATAATCCTCTAGTGTTCTCAAGGACTAGATTCCTGGTACAAGACGTCACAGACTGCTGCATTCCAGCATCTTTACTGGTTACCCAACCCTCAAGTAGGGCGCTGCTGCCATTGTGTGCGCCAGAGTGTCCTGTCTATGGATTAGAAGTGTCGAACATTTCAAATGCATCCGAAAAAAGCTGATGGTATGGCACCGCTTCCTTACCCAGTGATTCGCTCCTCTCCTGTGCTGGCGCCTCAGGGGCAGTAGTGCCAGACCCGGTGCAATTAACATTTCTTTTTTTTTTTTTTTTTTTTTAATAGACAGGATGTGACGGCTGCCAAGACACTTCTCGCCTTCTCAAATATCAGCTCAGTGCTAATCTGGGATGGTCTGGTTCCTATGACTACACTATTGCAGATATGGTTGTCAGACAGCGTCTCCGTAGCAACCAGTTTGCATTTAAAAGGCATGAAGAATAGAAATAAACGCAAAAATTATAAGATCCAAAGCAAGCACTTGGTCAGGAACGAGAGCGGGCTGCTCGTACCTTGTATGATAGACGTATATTACTGTTCAGGTGATTGAGGAGTGATTCCACAGCATTTACACTAGGATTATGCAGGGGGGTTCTGTTGCAGCTGCCAAGAAACGGCACTGTAACGGAACCCCTGAACGGTACCATTCACTTCTATTAGGCCCAATGTCCACGGGCGGATTTGAATTGCGGACAATCTATAGCTCAAGCCACCCATACGGAAGCATGGGGTGTCCGCACTTCAATTACCCTGTGGATTTGCAGATGCCACGTGTGGAAAAGAAATCGCAGCACGCTCCATTTTACTGCGGATTCCACGTGGATGGGCTCCATTGATCTCTTTGGAAGTGAGCGATTCGCAATTCAATTGCGGATTTGTATGTGTGCGTGCGCGCGCCCTTATCAATCCACTGGTCCCAACACTTCCTAAAAGTCTGGTCAGAACAGCCCAGATGGCAGTTGATACGACCCTCCAGCTTCTCACATCTCAATAATGCGCCCCTCTCTGACTCTGGTAATGGGGTGAAATCTCTTCTCTGCGTCGTAGAGGCGTCTAGTGGTCAACAAGCTCTATACAAGCGTAAGAACACGCAAGGAGCCTCTTAGAGCCTTTTATAGGCCAAGGAGGGAAACCTTTTTAGGGCCTCGGGTGGTAAGGCCATTCATCTAATCATTTGTATATCTGCCTGAGATGTAACTGCAGACTGAGTTTTGCAGCAAACGACAACTTCTAGGTGCTGGATTATTTTTATTTTTTTTTTTAACTGTTTATATTAAAAAAAAAAAGTGGTGATATTGAATTGTAACCTCTGTTCTCCAGATACCTTCATTTATTGGATGGCAAAGAAAACTACCCATGTTTGGTAGATTCCGAAAATGCAGTCATCTCCTTCCCACCAATCACAAACAGTGACAAGACCAAGGTAAGGGGTTGGGTCATTCTAAACCTTTTCCTTAGAAAATTCATACATTAACCATTTTATACAGTTTGCCCACTCATCTCCTGGTATACCTGTCATACTGGTGTACAGCCCCCACCAACCCACATCATAGGCCACTCACAAGCCAAGCCAGGATTCTACTGCACACTGAGGGGCAAAACCCTGAAACAGCTGTCTGTGTATGGATTCCGGCTCGGTTTTTCATTTCCAATCATTATGATATAGACCTGTATAAACAGTCGGACATTGATTTGAAGGAATGCTGCCCTACCGTAGGTGGCGCTGCAGAGGTACTGTTCCATCTTCCTTATTTGAACTACTTTTGTACTGTTGAGTAACTTCAAATATTTTCCAGATCTATAAATCCACCCAGGACCTTCTGCTTGAGGTGACCAGTTCCAGCAGCTTGCAGATCTGTAAGGACATCATGGATGCCCTGATTGCTGTGAGTCCTGCTCTTTTTCTCTTCTTGTGTTGCCTATTTTTTCTCTCTGGTGTTATCTGATATTTTTGAATTTTATTTATTTTTTAAAGAAAAGACGTGTCCTTTTTAAGCTGTTGTCGTCTATTGGGCCTTCATACTGTAATTGGAACTACAAAGGTGCACAAAAGTCTTTTAAAGGGGTTGCCTGCTTTATTAAAAAGCCAACATTCAGAGGAGACTGGAGAAAAATACTTCTCCACAGACATGATGGCGCTGCAGGTAGTAATACTGTATGAGTTCTGGTCATCGGTAATCTACTATTCACCTGCTGGATACCTGGTCAATGTGAGTTGAACACCAGGGGTCACATGACCTGTTTGGTGAGTCACATGACTGACGTCCATTACTGTGCACAGTTCAGCCATGGGCTATACCATTCTACTGTGTGTCCATATAAAAGATATACATGTGTTTAAAATTCTGCTCATGGAAAAAAGTTTTAGGATCTCCAATTCTCTAACGAAATAAAAACTGTAAAAAGCGGGCAGCCCCTCTAGGATGGTTGTACCAAGATTGAAGTTATTCTCTACTAACAGGATAGGGGATAATTTTAGGATCTGTGTGGCCTGATAGCTGGAATTCCCACCCTCCCAAGAATGTGTGACCCAAATGGCCTCAGATGAATGGACTAGAGGACCTACATGTACACCGCTGCTCCATCCATTTCAATGACCTCTTTGGAGTGTGCCATGTGCTTGTACTCTGCAATTTCTGTTGCTGTCATTAAAATGAATGGAACAGCAGCACATGTCTACATCCTTCGTCCACGTGGGGACCTTCAGGACCCCTGTTTTTGAGATCTCAGTGGTCATACCCCCATCGATCATTGTTACCCCATATTCTTTGAATAGGAAATAACTCTTTGCAAAACCCCTTTTAACCCTTTCCAATCCATTTTTTTACCTGCCCAGCTCTTTTTTTTATTTTGGGTGGGAAAGTGTATTGTAGATTCCTTTGAACTACATAAAAATTAACTTTCATGATGATTTTGATAGCTATTTTTAAAAACAAATTAAATGTAAATGTGAAAGTAAACATCAGGAAGATCATTTGTAGTAATTCTGTAAATCTATGTGTATTGAGATTACATACATTTATATAATAAGACTATTCATTTCTGATCTCTTATGATGGATGTTGGAGGCTGATCCGCATACTGTAATATACATATGCAGAACAGCCTCCACCTTTTTTTTTTTATTCTCAGTCTAAAGTGGATCACGGTGAAAATTGATCTGTTCTTTGTTTTCATCTCTCTTTAATTTGCACGGATCTGTTTCTCTGTACAATGTGTTCCCCTGAAGATGTTCTTTTTAGATGTGCCCTGTCTTTGATGGAAATGGTACACAGAGTGCACAAGGAGTGTAATTCCATCTCTTCTGATATACACAATCACGTGGCGCCATCAGTGGAACACCTTTGGCTTTTATTGTGCAGGTTCCAGGATAGAACTTCTGTACTCTAGTCAGTAGAGCTGTAGTAAACGCCAGCAGTGGTGTAGTTAATGTGTTATTGTCGGTGCCAGGATCTGCCCTGGGAGCATTAGATGGGGCAGGTGTCTTTTACAAGTATATTTGGCCATTGTAGTGTTACAAAGTTTAGAGTTCCTTGTACAAGATGTTGGTTGACCGCCACTAATGGTCACCATTACAATGTCTAAAGTGGTTGTCACCCACTTTCCATGACCCTGGTTTGCATACTCCTTCTCCCTTATTCCTCAGATTGTGTTGGGTTTCACTGACTAGTCATGTCATAAACCAGGAAGTTCAGTATGAGCAGTGGTCTCCTACAACGTATTGGATTTTGGCAGCACAGATTCCAGAAATTGAGCCACCCTTGTCCATAGGCTATGTCCATAGGCTATGCTAGTATTGAAGTGGGGCTGAGCTGCATACTCCGACGCAGCCTGTGGACAAAAGGGGTACTATTTCTGGAAGATATCAGCTGTAGTTTTCTCATCTCAAACAACCCTAATAACATTGGTGTCTTTCTCCCTCCCCAGAAAATGGCAGAACTGAATAAATTCACCCTGGAGAACAAAGAGGAAGAGGTCACTTCAGACACAGAAGCTGATGGAGGTGACGCCCAACAGCCGGTGACCGGTCCGACTCTAGAATCGGAGGGCAGCTCCCAGCTTGTACTGGAGCAGGTGCGGGTGGCTGATGCAGATGGGAACCTCAAAGTTTTGTACCCTTCAAAAACCGACCTGAACCTGAGTGCTTCATCTTTCATAGTTGTGCGTTAGGGTGCAGCGCTTTTTTCTTTTGGCTAAAAGCTGAGCAGAAAGCGAGCTGACCTCATTATAGCCAATGGGGTTTGTCCTGTGTTGTTAGGTTCGGTCCTAAGACGGCACCGTTCGGCCGCGGGGGTTCCCCTTTCCTGCTGCTTGAATGTAGCAGGTAAGGGGAACCCTGAACGCAGATGTGACACCATCCTTATTAGGAGCATCTTTTCACTATTAAATATTTATTAGGTACGTTTGCTTTACTTTTTTGCATTTGTGTTAACTCCACTACAGTACCTACGTATGCATAATCTAGTTATTATAGAGCCTGTTTATTCCTCCTCCTGTATCTTCCCCTGTAGATTCAGATTGCCTAGCAGCAGCCTAAGACCACTCTTTTCACACTGCTTTTTACCATGAGTGCTAACCACAGTACAATGCTCCCATTGATTTTAATGGGAACACTCAGACCTGCACTCGAACTCGGCATTTGTAATACTGCCACTCGAAATCGCAGTACAATGCTGCAGTTCTGAGTGGCGTTTTACTGAACACATGTTAGAGTGGCCTTAGTGTACAGAAGTGGTCACAGGAAGTACTCTGCTGTACAGTAGACTGCCTCTCCATGCTGCACAGGTGTGTTCTAGGCTCCAGCCACCTCCTTCCAACCATTGTTGGTTATGTGCCATCCTGGGATGAGGAGAAATGCTTTTGAGAGACATTGCGAAGTAAATGAAGACTGGCTTCACAGATTTTCAGTTGTTTTTTTGTTTTTTTATTTGTACTTTTCTATTTTTCTTGGTGTGTGTTTGTCAAAAATAAAGCGGCAATTAACTTTTTTTATGTGAACCTAAAAATCATCCAAGACATTTGACTACTGGCATAGGTTGTGGGACTTGTGCTACAGTGAGTTGTGGTGCAAAAATGGGTAAGTATTTGGGGTTTTCTTTTCATAGTGTGTTTTTATTATTTTAATTATTTTTTTTAAAAAAAGGGGGCTGTCCAAGGCAAATGTTTCTTTGGAAAACAGTGCGGTGGAGCAACACATGAAAAACTTCATTTTTCACCATTGAAAGTCAATGGATAAACCTGCAGTAAACCCCATACACTACCTCGTCCCTCAAAAACCATCTTATTTTCAGTCATTTCCTAACCTCCTATACACTTCAGTGTAAGATCTGGAGAAATGTGCTTAAATACTGTGTGCAAGTATCCTAAGTGAACTTCAGGTTATCTCCTCATTCCTTGAGCCATATCATAATCTAGAGTTGTTTCACAAATGGGAACACGCACTATACAATTGAAAGGGGAGCAGCTTTGGCTGCCTATGTCTAATTCCTGTGTTCCCCTTCTCACAATCTGTGGTCTATATTGGCCTTGGCAAAGACAAGTCTATGCAGCCTTTAATTGTTGCCCTTCTAGTCCGTCCACAAGACTTTATGCATGGAAAATCCTCAACGTTTACAGTAGCGGCATAGTGGATGAGATTTTGAAAATCTTGTCCATACTGTGGGGAAAAAAATAGCGGAGTGGAAATTATATCTGCAGCAGGTTTTTGGGGCGGATTCCACCTGCTCGAATGAGGGGGTGAATGCCACACCAAAGTCCACACGAAATGGTGTGTTTTTTGATGTGGCTCACGTGAATATACCCTAAAAGACAGTGTGGGTGGGGACACTGAAAACGAACAATCAGCATCTGCTACCCCAGCCTACATGAAAATTCAGTTCAGTAGGTCTTACCTTACTGTAATGTAATATTTCCTGGTATGTTATGTGGCCAGCAGCATACCGGACCTGTTGACTTCTAGCTGTAACAAAGGTCTGGGCATTTGGCAATAGCAGTTACTGGCACAAGATTGTGCAAGACTGGTTCTTCCTGAGCGCTCCATAGGACACAGCGAGACTTGGCAGCAGAATATGTTTTGTCTCCAATACATTACATGCCTCGTGTTCTCTTATCTCCAAGAGCTGTTTATTATAAGGCGAGGTGGAAGTGTTTACCTTCTAGCGATCGTCACAGCCATCTCGGACCGTTACTAGAGGGATCTTAGAAACCTGCAGAGTGAGAATGACTACTACTGATTTCTTAAGTGTGTCTAGTAGAAGCATGCATCACTATGGTGTGTTGTAGAGGATGGAGTAGTTCCCTCCGTACCCTATAAATTAAACAGTAACTAAACTTTTATTTATTTTTTCCACATAAATGAACTTCGCAAACAAATGCAAAAACTTTGTAATATATCTTAGAGGGAAAAAATGCCATTCTTGATCTAAAAGACCCTTTTCTCCACTCTCCTCTAGTGATCACTCGCTCTGAATATACTGGATAAAATCCTTTACATGGAAAGATAAGATTATAGCTGCAGGCCATAGAGGTCTACGGACAACACGTAGATGGCATGCATGTGCGACTGGGTTTTTTTCTGTTTCCCACTTTCTGCATCTTCACGGACTTAAATAGTTCAGTCTCAGCTCCAGATTGTATGAGAATAGTGCATGCTGTACTCACCCCTCTCTATCCTTGTCTTTACTGCTCTGATTTGGCACACTGAGTACTATGATTCCACATGCTGGCTTGAGCCTAGTCTATTGTGGACTCTGGCAGCACATGCACTGAAAATATGATCATATGCTTCAAGCCTAAAGTGTGGTGTTCTTCATGTACACTTATAGGACTATTCTGAAAAGTTATCTGAAAGTTTATGCTTTAACACTGCATGCACAAAGTAGTGGTTTCTGAACAGGTGCTATCCATTCCCGTCACTGTCCTATTTCGCCTCCGTTTTACTTACAGAATGTGGAAGTATCCCGCCTCGACCAAAACAGTGATGCTCGAGTTTTGGTCAAGAGACCCATGGCTAGGCTGAGACGCACTTTTCTGTTCCATATGTAAAACTGAGCCAAAATCCAACGGTGTGGTTGGTTCCTTTTCATGCAGATTTTGATTTTTGGAGTATTCTTACTGTGGTCATAATGCATTCAGTTTAGCGTGGGATACAAGTGCATTAGCAATTTTTGCAATAATCTGGTGCCAGCACACTTATGGGGAAACAACTGTCAGCCAAATCTATTACATTATAGCTAGCTTAAAGGTGCTTGTTTGCCCCGTTCAGTTAACATAGCCAAACTGCACTACAAGACACAACCAAAAACAAAAGTGGCCCTGTTTCTGTGGCAAAAGCGGGTATATTTTCTGAATCTCATACAATCACTTTAAAGGGGTTGTCCCGCGGCAGCAAGTGGGTCTATACACTTCTGTATGGCCATAATAATGCACTTTGTAATGTACATTGTGCATTAATTATGAGCCATACAGAAGTTATAAAAAGTTTTATACTTACCTGCTCCGTTGCTGGCGTCCTCGTTCCCATGGAGCCGACTAATTTTCGCCCTCCGATGGCCAAATTAGCCGCGCTTGCGCAGTCCGGGTCTTCTGCAGTCTTCTATGGGGCCGCTCGTGTAGAATGCCGACTCCGTGTAGCTCCGCCCCGTCACGTGCCGATTCCAGCCAATCAGGAGGCTGGAATCGGCAATGGACCGCACAGAAGCCCTGCGGTCCACGGAGACAGAGGATCCCGGCGGCCATCTTCAGCAGGTAAGTATGAAGACGCCGGACCGCCGGGATTCAGGTAAGCGCTGTGCGGGTTGTTTTTTTAACCCCTGCATCGGGGTTGTCTCGCGCCGAACGGGGGGGGGGGGGGGGTTAAAAAAAAAAAAAACAAAAAAACCCCCGTTTCGGCGCGGGACAACCCCTTTAAGACATGTCATACGATAACAGCTGTAAACTGTACCCCTGATATAGCACTATAAAGAAGGGGTGGCATCACTCATTGAACCCATTCAGCATCAGATGGCCTTTGCAAGTAACTGGATACTTCTTTGGGTTCATCATTAGACTGACATCTGTGACTTAAAAAAAAAAAAAAAAGAGGAATTTTATTAAGTCTATGTTGTTGAAGTCCTAAACTACCCTCAAAGGGCTTTAGGCAGCTCCCTGGCCTTTTCCTTCTCCACCAGTTAAGGCCTATTGATGTGGATATATTTTCTGTCACTAGTCAGTCCATGTTTTTACTGGCTGGATATGGATTGCAAATGGACCGATTGAATCAAATTGATGTATCCAGATGTGCATTCTTTATGCAGACTGTGTGTAAAGATACATTGCAGCATGTCCTATTTCAGTCTAGATTCTTGGACCAAAATTACATATTAAAGTCTAATAAGTACATAAACGAAAAGCAAACAATGTGCATCGGGGGGGGGGGTGATGATCCTTGTTCGCTGTGGGTTGTGACAAAACTTACATCACTTGTACATTCTTGCATCAAAAACAGATGCAACACGAACGTAAAGAAAAAAAATGCTTCCAAGGCAGCAAAAACACATGTAAAACGCACAGACGCAGTGGAAACTGTGTCTTTTTAGAGACTGAAGTTGCATCCGCCTGTGGGAATGAGTCATTATCGGCTCTTATATAGTACCAACTGGCGGTCCTGAATTATTGTCGTAAGTAATAACGGCTGCGATCAGACGTGACTTGGACGTGTAATAAAAGGAAAGGTGTTAATATGTGAATAGACTTCTGTACATAGTACATGGCTTCTGATAAGCCCTTTACAACTGTATGTACAGGGAATGGGCTGTCAGGACACTGTGGACTTTCCACATTGGTTTCCTTTATTGTTTGCTGTTGACTGTGAATCACACATAACAAACAAGATCCGCTGGAGGTACTTGCATGGAAAGAGAAAGACATGTCTGCGTTTAGTGTCACTTTTGACCACAGCCTTTCAGGTATTGCAGCCTAGCCCCATTCACTTTAAAGGGGTTGTCCCGCGAAAGCAAGTGGGGGGTATACACTTCTGTATGGCCATATTAATGCACTTTGTAATATACATCGTGCATTAATTATGAGCCATACAGAAGTTATTCACTTACCTGTTCCGTTGCTAGCGTCCTCGTCTCCATGGTGCCGTCTAATTTCAGCGTCTAATCTCCCGATTAGACGCGCTTGCGCAGTCCGGTCTTCTCCCTTCTGAATGGGGCCGCTCGTGCTGGAGAGCTGCTCCTCGTAGCTCCGCCCCGTCACGTGTGCCGATTCCAGCCAATCAGGAGGCTGGAATCGGCAATGGAACGCACAGAAGACCTGCGGTCCACCGTGGGTGAAGATCCCGGTGGCCATCTTAGCAAGGTAAGTAAGAAGTCGCCGCAGCGTGGGGATTCGGGTAAGTACTATCCGTTTTTTTTGTTTTTACCCCTGCATCGGGTTTGTCTCGCGCCGAACGGGGGGCCTATTGGAAAAAAAAAACAAACCGTTTCAGCGCTGGACAACACCTTTAACTCTCTTGCATCGCCAATCTGGCTCTTTAAACCTCTTCAGCAATGTTAATGTATATGGCCCTTTTTATGATGGAGGATGTTGGGTAGCATGATCTCACAAAACGAGCGCTCTGTTCTGCAATAGGCCATGAATATAGGAAGCTTCCTTCCTGAATTTGGGCTATTGCCATAAAGGTCGTGATGGCTCAATGATGTTGGGGACTTCAAAGTCAGTTTGGAGGAACAGCAAGCTGGAATGACACACATTAGTATCACAACCACAGAAAAAAAGTGACTGAAGATAAAAAAAAGACAAGAGTAAAAAAAAAAAATACAAAAGCCTGTGAAATCAGAAAAAAAAACCTTCCCCCTAACCCACTCGCATCATTACACACTAACTTTTTTTTCTAAACATGAACGTGTGTAATGACACATAAAACAATGAAAAGATGCCAGCCCGTCATGTGTTGGTAACACAATAAATCTCCCTCTATGTCCCAAAAAATTAAAACTATATCTTTTGGTCGATTTGTATTTAAAGGAAAAAAAAATGTTCATCCTTTGAAGGTAGCTTTTCAAAAGGTGGAGGCGTGCTGTGGACTTTAAAGAGAACATGTCATCATCTTTGAGCCCCTTCAACTACGTTATGGGGCTCGAAGGTGAGGGAATGGGGAGTCGGGAGCTCTGTTGCAGCGCTGTGTCCCCACGAACTTGACACATGCGCACACAGTCCTCTGAAAAGAGTCACATTTCGTGCCAACTTGTTGGGGACACAGCACAGCCCCAAGGTCTCCCTGTTCCTTCACCATTGAGCTCTAATAGCATAGTTTATGGGGCTTACAGACAATAAGAGGTTCCCTTTAAAAGGGTTGTCCAGGAATTCATCAATATGACTGCCATCCATGCAGCATGTGGAAACCCATCCTGGGATGGGCGACTGAATCACTAGACTGGAGGCGGTGGGGCCCACAGTCGGGAGCAGAGCCTAAGGCCACTTTTACACAGGACGACTGTCGACTGCTTCAGCGCCGCACAGCCCTCCTAGCGATGATCGCTCCTGTGCTTTCACACAGATAGTGATCATCACTCAGTGGATGGAGATCTTTTTGGTTCGCCTGCCTCCATTCACAGTAAATAGGCTGTCGTTTATAGATGAACTGCTTTTTTTACACAGGCACATGAACGATGATTTTATGGTCTCCATGAGAAATCCGATTAGCGATTTATCACTGATCGGCCTTTCACTGTATGTGTTTACACGGCACAATTATTGCGCAAACTGCTCGATTTAACGAGTAAAAGGGCCTTAATGCACATTGCTCATTACTGTGAGGGTGCATTCAGACGACCGATATACGGCGTCTCTCTCTGCAGGGGGAGGAGGCTGAAAGAGCCGGGAGCAGGAACTGAGCTCCCGCCCCCTCTCTGCCTCCTCTCCACCCCCCTGCACTATTTTCAATGAGGAGAGGCGGGATGAGTGTGGAGCTAATTCCCAGCACTTAGTCTCACCCCTGTCCCGCCTCCCAAATAGTGCAGGGAGGTGGAGAGGGGGCGGAAGCTCAGAGCACTGCTCTCGGCTCTTCCAGCCTCCTCCCCCTGCAGAGAGAGACGCCGTATATATATACGTTTTTCGCGGCGTTTTCACGGCTTTTCCGTTAATTTCCATTGACATTCATGGGTGCATTAGGAGAAAAATAGGGACACATATTCAACTGACAGTTCCTATGTTAAAAACGCAACGCAAAAAAAACGCCAGTGGACAGGAACACATGTTATCTCTGTGCCTGTGCAGGAAAAACGCAAAACGCAGGTAAAAAAACGCCAGTGGGTGCTCGCCCTAAGGCTGAAAGAGAAGTCTAACAGGAGCAAACAGTGTTGAGTTAGTCTCTACTCCACCTTCTTCCCTCTCCACTCTATAGATACATTAACCTATCCATTTCGTTGAGTTCTTATATAACTCCTTTAAAGCCCAGTAGGCCTTGGTCTTGAAAGGCCTTCTGCAGCCATGCTATTGGAATACCAAACAAAGCCTATGTACAAGAGTGGCGCTGATTCTAGCAGAACACAGGCATATTTTGTACTTTCACAAAACCCCTTAAAATAAGCAGTACTAGAAAATATTCCTAGAACAATGTGTATCTAGTCAAGGTAATCTGCTATAAACTAAAGACCGCAGCGGCACCAAGATCTTCTACCCGGATAGTTTGCAACAATGTATAGTGCAAGTAAAGTGCATCAGCCTGGAGTCTTCAGCTCGCAGTAGATTGCAGATTGCATACACCTATCACAAATTTAGCAGTGCAACGTGTCAGGGTTGTACAGGTTTTCAGACTAAATCTAAACCAAAATGTTTCCATTCATTGATAGCAAGTAGAGATCTTGAAAGCTGTGATGCATAAAAACAGATCCTCACTTCTATTTGTTATTACTAATGTACTGTATGTAATACACTGTCCTACTAAAAGTAATTGGACACCTGAGCAATCAAAACTAGTATTTATTGACATCTGATAATACTTAGTGGGGCTCCTTTAGCCCTAATGACATTGGATACTCTCCGTGGCATACTTTCTACTAACGCCTGATACATTAGTAGCTGGTGTTTAGCGAGTTTTCTCAAAGATGCATCAGCCCATCCAAAGTGGTTCAAAGAGCGTCATCATTGGACAGTTGAGCAGTAGAAGAACCTTCTATAGAGTGAGGAATCACACTAATCTTCAAGTCAGATGGATGTATCTCGGTGTGGAGGAGATCTAGTAATGGCTTTTGCATGAGTGTTTTTCCAACAGTTAAGTACAGATGAGGTTCCATTATGGTCTTTGTCCATTGCTTGTAAGGGCAAGAACCATGAACATGGAGGTGTTTATTGATATTCTATCTAGACTACAATGTGCTACTGATAATGGGGCAATAACCTGGAAGTGGTCAGGAATACTTAACAAGTCAATGCACTTTGTCACGAATCAACACTGTTTTTCATCGTTTATGGATGTTCCACAATTGGACTGGCCTCTACATCCTCAAGAGTCCCAACCTGAACCCTACTGAACATCTTTGGGACAAATTGGAACATTGGATCAGGAAAGATAAATGGCAGCCACGTTCTTCGACAGAACTTGTCAGACTTTTGTAGGATATATTGAGGGGGAAATACCAGCTGAAGTGTATCAGACATTGGTAGAAAGAGTAGAGTATCTAATGTCATTAAGGCCAAAGGAGGCCCCACTAACTATTACCGTATGGAAATAAATACTACTAATTTTTGCTCAGGTTTCCAATTACTTTTGTTAGGATAGTGTATATGAGGAATTGAACCGCAAAAGGTTTGACAGCTGACACCGAGGAATGGCAGGAAAAGCAAGTATGAAATTTATATTCGTTGGCTCAATGAGTCAATTACTTTGTGCCCATAACCTTAGCTTAAAGGGCTCAAAGTAGCAGGCAGACTCCCTTTTAAAGGGGTTGTCCAGTTGTAAACTATGATGGCCTATCATTAAAATAGGCCATCAATAGTAGAGCCACAAGGGTCTGCTGTCTGGGACCTCCACTGATCAGTTGTAAGCTGAGCTCTTGTGCTCATGCATTGATCTTACTTCTGCAGCAAGCAGACAGCGCCATTCTTCCTGCAGTGGCCAAGCTTTGCATTGCGGGCCAAGTTGATGTTCAATTCAATGCCTGTAATACCAAGCCTGGATACTGCAGTGGGAACAACGCTGTCTGCTTCCTGCAGAAATCAGTCAGTGCATAAACACAAAGGCCCAGCTTACAGATAAATCGACAGGACTTCCAGGCAGTAGACCCTCGCTGACCTACTGTTTAGGGCATGTCCTAAGGATGGGCAAGCAATAGTTTACAACCAGAAAATCCATTTTAAATTGATTGGCAAAGGATTGTAAACCTCACTAAGGGCAAATATCCAAGAGACCAAATTCTCAATTGTCTAACAACCGACTGTATATCTAACAGCTTGTCTATAAAAACATCATGTATTAGCCACTGCTGTAAAGTGGTGCTGAATGTTCACAGTACCAGATCTGCATTAATCATGATGTGAGCTAGCTCATGCGAGCCTCTGCAGAAAGAAGAGAAAGGATCTTGAGTTTCTCGCTGACGTCACCAAGGACTATAAAATGAATAGGCGTTTTGTGTAATGATCACAAATCCACAACACACAATGAAGAGCAGCTCAGGTTGAGTTTGTTTGCTGTTCCCTGGAGAAGTGAAGTGCTGTTTTAACAGCTACTAAATGCTGAGATGCTGCCGCAAAGAAAACTTGCCTGGTCTGATAGGAAGAAGAAACAAAAAAGTGAAATATCTTCTGGGAAATGTGGAGCAAACCATGGGAAAGTTTCTTCTTATCCTGCAAATCGTTTCCATAAAATATCCAGCTGTAGACCACATGAAGGCAGGAAGACCTCCTACTGTGAGGTGACCTTTTCCAGCTTGGCTATGCGAGGTCCATCAGGAACTGGAAGGTCTCTGAAGAAGAACGCTGTGACCCAAAGTCAGTTCCTACCACCTATTATGTCAGTAGGATTTGACAGCTGCTTATCCAGGCAGTCTGACCTTCTCTTGGGTGAGACTCTAAGTAGAGAACCCCTGGAAGGAGAGGAATGGGTGTCAAGCACATCTTCAAGGAAACCAGAGAAAGAAAGCCTTCAATCTGCAAATCAGGAAGATGCCTTTACTCCAGTTGATTCTGCAGGTTGTGTTGTCCGTTTTATTGCTGGCTGCTGGGAACACAAGACTTTTGGTTTAGATGACTTGAGTAGATCACCGGGCAAGAAGGCTGAGAACACAGACCTCTACGGATCATGTCTCCTGGTTCTTGCTTCCAGAAGCAGTGGTGGAAAAGACTCTAAAACCCAACAGGTTTCCGACAGCTTCAGGAGGACTGTTGTCAAGTCACAGAAGTGTCTAAACTGGAGCAAGGCCACAAGGAGAGGTCTGTCAACGTGGAGGAGCTCCAAGGACCTTAATGTTGGGAAAAAAGGCTTAGAGAAACAATCTTCTGGGGACTCAGCCTTTGGAACGGACACTTGGAGTGAGAATGCAGAGGTGGACCTAGAATTGGGGGCAGAGATGAATACAGTGGAAATGGACCACTATACCCATCAGAGGATTGTTAACTGGATCTTACAAGTCAATGCTGCTTTGTTCTCTCCTCATACATCTGAGATCCTAAAATGCAACCTCACTGAACAGGACACCTCCATTAAGATTGTTTATGATGGTGATTGATAGACAAAAACACTGAGCTTAGAGGGTGAGTCAAAAGTCAATAACCACACAATCTTATTGCTACTATTATCGGGTAGAGACGTGGTTACCAACCTGTATGGAAGCTGCACCACCTAGCCTGCCCTGACTTCTGCAGGCTGCCAGGATATGCTGGGAATTGTAGTTGCCAACAGCTGGAGAACGTTGTAAGACCATTGGGTGTATGTATGACATAGTTTAATTCTCTACCATTCTCTACAACACACTTTGAATAGGAAGGAGGTATATTTCTAACTGACTCACCCAGTAGTTCTGATCATGATCTAGTATGTATATATGTGTGTATATATAATATTGTAGTCGTTTGTCTGCTTATCAAAGGGCTTGTCTATTTTAGGCAAAACTGCTGTTTAACCTATGGGGAGTATACAAGCTGATGGAGGGTCTCCCCCTAATTAATACAGACTCTATCCATTGCAAATTATGAACCCCTATTCATTTCAGTGGGTTCCATGGGCAAGTACACAGGGGTACTCACAGTATACCAGCAGAACATGAGGCCCCAAACTGCATAGCTTCCCTACAACTGCCTGTTTTTGTGTGAACATCAAACAATCACTCCGTTCTCGGTTATGTGCCAATTGGACATGAGCGTCATGTTATTTACCTTGAACACTTTTTTTTTTTTTATATATAAATCTTGTAAAATAAATGAGAGCCATTACTGAGTTTATTCACTGGCTTGTGAAGAGGGTTTTACTACTTGTGAAATGACTGCCATTATGTAGCTATAATACTGTAAAACTTTTCAGCTTGTTCACATCTCAATTAGGGCTTCCCACCTCTCTGGTCCTATTTTTAGAGCAGAGAAACTGAATTACAACTGAAATAAACTTTATTTTTCTCCCCTCACTAAATGGGTTTTCCAAAAAAATTGAAAGCTTTCAGTTTGCTTACTTTCGGTTTCCGTCTTTAACGTAAGAAATAGCTCAGTCTATATTTGTAACGTATTTCCTGTGTTTAAAAAAAGAAATAAAAACTAA
This sequence comes from Eleutherodactylus coqui, assembly GCF_035609145.1. NCBI lineage: Eukaryota > Metazoa > Chordata > Amphibia > Anura > Eleutherodactylidae > Eleutherodactylus > Eleutherodactylus coqui. The sequence goes on along the minus strand of NC_089842.1, from coordinate 101,141,634 downwards.
ATGGAAACTGAAGTTTTCCTTTTTTTTTTCAATGGGAAAAAAATGGAAATGTTTAATTCAATTTTAATTTGGTATCCGAAAATTGAACAGAAAGATGGAAAAGCCCTATTGGAGCCCCCGCCCAGATGTGGACAAGCCCTAATTTATCTACAGGACCCATCAATACCAGATTGACTTATTTAATTAAAGTAGGAGGAGAACGTGACAGCATATACGGTGCGAAAATATAAAATCTTTATTCTTCCATAGACAAACCAGTAGCAACGTTTCAACCCAATGGTGTTCATCAAGATCATTGGGTCGAAACATTGCTACTGGTTTGTCTATTGAGGAATAAGGATTTTATATTTTTGCACCGTATATGCTGTCATGTTCTCCTTCTACTTTGCCCTAAGATTGGACCCATGGCTTCCAGTTCCTGGTGACTGTGCATTGATTGCCCCACTGGATTAGTGCTCAGGATAGTGCTGTTGGCACTACATTTGTGTCTACTAGTTAACTATTTAGTTTCTGATGGTATTTTTAACTAAAAGTGACGATACACATAAATAGAAGTAGTTTGATGGTTGAAGAACTAGTGAACGAACAATCATTTCGCAGATACAATCATACAAACGTTGGTCCAACAGTGTTTGTTACAATCAGTCATACTTGTCACACTACCAGATGAGAACTTCAAACATGGCTGACTTCTCTCCAGACGATGACTGTCTAGTCCAGCGAGTTAGGTTACATCTAACTTCCAAATCTTAAAAACTAATATCTAGTAGCCCCCATGTACCTTCAATAGCTGTTAGCTGAACATTCATTTGGCTGATAGCTATTTCTTCCAGCTCCTCCTAAACACATGAACACTCGGTTTGGCCGAGCCTCAATGTATTTTGTAGAGAAAGCTTGAGCCTGGCAGCTCTGGTGTCAGCTTATCTCCAGGGGGAACAAGAAGAGAATAGGGCAATGAAAGTCAATGCACCTGATCCTTCTATCAAGGGAAAGTTGAGAGGTCCACATCCACATGTGAGTCTTGTTTGATCCCGCCAAAATCGACTTGTTCAGCCGACTAGAGGCTAATTTCTATTGGGATCTTTATGCTGTTCAGAAGTGGTGGATTTTTCTATAGATTTTCCACAGTACAAAAATCCACACAATTCAAGGAGTGACGTTTGCTTACACATCTGTGTCAAAATCCTCACCAAATTGTAAGGGTGAACTCTGCTGCGGATCTGCATCAGAATCCGTCATATGTGAACGCACCGTTAAATTGGTTTCGCACAGCATTTTTCCTGGGGTTTTTTTTTCATCCATTTTTTTCTAGGCTGCTTTTTAGAATATGAAAAACACCAGAAAATATTATTTACAAATGTATCAACACAAAAAGATGACACCAAAAATGCTTGTAAGGGCTCACACTCACTTGCGTTTTTTTAACGCTGTGATATCGCTGTTTTTTTTATACACGACTGTCAGTGGGACTTTCTAATGTTAAAAACGCATCACACAAAAATTGCAAAGCTCCAACTTGTGATGCTTTTTTAACATTAGAAAGTCCCATTGACAATCGCGTGAAAAAAAAGTACGCAAGAAAGACGCAAGTGTGCAGGAGCCCTAAAGGGGGAAAAAAGAGCTTTGAAAAACGTGTCAAATTCATTGCATTTCTACACGCACAAAAAAAGTGAGTGTGTTAAGGAGCCATTAGAGCGGTTTTCTGACAATTTTTTTCATAGTAGACGAGTGTGCTGATAAGCTGATGATATATACAGCAGTCAAAACCATGAAACCACCTGTGTAATATTGTGTGGGCACCCCCATGCCAAAGCACTTTGTCCTGTCAGGCATGGACTGCACAAGATCTCTGAAGGTGTCCTGTGGTATCTGGCACCAAGACGTTAGCAGCAGATCCTTTAAGTCCTGTGATGTGCAGCCTCCTTGGATCGGACTTGTTTTTCCAGTAAATTCCACAGATTAGATGGAGATACCCTGAGATCAAGTCATCACTATCAACTCTTCGTCATGTTCCGCAAACCATTCCAGAACAATTTTGGTAGTGTGGCAGGATCCTGCTGAAAGAGGCCACAGCCCTTAGGGAATACGCTGCCATGAAGGGGTTACTTGGTCTGTACAATATTTAGGTGGGTGGTACTTTATATGTCAAAGTAACATCCATATGAATGCAGAACCCAAGGTTTCCCAACAGAACATTGTCCAAAGCATCACACTGTCTCTGCCAGCTTGTCTTCCTTCCGCATTGTATCCTGGTGCCGTCCCTTCCTCAGGTAAGCAACGCTGTTGACGGTCCGCAGGATGTAAAAGAAATCATGATTCATCAGACCAGACCACCTCGTTCCATGGTCAATTTTTAATGCCCGTTTTGGGTGCTTTCGGTGGTGGACATGGATTAGCATAGGCATTCTGACCAGTCTATGTTGTGATGCCCTGTGTGTTCTGACCCCTTTCTTTCATAGCCAGTAGTAACGTTTTTTAAATAAAGTGCTACAGTAGCTCTTCTGTGGGATCAGACCAGACGGACTAGTCTTTGTCCTTGCATGCATTAATGAGCATGTTGCTAGTTCTTTGGATCACTTTTGTTAGGTACTAACCACTATAGTGCATACTGTCCAGCCATCACAATTTGGCCCTTGCTAAAGTTACTCAGATCTTTCCACTTGCCCCTTTTTATCCTACTTCCAACACATTAAATTCAAGAACTGACTATGCACTCACCGCCTGATATATCTCACCCATTGGCAGATCGTGTTGTTACAAGAATCAGTGTTACTTACCTCCCCTGTCTGTGGTTTTAAAGGGGTTAAACCAGAATTACAAGCCTGTGGATAGGGGATAACTTACTGCTGAGACTTTCACTGATCCCAATGAAATGGAGCGATGGTTGTGCAAGCACTCTGCCGCTCTATTCATTTTCAACAGGACTGTGGAGATAAGTAAATGTCAAGCTCTCGGGTATTTCCGTCGGCGCCATTTAAATGAACTGAGTGCGGACTGTATATGCTCAGCCAGCGCTCTATTCACTGCGGGTGGGAAGAGTGACCACACAGTGCCAGGCAGAGGGGGACATGGGACCCCCATTCTCAGGATCAGTGAGAGTCAGCAGTGAGGCCCCCACTGATCAGCACGTTATTCCCTATCCTGCGGATAGGAGATAACTTGTAATTCTGCTACAACCCCTTTAATGTTATACCTGACTGAACATTGTATATAGAGTATATTGAATACTAAATCATTTTCCCATCATGGCCGTTTTTGGCCCTTTTTGAAGATATTTGTGCACATTAGACAGTCATTTCTGTGAAATAAAATAAGTTTATTGATTTTTGTGCTTATACAACGTGAGCTACAAAATACAATGACAAAAATTACGAAGGGGAACAGGATACAAAACGGTGACCATTATAACTTATTAAACAGTGATTGCGTGATATCATGGCTACCTCTAGTGTGCCAAGCAGGAATAGCACTATGCCCTTGTTTACAGTACATTATTCTACAGGACTATCCAGTGACACATTCCATTATCTGCTGCCCTGAAAATGTGGCTCTGTCCCCAACGCTATTACTGAAGGGCTGGTGGCGCCATCTGTGCAAGTGTGGATGACATGGCCGCGGTCCTGAGTGCTGGAATGAAGATTTCCTGGTAAGTGTGCGGATGGGATTAGTTTGGGGTCTTATTTTTCTCACTTAGTATTTTCAAGATCTCTGCTTTATGACAGTGAATGGATATAATTTATGTTCAGAGATCCAGTCTCTGCCAGCATGAATGGGCGGTGACACGATTTCCTGCGATACTTCCGCAGTGCTCACAGTGTGGAGTATTGCGGGACGGATGGCTTCCGTTGACTGCAATGCAAGCCGTCTGCGCGATTTTTCGGGATGAATACGGCATGCTGCGATTCTCCCCCGCAAGTGAAAAATCGCAGTTGATTTCCGCTCATGGGCAGGGAAGAATCTGTTAACATAGCATGTCTATGGACAGCTATTTCTGCGGGAGTTGTGGCGGGTGTCTGACCGCGAATCCCGCAGTGATTACCCGTCCGTGGACATTCGACCTTATAGAGGAATTTATCAAAGCTCTTGCATGAAATTTCTGCCCCCCAAAATTTTTGCAATATGCCTTTTTGTGCACAAAAATTTGAGACTTTCAGTTTTATGCTTGTGCCCTCCGTGGCCCAACAGATAACCAATAAGGTATGCCAGAAATTGGCGGAAATATGATGCAAATCTATGACTACTCATAGCTGGCATAGTTGTGGTCTCCATGCCAGCGCATTAGCATAAATAAAGGGAAAACGGGGAGGGCATCGAGGGAAGAATCAGTATGCTGGTGGCCATATAGAGAGATTTTGTACTCCAAGAAACCCCTTTGATGTAGGTTTCTCCCTATGAGCTAATGATACTGGTATTATGCATCACCTACACCTAGTATCAAACCAAACTACAACCCAGTGTGTCACTAGCAATAATAAAGTCTAGAAAAGCACCCACTTGGTGTAAAAATAATCATTTTTACATACATATAGTTATGGCTGTTTTACTCTCTTTACACAGAATACCGTGAATTCTATTTTGACAAGATCTTACACCCACAGACAGGGGGCGCAATTTCCACAGTAAAGGGCAGGTACCAAACTACTAACTGACTAGCACTCTATACTTTTTTGCATTTGTGCACATAATAACCGGTGATGTAGCCAATAATAAAGATAATCCAGAACACGGCAAGTCCTGCCACCACCTTCATGGCGATCCCAATCTTCCCTGTACATAGCAGATTGTTCACTCTGGGAAAACAAATGAACATATTATATTATTAAAGTCTTTTGGTAACTCAAGCTTATGGAGGTTCGAAACCTCCCGTGGAGCAGAAGAGTGTTATGGATAAAGTTATGGTGTCCACCATTTGGAAATATGGAAATATCCATGTGTATAGCCCCATAGGTTATAACGGAGCCATGTGCTGTTCATGGAATTACACACACAGCACACATCCCCCAAATACACTAGAGTGCTGAAGGCCTATATCTGAAAAACTGAGTCAGACTGGTTGCTAGGGACAAGCTGCCTGACAACCACATAGAAAAGCTTGGAGATAATAGGCTGTGTATGCATAGCAACCAGTCTGTCTCAAATGACTCAATTATCCATCTCAAAACTGGATGGGCACAAGGTTGACAGCAGATACAGTAATTGGAAAGCAAGTTTACTATCAGATTTACATTAACTTTAAAGGGGTGTTCTGATCTCTGTTTTTCATAGCTGAGATGGTAAACCTCTGCCATGTTCACCGGCCACCTGGCCTGAGCGCACGGAAAGACTGAAGTAAAAGGGAGCTATAGAGACAGCGAAGCACAGCATGCCATACTGTTTCCATAAATCTCAGGGCCATATTTGCCACTAGGCACTGGAGGGCAAGTGCCTAGGGCGTCTAGCCACAAGGGGCAGCCTTAAGAGCAGGGAGAATTATTTTCTTTATCTCTTCAATTTCCCCTGCTCGAACCTCTGCCTCCTGGAGCCTCTCCTATTCCTCAGCTACAGCAGGTTGCCGGCCGCTTCTTTACAGGATATGAATACTCCATGGTGGTATATGTATATATCTTCATGGAGAGAGGAGGGCAATACCTATCGATCCCGCCTCTGTCCCTGAATACTCACAGATCGACTATTCCGAGCTCCTCGCCACTACCAATTTGTCATAGATGAGCATTGATCGATTACTCTAGCGGGATTGCAATCTTGGAGTCATTAGAATACAAGCTGATTCATACCCAGCTTTGCTGGACTTCTGCACACATGCAAAGTAAAAGCTCAAATCACCACCTGGTCCGTTCTAACACATTCCAGTGCTCTACAATGCCGCGCACATACATATGCTGCCACCACCAGCTTGTTACAATATCACCGGTAAGCTGGAACCTGGACTATGAATTATGAACATAATGTATGGAGTTATGATTCATTTTAAAAAGGACAAGGCTTCACTAATAAATTGCAGATTTATTCTAGAAAAAGACTAGCAGTGCAAAATATATGTGTGTAGTATATGGGAATACCGTATTAATACACAACAAGACAGTATTTTAAAATAAACAGGGAGAAATGAAAAGAAAGCTACCAGATTTTGGGATACACGGCCAAAAGGGTCTGATTAGTGGAGTTCCTAGAAACAAAATGGGACAGTCCATATGCCGCAGCATATCTCCCCAGCCCCCTCTGAGGTCATACAGAGAAGGGAGGGTTGGATTCATATGAGCTCTAAAAAATCATTATTCCCCATTTCAGTCATATCTCCGTACTAGGTCCTCCGATGGGGAAGATATGCCAGCCATATTTCTATTCATGATTTTATCTACTAATTAATATCAAGCATGACACATAAATTATAACCAGGTCTGGGGATATGTAGTTTAAGGGGGTTTTGGGGCCCGTACTAAAATGTGTGTGGGTTCGTTTCATTCAACTAGGCCGCCAAATTCTGAAAATATATTTCATATTAGGCTCGGACCCTCACACAACTAATAATTCTTATTAAAAGATTTTCCCTAATCTGAATTTTCGGCTCCAGTGTGTCTACAAGCAGCCCTCTGCTAGGTAAACATTAACAAGTGCATGGTCATACAATGCAGCATCTTCATGCTAATGCTACCTAAACAAATAGAGGTGAGAGAAAAAAAGAAAGGGGGGTTATTTACATCACGGCACAGCTCTTGTCCATGGAAGGTGAGACATAGCCTGTTTTAAATTTCAACAGGCAGGGGAAAACTAAGAAACTCTATAACTGCATTCCAACTATTTCAGGTCGGCATGAGATTATACAGTGTATAAAAAAATGGGTGCTGAATAAAGGTCTAAGGCCTGACACACAGAACAAAAGGGCTGACGGCCTAATAGTTTCTATATCTTCTATATGAATGTGTGTAAATGTATGCCTGCATGTGCTCCTGTGTAGGTATATGAAATGTATGTATGGTTTGTAAGGGCAAATACACATGGGCAAGTTTTTTACCTCTTATACGGCCGCGATAATCATGGCTGTATAACGAGACAAAACGCAACCACTGATTTAAATGGTTGCGTTTTCACTATTGGGATTTCCCGTCCGTGAATACTACGGCCAAGAAAAGATAGGACATGCCCTATCTTCTCCGCATGTAGTGAATGCATTGTGCATGGAAGATCGGGCAACACCTATCTTCCCGCGTCTTTTTTTATACTCCTGCGCTCTGGTGCAGAGTTTGAAAACCTGGTGAAGGGGAAGAAATTCCCCTCATTCAGGTAGTTGTACCTATGGCAGTGTGTTTTTGCCCTAAGTCGGGAGGTATCATCTCTCCTTAAGGGGAGCACCTAGGAGGAGACTTATAAGGCCATGCAAGGTCCTCTGGGAAAAATATGCAAATTGAGAAGATAGAACAATACCCATTGCCCTAAATAAAACTGCCTATGTTTGTATATGTAACCTTATGTCCATGTGAGATAATATTGTTCTCAGTGGTTGCTTGAAAAAATGAGTGATGTCATCACTTGCTTGTTCACTCTTGTGCAGCCTGCTTAGCCAGGCAGATACATTGTTGGCTCGTTTAAACGACAATCGTTCAGTCTTTTACATTTGCTGTATGGCCACCTGCAGACGGCCGGGTCGGGTCTCACTGCAAGAATTCTCGCAGCGGGATGCAGACCCGTGCCCCTGCACAGCCCTGCGGCTCACCCGCTCCCAGCGTCTCCTCTCTGTATGCCAGCTGCCGCCCAGCCAGTGCATGCACAGAGAGGAGCCGGCCCATCCCCACTGACATTTCTGTGCGGGCCTCTGCCAGACCCGCACAGAAATAGGACATGCTGCGATTTGTTTTCCGCGTGTGTTTTCACACGAACAAATCACAGCCGTCTGCCTTGGTTTGCGTTATCTAATGCAGTCCTATGGCAGCGGGCACGGGCGGAAAATCTGCGGGAAATCCCACCGTGGAATTTTCCCCTGTGTGCAGGAGGCCTTTAACCCTTTGCAATCCTCTTTTGAATTCAGGGTTTTTCTAGGGGGCTTTCTCTTTCTGCCATTATACAATGGCACCATCTGCTGGCTAGAGCCAGTACTGCAGTATGCGACATGCTGGAGAGGCTCACCGACAACAGAGCAGCCAGTAATATACAGTCAGAATACCCTGCCGGATGTCATGCGACATCGAAGCTGTACAGCCTTCAATCAGAATGTCTTCAGACGTCAGACAGTGGATTGGAAAGGGTTAAGTGACTGAAAACGACTGAACGAATCGCTGTATAAACTAAATGATAAGTAAACGAGCCAGCGATGATTTTTATGTGTGTATAAAATGAACAATGAGCGAAAAGTGAAAGATTCATTTATCCTTCAGTCATTGACTCATGCTTAGGCCGAATGATCATTCACTGTCGCTTGTTTGAATGTTTCTTTTGAGAAATAATCGTTCTGTATAAAATTGATATGGGTACCTTCTAGAGATGAGCGAGCGTACTCGGAAAAGCACTACTCGCTCGAGTAATTTGCTTTATCCGAGTATCTCCCTGCTCGTCCCTGAAGATTCGGGTGCCGCTGCGGCTGACAGGTGAGTCGCAGCGGGGAGCAGGGGAGAGCGGGCGGGAGAGAGGGAGAGAAAGATCTCCCCTCCGTTCCTCCCCGCTCTCCCCTGCAGCTCCCCGCTCCGTGCCGGCACCCGAATCTTCAGGGACGAGCACAGCGATACTCGGATAAAGCAAATTACTCAAGCGAGTAGTGCTTTTCCGAGTACGCTCGCTCATCTCTAGTACCTTCGCATCTAGCTGAAGTGGAAATTCTGCTGCGGTAGATCCACAGGAGACTGCACCCCATCAATTGACAGTGTAAAATCTGCTGCAAAAAGGGATGCGTATGGAAACACTGCCCATACACAATGTATTGCATGTGGATAGCATATCATAGGCAGCCTATACAATTGTATAGGGCTCACGCTGCGTGCGTACACAGAGAAATAGAGCATGCTGCAATTTATTTCTCTTGCGTACCGATATGCAGTGTCTACATGCTGGTGTGCATGGATCAGTGAAAGTTTATAGGCTTTCATTGAATCCATTCACCCCGTATCGTGCGGCCGTGCAACATATGCGTGATACGCAGTGAAAACACAGTTGTGGACATGAGCCCTAACAGTAAGAAATGTGCAGCAAAAGCCATATGCCCAAGGCCAGCTTCATATGGGCGAGAAATCACACAATATTTGTGTGTCCCGGGATGCACAAATCTCGCACAAATATGAACCCCATTCTTTGGAATGGAGTCATCACATGAGCGATGTTTACCTGCATGGCACCGCGTTGTACCTGAACATGTACCTGTTTCTCTAGGGTAGATATAGATCATAGAGTCTAGAGGACTACCGTAAATAGATAGCAGGAGGTCCCTGGAGTTCCCACTCGTGTGTCTTGGTTTTCGGCCAGTCCTACGCTCTACCTGTACTGAAGTAAGAGAGGAGGGCACACGCAGCTATTGCTGGAGCTCGCGGATATTGTGGCGGCACTCGGCATGAGGATTGCTATTTATGAAAGACTCATACAAAGACTCTATTAAACAAATAGCGCGACTGCACTCAGAATCCTGGAGCACCAAAAAGTACCTCACAGGAAAGAACTGTGCTCTGCAGACCGTACAAGCTGCGGCCGGAATCAGCCTTGTTGCTGCTAATAGCCCCTGTTCCCGTTTACGGACAACCACAAAGACGGCAGCCAACACTCCGCTCTCTATACATGTACATACAACGCATGAAAGGACTTGCCTGTTCATTATTTGCGAGTGATGTGCGGTTGGACCGGCCAGAAAGTTACACTTGTTAATAAACCAGTCAAGAATGTCTGATGACTATTCCTATGCAGAGAACATCCAGCCCGCGCCCTCCCATGATGTCACGGGCACAGATTAGGGACACTAGTCCCAACATACCAACACGCCAGTTTCCCCATTTCCATTCACTTCCATTTTGGCAAGCCTGAATCCGTTTCTGTTTGTTTCCGGCATTTTGCCCTAGTAAAATGGTGTAGTTGATTGCACTATTCTGTCCGGCCAAAATGCCGGAAACAAACTAAAATCTGCCAAAATGAAACAGAAATGAGAGTCTATGGAACCGTCCAAGGAGGCCGCACCCATCAAGATGTCAATGTAGCCTTACATGCAGATTTCTAACGTATTTTGGTGCGGTTTCACTTCAGATTTCATCCTCTAATAAATAAAATAAATAAATAAATCTTAGTATTTGTATAGCGCCAACTTATTCCGCAGCGCTTGAATATATATAATCTGAAAGGTGAAATCCACGTAAAAATCTGCAGCATAAATTGACATTCTGTTGATTTAATATCTGTGCCGCAGGTCAATGTACACTGCAGATTTTACCCGCAGCGTGTGGATGAGTTTCTTGAAATCGTACCTATATTGCTTCTACTGTAAGGCTGGGTTCACACAGGGCGGAATCCCACTGAAAATCTCGCAGTTTTGCTGCAGCGAAAAACCGCAAGATTTCCGCTGGGAAAACGCAGCTTCAAATCCCAGGGCACTCTCTATGGGAGCGCTGACTGCAATGTAAAAAAAATATATAGACATGATGCGGCTGGGGAAACCGCACCACTTCTGCCGTGTTTGCCGCGACGGATTGGCTGTCCTGTGTGGACGAGATTTTTGACAAATCTCGTCCCCATGGCTGGCTAACCCTAAGGCCTTAGTCACACGGGCATTTTGTCGCGCGATTTGCGGATCGCATGACGGATGTGCATCCGCAAATCGCGTGACCGGGGCCAAAAAAATAGGCCGAAAAATCTGCTCCTAGCCACGTTTCATTAGAAACGGGCCGGAGCTGTCCAGTGCATTGAATTCAATGGAGCCAGCAATACAGCCAAGATATAGTATATATACAGTATCGAGATATAATTTACAACAGGAAAGGGGATGCAGCTGTATGTCTACTACTTGCTGCCTTTGATAGATCCATATTATTTTACAATTGTGGTGGATACATCTATTCCTGCTTTAGGCCGAATGCACACATCCGGGTCAGATTCCGTATGCGGGATCCCGCAGTGGAAACCAACCCGCTGCCCGGCCAGCAACCCCTGTGGCCTTAGGCGAATGTAAACTCAGTTCTGGAACTTTGTCTATGCAATAAACTTGGTTCTGTTATTGTATTTATGTAGTAAGCTCTATTCTGAGGGCTCAGTAGGGCTCAATCACACGGGCGCCGATGTGCCCGTGTTACTGCACAAAGAAGACGGACGCACTGCAGGTGCGGACGACTCTTCGCACCGCCGGAAGAAAGAACACAAGACCGGCAATGGAGCCGGTCATGTGTTCTTTCTGCGGGGGTGCGGAGAGTCATCCGCAGCTACTGTGCGGCCGTCTTATCGTGCAGTAACACGGGCACATCGGCGCCCGTGTGACTGAGCCCTGGCACTGCATCTACACAGGCCGCCTGCAGACGAGCGGGTCGGATCCGGCAGCGAGAATTCTCGCCGCGGGACCCGACCCAAGAGCCTGCAGGGACGAGCGCGTACTCACCCGCGCCTGGCGGCCCCGGCTCTTTCATGTGCCGGCTGCCGCGCAGCCGGCGCATGCGCAGACCGGAGCCGGCGGCCGGGTGAGTGCGAGCCCCGCACAAAAATAGGACATGCCGCGGTTTGTTTGCCGCGCGAGATTTCGCGCGACCAAACCGCGGCCGTCTGCATAGGAGTGCGTATTGTAATGCACTCCTATGCAAACTTTCAGTGGCGGAAATCCCGCGGGAAATACCGCCGAGGGATTTCCGCCCGTGTGCAGGCGGCCTAAGCTTGGTTCTATGTAATAAGCTAGTTTCTGGTATCATATGCATGTGCTAAGCTTATTTCTGTTCTCTCTATATAGTAATCTTGTTTCTGTTATCATTGTCAATGTAGTACGCTTAGTTCTGGCACCATATCTGTGCAGTAAGCTTGATTCTGTTATTATTATTTATGTAGCAAGCTTGATTCTGCTACCATAGCTATGTACTTAGCTTGATTCTGGCACTATATCTATTTAGTAACTTTGATTCTAGCACTCTGTCTATGTAGTAGGCTTGGTTCTGGTAACATATCTATGTAGTAGGCTCTGTACTGTTTCTGTATCCATGTAGCAAACTTGGTTCTATTACCATTTCTATGTAGTAAAGTTTGTTCTGTTATTATATCTATATAGTAATTTTGGCTTAATTGCTAAATGTGTATTCCTGTCCTGAGACCTCTGGCAGTGACTTAATTCCTTCTCTTTAATGAAAAGCCACGCACAGTCACCGAGCATGCATGAATGTTGGGAAGTTGGGAGATATAGTGGTCATCCTAACGAGTGCTTGGCTCTGACAGATATGTAAAGTATATGGGCAGCAGATGTAACCTGACTCACCTATAAGGGTTGTGAGCTCTAAAAGTGCCTGGGGCAGCATGAACTCTAAATATGGTCCTGATAACTCTGAGTTACGGAAACAGCATAGCGCGCTGTACTATACGGTTTACCATAGCTCCCATTCACTTCAGTTAGAGCTACATATGGAAACAGCACTCAACTCATTCAACAGATGGTCAGCAGGTTTTCCCATCTCGGCCATGAAAACCTGATAAGTTTATACCCCTTTAATGAGGCTGAGTCGCAATGCCAGACACATACCAGTGATGAGAATGGCGCTGTTTCTTGAAGAAAGCAGCCTTGTTTTTCAGATGTCCTACAACCCTTTTACAGCACGTCCACAGGGGATGCTAATGCTGTGGATTTTCTGAGCAGATCTGTCCACAGAAAATACAGACATGTGGATGAGATCTGAATAGAGATGAGCGAGCATACTCGCTAAGGACAATTGCTCGATCGAGCATTGTCCTTAGCGAGTATCTCTCCGCGTGGCAGTGAAGGTTTGGCTGCCGGCGCGGGTGACAGGTGAGTTGCGGCCATGAGTGGGGGGGGGGGAGAGAGGGAGAGAGAGATCTCCCCTCAGTTCCTCCTTGCTCTCCCCCGCTGCTTCCCACCTGCCGCCGGCAGCCGAATCTTTGCTCCCGAGTGGGCAGGTACTCGCTAAGGGCAATGCTCGATCGAGCAATTGCCCTTAGCGAGTATGCTCGCTCATCTCTAGATCTGAACCAAAATCACATGGTTCAGAATTTTGCACACAGAAATCAGTAACATGTCAATTACGGTTGTGGATTTTCACTGTGGATTTCACCCCTTTCTGTGCAATCCACTGAAACACCTCTGCAACATCTACATGTTAGACATACAGATTTTACTGGAGATTTGGGGTGACCCGACGCTGGACTTAGGGCAAATTTCTATGCTACATGGGGACTTGGCCTTACACTATGTGTGCTGGAAGCAGATAGCTATCATTGTAGTAGTTACATAGTAACACAGTCTGTTAGGCTGAAGGGAAACAATGTCCATCTAATTCAGCCTGTCCCCCCCCCCCCACCCCCACCCCTTTCCTTTGTTGATCCAGAGGAAGGAAAAGAAAAAAACAATGAAGCAGAAGCCAATTTAGCCTATTTGGGTTACAGTGGGTATGACTAGGCAGTGGCAATTTTGGAACCATGTATGTATCAAATGTTTTGTGGAATTATGAAGATCTCAAAGGCTTAGGAAAGGGGTAAACCAGGGTCACATCTCATATTTATATGCTTTTCAAGAAATAGTGTCATGGAGAAACCTTAGCTTTGGATTCACACAGTTCACATACTTGGAAATAAGACCCTTTAGGAAATATATTTGCAAGGAGCAGCTTGGACATGGCCTGATTTTACTCACCTCCTCAAGGTGGATACTTCTGTGTTAGACACGTTCACACTGACTTCATCTTGGTTTCTGTCATTCCACCGACTATATTGGACCCCAGGCGTTTCCTGTGACTGCATCCTCTAACAGCCGAGTTGCAACTGAAAAAGAAACGCCCCCAATAAATGCAATTTATAATAATGTGAAATGCTGAATTATAGTTCAACCTTTGCTTCCAGTCGTTGCAAAAACCTCAAAATGAGATTGTGTTTGTTTATTTTCCCAAGTGCTGTATTTGAATACGGGCATTGGATGTGGAAATGCCCTTTAACGCTATATAAGAACATATCAGAAAGGTCTACATATCACAGAAGCCCTACTTTTATAAACTAGACCTCCGTCTGTTTCCCTCTCATTGAGGAGACACTTCTCCCTATTGTTGTAACCTCCGTTTATAATATCCTGTATTGTCGGACATTCTCCCTCTTTATACACTATAAACATTCACAAACAATAAGATCAGGCCTAGAAGGTGACACGTAGGATAGGCAGAGCTAGTGTCGTCAGGGAAGGAATGGGTAGATTATTAAAATGGTTCGGAGTTCAAAGATTTACAGCGCTTATAGTAAAGTTCAAATCTCCTCCTCTGCTGTGGGGGCAGAACACAAACAAATACACCAGTTATGCCAGAACACATATACGGACACCCGTGTGCATACATATACAGTACCAGTCAAAAGTTTGGACACCGTTTTGAAGACATAGAAGCTATGAAGGAACACGTGAAACTAAGTTGTAAACAAAAAAGTGTTACACATACCACAATATGTCTTATAGTTTAGATTAGCTTTGCACACTCTTGGCTTTCTCTCAATCAGCTTCTTGAGGTAGTCATCTGGAATGGTTTTCATTTAATAGATATGCCTCGTCAATAGTTAAAGGAGATGTCCCGCGCCGAAACGGGTTTTTTTTTTTTTTAAACCCCCCCCCCGTTCGGCGCGAGACAACCCCGATGCAGGGGTTAAAAAAACCACCCGCACAGCGCTTACCTGAATCCCGGCGGTCCGGTGACTTCAATACTTACCGCTGAAGATGGCCGCCGGGATCTTCTACCTTCGTGGACCGCAGCTCTTCTGTGCGGTCCACTGCCGATTCCAGCCTCCTGATTGGCTGGAATCGGCACGTGACGGGGCGGAGCTACACGGAGCTACACGGAGCCCCATAGAGAACAGCAGAAGACCCGGACTGCGCAAGCGCGGCTAATTTGGCCATCGGAGGCCAAAAATTAGTCGGCACCATGGAGACGAGGACGCTAGCAACGGAGCAGGTAAGTAAAAAACTTTTTATAACTTCTGTATGGCTCATAATTAATGCACAATGTACATTACAAAGTGCATTAATATGGCCATACAGAAGTGTATAGACCCACTTGCTGCCTCGGGACAACCCCTTTAAAGGGGTATTCTGAGCTTTTTTAGCTGACAACCTCACCCCTGGATACGTCATTAGTAGTTGATGGACGGGGGTCTGCCGCAGCAGGCCAGACATCCTCATCAGTGATCAGAGGAAGAAGTTGGAGCACTGACTTTACTACCACTAAAATCAATGAGAGCATTGTGCTGCCCTTACACTTCCTGCCCAGGACCATGGTCAGGACGTCACGTCCTGAGCAGGAAGTGTAAGAGCAGGTGCTCCCTTTGATTTCAATGGGAGTGAAGGCAGCTCTCCGATTTCCTCCTCGGACGACTGATGATGACGTCTGGCCTGCTCCCAGTACAGGGGGCCAGAGGATTAGCTGATGGACTGGGGGACCCCCATCCATTAATTGCTGATGACCTGTCCAGAGGATAGGTCATCAGTTAAAAAAGCCGGGAATACGACTTTAAAGGGGTTGTCCCGAGGCAGCAAGTGGGTCTATACACTTCTGTATGGCCATATTAATGCACTTTGTAATGTACATTGTGCATTAATTATGAGCCATACAGAAGTTATAAAAAGTTTTTTACTTACCTGCTCCGTTGCTAGCGTCCTCGTCTCCATGGTGCCGACTAATTTTTGGCCTCCGATGGCCAAATTAGCCGCGCTTGCGCAGTCCGGGTCTTCTGCTGTTCTCTATGGGGCTCCGTGTAGCTCCGTGTAGCTCCGCCCCGTCACGTGCCGATTCCAGCCAATCAGGAGGCTGGAATCGGCAGTGGACCGCACAGAAGAGCTGCGGTCCACGAAGGTAGAAGATCCCGGCGGCCATCTTCAGCGGTAAGTATTGAAGTCACCGGACCGCCGGGATTCAGGTAAGCGCTGTGCGGGTGGTTTTTTTAACCCCTGCATCGGGGTTGTCTCGCGCCGAACGGGGGGGGGGGGTTTAAAAAAAAAAAAAACCCGTTTCGGCGCGGGACATCTCCTTTAATTTGTAGAATTTATTGCCTTCTTAATGTTTTTGAAACCATAAGTGTTGTTGTGCAGATGTAAGGTTGGTACACAGTTCCATACAGTGTTTAGCCCTATTCAACTACTGTTCTAATCCACATTATGGCAAGAATTATTCAACTAAGAGAAACTACAATCCATCATTACTTTAAGGCATGAAGGTCAATCAGTCTAGAAGATTTCAAGAACTTTGAAGGTATCCTCAAGTGCAGTCAAGAAAACCATCAAACGCTATAATGAAACTGGCTCTCATGAGGATCACCCAAGAAAAAGTAGAAGGAAGACCAAGAATTACTTCTATTGCAGGGGATAAATTTACTAGTGTTACCAGCATAAGAAACTGTGAATTAACAGCACCACAGATTAGAGTCTCTTTGCTCTACCTCGCCCCTCTCCATTGACATAACACAGCGGCTGTTCAGTACTGAACAGCCACTGTGTTAAGTGAATGGAGAGGGGTGGGGGAGAGCAAGGAGCGAGATCTCCTCCAGCTGCCCCACTGCGAGCCAACACTACTCGCTCCTGAGTAACAGCACGTGAGCGAGTACATGTGGGGACTAGTGTCGGGCATAACTTCAACAACTCTTTTAAGACTGTGTAAATTGTTAATTATGGGTGTTAGTGGTGTATATGGCCCAAATCACTGCAAATATCCATACTTTTAAAACATAATCTTTAATAAATATGCATTAAAACCAAGCCCCTCAGTTCAATATAGATAATAACAAATTCTCATAGATATTCAAACAATAGGCAGTAATTTTTGCCCCATAAATTAAATCTCAGATATTAAAAACGATGGCTTTATAATGTCAGCATCAATACAGCATAATAAGGTACACATTAGTTTCAATGCATTTTTATTAAAGGTTGCGTTTTAATACAGTATTTAATACGGATATTGTTATTGCTGTGATTTTGATTAAAGGGGTTTTCCCACCACCTAAAATTGATTCACAGCCACTTTGTACTTTCTGGTGTCTGCTGACCAGGACATGTGACTGCTGCAGCCAACGCTGTAGGAAGCAATTTTAAGTAATGGGAAAACCCCTTTAAGTTATTTCTGTGGGTTATCAGTTTTTGTGACTTGTTTAGTGTGTATGGCCATCTTGAAGAGGGGTGCTGGATCGGCTGGCTGTTGCATCCGCAGCTTTCCTAAATGACAAAGAATCTCTAAAGAAAGATTGAGGCCTAATGTTCATGAGCGGATTTGATTTGCAGAATCCACGTATCACACCCGCGCAGATGATCCGCAGTTCAAGCCGCCCATTGGGAAGCATGGGCATTTACAACTCAATTAAAGAAATGCAGATTTGATTTGCGGATCTTTGGATACAGAAATCAAATCACAGCATGCTCCATTTCAGTGCCGTTCCGCATGGACGGCTTCTATTGAAGTCAATGGAAGCAGTTCGATCCACGGCCTCTCCACAACTGACATTGCGTACAAGCCGCGGATTCCACGTGAAAGCAGGAGTTAAAAAAACCAAACTCTACAGCCCATGTGCACTGGCGCTTCTGCACACATCCGCAGTAGAGAAAAAAGAAGACCCCGATGGGTAAGCAGGGTCCTCGACCACGGACAGGGTCGGATTCCGCTGTGGGCTCCCACATGCGGAATCCGACCCGCCCATGGAGATGAAGCCTAAGGTGAGTGGTGGGTTGTGGGAGTGTGCAGGGGGGCGGGGGAGAAAGAGAGATATCTCCCCCCTCCCCCGTTCCCCCCTGCTCTCCACCACCACCCCCCAGGCACCCGAATCTTTTCTGACGAGCAGGCAGGTACTCGAAAAGGATGATACTCGCTCGAGTATTGTCCCTTAATGAGTATGCTCGCTCATCTCTAAAAATCATTCATCTAATTGCCACCCTGATCCCCCCTGCTCCCAGCAATTCCTAGAGTTATAATATAGACTCCCCATTTCCTTCCATATGTGCAGTTCTCAGTAGAGGTCAGTTGACCACCCTACTATGTATCTGTGAATGGCCAGCAAGTCCTACTCCATCCCGCACTGTATGCACTGTATCTATACACTGCCTGAGGCTTCCTCACTCTCTCATTCAGCCTAGTAAAGTTTGATAAAAGTTTCCCCCAGTACAGATAACTTGTTCTGCTCCTTCTGCATTAGAGCGAGACGTCTTTCTAGAACAGATGACGTTCCTTCACATTCTGTACGCTTGTAGAAGACAATTACATGACATTTACTAACTCACCTCCCTGTTCCTTGGAAGATAACTGTATCTCTTAGCAGGCGTGGAGAGGGCTGTGTCACTTCAGTAATGTGGGTCAAAATCACAGGGCTGCAATACACATGTCAGGACTCCATGCACTGCTCAGCTGACTGGAGTTAGTTCCTTTCTGGAAGGAATCCAAATTCTTTCTTTGAAAAGAGAGGAAAAAAATGAGACTTCACTGTTTAAGCCAATAGTAAACCTAGGAGCAACAGCGGAGGAGTTGTGTAAGAATGGGAAGATATTCAAAGGAGGGGGAAGTTGAATATGTGGCTCAGGAGGAGGGATAGAGAAATGTTTACTGCACTACTAAGCTCTGCATGAAAGATGCATTATTTGTATTTTGCCAACATATTCCACAGCGTCATGCATTCAGTTTACGGTGGTTTCACAGGGCTTTGCAGCAGTCAAAAACAGAAGAGGATTCAACAGGAACGGGACATACACTCTCCTACCAAAAGCAATTGGACACCTGAGCAATCAAAAGTAGTATTTATTTACTGGGGCCTCCTTTGGCCCTCATGACATCAGATATTCTCCATGGCATACTTTCTACTAGTGTATGATACACTTCAGCTGGCAATTCCCTCCATTCATCCTGCAGACATCTGACGAGTTTTCCCAAAGAAGATGCATCAGCATGTCTACAATGGTGCAAGGGGCATCATCATTGGAAAGTTGAGCAATGGAAGAACATTCTATGGAGTGACAAATCATGCTACTCCATCCTCAAATCACATGGACATACCTGGGTGTGGAGGGCGCCTGGGAAACACCTTTTGCCTCAAAAGTTATATAGGGCGGGGGTTTCTTTATGGTTTGTGGATGTTTTATGTGGCATGGTCTCAATCTGTTGGTTGTAGTGGCAAGAACCAAGAACAGCATGATGTACGTTGACATTCTAGACTATAACAAGACAACGCGCCTTGTCACAAATCAAAAGCTGTTTTACATTGGTTTGAGGATATGGATGTTCCACAATTGAACCAGATGCATAAAGTGCCAAACTGAATTCCCCTGAACATCTTTGGGATGAACTGTAACATTGGGCCAGGAAATATGAACAATGTTCATCTTCTTTGAGAGAAATCTACAGGCGTTTGCAGGATGAATGGAAGGAAATACTAGCTGAACTATATCAGACGTTAGTAGAAAGTAGAGAATCGGAGAGCATCCAATGTCATTAGGGCCAAGGGTGGCCTCACTAAGTAGTAAAATACGTAAATAAATAATACTTTTGATTCTTGCTCAGGTGTCCAATTACATTTGGTAGAATGTTGTATAAGGGAAGAACTTATACTTCTTACTGCTAGATCCACTCCTGACTTTGGCTAAAAAAAAAACATTACAAAAAGTGTGTGTACAACCCTCTCAGGCTTCCTTCAGAGATAATCTTTTTTCTGGTGCTTTTGAGGCAAAAAAAAAAGTTGCAGGCATTTTTTCGACTGATGCCTGCGTTTGTTAGTGGTGTATTGTCTAACACATGCATTTTTCTGTGGAATTTTTTCCCTATGGAGGCACCTATGGAAAAATGCCAAATATCATACTCAGAGCGTATGGTGAATTGCAAAAAACACCAGCACCCCCCGCAAAAAACAAACAAACAAACAAAACATCAAAATTGAGTAAAATGCCACTACAAAAAATGTAAAGTTTTTAGAGTGTTTCATAATTTATTACTGACTTTCAGCAAACATATGCACCGAATGTTTTTTGTCTAACTGCCACTGCATCTAAATGCTTCACACCATGCATCGTCTGATTGCAAATACAATATACATTTTCAGTTATCCTTTTAAACCTTGCCACAAGCAGGGCTTAATAGGAGGAAATCTATGGCAGCCTTGGGAGCTTCACAAGGCACAGGCTTCCATGGCAACAGAATGCTTCCTTGGGATCTCATCACAGAGGGCCATTTGGAAGATGAAGGTAGCTCCCTCCCAGTGTCAGGCCATTTAAATACCACTGTCAGTATTGACAGGAGCACCTAAATGGCTAAATAGTCAGGCCTTAAGTTATCTTCATTATTTTCATCATTGTCAGTAGCACATCACCCGTTTCCATGGGGAGATGTGCTGCTCACAACGATTTAACTTGCAACACAAAAGATCTGATCAGCTGACAAAAGAGCAATTGCTCATTTATTGGCTGATTGCTGCCCTGTTTACAAGGGTAATGGTTGGGTAAACAAATGTTCAGACAAATTAGCATTCATCAACCTTGGTCCGTGTAGAAGACCTTTAGTTCAAGCAAAATTTGAAGAAAGCTATAAATTTTGGATTGCCAAAATGAAAGAACCAAAAACGTTTAAGTGGTGCTGGCAGCTGAAAGGGGCTTGGTTCCCAAGAGGTTATACAATTCATACTTTTTTGGACATCTTGGGCTCCTATGCTAGGAACGAGCGCCAAGTGACATTTTTTTCAAGTTGAACTGGGTTTGTTCAGCTCAATTTCAATAGAGCAAGCAGCAGTATTATGTGTGCCCAAATGATCATTAGTATGATCATTCCTATTCATATCTCAGAATTACTGGTGGATTGGTACAATTACTGCTTACTGGAGGGTCATAAATTAGGTGATCTAAGACCACCTTCACACGGCACTTATTGGCTGCGGGCAGGACCGTATTCGCTGCTGGTCCAGTGCCTAGGGCGTACAATTCAACAGGCATATTCAGGGGAATTGTTTTATAACCATCTAACTTCTGGGATGCCAATCACTGCCTCCTGCAGGATAGTGGGGTGAGGGAGTTGGGGTCGGTCAGCACCAGTGCTAGACAAGTTGGGAGACAAGACTCCCTCACCTCTAATGGTCGGAAGGAACGCTACAATGATTGGTGGAGCAAGAGTTAGTCTACTGCTCCACCAATCAGACATACAGAAGCCTGACACATGGCAACTCCGCAGGGGAAGCCTGTGGCTGAGAGATGGCAGAGCATCAGCACCTTCACCTTGCTGTTCACAGCTCTCCAGATGAGTTTGTGGTGAGATGCAAGTGTCCTGTGCTGAGCGGAGTCCGCAGCGGATGGGGACCTAACGCTCCAGTAGCAAAGGGAGACAAAGAACCAGGGGGTCCAGCATGTTGAATCATTACAAGCCCACAGCACTTAGCAAGGACACATAACAATTAGTCACCATCTATACTAATTATAATAACAATTAAAAAACTAAATTATATATATATATATATATATATATATATATATATATATATAGGAAGTGTTTGCATGTTTCTATTTGTAAAGTGTGTGTATTATACAGTAAAAGACCTGAGCTATAGAGTATAGGCACCAAACTTTGTACTTGTACTGTGTCTACATATTAAGCTCAGTACTGATACCGTAACTGTGTAGTAAGTTTGGCTCTGCTACGAGCGTATTTGCATGGGCAATTTTTGTGCAAGCAATATGCAGCGAATAGAACGTGTTGGTTTCAATGGGTTAATTCCAACTGTTCTCTTTTGCGTGCACATTTAGCTCACACGAAAAATCTGCGACATGCTATTTTTGTGCGCATTTGCTCGCTAAAGGTCTCCACAGGAGTCTATGGGAGTGCGCAAAACACTGCACATACCCGCAAAACCAGCGCCTCATAGGGCTAATTAGACTTTCAAATCAGGGTGGATTTGATTACCCCACCTGTGTGAATGAGTGGTGCCTGTGTAAATACACTCAGAATCTGTGCAAACACAGGTGCAAAAAACACTCCTTCAGGCTGGATTCACACGAACGTATATCGGCTCGGTTTTCACGCCGAGCCGATATACGTTGTCCTCGTGTGCAGGGGGGGAGGGAGGATGGAACAGCCAGGAGCAGGAACTGAGCTCCCGCCCCCTCTCTGCCTCCTTTCCGCCCCTCTGCACTGTTTGCAATGGGGAGAGGCGGGACAGGGGCGGGGGTAAATAGCAGAACTTAGCCCCGCCCCCGCTCCACCTCCTTTAATTGCAAATAGTGCAGAGGGGCGGAGAGGGGGTGGAAAGGAGGCAGAGAGGGGGCGGGAGCTCAGTTCCTGCTCCTGGCTCTTCCATCCCCCCCCCCCCTCCAGATGAGGACGACGTATATCGGCTCGGCGTGAAAACTGAGCCGATATACGTTCGTGTGAATGCACCCTCACTGCGCAAGTACGTTGTGCAGAAACAAGCATTTTTGCGTTTACGCTTGTGTGCGGTCGCCCTTACATACCTGGACTCCGCAGGTTATCTACTCTTAGCCAATAAGCTTAGCTCAAAGGGTGATTCCCTTCAGGGTTTATTCATACAAACACTTGCACAGCGTATTGCGCACACAAAATTTGCTAGTGGAACACACAGTGAATAGAACATATTGATTTCAATGGGTTAATTCACATGAGCGTATTTTGCATGCACATTTCGTTTGCGCAAAAAATATGCAGCATGTTCTATTTTCGTGCATTGCATATATTAAACTAATTAACTTAATTGCCCATTATAACCCTTGGGAGCATGCTTATATGTATTGTTGTGCATGTAAATACACAGGAAATGCAGTAAAACACGCATAGGCACGCAAAAACGTAACACCAGTCATGCAAATATGCAGCGCAAATGCCCTTACGCCCTTGTGATGCCGGCCTTAAAGTCAATTATGTCGTTGCCCAGGAAGCATACATCATACCCCATTCAAGTCACTGACACGTGCACAATTTCTATTGCAGCTGCATCCATTGTGTAGCTACTGGAAGAACTACAGAATCAACAGCAGATCGTCACATAATGATTTATAGACCCTTTTTGGTGTATATATATTTTTATTAGAGATTTTGCACTTAATATTTAACAAACTTAAAGATGGGGATACAGTAGCCTCAGAGTTATTTAACCATTATAACTAGCGATATAGATAAATGAATAAACATATAGACCCTTTTTAAAAGGACTCTATGTAACTTTGTTTGCCAGTGCTTCATTCATCCCAGATTCCCTAGTAGATACTCTATCACTGGCTTTCCATATTCTGGGTCCACGTATTGCTACTCTCTTGGACACAGGTACGCTTGTGGGTCCATTTAATGATTAAACACCTCTCAAGCTCCAACATAACCTGTAACTCATTGCACCTGCTCTTCTACACATTCATGTAACATTAACAGCTAGTCAGATGACTGTAACAAAGTACACAGCACTGGCCTATGAGTTGCGGCCCATCCTTAAAGGGGTATTCCAATTTCAGGGCCTTACCCTGTCGCAATGGACTTGCTGTGCTCGCTGCCACATGCAGAGGTGGCCCGGGTGTATGGAAACAGTCCACTACCCTGTGTTATACTGTTTCCAGAGCTCTCATAGAAGTGAATGAAAGTTAAGTAAAGATCTTAGCACAGCATAACTTGTGAGATATGGAAAGAGCATAGCTCGCTCTGGGGGCCTGGACGTGGTGGCCAGCTTGGTGAGGACAGTTAACCTGTTTATCTTCACCTGCGGCAGACTTAACTAGAAGTGAGGCTACCATGGGGCTTGGCTGTATGAAGATTATGATGACCTGTTGCTTACTGCATAGATAGCATGATGGAACCACAATTACTACACCAGAATGAAGCTTAATATGTAGATATGAGAACAGAAGCAAGCTTAGTACATACAGTACCAGAATCAAGCTTACTACATAAATACGGTAACAGAAACAAGGTCACTAAATCCTTTTTGCACACATAATGTGCAGTGCTAACAGCCCATTGATTTACATTTAGCCATTCAGACTTGTGTATTACGCAGTATGTTCTATTTTGGTGCGTAATATGCAACCATTATCATAGTCTGGTGTATAAAATATGCAGTAAATACACGTTACATGCTTATTTGCTGTGTACTGAATGTAAAGAAGTATGTGTATAATATGCAGGCTTAATAGGCTCAGCTGAGTGAGCCCATACATACATAGCATAGACTTCACATATAAACACAGAGGCATACTTCTACACGCACGCTTATATAACCTTGACCTTAGCTTCAAACTTTTTGTTACCAATAGAAGCAGATTGGCAGAAATATAGTCTGTAGGGCTTATTGAGACGACCGTGCCGGCCGATATATGGCATCTCTGTCTGCAGGGGGAGGAGGCTGGAAGACCTGGGAGCAGTGCTCTGAGCTCCCGCCCCCTCTCTGCCTCATCTCCACCCCCCTGCACTATTTTCAATGAGGAGAGGCGGGATGGGGGCAGAGCTAATTCCTGAAACTTAGCTCCACCCCGTCCCACCTCCTCTCATTGCAAATAGTCGAAGAGGGGGTGAAGTGAAGGCAGAGAGGGGGCGGGAACTCAGAGCACTGCTCCTGGCTCTTCCAGCTCCCCCCCTGCAGAGAGAGACGCTGTATATCGGCCAGCGTGAATTTCCGGCCAATAAACGGTCGTCTGAATGCGCCCCAAGTCTAAGGCCCCCCTCACACAAGCCACTTTTTACAGCAATTAGCACGGCATCCTGAGCACTGCGCTAACCACGGTACAACGCTGCCATTGATTTCAATGGGGCTTCGCAGACGTAAGCTCGAACGTGACATTTCTAACACCACAATTTTTGAGCGCTGTCTGTTATATTTTTTTGCATTTTTTAACGCACCTCATCACCCATCACAATGATACGGTGCGTTAAAAAGTGCTGTCAAGCATGCGTTCTAAAACGCTGCTAGAAATTGTGGTAAAAATGCCACGATTTTGGGTGGAGTTTACTGAACGCATGTGTGTGAGTGGCCTTAGAAGATACCACAACTCTCAAATATTTAAAAAACCTAGACTATTTGTAATTTCGTATGTTCCAATAAATAGTCCACCGGCAACGGATCTAAATGAAAAATTACAGATTTCCTACAGTTAATAGTGAGATCTGACATCTTACCAAATATATCAAAAATGGACATAATAGGACTCATTGATCTCCTCACATTCCCCGCACAAACAGATCATTTGCATATAGTGAGAGATGTTCCTCAAATTCTCCATACTGCAATCCAACTATATTGGGTGATTGCCATATCAAACCAGTCAGGGGTTCCACCATTGGGAGATCTATTCTAGAAAGTGTTTCTTGTGAACCGGAATAACAAGACAGACATCTAGATTTCTCAACCTCCACAGATCGCATAACCCTAATTCTATTAATTAACGTGCAAAAGTAGTTGGGGGAAGGAGAAGCCACTATAGGACCTTTATTAAATATAGCCAAACAAGCATCCGGACAATTATTAAAATCAACCACAATTAATGTAGGAACAGCAGGGGGTACAGATGCAAATTCCATCACCTTCTTAATACATTCGCTGGAATACGGAGGGGAGAAATATATTGCCATTAAAAAATATTTATTCTCAAAGCAGAGACCGGCTCGATGCTTCACATTTGGTGGGAATGCCCCATGGTCGCACCCATCTGGCACCAAATGAAAGACCTGTACGAGAGTACGTGCAGGGAGACTCTGGATTTGACACCGGAGCTGGTGCTTTTGTCGATCGCCCCCAACACCCTGTCCCTCAAAAAAGGCCTCTTAAAGTTCTTCCTTTTGGCAACCCGTCTGACAATCCCCAGGTTCTGGAAGCAGGACAGGGAGATTCCCAGACACGCGTGGGTGGGGGCAATGGACGAAATAGCCCGGATGGAGAGACTGAGGCTAACCGATGACCCCCAGGGATACGATAATTTCTATAAGACCTGGGCAATGTGGATAGATATTCGGGAGACACCCTCATTCACCAGATGGCTACAAACAGGTTCTTGCACATAAAACCAAACGATCAAGGCTGGCCTCTATACCACTGAACCCAATGCCTGGACCCCCCCCCCCCCTCTTTCCGCTCCTTCCTCCCCCCCTGGTCCCAAACCCCTGTCTTGTCATATGTTACTGTTTGCGAGATGACAAATTTCAAGCAAAACGCATCTCTGTTTGAATGGGAATTTATTGCAATAATATTCATGGAGCCATGAGTGCTCTGCTCATGTTCAATATTATTTACGCGTTAATGTAACTGTTTTGCCTTAATGTTAAAATTCAATAAAAATTTATTGAACAAAAAAAATATTTATTCTGTGCAATAATACATTTAAGACAAATGAATCTCCCCATAGAATCTATAAAAGATGACTCACACTTAGGGTTCTTTAACACGAGCGTATATTGGCCTGCAGTTTTCACAGTCGGCTGGTATGCAATACGATCTGATGCATTGGATTCCATGTGATTCTAATGCATCAGATCACATGGCCATATTCCCACGATGTAAATGCGCCCGGTGAGCCAATATAGCACCAGGCGCTTTTACGTTGGGCCCAAAAGATAGTCCTGGAACTGTCTTTCGGGCCGGAACACGTCGGCCACTGCATGGGCTCCTATGGGAGCCAATGAGAGCAGCCGGAGAAGGGAGGGAGTTTAGCAGCATGATTGCTAAACTCCCTCCCCCTTCTCTCATGCCCTCAAGCTGATTGCAATGGAAGGGTGCGGGATGGGAGCAGAGATAAGTGCCACCCTGACCCGTCTCCTCTAGTTGCTGGCTGTGGAGAAGGGGCGGGGAGAGGGTAGAAGCTTAGCTCCGCTTCCATCCAGCCCCTCCCGTGGCAAGCACCCCAAGGGAAGGAAAGAGGAGGTGAGCCGATGAGGGAAGGGAGGATGCAACGGCATGGCTGACTTAGCGTATATGTGCCAGGGCCTATGCCGGCTGAACAGGCGCACAAACATTAGATTTGTGTGCCCGTTTACAAGTTTTTACTCCTCAGATCGTTCTGTATATCGGCCGGCCATGAAAACAGCGGCCGTTATACGCTCATGTGAAAGAGCCCTTAGGGCTTTTACCCACTAGCATTTTTTTTTATCGCTGCGATATCGCTGCGTTATTTTTATTGGTACTTTCTAATGTTAAAATCGCATCGCACAAAAATCGCAAAAGCACAAACTTGCGATTTTTGAGCGATGCGATTTTAACATTAGAGAGTCCCATTGAAAAAAACGCAGCGATATCGCAGTGTTAAAAAAACCCTAGTGGGTAAAAGCCCTAAGGGCTCTTTCACATGCGTGCGAAAATCATGCAGGTATTGTGAGTTGCCAGATGCACAAATCACGCACAAATATGAACATATAGCGATATTCTATCGTTCTGCGTGCTCTCGCATCGTAGCGCCCATTGTTTTCAATGAGGCCAGCAGCAGCATTGCAGTTTTTAGGCACCTTAGAGGATTGACAAGTGTTTCCCAAAGTTTTCAATGGGAAACCTCGCATCACACTTGCGTGCACATCACATGGCATGCGATTTGTTTTACACATGGGCGATGCATTCCAAGTCAGCAATGGCGCAGATCCAGGGCAGCAGGGGGTCACTCAGGAGGCGCAACCCTAAACATGTACTTCAGGGGCTGGCCTGGGGGCTACATGCCCCTTGGCCCAGCATACCTCTGGCTGTTTTGCACGTTTCTGCTTTACCTTGGGGGGTTTTGACATCATAATAAATTGGACTAAAAATGTGATTTGCTTACTTCCACAATTGTGAGACAATTTACGAAAACTAGTATTCTTACACTATTTCTTTGTGTTATAGCAGGGGTATCAAACTCACATTCACGGAGGGCACATCAGCATTATGGGGCAGTTTATAAGGGCTCATTTACACAGGCGTAGTTCACGCTCCATATTATGCATGTATTTTGTACACGCATAATACGGACAGCTTAACTCCTATTGATTTGCATTGGGTTATTCAGACAAGCATTTTCATACGTGTATTTTACATGTGTGAAAAAAAATTATAGCATGTCCTATTTTGGTCCATATTATGTACCGAGAATACCCATTAAAGTCAATGGGATAGTGTAAATACACAGCGAATATGCATAATGCATGCATATTTACTGCAAATATAGGGAGCTCTATGTACTACGATGGGGTTTCTCCTCTTTAGCATGGAGGTTCTTACCTTAGAGAGTGGCTAGGGTGCCCAGGTAGGGCTGGCAGAGCTGTGCCACCACCTTCTGTGGAGGTGTGCGCCGAAGCTCAGAATCCAAGCTGGCACCTGCTCCCTGTGCGGACATCACTCTGTTGGCGAAGTGCTAGCTGCGTCCTCTGGTCCTTCTGCAGCCAGACCTCGTCGAGCGTCACGTAAAATCACGTTGTGGGCCCGAATTAGTCCACAGACCTTGAGCTTCACACGTGTGTTATAGGATCACCAGGAACATTGTATTTCTGTGGCCTTATCACATGTGTGAATTTGGTCAGTGACAAACTGACTGATTTCACTGCGAGTGTATATATATATTTAACATCAGTTTTTGTGTTAATGTGCAAGTGTCATTCAAGTGCAATCTTTTTTTCATGCGCATTAAAAAAAACGGAAGATTACCCAATTGATGTAATTTAAAACTTTCATTGAAGTCAATGCTTATGTGAAAAAATGGAATGCACTCACATGCCATGCAAGCACATTCGTTTCCTTTTTTTAACACACCCATTGACTTCAATGGATAATTCTGGTATGCTGTGAGTATTTTACGTGACCGTGGTAAAAAAAAAAATAATTCGCACATATGAATATACCCATTGGCTTTAATGGCTCTGAGATCTGTCAGTTTCAAACTCAGTCATCTGAATAAACCCTTAGGCTAGATTCACATGGGCTTTAGCGATTTTACGTTCGCCCGCCGGCGACGTAAACACGCGTGAATGGGCATACAAATCTAATGTTTGTGCACCCCTTCAGATGGCCCTGGCCCGGCGCATATACACTGAGGCAGCAATGCCTTAGCGTACATGCCCCCTGTCTCCCTCTCGCCATCTTTCGGCAGGGGAAGGAGGTGGGATGGGGTGGGAGCTAGTGTGCTGAGCTCCTGCCCCTTATCGCACCCAGCAATAGTAGGGGATGGGGATTGATCTTAGCCCCACCCCCTCCCATTGCAAACAGCTGGCAAGTGGCGGAGAGAAGCAGAGAAGGGGGTGTGAGTTTAGCAGTCACACTGCTAAACTCCCACCCACCTCCCTTCTCCGGCAACTATCATAGGCTCCCATAGGAGTCTATGCAGCCGCCACCAGCATAAAAGCACCCGGCCGGGTGCTTTTACGCTGCAGAAATACACCCATGTGCACTAATGCATTGTAAACCAATGAATCAGAGGGGCAGCGTATATCAGCCGGGAGTGAAAGCATGGCCGATATACGCTCGTGTGAATCCAGTCTTAAAGAGGTTTTGGCACTAAAGAAATGTATCCCCCATCCATAAGCCAAGGAGTAAATGCCTGATTGCTGCGGTCTAACAGCTGGGACCCTTCAAGATCCCACGTACTGTGCAACCTGAGTATCCTATGCATCTAATATAGCAGTGCACATGCACCAGGTTTGGTGTTTTCCCATAGACTTCTATGTAGGAAAAGAAAATGCTTGCAAAAAACGCATAGAATTTGTGGCAAGCCACAAAAAATGTCTATGTAGGAAGCTTACAGTAGATTTCACTATCCAGGCAAACCAAACCATTAGGATATTTCATAAGTTATAGGGACATGTCCGAAGTTTTGATTGCTTGGGGTTGGGGGGCTGAGACCCCCACAAATCGCTACAACAAAACAGCTGAAGGATTCATCCAAGCTTTGTCACTGCTTGCTGGTTGAAAATGGACTGAAAAGAAAGTCTATGGCCCCATCTCCAACTAACAAGCAGTGACAGCACTAGTTCACGCGACCAACTGGGGTCTCAGCAGCTGGACCCCCAGCAATCAAAACTTTTGACATGTCTCCTATGGACAAGGGTGGCACAGTGTTTGGAAGAAAGCAGGCCATGTTTTTTTTAACCCTGGACATCCCCTGTATTTAGCTTCTCGTGAGGGGCTCAGATTTCGGAATTTCCAGGCTCTAGGGACGGCTCACAATATTGGTTTCCACCTTCTGCACAGCTGTTTTTGGCATATATTCTGGTGGAAATTCTCACCAACAGGCTGTGGCACCTGAGTAATGATTCCACTCATTTTCCATGCAGCAATGACGTATGAGTCATAATTAACCATTTATTAAGCACTGACACTGTACAGACGATGAGGGGAGTATTCATATATATGGAGCAATACAGAATATGGACAATAGAAAACAGATAAAGTGTTCAGAAGACTGCAAAGGTCCAAAGCAATGATGTAGATGTCATTGCACAGTACATACTTCTTTTAATAAATGACACAACGTACATGAGAGTCCCAATATGTGTCCTGTATACTTGTATACTTAGCATCAGTCCACTCATTGAAAAAGTTGTAGAGGTGATCAAAAAGAGCAAGCTGATGAAAAGCAATGGTAGTCCACCAGGGTTACACAGGGATTGCCCTATCCACAATGATCGCAACTTAAAAGGGTTATTCAGTGTTAGAAAATCATGGCTGCTTTCCTCCAAAGATAGCACCACCCTGGTCTGTTAGTGTCTGGTATGCAGCTGAGCTCCTATTCACTTCAATAAGTAGAGCTGCAATACCACACACAACCAAGGACAAGGGTGGCGCTGTGTTTGGAAGAAAGAAGCCATGTTTTTTTAACCCTAGACAAGAAGCTGCTTCTTTTTGAACAGCAGCAACACATGTGTACATGGATTGTGTCTGGTATTGTAGCTCAGCTTCACTGAAGTAAATGCGGCTGAGCTGTAATACCACAGTCAAGCTATTTACAGGGGTGGTGCTGTTTTTGAAAGAAACAGCCATGTTTTTCAAAACCTGGATAATCTCTTCAACCAGACAAGAGGAGGGGAAAAGACAAAGACGTGCGACCCTTCTGTCCTGTAAGAAAGGGGAAAGAGGAGAGGAACCCCAAGGGCACCAGACCCTTCTGTCCTGGTATGGGGACTGTGATGGCATTTACCAGTAACAACAAGGGTCCCATTTTTTATTTTTTTTATGGGGCCCGCTCTGCTCTATGTACCGAAGCCTAGTATAAATCAGGCTTCGTTATGAGGGAGAGCCCCGTTACCACTTATTTTAGAGGGTGCATTCACATGTAGCTGATTTGCTGTTGATTTTGTCACCGATCTGCAACAGACTTTCACCCTTTCGATTGAACTCAATTTGAAGGGGTAAAATCTGCTGCAGATCTGCAGCAAAATAGTTAGATGTGAACGCACCCTTAAAGTGGTGTGTATGCATCACATGATCACAGTCTTGGGATGGCTTCACTCTCACGAGGCTTTCTTTCTAGAAGTAGATGATGTCTGCTTAACAACAGAAGAGCTTTCTGATGAGTAAAGTGGAGGCACCTTCACTCCCTTCTGCTTCAGCTGTTGGTGAAATTCCGACCGGTCTGTAATTATTTTCTACAAAAGGTAAAGAGAAACAGAAGTGAATCCTTTATGGGTCTACAGAAATGACATGGACTCTCCTTACGATAAGGTTGGGACATCGACACAAAATTATTGATAGTTGATAGTATTGACTAACGCTGAACAAACTATCAGTTATTGTAAAATATCGGTGGAAAACTATCGATATTTCGATATATCGACTTTTTAAAATGCTGTATAAAGATAAAACAGGTCCAGGGTTAATAAAGCAACACAATCAACAAAAAAAAATTGTTTTCTTTTAAAACTAAACTGTTGAATTTATTATTAACTTCTAACTATTAATAACATCATGAAAATATATTAAAGGGGTTGTCTCGCGAAATCAAGTGGGGTTATACACTTCTGTATGGCCATATTAATGCACTTTGTAATATACATCGTGCATTAAATATGAGCCATACAGAAGTTATTCACTTACCTGCTCCGTTGCTAGCGTCCCCGTCTCCATGGCTCCGTCTAATTTCGCTGGCGGCTTGCTTTCTTAGACGCGCTTGCGCAGTCCGGTCTTCTGCTCTGAGCACGAGCCGCTTCAGTGTGCTCGCCGCTACAGCTCTTCTGCGCATGCGCAGACGAGCTGTATCTTCTCGGGAGCGCGCTGGAGCGGCCATTCTGCTACCATCCTCTGTTAGAGGAAGGTGCAGAAACTGGAGCCGCCCAGCCGAGAAGCCCAGCCCAGCCGAGAAGCCCAGCCCAGCCACCCAGGTAAGTGTTGGGTGACGGACTGACGGGGGTGACGCGTGACTGACTGCCGCTGTGGCCCCGGAGCCTACCGCTGGGGCCCCGGGGCCTACCGCGGGGGCGCCGGTGCCTACCG
The DNA here is from genome assembly GCF_035609145.1 of Eleutherodactylus coqui. NCBI lineage: Eukaryota > Metazoa > Chordata > Amphibia > Anura > Eleutherodactylidae > Eleutherodactylus > Eleutherodactylus coqui. Next base: position 101,109,120 of record NC_089842.1, on the reverse strand, counting down.
CGGGGGCGCCGGGGCCTAGCGCGGGGGCGCCGGGGCCTAGCGCGGGGGACCCGGGGCCTAGCGCGGGGGACCCGGGGCCTAGCGCCGGTTACCTGCTGCCTGGCAGTGGGTGACTGGTCGGCCGCGTTCAATCCCGGGGTCCGGTCGGCGGCTGCGGGGCGTCTGGTTGTCAGGGAGACACAGCTGGTAGCGTCTCGGGAGCGCGCACGTCGGGCTACAGCAAGCGAAGGGAAAAGAGCCGGCGGCCATCTTGGGGAAACTTTTTATAAGTTGCTGAAACGCTGGAACTGTAAGTAGAAACCAGCTAGAAAAGTCATTTACAGGGGGGCTTAGTAATGTATGCTTAATTAGGGGGACTGGGCAAAAAAAAATTTCACTGCTTCCTCGAGACATCTCCTTTAAAGTTACAAATGAAAATAAAAAATTTCAGATGAAACAGATAAAATTTCTTTTCATATACCTAATTTTAATTATCATTGGCTCCAATAATCTTTATCTAATGAGCCAAGAAATATTAATTTGCTTGCATTCTCTCCCTTCGCAATGCTCCTTCGCGCAAACAGAATTTCACCAGCTTTTGAAACCGAAGTAGCAATTACAGAAGGATATTTTCCACCAAGCTGGTGCAAATTGGAGTAGGGTTGATATATTTCCCTCCATATTTTGAAAGGATTGTCTCCTAAACGATCTGGGGGAGACAACTTTTAAGTACAAAGAAAGTTCTGGTGTTGTTCCATCTAATGTTCTTTGTTTTTATTTTTTAGGTTCCAGGTCTCCTCTACAACCTTCGGGTGCATTCACACGAACGTATATCGGCTCGGTTTTCACGCCGAGCCGATATACGTTGTCCTCATCTGCAGGGGGGGGGGGGGGAGGAAGAGCCAGGAGCAGGAACTGAGCTCCCGCCCCCTCTCTGCCTCCTCTCCACCCCTCTGCAATATTTGCAATGGGGAAAGGCGGGACAGGGGCGGGGCTAAGTTCCGCAAATATTAGCATTCAGCATCTAAAAAAAATTAAAAGTTTCTAGAACTTGTTTATAAGTTCATTAGTGCCTTGAGCAAAACTACATCCTGTACCGACACAAAGAAAAGGGCAGAATGTAAAGAAAGAAAATATAGTCACCAGACCACAAGACTCGTTCCTTCTTTACAGAAATCAATATTATATCGCCTTAAACTATCGATGTTACCGATATATCGGACATAACAATATCGATGAAAAGTATCGCCGAAGCATTAGCAATATATCAATATTTTGATATATCGCTTTTCGATGTCCCAACCTTACCTAAAATCACTGAACCATCCTCTATAAAGTCCAGTATTAGAAAAGCGTAAGACCTGTGTATGGACTGTGGTCCATTATATGTATTCTACTATCATACATGGATATTGAGACACGTAACCTTTGGAAGTATTTCCAGGAAAATCAGGAGTTCCATGCTGCACGGTTCTTGGTAGTACAGATTTAAAAAAAACTCTTGGGACCCCCCTTCATTGCCCCTTATGTTACCTGGAATGGGAAGTAGCCATTGTTAGTCACTATAGAGCAAACACTTTGTCATAGAGTCACCCAGGTTGTAGGGAAAGCAGAACCCCTGTTCTATTTTTCACCGTTCTCCCTGTTCTCTATGGCTGCTCCTGTTAGGTTTTAACTGTGAATTCAGAGCAGTAACTGATCCATGGAGATGTTGGTTTTAAAGGGGTTGTCCAATTGTAAACTACTGATGGACTATGGATTGTTGGAAAGGTAGGGGGTCTGCCACCCAGGACCCCCATGATCAGCTGTTTGCTATGTCAGTGTTTTCATGCAATGAGCTAATTTCTGCAGGAAGCAGACAGCTCAGTTTCCACTACAGTGGCCAGGCTTGGTATTGCAGGCTAAGTTTCCAGTCACTTCAATACGATCTGGGCCTGCAATACCAAGTCTGGCTACTGCAGTGAAAATGGAGCTGTCTGCTTCCTGCAGAGATCAACTCAGTTCACATGCACAAAAGGTCTACCAAACAGCTGATTGGCCAGGATTCCTGGGCAACAGACACCTGTCAATCTACTATTGATGACGTATCCTGCTGATAGGCCATTAATAGTTTACAACTGGACAACCCCTTCATTACGGCAACCTGAGGAACATTTCCTCAGACAGAAATCAACAGAGTTAGGCTGGGTAGACACTGCCGTATTTTTAGGTGATGAGCTCTCATTATTCCACAGGCAGCATGGTCTGCATGGAAAAAAAAATCAAGCTTTGGTCTCCGTTTTAGCAGGTTTCCATTTGATTCCAGCATTTGTCGTAGTTGTCCAGTTGGGAATGGTATGTGAATATAGCCCTATACCCTTGATCAGCTGCAGGCAGGTGGGATTGTTGGTCACATGATGGCTGGCAATGGTTCCTGAAAATCTTGCTAGTGCTTTCTAACTTATACCGGTGACCTCAAATCTGTGAAGTTCTGTGTTTTTTTTTTCTCTGCACCAAGTGAGTCTTGGGCTTCTTGCGTATATCATTATTAGGGCCTCCAGAGGCCAAACCATTCATATACCTGGTTGCAGGACAGACTCTATAGCTAAATACTGTAATAAATATTTCACATTCCTGGCAGTCATCTCCTCCGGACACCTGTCAACGGTTTTATATTACCGACGACCATGGTCACTAATATAACAAAGCAAACAAATTAGTTCTCATCTCCAAGTGTACGACAGTAACCCAGAGAGTGGAACAAAAATCTCCTTGAGACCAAAGAGGCACAATGAGTTTATGACCCCCAATATTGCTTAAAAATATCAGGATTCAGGTCTATGTGGAGTGGTACAATCATATGTGTCTATTCACCGTCCAATGTGTATCGGGTGGCTGACCTGCTTGGGTGGGCATTCTCACAATACGAAAGGAGATCCAAGTTGGCTGAGTTTTCAGCAGAGGCTTTCCATCCATCATAAACTTTAAGAGTGCATTCACACTTCTGTTAGGGCGGTCAGTTAGAACTCCATCTCTCTCTGTTCTATTTTTGGAGCAGAAAAGTGGTTAAAACGAAAAGATTTCCGTTTTTTTCCCCATTGATTTCAATGACTTTTAAAAAAAAACAAAAAACCAGAAAACACTTTAATTTGCTTATGTTCTGCAAGGGTGCCTTTTTTAATAGAACAAACAGCACAGTTGGTTGAAGAAAAAAAAACTAGAAGCTAACAGAACAGAAGGAAACTGAAAGTTTTTTGTTTTCTTTTAAACTCCTTGATATCGATGGGGGGAAAAAACTGAAATATTTATTTCTATTTTAACTCTGTTTCTCCACTCCAAAAACTGAACAGAGAGATGGAATTATAACTGACAGCCCAACACAAGAGTGAACGCGCCCTAACAAATTGCATGTGCAATTGGGGGCTGCAGATTACAATCCCAGTGATCTTAATACGACAGTCACTGAAATAAACTCATTTCAGTCTCGCAGCTCCTTCATTCTTGGAATCATTATCGGTCTCCACTAACAAAGCCAACTGATCCAATCTTCTTACAAGCCTCAATAATAAGGCAGAAGGTAAGTCAAATGGGCCCTTCCCTCTTAAACTTGACAAGAAGTCACATATCACTCGACTACAAAACACAATGTAAAAAAGCCTCTCATAATAATATTATAACAAGTTTTCCAGAGACGCCGGGGACGGGGCGTAGGGATGGAAATCACGAGGGGCACATTTACTCATCTATAAAAACTTTTGTTCTTTCATCTTAATTGTAGCAACTTGTATATATATAGTTGGTTTAGACAGTCTCCTTTAAATTAGGGGTGTACAAATATAGAAAGTATAATTTACAAACAAGCCCTCTAGATTGGTGGGCCCAAAAGGCACATTTATAGGAATTTGAAAAAAAGCTTGAAAAGCGCTCATTTGCAGAGCTGAAACGTTGCATTGTATGATGTGCCTTGCTTGGTAATACAGCGTGCTCGAAGAAAGTGCTGATGTCCAATCTTGCTTTTGCTTTGGTCTATACTGGATGGAAGAGGACCCATCCGTCCAGGACGGATCTTGTACTCATGAGACATTAAGGGACGTATGTGCGGCTTCTAAGTTTGGTTATTACATTTGTAGAGGTCTGTCACCGTGAAAGATTCTTAAGCTGGCCATACATTTAAGATAGTAATCAGCAATGGGATAGTTTGTGCTAACAATCCCACCAGCTACCGTACGGATTAAAGTTCTTTTCTGGGATGATGTAAACTAAAGAAATCATGCAATATATTTGCAATTTTCGGATGTGGTCATCTGAAATATTCCAACTGGACACATCTTTAGTAGACCATAGTCTGCCATCAGCCATTGTGAATGGTTGTTCGTGTTAATTTTGTAGGTGATGGTCATCCAAAGTGGCCAAAATCAGCCATTTTGGATGACTTTTCTCTATAAGTGTGGCCACATTTATACAGTATATCACCAATTTACATCAAAAGGTGCACTGTTCAAGCTCTAGATGCCACCTGCCCCCCAAAAGGTATATGTTCATACTGCATATAAATAGCCATATTATACAGCATGGTGCCCAAAATAATAGTGCCAACCCATATGTTAGCAAAATATCCCTTCCATGCAGTTGTTAAATAGAAATACTATACAGTGCTGCCACGACCACACAGTGACCAAATAATACTAATATACAGTGCTGAGATAACAGCTCCATACATAAAGTAACTAATTACAATACTACACAATGTCTAAATCAAATGCCTATACTATAATGTGCCAGTCACCAGCCTTGGACAGCAAGCCACCGTGTGTAGTATCTGTGAGACTGCATTACTCTCATACCCCTTAAATCAGGCTTGTCTGTAGCCATTTAATTTCTACTTTTTAGGGGGATAGCAGTCACTGGCATAACTATAGGGGATGCGGTTGCACCCAGGCCCAGGAGCCTTAGGGGGCCCATAAGGCCTTTCTTTTCTATATAGGGAGCCCAGTACTATGACTAAAGCATTATAGGTTGGGGTCCTGTTACAGGTTTTGCATTGGGACCCAGGAGCTTCAAGTTACGCCTCTGCGTTAAGAGGTTAAGAGAGGTTGGGGGCCCCCCCAGGATAAACTTTTGCACCTGGGCCTGTGAGCCTTAAGCTGCGGCCCTACGGTCCTATCCTCCTGCCCTTATGTTAAGAGTATGCGTTTCCCTTCAAAAGGTTTAGCCTTCCTCCTGCGTAAAGCAAAAGGTTCAAGTGTTGCATTGTAAACTGCAAGCTAAAGTTAACCTGTGTGTAGTTCAAGTTGGCAATTGTTAAAGAGAACCTGTCACTGGGCTCATGCCCCCAAATGATAGGCAACATGAACCCGAGACAGGTATGCCCATTACCCCATTATGCTGAGGCATTTCAGAAAAGACACACTTTGTAGTTTGACTGAGAATGGAGGTCCTAGCCAAAGAGGTGGGCCGCACCAGCCTTTCCCCACCCAGTATGTTTACTGACCGCTCTCTCCCTACAGTATACACAGGAGAGAGAGAGCTGTCAGTTAGCATGCTGCAGGCAGGGAGAGGCTGGTGCGGTCCACCTCTTTGACTCGGAGCTCAATTCACTGTCAAACTACAAAGTGTGCACCCTGGATAGAATTGGTGTGGGACCGCAGATGAAGCAGCGAATTATGGCATTATACCAAGATCCCTCGGCCAGGATAAGGGGGAATGAGGTGCTGTCGGAGGCTTTCCGGGTGGCGAATGGTACCAGGCAGGGCTGCCCGCTGTCCCCCTTCTTGTACGTCCTGACCATGGAGGCTCTTGCTAACGCCATCTGCAGCAATGAGTCCATTTAGGGGTTCAGGGTCAGCGCCATGGAGCACAAAATTGCGCCCTTTGTGGACGACCTGCTCCTCTACTTGTCCAATCCCCAAGTCAGCTTGCCGATCCTGCTTAAGGAGTTTGAAAAGTTCGGGAGAGTTAACAATTATAAAATCAATGCGCAAAAGTCAGAGGTGTTAAACGTCTCGCTCCCACAGGCTGAGGCCTCGCACCTAGAGGCCACGTTCCCCTTCTGATGGAGTGGGTCCCATATCAAATATCCAGGTATCCAACTACCGACCGACATCTCCCAGGCCTTCAAACTTAATTTTGTCACTTTTGCAACAAATCTTGAGCGAGATCTAGGTAGATGGGGGCCCCTGTTTCTCTCTTGGAGTGGAAGGGTAAACGTAATAAAAATGGACACGTTGTCCAAATTCCTTTATCTGTGTCAAACAATCCCGATTAGACTACCGAGGCTGTACCTAAAAAAAAAACTGAGGTCCTTAATTACGGATTTTGCTTGGAGGAGACATAAGTCACGTATGTGCTTCTCACTCCTGGCAGGTAAAAAGCGAAGGGGGAGGTGGGGGGGGGGGGGTTGGGTCTCCCAGACTTTTACCTTTATTACAGAGCCAATATCTCCAACTGTGTACTGGACATTCTCAAAAATAGGGCCTTGAAGCTGTGGGTGGAGGTGGAGCATTTGGGAGATTCGGACGGACTATATGGGGCCTTCGGGATTCCCCTGAAATAGATCAAACTTCTGCCTAATATGTCCCCATTCTGCCTTCAACTCATTGAGACGTGGGTAGGGTTCGCGGCCGCAGGTGAACTTGTTACAGTACCGGGTCCATTCACCCCACTAATCGCAAAACCGCAGTTTGAAGCTACGCTTAGATACCCCACTCTTCTGGCTCTCCTGACCAACCCAACTGAGAGACGTCCTAATGCAGTCCAGCTTAAAACCAATATCTGACATTTTAGGAGAGCATCCATCACGGCCGGGGGCTTGGCTTCAATACTTGCAGCAGAGAGGATTTGTGAACACGCTGACACCTAGGGATCTAACTGCGCCCCTTACAGCCTTTCAGCAATTGTGTGCCTCCTCTTCATCTCTGAGACACATGATCTCAAGGCTCTACAAGCTGTTGCTGGCCCGAAACGCAGGGGAGGAGACCCCAAGATTTATGGGGAGGAAGAGCTGGGTGGGGCCTTTCAGAGGAGAGTTGGTCAAAAGTGTGGACTCTAAAGGCGCATTTACATGGGCCGATGATTGCTCAAAGATCGCTCAAACGACAGTTTGAGTGACAGCTTTGAGCGATCATTTTGCATAAACTTTTAAGTAGGTACTCAGCTACTTAAAGGGGTTGTCTCGCGAAAGCAAGTGGGGTTAAAGGGGTTGTCCCGAGGCAGCAAGTGGGTCTATACACTTCTGCATGGCCATAATAATGCACTTTGTAATGTACATTGTGCATTAATTATGAGCCATACAGAAGTTATAAAAAGTTTTATACTTACCTGCTCCGTTGCTGGCGTCCTCGTCTCCATGGTGCCGACTAATTTTCGCCCTCCGATGGCCAAATTAGCCGCGCTTGCGCAGTCCGGGTCTTCTCCTCTTCTCTATGGGGCTCCGTGTAGCTCCGCCCCGTCACGTGCCGATTCCAGCCAATCAGGAGGCTGGAATCGGCAATGGACCGCACAGAAGCCCTGCGGTCCATGGAGACAGAGGATCCCGGCGGCCATCTTCAGCAGGTGAGTATGAAGACGCCGGACCGCCGGGATTCAGGTAAGCGCTGTGGGGGTTGTTTTTTTAACCCCTGCATCGGGGTTGTCTCGCGCCGAACGGGGGGGGGGGGGGTTTAAAAAAAAAAAAACCCGTTTCGGCGCGGGACAACCCCTTTAAGTACTTCTGTATGGCCATATTAATGCACTTTGTAATATACATCGTGCATTAAATATGAGCCATACAGAAGTTATTCACTTACCTGCTCCGTTGCTGGCGTCCCCGTCTCCATGGCTCCGTCTAATTTCAGCGTCTAATCTCCCGATTAGACGCGCTTGCGCAGAAGGGTCTTCTCCCATCTGTTCGGTCTGGCACGAGCGGCATTCTGGCTCCGCCCCTTCTGCGCGTCATCGCGTAGCTCCGCCCCGTCACGTGTGCCGATTCCAGCCAATCAGGAGGCTGGAATTGGCACGAGTGATGGGGGCGGAGCTACTATCGGGAGACAATACTATCAGCACTAACCGTGGAGAACTGCTGATAAGGCTGAATGATTATTTTTAGGTTGGACTGAATTTAATGATCAGTTAGTTTGGACTGAATTTAACGATGGCCGCACGTTTAGATGCAACTATTATCACTAAAACGATTGCCTTTTAGCAATTTTTTCTTAGTGATCATTGCTCCGTGTAAAAGGGCCTTAACTCATAAACTCTCTTCTGCATGTAAGATCCCAAACCTTAAAGGGGTTGTCCCGCGCCGAAACGGGTTTTTTTTTTTTTTTAACCCCCCCCCCCCCGTTCGACGTGAGACAACCCCGATGCAGGGGTTAAAAAAACAACCCGCACAGCGCTTACCTGAATCCCGGCGGTCCGGCGTCTTCATACTTACCTGCTGAAGATGGCCGCCGGGATCCTCTGTCTCCGTGGACCGCAGGGCTTCTGTGCGGTCCATTGCCGATTCCAGCCTCCTGATTGGCTGGAATCGGCACGTGACGGGGCGGAGCTACACGGAGCCGGCATTCTACACGAGCGGCCGCATAGAAGACTGCAGAAGACCCGGACTGCGCAAGCGCGGCTAATTTGGCCATCGGAGGGCGAAAATTAGTCGGCTCCATGGGAACGAGGACGCCAGCAACGGAGCAGGTAAGTATAAAACTTTTTATAACTTCTGTATGGCTCATAATTAATGCACAATGTACATTACAAAGTGCATTATTATGGCCATACAGAAGTGTATAGACCCACTTGCTGCCGCGGGACAACCCCTTTAACTTTAAAATAATATCAAGGTGGCATAGGACCAGCTCCAGAAGATGTTTCCCCCCAGGTCTTCTCTACCTGCTGGAGATGCAATAACAGTAGAGGCACAATGACTCATATATGGTGGGAAAGCCCACTGTTGGCGATCCTATGAAAGGAGGTGACAATTCTTTATAACCACATCTGTTATGCAGGGGTGAGGATGACCCCACAATTGGCCCTGCTTTCACTGTTCCCAGGATCTGTGAGGGACCACAGGTTATGTCTCCTAAAATTCTTTATAATTGCAATTAGGAGAATCATTCCAAGGCTGTGGCGCTCCACGACTATTCCAGTTAGGGGAATGTGGGTGGGGGAATTTCACACCCTCATGCACTACGACAAGTTAGGGACTGATGACCCTAAAACCTGGAAAGTGACCTACAGGACATGGCACGTTTGTGTAGCTTTCAGGACCACTGACAGGTTAAGGAACTGTATAGCATTGGGAGTGATCTGATAAATGGTGGTTCAGAATCTTTAGCGGGTCGAAATGGGACCGGCTTGGCAGATAAGCCAGCAAATGTGATGCAAGATGGGATTCCCAGGCCGCCCCCCCCCCCCCTCCTTTACCCACCGTTACATGCGGTTGGAGTCTGTGGTATCCGTTCATATGTGCAGTCTTTGTTTGTTTGCAGTCACTCTTCCCCAATCTGGTCTGGGTTGAGTGAGTGGCTTTCATTATTAATCTGTATTGAACAAGTAGCTCCTCCAAATTATCGTATGGCCCACTACATTCTACTAGGGTCTGCGGTCTACGGTGCTTGTGCCTGGCCTGCAGTCTATCAGGTGTTGCATTACTGGCTTCCTTTTCAGTGAATAATAAACTACAAAGTGTGTTTATTGTGACACATGGCAGTGCTTCAGAGAAGCACATACATGGTGGTTCTGGGCATACCTGTCCCTGATTCATACTGCTCGTGGTTCAGCCAGCATGAACCCAGTGACAGGTCCCCTTTAAATCTATCATACCCCATATCTATCTAGGACTCCTAATTCTGTTAGCCAGCTGGTGACTTGGTAACATACTCACTGCTGTGAAAAAAAAAATTAATGGAATGTTTCAGGGCTCATTCACACGGGCGTATTATCACCGCATATTGCGCACGTGTATATCACATGTGTAATACGCAGTGAATAGAGTCAATGAAAGTAAATGGATTTTCATTGATCCATTCGCACTTGCGCATAATCATTATGTCTGTTATGTGCGTAAGAAAAATCATAGCATGCTCTATTGTATTGCATATTACACACCTAACAGCCCTATTGTTCTCTAGAGGTGCATATAATATGCAATGCATACACAAGTACTAGCGCAGCAGTTCAGCTTTTCACGCATGTTGCTAAAAAACATGCTATTGAATAAAAAAAAAAAAAAAAAAGGACAGGAAGAACATCATTCTAGGCTGTTTTAACCGCTTCCCATTTTGTTTTTATTGCGTGCGTAACATATGCAACACATACACAGGCATACACGATCATACGCAGGGAAAATTGAACAATGCACAGTTCAGTACTGTTGTATCTTGTCTCCACCACAGTATGGATGGAGACAAGGGTTAGCCAGCTTGGCAGCTACACTGGCACAACACAGACATGACCATGTGACCATGTGAATATGGCCTTATAGTCACATATACAGACCTGCACCCCCTTACCTGCATAGTTTCCAGCATTTCATGGTCTGAGATCTCTACCTGTGGACCCTTGAATCCCGGGGCCGTGTATGCTGCCTGTATTATCTTACTGCGGAATCTTTCAAACTGAAAGGCAAACATGAATGATAAAGTAGAAACCAACATAGATGGTGTCATCCTGGACACAGACATTAGATTGCTGGATGATAACTATGCATTCCACCTGCAATTATATATATTTGTGTGTGCTGATAGACTGCCCCCTATGTCTGCCTATTTCACCTCATACTATTGAAAGGACATGAAGATTTCTGGGGGGAGTCTGCTAAACAATGGCAGTCTCTCCACCTCAAAAATACTGGAATAGTGAAAATATACATTAATCTAGAATTAACTGCCCCCCAATATTTTTGTATTTACAATGGAGCTATGAGATATCTGACATGCTTTTAATATAACTTGGTATAACTATTTTATCTCCAAATTATTTATTACCCAAACCTATTAAGTTATTTCTGTCTACAGTATTTTTAACCCATGAGAAGCTAGAAAGTGAGCAAATACTGTATGTGTCTGTCAATGTAGGAAAGGTTAAGATCGCCATCTTGTGGTTTAAATTTGAGTTGCAGTAAACCATGTGCAGTAAACCAGGTTATTACTTGTGCATACAAGTACTGTTTCCCTTAAAATAAGACCTACCCTGAAAATAAGCCCTAGCACGATTTTTGAGGATTTTTTAACTATTAACCCTACTCCAAACTTAAGCCCTAGCAACAGTTAATTAAAAAAGTTAATTTAAATCGTGTCCAGGCAGCTATACATGTAAAAGAGTGAAATCTTTTGGAGCAAAAATTAATATAAGACACTGTCTTATTTTGGGGGAAACAGGGTAATAACTTGCAATCACTGAAACCGGCCTTATACTTACTGAAACAGGAGGGTAAACATGTGCACCAACCTCAGCATCGTTTAGGAGCTTTGATGATCGGCTTCTGAGCTCAAGTATTTTGGCCAAAATCCAACTAATACCTTGCATCTATTATGTATTAAACGTCAGGGGATCCTAGGGTGACAGTACCAATGTGGTTCACTTTTTAGGGTGCAAGGCAGTCCGCCGAACTGTTATGGCGTCATTATTAGGTTGCTTGTTTGCATGGTGGACTACATGTATCAGGGTGGTCTGACACTTTGCATCTACTCTGTGCGAGAGTATACACCAAGCAGCCACTCCCCTCTACATAGGAAGTTGTGCGAGTGGCTGTCTCATCGTTGTCCTCCACAGGTGTAATTGGCTCCCTCCCTGTATGCGGAGGTTGGTGCACATGTTTGCTCTCCAGTGTCAGTAAATATATGTCCGTTTTCAGTGATTGATTGTTTTTATATTACCCTTTCTGAGATACAAGCAATAACTTGCAACCCAGCCAAGGGTTAGTTATAGTGGGTACTGATGTAGCAGTCATATTGGGTCCTGTTGCTCGAGGAAGCCCAAAGGCCCTTCTGCCACATAGAAGACTCCAGTATAATAAATGGTACATGGTGCTAATGATGGGGGAGATGCTAATATTGTTCAGTAAGGTAAAGGAGCTACAATATATACCCCTGCTGTCCACACATGTTCTTGGTGAACACCATGAATGTTTGCAGAGCATGCTCATATAACCGATTGGCAACACAGGGAGAAGATGAAACTTACTGCCAAGTTCCACCACTGATTGATCACAAGGTGTCACACTGCTGAGGCTGCCATCAACCTATTGTCAGTGAAGCCTAACAAAACAGCCTGTCCAAAGCATTGGTCTGTCCATTGGATTGAATTCTGTATTGCATGTAAAATATGATTCTATCCATCTAAATAAAGTCTGTGTTTCTCTTATTGTGGTTAAATAACATGCTGTACATCCATGTGATATGTGCAGCCAATCACTGACCTCAGCAGGGGTACAGAGTATAGTTGTGTCCCAGAGGTCCCTGCTGAGTTGTATTTCACCCAGCCATTCTGAGGAAGGGGCTACATCCTGGAAATGGGTAAATGTGCCGGTTTTATGTCAATTAAGAGATTAGTCAGGTTTTTATCCTGGTCTCTAGAGCCTTTATTTGCTCATAGAGTTGCACCACTTGCCCAGTTTTCTGGATTTTATTTTTCTCGGGACCATAAGAGACTTGGTACCTGCTTAACTAAGTAGGACCGGGAAGCGTGAGCTACAGTGAAAGGTGCTGATGGAGAGGCTGAGAAGGGACCAAGAGATGCATCTGCAACCTGGTGATGACATGCTAGTCAAAGAGAAAAGACTAAAAGGGAAGTTTAGTGACCGGTGGGAAGCAGAACCCTACTGAGTTATGAAACAAGTCTTTCCTGATGGCCCCAAGTGCAAGCTGAAAGTTGTGGTGCTTGCCCATGGTTCCTGCACTGAAACACGTTGAAGGTTTGAAGAAACACCACAGCAATCCAAAATACCACAATCCAACCCAGTGACTGACACTGAGCATGAACTGTCAGAAGAGTGGTGGGCACCACCCAGAACATCCATGGGAATATTTAAATTATAAAATTCTGGCCACATATAGCCACCACTAGAGGGCGCTTACTACATACAGATTATATACAGTGGCTACAGGATGTCTGAAGTTTATCATTTAATTCTGCAGTTGTACTGAGAATATGAAGTTCTGTATGACCAACCATTATGACTATTTTCAGTCTGATAATGGCAAATGATATGACCTATTACTCTGTATGTGCATTTTTCACAATTCAAGTCATACAAATTCATGCCGAAAGATGCAATTGAGTAATACTGAAACTGAGTACATGACACAATCTCACCAACATGGCGCCTCTACTGCATCCATCTCCTGTATTTCCTCTAAGCTGAGAAATTTACAGTTTAAAGGCACATTTTATGGTGACGTCTTTTTAAGCTAAGATAATGTCTGGCAAAATAATTGATGATGACTCTTACCCTGGTCTGCAACATCTCCAAAGCCACCTTGACATGTTGCTCAGATAATGCCAAGTCCTCGGCCTTGGTCTTTATCTGACTTCTCTCCTTCTCCTGCTTCTTCACCTCTGTCTGATATTTGCTTATCTCCTTCTGCAGTTTCTGAACTTCATTCTTTAATGCCGCAATCACCTCGTTCCTCCTCATTACCTCAGATTTCAGTTCACACATCATCTGCAATGTAACATATATTCAGTACTAGGTGCTGAAATTGTGGTATCAATCTTTCATAGAGGTTGACATCAAGGTTTCTAGTCTTAGATGGTGCCTGTTTTACCTCTATTAGGACACTTTACAGTTAAAAAAAAAAGCTTTTCTCTTTTTGGAGGACCATCCGTCTTCTTAAACTGTATGTAATACTTCATCTTCTCTGCATTTATTAAATGTGTTTCTCACTTAAAGGGGCTAAAGAAAAAAAATCATAGAAAGAGTCTATACTTATTGGTATACCAATACCTATTACTTACTGGTATACCAATACAAAATACAAGGGTAGGTATAGACACCACATCCCTCAGCATGCAGATGGCCAAATTACTATATGGAGGAGTATTGCACAGGTGTAATACACTGATGAACAACTGCTCACATGCTTACCACATATTGAGGGTAGGGGGGAGGTTAGTGGCTGCTTAGCCGGTGTGTTTCACTTTTGAGGTGCAGGGTAACCCACCGTCTGAATTGTGTGTGCCGTCATTAATAAGTTGTAAGCCTGAGTGGTGCACTACATGGTTCAGTGGGACTGGCACCCTTTGTATGCCTTATCTATGTGCAAGTATAATATTAAGCAGCCAGCTTTTCCTATATATGGTCGCGTGTGTGCTTGTTCATCAGTATATTGCACCTTTGCAATGCTCCTCCATGTAGCAATTTGCCCATCTGCATGCTGAGGAATGTGGTAGCTATACCTGCCCTTAAATTTTGTATCAGCATAGCATCCAGTATGGTCGCCTTCCATGATTTTTTAATTGAAATGTTCTTTCTCTGTGATTTGACCCCATTCCCAATTATTGGGGATTGTGAACAACTCCTATGAATAAATACATTACTTGACTCTATAGTTCTTTTGCTGGCGGCACCAATCTATGAGCATAAAGGATCCTTTTACGAAAGGAAGGCAAGAATAATCAGTGGGATGATGTTAACTAATCCCATTATGAGGGCTGTCGGTTGGGAAACATTGCCTGCACATCATTTGTGATACCTCTTGAAGACTGCAGTTCTCCTGCTCCAAGGATGCCATCAATTCTTCATGTTTCTTTTCTTCTCGCAAACTTGAAAACTTAAAAAGGAACATGAAGGTACATTTATAAACTATGGCAAGAACAAGAGACCAATGCTTGCACCATATTCGTAACAGTGTAGAATTAAAGAGGTTGTCTACTTTTGGCGATTCCTACTCCCCCGGACAATTCAGCCGTAATCAGTGGGTAAACCTGGCAGTAAGTGTTCAGTTTACCTGTAGCACCACTACATAGTAAGTCAAGTATTACACAGGGTCCATTCAAATCAATGGGTGGTCTGTGTAGTGCAGGAAAAGACAGGTCCTCCAGAGGGAGATGATTTTGTAACCTCTCTACACTGTCCAAAAGATGAGAATCCTGAATAGAGGACCCCCTTTTAGAATTTCCTAACAGGGTATATCCAAATGGATTTTCTAAACTAGACAACACCTTTAAAAGAAGTTACGAAGCTTGTCAGGTTAAATCAGCGGAGAGAGAAGTGCGGTTTTGCAGATCTGTTACTGTCCCTTTGGTCAGACATCAATACACCATAAACCTCTATGGGGAGAAACCCCTTTTAATAGGTGGTAATTTAATGTCTGTGGCCAGACAGATTTGTGGTGGCATTATACGAAGCTTCGATGGAAGCTTACACTGTTTTCCGAACAATGGGGCAACCATCATTAATTCAGGTTCTGTTGGACATGACCGTTAACGGATGATATATGATGCTGCATTCCCATCTCAGCTGAGTTATGTCATGGCTATAGCAACTAAACGTGGCATGCCAGAGCAAAGGATGGCATATGTCTTGATTGTGAACCATCATCCATGTGGTTTTAGACTAAATGCTGAAAACATTCATACCTCCTAACTTTTTGGACTCCCAAACTCCCAGTGAGGAGGATGGGGGACACGAAACCCCAATTCTCAGGATCCGTAGGGGTCTCAGTGGTCAGACCTCCACTAATCAGCAAGTTATCCCCTATCCACTGGATAACAGCGAACGTGATCCTGGTACAAACCCTTAAATGCAAATCTATTTCCCAGGTCAAAAAGAGGGATATTTAAGGAGCAAACAGGGACAGAGGGATTAGGGTCAAAAGCAGGGACTATCCATTCAAAGTAGGGACACTTGTGAGATATGCATATTACAATACAGAATATACAAAAGATAAAATGAAGTGTGTTTTTTAGCCACATAACAGGTGAAGATGGTGCTGATTATACTACGACAGATAATGACTGTTCTTGTCCTTAGAACAATTCTGCAATGACTGTATACAGTGACCATATGATGTGTAGTTGTATAGGGCTCAATGCCTGAACAGGTTTACCATCAAGACCGTGGCTCACTACTTCTGAGGGTCCTAGAGTGCTCAGGGATCCAGGAGTAGAAGGGGGCTTGGGCTGCTGGGTCAACAAAGCTGTCAGGCCCCCTGATTTTAATACCATTTAACAAATTAAAAAATACATCTTCATCTTCCCTGTTGCTCCCTGTCAGTTGCACTCGGCTGTCCCCACTTATTTCCCAGCTGTTTGATCATGTATGTATCACACTATCGCTATGACCATTCCCTGGCCTGAAGGAATGTTTGCAGCGATCGTTTGCCCTGAATGTAAAAGGGAGCAAATAGGGGCATATAAAGGTGGCAAAAGATGGCATCTATATGTAAAAAGCGCTAAATGTGGCATCTATATGAAACAGGAAGCAAGAGGTGGCATATCTAAAACATGTCAGTGATTAAGGGTGTGTTCACACATTGCAGAAATGTTGCTGATTTTCCACAGCGGAAACTCCATAGTGGAAAAGTTTACTATCAAAGTGAATGGGATTAAAGCAATTCCTCTTAACAAGTAGTGTAAAAAAGAAAAAACTGCAGATTTTCTACTGTGGAAATCAATTCCATCATTGCTAAGGTGCTGGCTGCCGGCTCATTATAATAACTATCATGACAGATGCAGAGATAGGAAGAGGGGCCCACTGGGACTCTACCGCCCGAGGGCCCACATAGACCTGGAGCCGGCTCTGACCATTGTGACTGCCACCTGTGTACCTTCTTGGACATGGCTTGTATCTGAATTCCTCTCTCCTTCAGTTCTCTCTGTAAAGCTTCTTTATCAGAGACAGATTTTCGGAGTTTAGACTCGTGGGACGAAACGGCTTTCTGCAGGGAGGAAATGACTCCTAAAATAGTGAAAATACAAGAGATATGCAGTTATAGTGACTGAGGAGATCCACAAGTTCCTTCCCCATATAACTGGAAGCCAATGCTATAAACAGCATGTGATGGCTATGGGGTCTTGGTAAGAAAAAAGTAGATCAGAGCTTCAAGTATCATTTATGAAAAACGAATCCAACACAATATATTTTTTTCTTGTGTCCATTCTGTATAGAGGTTGTCCCAGAAAGTTCAGTTGCACCACGTCATATTTTGGTGCCAGACCACAATAGGTCGGGCCAGAATCACCCATTCAAGTCAATTGGTCCGTTAAAAAAAAAAAACAGGATGCACTCACACTTGGATATGTGGTTTACATCACAGGATGACAAAATGTGCAAGACAAGGGGAAAATGCATCAGCCACTATTGGAAGTTAAATAGATTCAAAATATGGGGCATAGATGATCTTAAAAACGGTTTCTTGAGTCCAGCAATTTTCTTGTTTATACTATGGTCTTCCTTCTCTGTGGTGCTCAGCTTCCCCATGGCATTTCCATTGAGAGGACGGAAGGAGCCATTAGCTGAGCATGCATCTATTCGATGAGGGGTGCTGCAAGACCCCTCTGACAGCAGTTTATCTCCCATCTCAGGAATGCACAGTATCTCTTACCCCCAAGACTGATGTAAAGAAGACCCCTTACACATAACATGGAAAGTTGACCACTTTAAATTGTTGGGTTCTGATGACTTTCCTCTTATGAGAATGGCCAGTTTTTGTTTACATTGCCCCATTAATGTGGTTTCGACTTGCGAGAGGGCAGCCAATCATTGTGCACAGCCATGACATCAGTGAGGTCCATACATCACTACTTGGGGCAGTACAACTTTTTTATTATTTCAATGCAAATGAGTGATGGAATAATCCTCCACAGCGCCAACTACTGGAATGGTAGCTGCCATATCAATAGGTGGGTATGAACACCACTGGCTAATAAAATGCTGACAGGCAAATTCTGTTGGGAAGTAGTATATACCTGACTTTATGCATTTCTGTATCAGTTAGTACGGCCGCTGGCAGCTATTTTTTTAGTTGATTTGTGCTTTTTCTGAGTTTTCTTTTTAATGTCAGTATAGGGACTCAAAAAAAAATAAAAAGACCCTTGACATGGGTTGCAAAATTGCATATTGGGGTTGTGCGGTGCAGGATTTATCATAAGGGACATCAATAACAGGCTGTAAGCCTGCATGGTGCACTACATTTATCAGTGGGATTGGCACCCTGTCTATGCCTTATTTATGTACAAGTATAATACGAAGCACCCACTCCCCCCAATATGTGGTAGGTGTGCAAGTGCCTGTTCATTGGTATTTTGTACCTGCGCTATCACCCACATATAGCAATTTTCCTGTCTGCATTCTGTTGGGAAGTGGTGTTCATATCTGCCCTTCTATATCTTTGTATCAGTTTATTGATAAGTATGGCTGCTGCCATTAAAGGGGTTGTCTCGCGAAAGCAAGTGGGGTTAAGCACTTCTGTATGGCCATATTAATGCACTTTGTAATATACATTGTGCATTAAATATGAGCCATACAGAAGTTATTCACTTACCTGCTCCGTTGCTAGCGTCCTCGTCGCCATGGTTCCGTCTAATTTCGGGGTCTTCTTGCTTCTTTAGACGCGCTTGCGCAGATCCGTCTTCTCCCTTCGGCTCCGCTCGGCAGCATCGGCGATTTGGCTCCGCCCCCTTGTACGCGTCATCGCGTAGCTCCGCCCCCGTCACGTGCCGATTCCAGCCAATCGGGAGGCTGGAACCGGCACACATCATGGGGCGAATTGAATGGATTTGGTTTTTTTTAGTGGTACATTCCAATAGGTGGCGTTGTGAAGGATTATTCCATCCCTCATTTGCATGGGCTTTTCCCAAGGAACATTGCATGGCCTATATAAGACTCCATTTGTAGCGCCCTCCACAAGAAGAGACATTAGCCCCATGGACTATTGTTTTTCCACAAATACATGTATTCAAAAAGGGGGGTTCCAGAATTAGAACAAGATGACTGCTCTTTTTGTAGAAGCGTAGAGGCCTTATAGTGGTGATCTCTATTAGAGATGAGCGAGCGTACTCACTAAGGCAAAATACTCGAGAGAGTATTGCCTTTTTCGAGTACATGCCATCTCGTCTCAAAAGATTCTGGTGCCGGCGGAGGTGAGCAGTGAGTTGCGGGAGTGAGCATGGGGGAGCGGGGGAAGAGAGAGAGAAACCTCCCCCCGTTGCTCTCCCCCGCTGCTCCCCCCCCCCCCCCCCCGCCGGCACCCAAATCTTTTGAGACAAGCAGGCATGGGCTCAAAAGAGGCAATACTTGCTCGAGTATTTTGCCTTAGCGAGTACGCTCGCTCATCTCTAATCTCTATCCATGACCATCATCATATTTAGCAAGATAGAAAAACATGGAAAACCAACTTTGTTTTATATTTATGGTGGTTACCACAGATCTGTTGTTACCTTTTGACATCTCATAGTCCTTCCTTAGGATCTCTAGGTCGTCCTGTAATTTCTTGATGAGTTGAATTTTGTGTTCAGGTTCATCTATAGACACATGAGACATTTCTTCATCTTGTTTTTCAGCTACAAGATGCCCACTTCTATCTTCTGATGTGATGTCATCAATTAAAATCTGATTGAAAATTAACACAACATCTCCAGGTTGTCATTGGAAACACTCAGCAAGCCTTTTATCAGATAAACCCCTATCAGTAGAGATGAGCGCGCATACTCGAGCGAGTATTGTCCTTAGCAAGTACCTGCCTGCTTGTGAGAAAAGATTCGGGGGGCAAGGAGCAGCGGGGGGGGGGGGGGGAATCTCTCTCTTTTCCTCCGCCCCCCCCCCCCCTTGCTCCCTCCTGCTCACTTCCGCAACACCGCTCACTCCTGCCGGCACCCGAAATCTTTTCTTCTGAGCGGGCAGGTACTCGCTAAGGACAATACTCGCTCGAGTATTTGCCCTTAGCGAGTATGCTCGCTCATCTCTACCTATCTGCTTAACCAAGTTTGTTAAACAGTTAGTTTCTCCTACATTACAGAACCTGTACAATCTCTGGTATTTTTCAACAATTAGTAAAACTATATTGTTCTCATTTTTACTCTTTTTTTAGGCCCCTAGGGGACAACAATTTGCAAAGCTTTGATGTCATAGCATTGCATCATACTGCAATCGGGCAGGCATTCTATCAAGTCACCCCAAAGGAATGCCCCCAATTTCAGAAGGCCCCCGGCTGTCATGACACCCGCACTGTTCCCTGCGATCTCCTCTCAGGGGGTCGTACCGGACCCCAAACATTGTTCGGGGCATTTAAATGCTGCTGTCAGAATTGACAGCTGCATTTAAAGGGTTAAGAGCTCTGGTCGGCCTTTCAGCTGAGTGGAGCTGTTGCCGCTGGGTGTCGGCTGTAATAAACAGTTGTCGCCCGCGTTGTATGACGGGAGGTCACTCACTATCTCCCATCATACATACCCCGACCCTGCGGGACATAAATGTACGCCCTATAGCTGGAAAGGGTTAAGCTCGTTGAGGAGCGTGAATGACTAAATGGCTAACAACAACTTGTATATGTAAAATGTGATCAAAACTGGACACACACTGTAATGTTATATCCCAACTAGAAGTCGAGGTCTTAATTTTTTTCTACGTTTCAAACATTTGCCCCATGCTCAGAATTGGCGTCTCCTTGTTTGTAATCACACACACAATTTGTGGCTTTCTGCTCCATATAGAGGAGAATTGAAGCTGTACAGTGTGGATACAATTTTACCAAAATTCACACAGCACTAATCCTGTTGTGCAGCTATAGTCTGAGGACACACTTTTTCATCACCATCAACTTTTCGTCATGTTCCTCTAACCATTCTTGAACAAGTTTTGCAGTTTGACAGGAGCATTACCTGGCTGGAAAAAGCCCCAACCATTAAAGAATACAGGTATCATGAAGGGGTGTACTTGGTCTGTACAATATTTAGGTAGGTGGTTCATGTCACAGTAACATTCACATGAATGCAGGACCCAAGGTACATCATGACTTATTACCTCTGTTTCCATTAGTATATCTTGGCTTTTTCTCTGCGTCTCAGACACATTTTCTGCCGAGGGTGCAGCAGATGCACTTCTATCTGAACTTGTCAATGAATTTTTATGGATAGATCCCGATTGTGATTTTCCTTCTGTTATATCTGCGGGGTGTTCTTCAAAGACCAAAAAGTCATTCTCCACGTATGAGTTTAGATGCTCAGACTGGTCTATAGATGACTTGTACAAGAAAATAAATTGTTAGCAAGAACAAAATACTCTGTGTTATGCAGTAGGCTGCATGCATCTGTCTGGAGGGGTAAATCCATTGTAATTGGAATCAATGAAATATAACAGAGCCAGGATCATCTGAAGCCTAGCTTCTCACCATGTGGTACATCTACCCCGGGAGGCACACACCATGTGTCTGGTAGTTCTTGCATAGTTCTCATCCCACTGTAGGTAGGTACAACCTCAGCTTTCCTAGAGTTCTGAACCGAAATCCATCAAGCTATGTAGCAATATGTCAGTATGTAAGTTGCACTCACTAATGAGGTAAAATGGCTAAACAGGAGTCTTGGAAAGTGTAATTGTAGCCATAATTGTTGTTATCCTGCTTACCCAGAAAAACAGCTGCGTGGCTACAACTACAGCTCCAGAAACAGCGCCACATTTGTCCATGAGTTATTTTTCGGTATTGCAGCTCACGTTCATTAAAGTAAATAGGACTGAGTTGGAATACCACATACAACCTAAGGACAAGTGTGCCACATCATTTTAGAAAAAAAACAGCCACGTTCTTTCTAATCCTATACAACTCCTTTTATGTGACGGAACGGCTCCCTAGAAGCAATTAATATTAATGGAGTTTCACTCTAACAAAAGTTTTCTCTCCTGTGCCATGGGTCAAGAACGATGGAAAAATACCTCTATAGCGCCATCTATTGGATGACAAGATTCCTTCATATCACAGTGACCTTATAACCAGTCATTAATGATTGGGAATATAAAACCAAGCCAGAAACTATACACAGACAGCTGTTTCGGGGTGTTTGCCCTTCATCAGTATGTTAGGCTGAATGAAGACAATGTCCATCTAGTTCAGCCTGTGATATGAAGGAAAGCTGCCATCGAATAGATGGCGCTGCAGAGGTATTTTCCCATCTTTCTTATTTGCATAAATTTCCCAGAGGAGCATTGTCTTATAAGTCTCCTTACTTACCTTTCAGGTGTCCCCACACCCCTTCAGGGTGCTCTCCCTGGGGAGAGACTATACCATCCCCTGATCATCCCCTAGGTATCTCCACACACTTTTTTGGGTGCTCTCCTTAAGGAGACACGACATTGCTTCTGACACATGGGTCAAGAAAAAACTCTGGCTGATTTGACTCACCCCTTCTCTTCCAGTCAGCGGGTTGATGGATCTGTGGATGTCGCTCTGAAGCTGTGATACTTCATTCCTCAGACTGGAGATAATTTGATCTTTCCTCTTGCATTCTACCTCATATCTGGAAAGTCGGTTTATTTCTTCTCCCAGTTTAAGAAGACAGCGCTCCTAGAGTTGGGTATATTCACATTAAGCACATTTTGAATTTTAAACAACAGAGACCTCTTCTATCACTGCGTTTTTATGTTTCTGACCTAGGGAATAGCCAAGGTACATCAGCCATTTCTAGCAACAATAAGATTCTTTTAGATATGGAAGAAAGCTCCACTGCCACAAATCCGCACTAAAATCCACATGCGGCACAGTCTGCATTCTGGAGAGCTCATGGTATTAATGTACTATCGGACATAGTCAGTGAGGGCATCTTCTGCACTTTCCTCCAGCTGCAGATAATCTACAACCTTCCTAAGCACTCCTATTTCACGTACTACCAGCTACAACATGTGATCAGGGCTCAGTTTCAGGGCCTGCCCATACCGCTGTCCTGACTCAGTTGGAAGGCTTGGCACAGATGTGCAACCTAGTAAGACCACTATCCAGTTTCTATGCCCACTTGGTGCAGTGTCTTTCCCCGTTGAGGGAGAGGGCGACCCAGAAGTGGGTCATTGACATTCCTGATCTGTTAGCGGAGGAGAATGAAGACATATTGGCGAGCTCTGGTCCTCCTTTGATTAGTGCTAGAGATAGGCTTATCCAGGTGAAGTTTCTACACCGTATATACTATACCCCCTCCAGGGTACATTTAATGGGTCTGCTCCTCTCAGCGACCTGCCCCCGATGCTTAATTGCCGATGGGACCATCATGCACATGTTCTGGGACTGTGGTGTCATGCGAGACTACTGGGGGGGGGACATTCTTGTATTTATGGAATCTCACCTGGGGACCCCGAGGATCATGCACCCTGGGGTGTGCCTCTTTGGGCTTGTTGGAGACCTACCAGTGGCAGCCGCAACCCGCACCTTATATAAGGTACTGTTTTTCTATGCTAAGAAGGTGATTTTGCTAAATTGGAAGCACCTTGGTAGGCCGACCAGAAATGCATGGATCCGGGTGGTGAACTCTGTGCTTCCAATGTATAAACTGACTTATATGGCCAGGGGATGTCCTGAGAAGTTTGACAAGGTTTGGGGGCACTGGATGAACTATCCGGCAACAGCAGTAGAGATGCCTGTCTAGATATTGGGAATGGATATGGTAAGGGATACCCGCTTGAACCGATCTACTGTTTAGGCTAATTCTTTTTTTCTTTAAAGGGGTTGTCCTGCGCCGAAACGGGTTTGTTTTTTTTTCAATAGGCCCCCCGTTCGGCGCGAGACAAACCCAATGCATGTGTTAAACAAAAAAAAAAGGATAGTACTTACCCGAATCCCCGCGCTGCGGCGACTTCTTCCTTACCTTGCTAAGATGGACGCCGGGATCTTCACCCACGGTGGACCGCAGGTCTTCTCCCATGGTGCACCGTGGGCTCTGTGCGTTCCATTGCCGATTCCAGCCTCCTGATTGGCTGGAATCGGCACACGTGATGGGGCGGAGCTACGAGGAGCAGCTCTCCGGCACGAGCGGCCCCATTCACCAGGGAGAAGACCGGACTGCGCAAGCGCGTCTAATCGGGCGATTAGACGCTGAAATTAGACGGCTCCATGGAGACGAGGACGCTAGCAACGGAACAGGTAAGTGAATAACTTCTGTATGGCTCATAATTAATGCACAATGTACATTACAAAGTGCATTAATATGGCCATACAGAAGTGTATAGACCCACTTGCTTTCGCGGGACAACCCCTTTAAGAGTCGCGCAGGGTTGTTGTTTAAGGGGGAGAGGGGAGGGGGGGTGTTCTATCTATTTTTTTGCCCCTTTTTTGGTTGTTTTGTCTTGTTTTTTCCTTCTTCCTTTTTCTCCTGGTGTCTTGGGGCTCCGGACTAGGAGCCCTCCCTGGTTTGGGTTTGTTCTATTATGAGTAGTTGATAAATGTGAAAATGAACAGCCAAGTATTATGTTTCATGAGAAGTGCACACGAATATGCGAGACACTCAGTGTTTTCACTTTTGTCTTTTTTTTTTTTAGTTCTCATGAACTGTGATGTATCAGCAAGGTGTGCATTCTTTATGATGTCTGCTGTTACTGTATATTTGTCTTTTGGCTAAATAAACGTTCCTTCAAAAAAAAAAAAAAATCCACATGCGGCTGTCTAAGCAGATTTGTCATAGAATTTCAAAGGGTGAAATACACAGGATTTGTCTGTGGCAGAATTTTCCTCCATGCATGAAAGCACCTTTTAGGCCTTCTACCCATTAGCGGTTTTTTTTTTTTTTTTTAACGCTGCGATATCTCTGCGTTTTTTTTCAATGTTCTTTCTAATGTTAAAATTGCATCACACAAAAATCGCAAAAGCACAAACTTGCGATTTTTGTGCGATGTGATTTTAACATAAGAAAGTCCCATTGCAAAAAACGCAGTGATATTGCAGCATTTAAAAAAACGCTAATGTACAGATCAAGGAAATTTAATCCCTTACTCAAGGGACCTTGTGAGACCTGGGACGATCACAGAGAGACCTTGGCTCCATGTGCCTCTCCTGCAATGCCGATTTGAGCCTTATATAAATTTTGGAGGATTCCTCCTGACCCAGGTGTAACTAGTGTTTGGAGGCAGTTTCAGGAGGGAGTAGTTGGGCACTTGCAAGTGCACGCTCATAAAGCTAGAGAGGAAATTTTGCAGACCCTGCTACCCCAACAGCCCTTTCATCTTGCATGTCTCTAATGCCATCTGTGAGTTCCTTACAAAATATAAATCTACTAGACCCAATACCCACTTTGAGAGGACCCCCGGTGCGAGTTGCTCCACCAGAAGAAAAATCTCCCCTCAGGCTCCTGCACACTTGCGTTTTTCTTGCACGTTTTTTTTCACGCGATATCGCTGTTTTTTTTTTTACGCGATTGTCAATGGGACTTTCTAATGTTAAAAACGCATCGCACAAAAATTGCAAAGCACAAACTTGCGATGCGTTTTTAACATTAGAAAGTCCCATTGACAATCGTGTTAAAAAAAAATGCAGCGATATTGTGTGAAAAAAATGCGCAAGAAAAACGCAAGTGTGCAGGAGTCCTTATACTGACTGACGTTTCATTGCCCCTCCAGTGCTTTCTAAACCATTCTTCTTAATTTCTTGGAGAAAAGAACTGAACATATCTCTGTCTACTGCTGATGCTACTTTAAGTCTAAAAAATGGCCTATGGCCTCTCCCCCTGCATTCTAATGCAGGAGAGCCACTATAAGTTATTGGTGAGATGGTACAAAACTCTGCAGTGGCTCTGTGACTAAGCTGGTGCTCCATAACAAATATTGGAGGTGCGAAGCAGTAGTTGGCACTTATCTCCATATTTGGTGGGGCTGCTCATCCATTGCTCTTTTCTGGTCTGAGGTAGAAAAAGTTCTGAGGTCTCTCTCTCTCTGGGCTTCATAATTTCGTCCGACATTATCTTCTTGATCCCTTTGCATTTGCTTCAGAAAACTCCCCCCCTTCCTCCCTCACCCAGTTGGAGGAGAAGATTGATATGGTCTGCAATGTGGAAGAGCTGTCGAGTTGGACGGGGGATGCACACGACAGTTTTGTACACATTTGGAGCCCCTGGAGAAAACTGAGACAAAGACCCTAATGTATGTACTGGGTCTGTAATGGTACTATCTGATTTGTAAGGGATTGACATGAAGCGTCGCTTGAGTTGTTGGATGGTCTCTCCTGCACCAGAGACTTGAGGGCCCTGGGTGTTGGACTATGGCGTGGATGGTGGCATCTGTGGTGATATGGATGGGGACAACACTGGAGAAGACAAAATTGGGGTAAACAACTTCTTGGCTCGCTCCCCCTCCCTCTGTTCCCTGCCCTCTCCCCACCCTTTCCCCCGTCCTTTTTCATACTCCTCCCCTATATTTCTATACTTTTATTCCCGACTATAGAAGGTCGAGCTCTCTCTTGGTGACATGATATGAGCGTAGCGGCAGCTTATAATCAAAAGGGACCCCGACAAGTATATATTTTATTCATTCATCTCTTACTAGTTGAAAAATGTAGTTACCTGCTTAATTGAACATACTTTGTATGAAAAATTGTTAATAAGAACTGGATTAAAAAAAAATGCTAGGGGGTAGAAGCCCTTAGGCTACATTCACATGGATGGTACTGTCCATTGCAGAAAATACCCCATGAATCTGTGGCAAAATTCACTTAGATTACATGTGGATTCGTTGCAGATTTTCACGTAGATTTACTGAAGGTTTCACCCCTGGTATAGATGGACATGCTGCAAACTTAAAGTCCACACTGCAGGCCAATTTACTTTTTTTATTTTTTTTCCCACAGCATGTGGACAATATTACGAAATTTAGCAAAATCCAATCCACTATGCAGCTACTATGCATTTTCTGTACTCATTTATGCTGCTGACAATTCACAGTAGTTTTGCCCTGTGTGCAAATTGGAAGATGGATCAATACCTCTGCAACGCCGCCTTTTGGAAGAAACCTGCAAATCAATGTCAGTTTTTAGACAAGCCTTATAACAATGACTGAGAATTGTAAGACAAGCCAGAATCAATACACAGACAGCTGTTTTGGCTTTTTTGCCCCTCATCAGTGTGCAGTAGGGTTCAGACTTGTCTAGTGAGAGGCTTGTGATGTGGGTCAGAAAGAGCATCGTTTCTCCTTAAGGAGACACCTAGAAGGTGTCAGGAGACTTGTAAGGCCATCCATGCTCCTCTAGGAAATATGCAAATAGGGAAGATGGAACAATACCTCTGCAGCACCACCTATTGGAAGGCAGCGTTCCTGCAAGTCAATGTCAGAGCTTTTAAGAAGCCTTATAACAGCATAGATGACCTTATAAATCTCATCACACACATTCTAGGTGCTCTCCATAAAGAGAAACGATGCCCTTCCTCACACCTTGCCCTGTGTGGGCATACACTAAAATTATCTAGTTGTTTAGAGTCACCCAGACTTCATAGAACTGCAGGATTCTGCCCTAATCCATTAACGTCCAATCCGTGGGGGCCTGTCCACTGCCGATTCCTAGAATAAGGCCACCCTTCAGTTCCTGACATCTGTGCTTGCCTTGTTTTGGAGGTGGTAGAGCTGGCCAATGGATATAGTATATTGTTAACAAATAGATTAATAACATCTTTTACCTTTTCACTGAGGACACTTATGTACCACGGAGTCTTAATCTCTACAGAGGTCAAGTAGGTCTGATGGGTTGCACTTCCGCTGTGTTGTAGATTTACGGAGGAGCTGTATATTGATGCGTTACTCTTGGAGAGCTCAGTAGATTTCAGGATGTGAGGAAGCCTTCTATCTAAAGATAACATGACACTGTGTGATGATATGGTAGTTGCCTTACATATGTATACCTGTAAAAAATGGTGGCCATTACCTGCGGAGAAAGCAGAGTTGATACGCTTATATGATCCATGTGATGTTCCATTAGATGTGTGCAAGTCAATGACCTGAGAGGAACTGTTACTTTCCAATGAAGATGTCGGACTCAAAGATATTGTTGGAGACTGCAAGGAAATAAACAGTGCTGGGAATAGTCAACCAATTTACTTTAACTGTAGAAACACAAGCCAGATGCATAAAGGCTTATACATTTGGCCATTGCTGGACCATTGTACAGAACAAGCATTTGTACCTCTTGAGTCACCTCTATTCCCTCAGATTGTAAGCTCTTGCGAGCAGGGCCCTCACTCCTATTCACGTTATTTATTGGTCTATTACTGTATGTTATGTCTTATTCTGTAGAATATGGTAGCACTATATAAAGATTATTATATGGCGGAGACCTAGTAGGCAATCATAAAGACTCCATCAAACTCCATAAGTACCTTCACTATTTTGGTGCATTTTGGTCACTGAGGTAAGTCACTCCAATAGTCAAATGTGCCATTTTTTTTTCTTTACAGCCCATTCATACAACATAGTAAAAAAAACATATTGCATCAAGGCATGCCGTCTTTTTTGGAATCTACAGCACACCTAGGAATGCCATTGATCTAAAGAAAAATACCGTCCTGCAATTTGACAGCCCTATGTGAATATACCCTTAGTACAGTATATTCACATAGTGCTGTCAAATTGTGGATTACTGATGCGATTACAGCAAAATGCCATGGTTTGGCCAAGATTTCACAAAAACCTTCTATATTTGGTGTAATTTTGCGGGAATGGCAGTAATAAACTGCTATTTTGCTGAATAGTGTGAATATAGCTTTACACAGGTAAAACAGGAGATCTTTGGGGGAGTTGATTCACATCATGCCAGTCTGGAGTGATGTTGCTAAATCCTGCTGGTAGGTGTTGCCCCTGTGCACACCTATATGAACAAGTTACCATCCATTAATATTGAAAGTGAAAACTGGCTCCGGCCTCTCTGCCCTAAAGGGGTATTTCTACCTCAGATAGACTCTGCCAACTCCTTAAAGATGGCAGGTCGTGCACCCCCCAAGGTCACCCCTCTATATATTACTTGGATTTCGTTGGTGTAGCCGTTTTGCTCTGCTGGCTTGCTGTAGTTGTCCCTTCGTATATCTGATTTAGGGATCTTCCATATGGCTGTTTGGGGTCTGCGGGTTCCCGTCCACTGCAGCTCGTGGAAACTTCGTAAACTCATCTCTGGATTTTCTTTCATCTCCACTTTTGGGCCTGTAACCATTTCAGCACATTCTAAAAAGCAAAAGTCACCATTTATAAAGAAACATGGAAGAGCACAGAAACGTAAATAGTCTTAGAATGAAATCATGTCTCAGAAGCTACAAGGTGTCTCCTCCTTGCTACTTAAAGTCTGTAAGTGAGGTTGCTGTAAGTGAGGTTGCTGAAACTTTAATGCTGAGATGTTTCCTTGGATACATATTAATGAATGTGCAACCTGGAATCAGGGCGGGCCTCTGCTAATTGACCGAAGCTATTATAGGAACAAGCCCTGCATAGCTTATACAAGGATTGGCCAGCTTGAGCTAGGTAACCTGTTTCTCTGTATCACCAGTTAAATGTCTTCTTAAGGGTGACTACCCACTACAGGTTTTTTTACTGCGAAATTTGCAGTGGTTTTTTTCCTGCAGGGGTCTATGGGACTTGTAATGTTAAAATCGCGATTTACCGCGAAATCGCGATTTTAACTTTACAAGTCCCATAGCCCATAGACCCCTGCAGAAAAAAAACCCGCTGCGAATTTCGCAGCGAAAAAAACTGTAGTGGGTAGTCACCCTTACGCTATATTCACATGGGCGATGTGCACTTCAGGTGCAACTTGCTTTGCACAGCACATGAACTCCTCGTTTGAGTGTTATGCGAGGTGCAAAACTCTGCACATACATGTCATATTATTGTATGAATTTTGATAGTTCTCAGCAAGAGAAACCAAATAATCTTGTAGATATGATACCCTTTAATGGCTTACAAAAAACATGATGTTCTAGCAAGATTTCAAACCTACTCAGGGTTCTTCCTCAGGCTTAGTGGAATAGATCTGAAGAGGCATGTATTTGTATACACACATACATATGACAAGGCACAGACCTGGTGGGATTAATTTTCTTTTAAAACAATACCAGAACAGGATGAATAGAGGAGTGAATACTTAATTAGTTCCCTGATAAAGATGAGAAGGTTTTATGGTCTATAAATGGTCACCAGGCCCGTGTTATCTGTGCTATAGATTTCTCATCACCGCATGAACCCTCTTGAAATATTTAGCCCTGCGTTGAAAGTGTCAAAGATGGTTATAAACTTGTACAGCTTTTTATACTTTTATTCTTTTACTATAACATCATGTATTTTTGTTAGCAATTAAAAAGGTATCATATCTACAAGATTATTTGGTTTCTGCTGCTGATTGAGAACAATCACATTTTGCTCTATTGGCTAACAAGGTACCAAACTTTATTTTATATTTTTTTATTATTGTGGGAGACTCGCATAAAAATAGGACATGCTACGATTTGTGAAACCCAGACTATCAGTCAAAGGGAAAAATGGCTAGTGTGCCTGAACCCATTCAAATGAAAGGATTCTTCACTTGTGCAAGTTCCATCCATATCGCATCATTCGGAACTTGCAGTCTCACCCATGTAAATAGAGCTTAAGATACCAATGTGTCACCCAGCATTCTTAAAGTCATACCTCTAGGTATATGTGGTCGTTTGGGCAACAGAGTCAAATTGGGTCCCCTGTGTACCCTACTGTTAACTTCAAGGGAACCTGTAATACTTTTTCACACATTATTCCGCTGACATGGTTTAAACACTGATGCCATGTGTTTTTCAAAAGTTATTTTGTTATCCATTATGTGCCAAGCATAGCTGCAATCTGAAGACTTTATTTTTCCTGCAAAACAGGGAAATATCAGGTGGGCGGGCTGGACCATCTTTGGGACCCTGCGTCATTCTCTTTCGACTGCTTCCCAGTCGCCCTCCCTGCACTATGCAGCTGCCGCGGACACACAGGGAGGGAGAGACCAGCGGGGCTGACAGAAGGCTGGAGGCCAGACTGAAAAGAAAGGACCTTACAGGCTTGAGCCAATAGGGGTATGAGAGGGGCGTTCCTCCTGTCAAACCCCTAGCTTCCAGTGGCATCAAGATACACTAATACCGTACGTCTCTCCCTGTTATGGGTACATCCATCCCTTCCAACTATGCATGTGGCGATTTTAGAGGTCACAGCGCACACATGAGACTTGACCGCGGCTGTGATGATATGGAGAATGTCTCCATGTCAGGGTTCCAGAGACTGCCCGGCCCGCTCACCAGACTGAACGCCCAATATTTGCATGTGGTGCAAGAAAAATAAAAATCTTTAGATTGCAGCTATGCTTGGCACAGGGTGGATATAAGAAACAAACTTTAGAGAACCACATGTCATCAGTGTTTAAATGGTGTAAGCAGATTAATGTGTGAAAACATGCTGACAGGTTCTCTTTAATAGGCGTAGACCATGTTCAGCAAAACTTCTATGGCCCGCACAATCCCAGTTGGCTCTGGCATTTATCCAGTTCTACTTATACATATAAGTTTCCACACGAAACCATATCTAAGTGCTAACAAACACTTGTCCGTCAATCCATGGGTGAAGGCAGATAGAAGAGGTGTCAAAACGAAATGAAGTAATTATCATGGGGGACTTTAATTACCCAGATATAACATGGGAGAACGAAACCTGCAATTCTCAAGGGTGATAAGTTCTTGAGAGTAATTAAAGACAATTACCTGAACCAACTTGTGCAGGAACCAACAAGAGGGAGAGCCATTCTGGACCTAGTGCTAACTAACAAACCGGAATGTATAAAGGGGGTGCAGGTTGAGGGGCACTTGGGGAACAGTGACCACGATATAATCAACTTCCAGCTGTCAATCAATAGGAAGCCTTATCAGGGAGTGGCAAAGAAACTAAACTTTAGTAAAGCAAAATTTGATGAGCTTAGAACTACTATCGGTAACATTAATTGGGACAACATCCTCAAAAATATCAGTACGGAGGAAAAATAGGAAAAGTTCAAAAGGATCCTAATTAGAGATGAGCGAACGTGTTCGGCTCCGCCCCTTTTCACCCGGACACCGAACTTCGCGAGGAATTCCGTGTTCGGGCGAAAAAAGTTCGGGGGTCGCCGTGGCAGCGCGGGGGGTTGCGGCGGGGAGTGGGGGGGAGAGGGAGAGAGAGAGGGCTCCCCCCTGTTCCCCGCTGCTGCCGCCCGCGCCGCCGCGCCTCTCCCCGCCCCCCGGCGCCCCCCGAATACTTACGCGCGAACACGGAAGTCCTCGGAAAAGCCGGTGTCCGGGTGCGTAAGTGTTCGTTAAGAACACGTTCGCTCATCTCTAATCCTAATCACCTCATGTGAGCAGTTCATTCCCTTTAAAAATAAAAGAAACTCAACTAAAAGGAAACCAATGTGGCTCGACAAGACGGTACGAGGGGCAATAAACGAAAAGAAGAAAGCGTTCAAACTACTAAAGCAACAAGGCAGCGAAGAAGCGCTAAAATCATACAGGGAAAAAAACAAAATATGCAAAGATACGAGCAAAACTGCCAAGGAGGAAGCAGAAAGACGGATCGCAAAAGAGAGCAGAAACAACCCGAAGCTATTTTTCAACTACATAAACAGCAAAAGGATTTGCAGGGAGAGCGCTGGCCCTTTAAAAAACAATGCAGGAGAAATCATTGATGATGACGAAGGGAAAGCAAATCTACTAAACAGTTTCTTCTCAAGTGTGTTCACCAAAGAAAAGGAAATGCCACACGAGATGCAGGGGAATAAAACGAACCCCTCACAAAATATCTCATACCTAACGCAGGAGGAGGTGCGGAAGCGTCTAAAGAAAACTAAAATTGATAAATCACCGGGCCCAGATGGATTACACCCAAGGATACTAAAGGAACTAAGTGACGAGATAGCTAGGCCACTATACCTAATATTTCTAGACACTATCAAGACCGGAGTAGTACCATTGGACTGGCGCATTGCCAACGTGGTTCCAATTTACAAAAAAGGGAGCAAAAGTGAGCCTGGTAACTACAGGCCAGTAAGTCTCACTTCAGTAACGGGAAAAATTTTCGAGGGGATTCTGAGAGACGCCATCGATGAGTACCTCAAGGAGATTAAGGGAATAACTCCTCACCAGCATGGATTCATGAAGGGTCGCTCATGTCAGACAAATCTGATCAGTTTCTACGATGAAGTAAGCTCTAAGCTGGACCAGGGAGAATCTATTGATCTTGTATATCTGGACTTCTCTAAAGCCTTTGACACCGTGCCACATAATAGGCTAATATACAAAATGAGGCAGCTCGGACTGGGCGAAAACGTGTAAGTGGGTAAAAAATTGGCTCAACGATAGAAAGCAGAGGGTGGTAATAAATAGTTCGTACTCTGATTGGACCACAGTCGCTAGCGGGGTGCCACAGGGTTCAGTATTAGGCCCCACTCTGTTCAACATATTTATTAATGACCTGATAGAGGGGCTGCACAGCAAAATATCAATATTTGCAGATGACACAAAATTATACAATATAATTAATGCAACGGAAGACAATGTGCGGCTACAAACGGACCTGGATAAGATGGGGGCTTGGGCAGAAAAATGGCAAATGAAGTTCAATGTTGAAAAAATGTAAGACTATGCACATGGGCAGGAGGAACGGATGTCACCAATACTCACTTAATGGGGTACCACTAGGGAAAAGTGATATGGAAAAGGATCTGGGGGTATTAGTGGATAATAGACTAAACTGGAGTAACCAATGCCAGTCAGCCGCTGCAAAGGCAAATAAAGTCTTGGGGTGCATCAAAAGAGGTATAGGGGCGAAGGACGAGAACATTATCCTTCCATTATATAAGGCACTCGTCAGACCTCACATGGAATACTGCGTACAATTCTGGACACCGGTGCTCAGGAAAGATGTCACAGTGCTTGAGGGGGTTCAAAGAAGAGCGACTAAACTAATACATGGAATGACGGGACTGGAATACCCCGAGAGGTTATCAATATTGGGACTATTTACTCTAGAAAAAAGAAGGTTAAGAGGCGACCAAATAACTATGTATAAGTACATGAGGGGACAACACATGGATCTCTCCCGCGATCTGTTTACACCCAGGACCACAAAGGTAACAAGAGGACATCCGCTACGATTAGAGGAAAGTAGGTTTCATCACCAACACAGAAAGGGGTTCTTTACTGTAAGAGCAGTTAGACTGTGGAACTCTCTACCGGAGGAAGTGGTGATGGCAAAATCCATAGAGGAGTTTAAAAGGGGACTTGATGTCTTTCTCGAGAAGGATATTACAGGATATAAATATTAGGTTAAGTGTCAATCCTGGTATACAGGCAGGTAGGAACTATTAGGGGTTGATCCAGGGAACAGTCTGATTGCCATTAGGGAGTCGGGAAGGAATTTTTCCCCCAAAAGGGCTAATTGGCTTCTGGCCTTGGGGTTTTTTGCCTTCCTCTGGATCAACACAGTAGGATAGACAGGCTGGACTAGATGGACAATGTCTTCATTCGGCCTTACATACTATGTTACATACATACTATGTGTGAGTTACATACAGAGCCTGATAGCACCTATGTCAGTTACCGGCTCTTAGCTCCGCCCCCTGATCATATGACAGCGCCATCATCACAGGTCCTCTATTCTCCTTGTGTGCTGAGTGAGGGATTATGGGCAGACTACATCCCCCACAAACCCCTGCAGCTTTAGTTGCTATGGATACAGCAGTACTCAGTCTGGCAGTTTATAGCTGGTTGTCAGACAGCTGCACCCCTGTGTGGAGACTCCAATAAATGACATCTCACAAATGTCCACATACATAGCTGATGGTGCATACTGACCAACAACATTGAAGCATAGTCCTTCACATCTCCTGAACGTGATATCATGTCATCTCCAGTGCTAATGCCACCAACACCAGTCCAGCCTTCATCTTTTCGTCAACCATTGTCCAGTGTTGAAACTAACAGTTGCTATCATGCAAACATGTCACCACAGAGGGTTCAACACGGTCGTGAAGCTAATGCAGCTTATATGACACAGCGACAAGCCACGATATCACCTCAGCCACCAGCTGAGGTTTGTAAATCTGGTGCAGCTGATGCTGTGCCTGTTTTCATCACTTCTGGTGCCAACTTCTAGTATGCCAACCTCTTACGCTCTATTTCCTTACACTAGGACACACGTAGTCTTAGATAGCTCAAGGTCTCAACAACTGTATTTAATTTCTCTTTCTTTTTTACATCTAGTGTCTTGCAGCAACATAACATTTCTCATGCATCATTAATATAACCATAGTTCCTATATTTTCTATGCATTACACTACTGTATATAAAAAGTTAAACATCTCTCATTAGTAACACTTTACCATAATCAGAAATCACAATTAGCAAGACTGCTACTCACGAATGTCCAACATACTGGTGTGCACACCAGCGTTTAACAAGTCCAAACTTCACCCATGTGTCCATTCGGTGAGTGGGGCGTCCCTCACTGGCCCACGAAAATCCAGATGAACACTCTGCCATTGCATCCACAGTGATGCTCGTCGTTCCTTCAGGCCCTGGTTATCAGGGTCCTAATATCATACATCTTAAACCCTCTGGTTTAAAGGGCCCTTGTGCTGTCTCTTTGGCCCCAGTTCATCAGGCCCTCTCACTGTCTGGGGGCAGCCCTGGTCATCAAGCCCGCAGTCAGTCTCTCCTCTCTTGCACTGTTCCCCAGCATGTAGACAGCACTACAACCATAGCCAGCTACCTCCACTGCTTCACAAGTCTGTCTTGCTGGGCTTTTCTCTGAGCTGCATTACATTAAAAATCTGCAGCTCCCTGCACATGAAGCTGCTGCTGCTCCACACACTTCACAAGGCTCTGAGTCAGCCACAAGAGGATTGCTGGTCCTTCCCCACAGTGCTACATTAATTACATTGCCAGTTAGAGCCACGTTCTGGAAGCTTCTAGTATAGCTCTATTTGCATCTATTAACAGTTGAATGAGCTTTGGCCAATTTTAATAGTGCAGCCTGTAACAATTTTATAACTTGTCTTGAATGCCACATAGTGCCTGATAGTGGCAGTGGACTGGACTTTGCTCTGAAGCGGCCATGAGCTGCTAGAATTTGTAAGAGGGAGTGGGGGCACTGCTCTCCCCTCTTACAC
The DNA here is from genome assembly GCF_035609145.1 of Eleutherodactylus coqui. NCBI lineage: Eukaryota > Metazoa > Chordata > Amphibia > Anura > Eleutherodactylidae > Eleutherodactylus > Eleutherodactylus coqui. The sequence continues at coordinate 101,073,115 of NC_089842.1, read as the reverse complement.
ACCCTGTACAACAAACTTCACTGGAATGTTGTTTACTGGAAAATATTTCAATTAAATGTTCTAAGAATAAAAGAAAAGCCTGCAGAGGGTTTTGAAAACTTCCGCCAGTGTTTGTAAACGTAGGCGAATGGGGCAACACAGAAAGGAACCTCCATGTTGGTTTGCTCTAAGTATTTGGTGTATTCAAAGTAACCAACGCCTTTTCATTATAACTATAATTCCACTGAATTCTTAACCGGAGCATGGAGATTTATATAATAGATTATAGTCACCATCTTGGGATGGGCTTTCTACTACTAGGTTTTCATAGTCTCCACAGGGAATATGGTTAGATGGAAGCTGGTAATAGCAACCACTGCAGTACCTATAGGGTAGTGTTCCCCAACTCCAGTCCTCAGGGACCCCCAACAGGTCATGTTTTCAGGATATCCTATGGTAAGAACGCCTGTGCCAATGTGTGAGGCACTGACAATAATTACATCACCTGTGCAACACTGAGGAAATCCTGAAAACATGACCTGTTGGCGGTCCTTGAGGACTGGAGTTGGGGAACACTGCTATAGGGGATGTAACATTCAGTGGTCACATGGCCCAACAACAGCTCAATTACACTCAAGTAAATGGGATTGAGCTGCTATACTAGGCACTGCCACTATAAAATGTATGGCACTGTGTCTGGTATGCAGTAAAGTAGCAACGATGGAAGTCCCAAGAGGCAGGCCCCAACCGATCTGATACTAAGGAGCTATTCTTTGTATACATCATCAATATCTTAGTCCCGAAAACTCTTTTAACTTCCCAAACAAAAATCATGCTGTACTTTCTGGTGTTTCCTACAGAGAAAAAAGTAGGAGCAACCTTGTGGTCATTGGAAAATTTCCATCCGTGATTTTATAGCAATTTACCAAATTTTATTCCACCATGTAGCATCAGTGCTCATAGAGGCAGATGAAAAAACACTTGCGGCCCTTCCCCAACCCTCACATCCCATTTATAATGCTGGTCAGCTCATCTGTCATAGGTGCCTTTAGACTCCCTAAGGCACCAGGACTCAGATGCTACCGCTACCTCTACACCCACTATAGCTACTCAACTGGTTTGCAAATGCTGCATCAGCATCTCCACTTCCCTATGGTTAATGTTACATAGGCAACACAAGGGTTAACATCTAGTCAAAAAGTAAAAGATGAAAGGAGTGAGAAATCTCACCAAGCTAAATGTAGTCTGAGATCTTCAGGCGAATAAAGCAGCTACTGCAGGCAAGTTATTGAGCTGCCATGGAGGCAAATAACAAACATGTCAATGGAGCTGTGCCGACGCCAAACAACGAGAGGCACGAGGAACGGCCTGCTAACAAAAGGTAACTCATAACATTACTGAGGGCTAACAAGTAACCCTGATTAATGGGCACAGTGACATCACAGGACGACCATGACGGGCAATTACTGCAACCCAATGACTCACTGGCATTACACAAGAAGAACAGATGAAGTTATGAAAAGTGCTGTGTACCCACAGGGCATAAATAAAATAAAACCTAAAAAAATCTTGTTATTTGTATATTGCCAACTTAGGCCTTAGTCAGACGGGCGTTTTTTGCCGCGACTTGCGCATGCGTCCGGCGATTTTATAAAACCATTGCTTTGCAATGGTATCGGACACATGAGCGCTTTTTATGCGCTCGTCATATAAATTATAGAACAGAAATCGCAGATCGCACCTATCTGCGATCTGCGATTCCTGTTCTCTTCTCTATATGCGCTCAATGGGGCCGGCGGCAGCAGCGCCGACCCCATTGAGAACATATAGAAGACAAATCATTCTTCTCTGCCACAGCTGTAACAGCTGTGGCAGAGAAGAACGATGTTTGCCCATTGAATTCAATGGAGCCGGCAATACAGCCGCCTCCATTGAAAGCAATGGGCTGCCGGCGAGCGCAGGATGAATTGTCGGGAAGGGCTTAAATATATAAGCCCTTCCCTGCAATTCATCCAGAAAAGTGTTAAAATAAAAAATATACATACTCACCTGCTCCCGGCAGCCGGAGTTCCGTGCGGCCGTACTGCAGTGGGTGTGAAGGGGGTGTGAGTCAGACCTGTCCCCTGATTGGCTCAGCACTGAGCCAATCAGGGGGCAGGTCTGACTCACACCCCCTTCACACCCACTGCAGGCCGGCCGTTCGGAACTCCGGCTGCAGTGGGTGTGAAGGGGGTAAGTATATATATATTCTTTATTTTAACACTTTTCTGGATGAATTGCAGGGAAGGGCTTATATATTTAAGCCCTTCCCGACAATTCATCCCACACTCGCCCACAGCGCATTGCTTTCAATGGAGCGGGCTGTATTGCCGCTCCATTGAATGCAATGCGCTGGACAGCTCCGGCCGTTTCTAATGAAACGCGGCTAGGAGCAGATTTTCGGGCGATTTTCAGGCACCGGTCACGCGATTTGCGGATGCGCATCCGTCATGCGATCCGCAAATCGCGCGAAACAACGCCCGTCTGACTAAGGCCTTATTCTGCAATGCTTTTACTTAATTTATTTATTACCCCCTACCAAGCTGGGTACTGATTTTACCAACCTGGGAAGGATGAGTCACAACCTCAACAAGCCGGCTACCTGAAACAGGTGGGGATTGAACTTGCAACCTTCAGGTTGTGAACAAGAGCTTAGCACTCTGCACTACACAGGGCTCTATACATGTTGTGAAACCTCCGTAATGAAAATCTGCAGCTTTTACTGTACAAACCATGTGGAGGAGATATTGACAATTCCTATCCACACTATATGGCAAAAATGTGCGCAGAATTAATATTTGGTGTGGATTTTACATCCACAGCATGTCGACAGTTTGCAAATTTTCCCTGTAAATCCGCAGCTCTTCTACAACAAAAATACGGCACCATTTGGTGCACTTTTAGCCGCTGCTGATTTTAAGCAGATTCACTATGATAGAACATTATGATGAAAATCCCAGCGTTTTACCAACGCCATGTGTGAGAGCGGCCTCGGGGGTTTCACACGCTGAGGATTCTCTGTTGGTTTCCAGCAGCAGAAAATTGCGAATTTTGAATGGGGTCATACAAATGAGCGTTTTTTCCTCCAATGCGCTGTGGGAAACAAATCATGGCACGTCCTATAATTGGTCATGCTCTTGCATCACACTGCCCATTGTTTTCAGTGGGGCGGGCGGCAGCATTGCACTACATACTAGGTGCACGTGGTGAGATGCAAGGTCTCCCTATTGAAAGCAATGGGAGAAACTCCGCTACTTCCCTGAATTGATGCAAGGCAGTTTTGATATAAACATATAGCCACTTTCACACAGCCGAGAAAATCATGTGAGATTTGTGCATTGCAAGACATAAATCTCAAACAAATATGAACCCCATTCTTTTAAATGCGGTCATACACATGAGCGATGTGATGCGTGAAAAAATTGTGGCATGTCCTACCCTTGGGTAATCCCTTGGAACGCCTAACCCAATGTTTTTAATGGGGCCGGCAAAAGAATCACACGAGCATACAAGTCTATGCAAGCGATGCGAGGCTTTTTTGACACAAAGACTCCTTGAATCCGCGGGGAAACCGCACGATATTGCACTTGCCTGTATGAAATTAGCCTTACAGCTAACAACTGGATATAACGTCTTTTGCCATAAAAATAACTGCAGAAATTCTCCTAATAGGCTATGTGTGCAGGCGTGCTTAAAGGGGTATTCCCATGTGAGCCCTGACTCTGGCCCTTCTCACCTCTGCACTGGCCGCAGCATGCAGACTCATGAGAGGTGGCTTGGATTTAGAGAAACAGCCAAGCACACTGTGCTGCACCATGCCCATAACTCTCTATAGGAAGCTATATAAACAGCATGGCATAGTGAGTTATGCTGCTTCTACATCTACAAACTACTAGAAAATTAGTAGCTTGCTGTCCAACACTGTTTAGTTAGCTGCCATTCACCTCTATGGCAGTAAAACCCATCCATACAAAGTGAGGCAGGATGAGTCTCTCCTTCTACAAATACCGATAGATAGCGGTCTCAGAAATTGCACCAACATCTATTGGAAATTTATGGCATATTCAGAAATGGGAATAGCCCTGTAAGGAGTCATTCCTAGCTAAACATATTACCTCTATGGGAGAATATGGTATCTCACAAAAGGGTTTGCACAGGCCCTCTGAAAAGTGGACATCTCAAAAATTGGTTTGGCAGTGGTCATTATTATACACAATTAGCAGTACAACATAAGCACGAGGTCACTGCTTGGTAGTTTGTCTTCATAACACCCAGAAACCTAGGATGATGTTATATATCAGCTCATCATGCATGCAGAGTCTAGCAATGTGGCCTTTTGTAACTGACAGATGTTGATTTTCTCGATATGAAGTTGTCTGATAGATAGGCTGACCGTGGAGAATCGGGGCAATTCGCAGCATGCTGCGATTTCCCTGTCGCGAGCGGGGAATCGCAATGATTCTCCGCTCATGGACAGTGTGCTAGCACTTTCCATAGCAGTGCTATGGAAAGCTTCAGAGGGTGTGATTCGTCGGCGGTTTACCGCCGGCGAAATCACGCCCTTGGTGGTTTCACATCTGCATCGGGGGTTCCGGTTCCTGTTCCTTTCAAGGAGCAGGAAAGGAGAACGCCCGCGGCCAAATGGCTCAGTCTTAGGACTGAGCTGAACAGCGCAGAACGGACGCCATTGACTAGAATGGGATCAGTTCGCTTTCCGCTAAGCTGCCCAACTTTTAGCCAGAAGAAAAAGCACTGTATGCGTAATACGGAGTGCTGAATCCCCATTGATTTGCATTGGGGTATTCAGAACTACGCTTTTCACTCATGTATCTGGGCACTTGGGGAAAAAAAAATTGCAGCATATCCTATTTTGGTCCACATTACGGACTAAAATGGCCCATTAAAGTCAATGGGACTGCATAAATACACAGTGAATACGCACAATGCCGGTACATATGTATTCAATACAAATTCCAACCCTCATCGTAGGTGATTTTAACATCACCGCAGGTTCCAATGCAGATGTGAAACCGGCCTAATATGGAGAATTACTAGTACAGCTAGACATTTTTAATGGAATCAGTCTCCTGCCTAAAGCACCATAAGCAGAGTTATGTTGTTGGGGCAGGGGACACGGGAGCCGGATGATGTATTTTTTTATACTCACCCGCTCCGTGGATGCTGCGGTGCTCGCCCTTGAAATCTGCACTGTGCTTGAAAATCTTCAGAGCCCCAGGTGAGCACGTTCTCATAGACTTGTACAATGTTGCAGTTTGTCTTATGGAAGAATAAAGATATACACACTTTTCTGATACCTCATGGATCGGTCACCACTTTTGGGTTGTTGATCTTTTTCAGGTGTCCAAAATGCACAAAACTTGCACGATTTTCTCGCCGGGTGAATGCAGGCCGCTATTACACAGCATCATTGTTGTCTGTATTTACAAACACACCAGAAAGGCACTTTGAAAAACACATGGAACGTTTAGCATTTTACATCACTGAGAATAAGGAAATTAGTATTGATTAAAAATACAAAACATGCATTTAAAAAAAAAAATGCATGTGTTTCTCAAAGTGAATTTTGGGGGCGTTTGTATATGCAGACAAAAGCGCTGCTGTGTAATAGCGGTCCAAAGCTGTTAGATGGGGTTGTCCAGGGTTAGAAAAACATGGCTGCTTTCTTCCCATCACAGCACCACCCTTGTCCGTGGGCTGTAGCTAGTGTTACAGCTCAGTTCTCGTTCACTTCAGTGGAGCTGAGCTGCACACAACCCTATGGACAAGGATATAGCAACACCGATCACAGCACACACTTCACCTTTAGATATACAGGGAAGACAATCCTCACCAGCTGGTGCCCGCTCATCAGAGATCCTGGATCACAATTTAAACAGCAGAGTATATATGAGAGCAGCACTCCGGGGGTTAAGTAAAAGATCAAATCTTTATTGTGCCCACACAACGTTTCAACCCTCCATCTGAGGGTCTTTATCAAGTTCTAAATAACATACACAGACTCCAACTATTTAATGTTGTAGTCTGTGTATGTTATTTAGAACTTGATAAAGACCCTCGGATGGAGGGTTGAAACGTTGTGTGGGCACAATAAAGATTTGATCTTTTACTTAACCCCCGGAGTGCTGCTCTCATATATACTCTGCTATGGACAAGGATGGTGATGTGTTTGGAGGAAAGTAGCCGTGTTTATCTAATCCTATATAACTCCTTTAAATTATCCAATACAATAGACTGATCTACTATCTATAGGCAGCTTAAAGGGAATATCCAGGAAGCGGCTGTCGGGATATGCTAGAGTCGGAGCGCAGCACTGCTCCTACCCCTGTATAGCGGCCGAAGCTTGTAATTGTAATGAGATTATGAGCACCGGCCGCTACACAGAGGTCGGAGCAGCACTTCCATTCGGACCCCGATGTATCCTGGCAGCCGCTTCCTGGATAACCCCTTTAAGCCCACATTGTATTTTTTCTTTTTGTTAAAAGGATCCAACAACCAAAACTTAAAGGGTGTCATGTGACCAGGATCCCCTGTGATCAGCTGTAATTTGTGAGGGTATCCAGCAGCCAGTGTTCAATTCTCTGACAGCGCCACCACAGGAGGAAAGAAGCATTACACGAGTCCCATTTAAATCAAAGAGCTGTCCTTGTAATGTGTGGACTTGTTGGTTCTTTCAGAGAAAGGGCCCTTGTAGCTTCTCTCCACCTTGGATAAAACATGGAGGTATGGAATAGGAAACCTCTCTTTAGAAACTCAGAATTCCAGAATAAGGAAATTTGAAATCCCTTTAAATCTCACCTCATCTTGGAAACAGGAGGCATCTGCGGCAGGTAAGCACTGTGCCCTAATACTGGAGCTGGAAGCCTGGGCAGATCTAGTAGGTGTAGAGTAGTGACCACGTGCCGCTGCCTTGTCACCTCCACAATACAACTTACATTCTTTCATTGAGGAATGCCAGGGATTGGTCTGTGCTCTTGGTTGCTAGGAGAATGATTGTTTGCTGGTGGGGACCCAAGCACTGAGTGCAGAACACTGCGCCTTGTTTATCAATGGCAACAACACAATGGGAAACAGATAGAAAAAGCTAATACATATAATAATCACCCTTATACAGAATAGATATATGTGCTAATATACTGCAACTACTCTTTGTGTATTTCCATTCTAAAAACCATCCAAGGCCTGGAGTGTAACTGGTAATCAGTACAGCAGATCTTACTTTTCCCCATCTGTTTCCTGATTTTTAATCAAGACAAGCCCTATCCATATGAACATCCATAGGAGCTAGACTCTGAATACATTTGGCGCATCGTGGGCCCTCCTTGCACCAAAAACTGAAATCTATGGCAGCTATGGGCAGATTAATGATATAATTTATGGCATTTCTGTGTTACCTATATTAGATGGACAGACTGCGGGTGGCCATGCCCCCATCCCGAATTCCTCCCCCTTTTCAAAAATTTGCAAGTGCAGTGTAAAAAGTAGAGATGAGCGAGCACCAAAATGCTCGGGTCCTCGTTATTCGATTCGAGCTTTTTATAAAATTTGAGAGTAACGAACCCCATTGTCTTCAATGAGAGACTGATTTTGTATGTGACCCGCCGGTTGCAGAGCTTTTTTTTTTCTCCTGTGTTCGTGTTCTCTCTTTCTCTCCTCCGCCAAGCCAAGCAGCGTCACAGTGGGGAGGGGTTAAATCTGACATGTCAGCGGCGGGGAGGGGCCAAAACTGGGGCGGGGTCAAACACGGTGTGATGCTCACTTAAATAGCAAGTACTAGAGATGAGCAAGTATACTCGCTAAGGCACATTACTCGAGCGAGTAGTGCCTTAGCCGAGTATCTCCCCGCTCGTCTCTAAAGATTCGGGGGCCGGCGGGGAGCAGCGAAGTGGAGATCTCTCTCTCCTCCCCGCTCCCCACCGCAACTCACCTGTCCCCCAAATCTTTAGAGACGAGTGGGGAGATACTCGGCTAAGGCACTACTCGCTCGAGTAATGTGCCTTAGCGAGTATACTCGCTCATTTCTAGCGAGTACCATTGAGTATGCTAATACTCGAATGAGCATCAAGCTCGGCAGAGTACATTCACTCAACTCTAATAAAAACGCCCGGCCGGCCAATATAGCACCGGGCGATCTTATGTCGAGCCCAAAACATAGTTTTGGAACTATATTTGGGCCGGAATACGTCGAGCCGCTGCATGGGCTCCTATGGGAGCCCATGGCAGCAGCCGTAGGGAGTTTAGCAGCATGGCTGCTAAACTACCTCCCTCTTTTCTTCTCCCCTTTCAGGCTTACCTCTCCTCCCTGCTTGGTCTCTGCAATGGGAGGGGGCAGGGGGGAGCTAAGCGGCGATCTGCCCCGCCTCCTCCCATTGATGGCTATAGACAAGGGGCGGGACATGGACTGAGCTAAGCACCCGCCCTCTTCCCACCCCTTATCCATAGCCATCAATGGGAGGAGGTGGGATGGACCAGCACTTAACTCCGCCCCTTCCGGACCCTCCCATTGCACAGACTGAGCAGGGAGGAAGGGGAATGAGAGATTTGCCCTCAACAGCCTATATCGTTAGAAAGAAGCTCTAAGTGCATGCGTCGCAGGTAAAATCTGGGACCAAATGTGTACCAAAATCTGTGTGCATTACCATGAATGAATGCCGACTTTATTCCGCTGTGACATTTCTCCACTGTGAGCTGGGTTTGTTAAAGCCCCATTCACTCACATTGTACTTTACACTGCGGCGGAATACCAGCGTGAATACCACAGCAGAAATCTGCGGTGTGTGAACTCTGCCTTATACTTCAAAAGTAATGAAAGCACCGATGGTGTGAATCCGCGGATGAGATGCTGCTCCACGAAACAAGCAGGTGAGAGGAAGCATTACATTATCAAACATGCTAACATTCTAATATTGTGGAATTGTCTTTGAACTTGTCCTAAAGTTTGATTAATATCTGAAGAGTTCCATATTTATGCAGAGAATGATATGCATTAGTGCCATAGTGAGGTAAATAAAACTATTCCAATGTCCCATCGATTGTGGTCAATCATGCCTGATGAAGAGACCCAAGTAGTCGGGAAAACTTCTCATCTTTTCAATTAGCTATTAAAAGGTATCAACAATAGAGTACTCTCGATTTTTCTCCACCCCAGTGCAAACAGTTTGTGAAAATTCAGAGCAGTTGCATGCAACTTCTGACCAGCAGGTGGCACTCTTATGCCTTTTTTAATTTTTGCATGAGGCGGCTGCACTGCATCTTCAGCCACCTGTGACTTTCCAATATGTTATAATAACATATTCGATTGGGACTACTTTTCTATTGATTTCAGTTGACAAGAATAATGACCATAGCATATTAACCATAACTCCACGGAATTCGATAAGCTGCGGGTCTGTGTTGCTGCTATTACAGGACAGTAATTTTGAATGTTTCCTGCAAGAAATGCATCACAGAAGGGGAAATATATAATTTAATTTTTTTTATATTTCCCCTCCTGTGATGCATTTATATTAGTGTAGGGACCCACTACAACGCAAGGAACCGTGAAGTGGTTAGTGGGCTCATGTATCTTGGCCAACATCCAACCAATGCCTTGCATTTATTATCTATCATTCACATGCAGTGTGGCATTAAGACTCCAGGGGGAGCCCAGGGTGGCAGTACCAATGTGGTTCACTGATGGATATGCAGGGCAACCCGCCGAATTATCATGGCGTCATTAATAGGTTGCTGGTCTGCATAGTGGACTACATATATCAGAATGGTCTGGCACCCTGTATCCACTATGTGTGGGAGTATACGCCAAGCATCCACCCCCCTCATTATCAGGAGGCAGTGTGAGTGGGTGTCTCATCGGTGCCCTGCACAGGTGTTATTGGCTCCTCCATTTGGTAGTCAGCTACCTGCATGGTGAGAGGAGTATGCATCTATATGCACTCCTCAGTCAGTAAGCAATGGCCATTATCTGTGATTGTTTCCTGCAAGAAAAGTTCAGATCTACTGCGTAGATTTATATTCTTCCATAATCTTATATACTATGTAAGCAAGTAAATATATAGTTTTAAAGCGTACCTAACTTTTCACATGACTTTTCAAATGCAGAATATATTTTTGGGAACTGAAATTTAATGTTAAAAAGGAAACTCCTACTGGAATTTACTCTGATCTGCTGAAAATTCTAAACTTTCCTCATATGTTGGCTTATAGCTGCTGTTACGATCGTGAGGGGAAACTAAGCACAGGGCCCACATAATCGTGACCAAAGAGACGGATGCACATGGTTTTCAGACAACTGGCCTTGTGCTACAGGGAGGATGACATGGCCCTACCTGAGCGGGGACATCGCCTCGATAAAAAGCAGCCCAGTGGTTTTCGGATCTGGGCCCTAGCTGCTCCTAGGAACCACGCACCAAAACAGGAAAGATACAAATGCCACATGACAGGGACAGAACAACAGGATACACAGAGCCAGAAAACGCAGCATACAGCAGGCAAAATGCAACCACTATTAACAGGTGATAAGCTATATATAAATACCAGGTATTAGTTGACATTTTGATCAAAACGTGGAAGCTAGCGGGCCACCTTACGGCTCCTGGCTATACCGCTAGTCCCTACACTAACCGGGAGTCCAGCGGCAACAGGACAGAAGACAGTCCACAGAGCAAGCTGCAACAGGACAGAACAGAACTACCGGCACGAACTCCAACATATAGCACAAACCACACAGACTCTACCCAGAGCTCACATGCACAGAGATGAAACTCACAGCAAGTCTATGTGTCCTCATACAGGCATGATAGACAGTCAGCTACCAAGCTGACATAGGGAACTGTGTCAGGGATCCACCAAGTGACACATGGAGCAAGACATAAGACGTTTGTAGGCCACACCTGTCAGGGGAAGGGAAAAGGGAGTCTGCATATGATGCTGCAGACTAGGAAGACAGGTGTCCAAACCATCTTTAGGGAAGCAGAGAGACACGACAGACCTACAGGCAAACACAAATCTGAGAGGAAACAAGCCAGATACATCCAAACAGTACAAGATCAGCCTCAACTACTGAGAGATGCTGGCTTTTATATATGCTGCAGACTAAAGGGGATTGGCTGCTGGAGAATACCACACCCAGCCAGCTCAATAAACCCCTACCTATGAGATGTGCTGCTAGGAACCTTAAGGGTGCATTCCCACGAACATATATTGGCTCGGTTTTCACGCTGAGCCAATATACGTTGTCCTCATGTGCAGGGGGCGAGGATGGAGGAGCCAGGAGCTGGAACTGGGCTCCCGCCCCCTCTCTGCCTCCTCTGCACCCCTCTGCACTATTTGCAATGGGGAGAGGCGGGGCAGGGGCGGGGCTAATTCTCAGAACATAGCCCCGCCCCCGCCCCACCTCTCCCCGTTGCAAATAGTGCAGAGGGGCGGAGAGGAGGCAGAGAGGGGGCGGGAGCTCAGTTCCTGCTCCTGGCTCTTCCATCCTCCCCCCCCCTCCCTGCACACGAGGACAATGTATATCGGCTCGGCGTGAAAACCGAGCCGATATACGTTCGTGGGAATGCACCCTTAGTACTACAGATCCAAGCAGCACACCCTGACAGCTGCCTTGTGGAAGCAACTAAATGATGACAGGCAATTTAGGAAATATGGAAATATTACATTAGCCATAATGTCGGCTAGGCTTCATTTATTTGCATAGCCCTGCTGTTATGTTCGAGCTGAACGTAAATATGTCCTTAACCCCTACCCTCTCCATGACGTAAGTGTACGTCATGGGAGTGGGGTACTTCCCGCAATAACGTACCCTTACGTCATAGGGATAGCGCGAGATCATAGCAGATCTCGAGCTATCCCGCAGTGGGAGCCGGCTGTCACTATGGTAGTAGGTGCGCCCCCCCCCGCTGTTAACCCCTTTCCTGCTGCGATCTAAGTAGATCGCGGCAGAGAAAGGGTTCACAGAGGGAGCGCACTCCCTCTGTGACTCCAGCCGGCTCTCGCGATAACATCGCGAGAGCCCGGCTGGTTGCTATGGCAACAGGACACCAGATTCCGGCATCCTGTATTGCCATTGCCTAAGATCGCTGTAATAAGCTATAAGGTATGGCAGGGGAGAAGTCCTGCCATGCCTTATCGCAGCGATCATTAGTGCTGTAGTAAAAGTCCCCAAGAGGGACATAGATAGTGTAAAAATAAGAGCAAACTAAAGTCCAAAAATAAAAATGTAAAAAAAGATAAAAAAACTTTTTATGCTTTTTCTCATATTAGCATAAAAGAAAAATTAAAAATCCCACATATTTGGTATCAATGCATCCGTAACGACATTTACAATAAATTGAACACGCTTTTTATCCTGGATGGCAAAAAGAATCCTAAAACACTGTGGCAAAAATGCAAATTTTTAGCATTTTGCCTCCCAAAAAACGCAATAAGGGCTATTTCAGACGACCGGTTTTCACGCCGAGCCGATATACGGTGTCCTTGTCTGCAGGGGGAGGAGGATGGAAGAGCCAGGAGCAGGAACTGAGCTCCCGCCCCTATTTGCAATGGGAAGGGCGGAGCTCCGCCCCATCTCGCCCTCTCCTATTGCAAATAGTGGAGAGGGGGTGGGAGCTGAGTTCCTGCTCCTGGTTCTTCTATCCTCCTCCTGCAGACAAGGACACCATATATCGGCTCGGCGTGAAAACCAAGCCGATATACGGTCGTCTGAAATAGCCCTAAAAGTGATTAAAAAAGTGTGTACCCAAAAATGGTACCAATAAAAACTACAGCTTGTCTCGCAAAAAATAAGCCCTCAGAGAGCTCCGTGCATGGAAAAATAAAAAAAATTATTGGACTTTAAATGCAGTGATTTTAGAAAAAAACAATAATTTCCAAAAAAAGGTTTTCATTGTGGAAAAACCTAAACAGAAATATAAGAATTTTGGTATTGTTGTAACCGTACTGACCCGCAAAAAAAAAAATGTAGTGTGTCATTTATGCTGCATAATTAATAGAGATGAGCGAACGCGTTCGTCCGAGCTTGATATTCGTGCGAATATTAGGGTGTTCGGGATGTTCGTTATTCGTAACGAACACCATGCGGTGTTCTGGTTACTTTCACTTCCTTCCCTGAGACGTTAGCGCGCTTTTCTGGCCAATTGAAAGACAGGGAAGGCATTACAACTTCCCCCTGCAACGTTTAAGCCCTATACCACCCCCCTGCTGTGAGTGGCTGGCGAGATCAGGTGTTCGCCTAATATAAAAGTCGGCCCCTCCCGCGGCTCGCCTCAGATGCGGTGTGAGTTAGATGAGGGACAGTGCTGTTTATACCGGAGCTGCTGTAGGGAAAGAATTGGTAGTTAGTGTAGGCTTCAAGACCCCCCAAAGGTCCTTATTAGGGCCACTGATAGCTGTGTGTTGGCTGCTGTTAGCAGTGGCATTTTTTTTCTTCTCAAAATCGCCTCTGCAGACCGTTGCACCTGGCATTAGGGACAGAAGTGCTGCATAGGCAGGGAGAGTGTTAGGAGTGAGTGTAGCCTTCAAGAACCTCAACGGTCCTTTCTAGGGCCATATTTATCCGTGTGCAGTACTGTCCAGGCTGCTGTTAGCTGTGCTGCATTTTTTTTGGGCTTCTCAAAATCGCCTCTGCAGAGCATTCCACCCTCCATTGATACTGCAGGGAAAGAATTGTATAGGCAGGGCCACAACACAGTTATTATTCATAGAATATACGCAGTGCTGCCTGTTGGTGGGAAAAAACTGAAAACAAATCTATTTGTCCAGCCTGTGTCCGTCCTAACGCCTGTGGACACGTGTGAGCTGCGTGAAAAACATTGCTAAATCATACGCACCCAGCTACGCTTTACTGCTGGCTTCGCCATTTGCTTTCCTTAATTGGGAAAAAAAATACCTGCTCTGCCAGAGTTATAATAACTCTGCTACCCTCACGTTCTGTGACACATAAGCAGGGACACAGCACAGTTATTAAACTTCTCATGTTCATTGAATATACGCAGTGCTGCCTTTTGGTGGGAAAAAACTGAAAACAAATCTATTTGTCCAGCCTCTGTCTGTCCTTACGCCTGTGGACACGTGTGAGCTGCGTGAAAAACATTGCTAAATCATACGCACCCAGCTACGCTTTACTGCTGGCTTCGCCATTTGCTTTCCTTAATTGGGAAAAAAAATACCTGCTCTGCCAGAGTTATAATAACTCTGCTACCCTCACGTTCTGTGACACATAAGCAGGGACACAGCACAGTTATTAAACTTCTCATGTTCATTGAATATACGCAGTGCTGCCTGTTTGTGGGAAAAAACTGAAAACAAATCTATTTGTCCAGCCTCTGTCCGTCCTAACGCCTGTGGACACGTGTGAGCTGCGTGAAAAACATTGCTAAATCATACGCACCCAGCTACGCTTTACTGCTGGCTTCGCCATTTGCTTTCCTTAATTGGGAAAAAAAATACCTGCTCTGCCAGAGTTATAATAACTCTGCTACCCTCACGTTCTGTGACACATAAGCAGGGACACAGCACAGTTATTAAACTTAGATTATTCATTCACTAGAGGCAGTGGGGCCTTTCGTTTTCCCAAAAGGGCAAAAATTATATTTGGCCTGCAGTCTTGCGCCAATTTATTTCCTGCCTGTTAAATCAAATCACTGGTAATACAGCATGCTGAGGGGTAGGGGTAGGCCTAGAGGACGTGGACGCGGCCGAGGACGCGGAGGGCCAAGTCAGGGTGTGGGCACAGCCCGAGCTCCTGATCCCGGTGTGTCGCAGCCGACTGCTGCGCGATTAGGAGAGAGGCACGTTTCTGGCGTCCCCACATTCATCGCCCAATTAATGGGTCCACGCGGGAGACGGTTATTAGAAAATGAGCAGTGTGAGCAGGTCCTGTCCTGGATGGCAGAAAGTGCTTCGAGCAACCTATCGTCAACACGCAGTTCTGCGCCGTCCACTGCTGCAAATCCGAATCCTCTGTCTGCTGCTCCTCCTTCCTCCCAGCCTCCTCACTCCACTACAATGACACCTGCTCAGGAGCGGGAACACTCCCAGGAACTGTTCTCGGGCCCCTGCTCAGATTGGGCAGCAGCGGTTCCTCTCCCACCAGAGGAGTTTATAGTCACTGATGCCCAACCATTCGAAAGTTCCCGGGGTCCGGGGGATGAGGCTGGGGACTTCCGCCAACTGTCTCAACAACTTTCTGTGGGTGAGGAGGACGATGACGATCATACACAGTTGTCTTGCAGTGAGGTAGTAGTAAGGGCAGTAAGTCCGAGGGAGCAGCGCACAGAGGATTCGGAGGAAGAGCAGCAGGACGATGAGGTGACTGACCCCACCTGGTGTGCAACGCTTACTCAGGAGGACAGGTCTTCAGAGGGGGAGTCAAGGGCATCAGCAGGCCAGGTTGCAAGAGGCAGTGCGGTGGCCAGGGCCAGGGGTAGAGGCAGGGCCAGACCGAATAATCCACCAAGTGTTTCCCAAAGCGCCCCCTCGCGCCATGCCACCCTGCAGAGGCCGAGGTGCTCTAAGGTCTGGCAGTTTTTCACAGAGACGCCTGACGACCGACGAACAGTGGTGTGCAACCTTTGTTGCGCAAAGCTCAGCCGGGGAGCCAACACCAACAGCCTCACCACCACCACCATGCGCAGGCATATGATGGCCAAGCACCCCACAAGGTGGGACGAAGGCCGTTCACCGCCTCCGGTTTGCACCCCTGCCTCTCCCCCTGTGCCCCAACCTGCCACTGAGATGCAACCCCCCTCTCAGGACACAGGCACGACCGTCTCCTGGCCTGCACCCACACCCTCACCTCCGCTGTCCTCGGCCCCATCCACCAATGTCTCGCACCGCACAGTCCAGCCGTCGCTAGCGCAACTGTTGTAGCGCAAGCGCAAGTATGCCGCCACGCACCCGCACGCTCAAACGTTAACCGTCCGCATCGCAAAATTCATCAGCCTTGAGATGCTGCCGTATAGGGTTGTGGAAACGGAGTCCTTCAAAAGTATCATGGAGGCGGCGGCCCCGCGCTACTCAGTTCCCAGTCGCCACTACTTTTCCCGATGTGCCGTCCCAGCCCTGCACGACCACGTCTCCCGCAACATTGTACGCGCCTTCACCAACGCGGTTACTGCCACGGTCCACTTAACTACGGACACGTGGACAAGCACAGGCGGGCAGGGCCACTACATCTCCCTGACGGCACATTGGGTGAATTTAGTGGAGGCTGGGACAGAGTCAGAGCCTGGGACCGCTCACGTCCTACCCACCCCCAGAATTGCGGGCCCCAGCTCGGTGGTGGTATCTGCGGAGGTGTATGCTTCCTCCACTAAAGCACCCTCCTCCTCCTCCTCCTCCTCCTCTGTCTCGCAATCAAGATGTGTTAGCAGCAGCATGTCGCCAGCAGTCGGTGTCGCGCGGTGTGGCAGCACAGCGGTGGGCAAGCGTCAGCAGGCCGTGCTGAAACTACTCAGCTTAGGCGATAAGAGGCACACGGCCCACGAACTGCTGCAGGGTCTGACACAGCAGACCGACCGCTGGCTTGCGCCGCTGAGCCTCCAACCGGGCATGGTCGTGTGTGACAACGGCCGTAACCTGGTGGCGGCTCTGCAGCTCGGCAGCCTCACGCACGTGCCATGCCTGGCCCACGTCTTTAATTTGGTGGTTCAGCGGTTTCTGAAAAGCTACCCACGCTTGTCAGACCTGCTCGTAAAGGCGCGCCGGCTCTGCGCACATTTCCGCAAGTCCCACACGGACGCTGCCACCCTGCGCACCCTGCAACATCACTTTAAGCTGCCAGTGCACCGACTGCTGTGCGACGTGCCCACACGGTGGAACTCTACGCTCCACATGTTGGCCAGGCTCTATGAACAACGTAGAGCTATAGTCGAATACCAACTCCAACATGGGCGGCGCAGTGGGAGTCAGCCTCCTCAATTCCTTTCAGAAGAGTGGGCCTGGTTGGCAGACATCTGCCATGTCCTTGGTAATTTTGAGGAGTCTACCCAGGTGGTGAGCGGCGATGCTACAATCATTAGCGTCACCATTCCTCTGCTATGCATCTTGAGACATTCCCTGCAAACCATAAAGGCAGCTGCTTTGCGCTCGGAAACGGGGGCGGGGGAAGACAGTATGCCGCTGGATAGTCAGGGCACCCTCCTGTCTATTTCTCAGCGCGTACAGGAGGAGGAGGAGGAGCATGAGGAGGATGAGGAGGAGGGGGAAGAGACAGCTTGGCCCGCTGCTGACGGTACACCGGCTGATTGCCTGTCATCCTTTCAGCGTGTATGGCCTGAGGAGGAGGAGGAGGAGGAGGATCCTGAAAGTGATCTTCCTAGTGAGGACAGCCATGTGTTGCGTACTGGTACCCTGGCACACATGGCTGACTTCATGTTAGGATGCCTTTCTCGTGACCCTCGCGTTGCACGCATTCTGGCCACGACGGATTACTGGGTGTACACACTGCTCGATCCACGGTATAAGGAGAACCTGCCCACTCTGATTCCCGAAGAGGAAAGGGGTTCGAGAGTGTTGCTATACCACAGGACCCTTGCGGACAAGCTGATGGTAAAATTCCCAGCCGACAGCGCTAGTGGCAGAAGGCGCAGTTCCGAGGGCCATGTTGCAGGGGATGTGCGTAGATCGAGCAGCATGTACATCCCAGGCAGTGCAACAGTCTTTAAGGGCCTGGCCAGCTTTATGGCTCCCCAGCAAGACTGTGTCACCGCTCCCCAGTCACGGCTGAGTCGGCGGGAGCACTGCAAAAGGATGGTGAGGGAGTACGTAGTGGATCGCACGACCATCCTTGGTGACGCCTCTGCCCCCTACAACTACTGGGTGTCGAAGCTGGACACGTGGCCTGAACTAGCCCTGTATGCCCTTGAGGTGCTTGCTTGTCCTGCGGCTAGCGTCTTGTCGGAAAGGGTGTTTAGTGCGGCTGGGGGAATCATCACAGATAAGCGTAGCCGCTTGTCAACCGACAGTGCCGACAGGCTAACACTCATCAAGATGAACAAAGGCTGGATTTCCCCAGACTTCTGTTCTCCACCAGCGGACAGCAGCGATACCTAAGCAATACGTAGGCTGCACCCGCGGATGGAAGCTACGTTCTCTCTCACCATCCAAAACGGGGACATTTCTGCTTCATCAATCTGTGTCTAATATTCCTCCTCCTCCTCCTCCTGCTCCTCCTCCTGAAACCTCACGTAATCACGCTGAACGGGCAATTTTTCTTAGGGCCACAAGGCTCACTCAAATAATTTTTCAGAACAATTTTTATAAGTTTCAATTAGCTTAAAAGCGTTGGAACTTTAACTTGAACCAATTTTTCGTTACACTGGGCTGCCTCCAGGCCTAGTTACCACTTAAGCCACATTAACCAAAGCGATTCACCTGCCATCTTGGTTGGGCATGGCCAATTTTTACTGAGGTACATTAGTACTGTTGGTACACCAATTTTTTGGGGCCCTCACCTACAGTGTAATCATAGTAATTTCTATGTTCTTCGCCTGCACTCATGGTACAGAAAGGTGTGTGGGGTTGGCCTACACTTTAGCTACATAAATGTCACTTGTGCCTTGGCTATACTAAGGCTACTGAAATGGAACTAAGACTGCGCTCCCGCTATACTGCTGCTTCAGAATTGTTACTGGGGCCTGTCTTGAGTGCTACTATTGCTTACATGGAACGAAGACTGCGCTCCCGCTATACTGCTGCTTCAGAATTGTTACTGGGGCCTGTCTTGAGTGCTACTATTGCTTACATGGAACGAAGACTGCGCTCCCGCTATACTGCTGCTTCAGAATTGTTACTGGGGCCTGTCTTGAGTGCTACTATTGCTTACATGGAACGAAGACTGCGCTCCCGCTATACTGCTGCTTCAGAATTGTTACTGGGGCCTGTCTTGAGTGCTACTATTGCTTACATGGAACGAAGACTGCGCTCCCGCTATACTGCTGCTTCAGAATTGTTACTGGGGCCTGTCTTGAGTGCTACTATTGCTTACATGGAACGAAGACTGCGCTCCCGCTATACTGCTGCTTCAGAATTGTTACTGGGGCCTGTCTTGAGTGCTACTATTGCTTACATGGAACGGACACGTGGAGAGGACACGTAGTGCCTCAAAAATATCCCCCTCCTCCTCCAACAGGGAAAACATTGTTGGCAAATGCCTTTGCATTGGTTCGTCTGGTGGCAGTCCAAGAATTTCACCTTTACCGACACTACAAGAGAGCCCCCCCACCATCCCCCCGCCACGGCCCACTTAATCCTGGCCACATTCCGAAAACCAACAAAATACAACCGTGGTACTAGGTCCGCAGTCACCACCACATTACCACCAACGCGGTTACTGTTAAGGTGCATATAACCAGTCTGACTGGGGCATGCAGACACCTTGACAGAATGAATAGTGTGTGGCACATAGGTTCCCCATTGCTATGCCCACGTGTGCAGCTCCTGATGGCGGTGGCACAGGATTGTATTTCTCATTGCTTTTGTACAGCATTGTGGGCTATCGCCCCGCCCCTATTAAAGAGGGTCGCTACCTAGCCGTGCCAACCCACTGCAGTGTGTGCCTGCGGTCCCTCGTCGTGGCAGACGCACTTCTAAATAGACATGAGGGTGGTGTGGCATGAGGGCAGCTGAAGGCTGCGCAGGGACAGTTTGGTGTGCGCTGTGGGGGGGAGGGGGTGCGGTTGGGCAGCATGTAACTCAGGAGAAGTGGCAGTGGAGTGTCATGCAGGCGGTGATTGTGCTTTGTTGGAGGTAGTGTGGTGCTTAGCAAAGGTATGCCATGCTAATGAGGGCTTTTCAGAAGTAAAAGTTGTTGGGGGGGGGGCCCACTCTTGCCGCTATTGTGGCTTAATAGTGGGACCTGTGAACTTGAGATGCAGCCCAACATGTAGCCCCTCGCCTGCCCTATCCGTCACTGTGTCATTCCCATCACTTTCCTGAATTGCCCAGATTTTCACACATGAAAACCTTAGCGAGCATCGGCGAAATACAAAAATGTTCTGGTCGCCCATTGACTTCAATGGGGTTCGTTGTTCGAAACGAACCCTCGAGCATCACGGGAAGTTCGTTCCGAATAACGAACACCCGAACATTTTGGTGTTCGCTCATCTCTAATAATTAACGCTTTAAAAAAAACAACAAAAAACCTATGGCAGAATTGATGCGTTTTCTCTCCATATGATCATAAAAAAAAAAAAAAAGAATAAAAGTTTTACAATGTAGTCTATATAACCAAAAGTGGTACCAATAAAAACTACAGTTCGCCACACAAAAAACAAGCCCTTATACGGCCGCGTTAACGGAAAAATAAAAAAGTTATGGCTTTTGAAAAATGGAGATGAAAAAATATCAAAAATCTTTGGTCCTCAACGTCAAAATAGGCCATGTCATTAAGGGGTTAAAGGACTAAGATACCCATGGATAAACACATAAAAGTGGGGAAATAGGGGAACAGACCCAAACTTTACTGATGCGAGGAGACCATACCTGAAAGCAGAGCACTCGCCCTGATGAGGGTAACCCCACATCAGGAATTTGGGACAACCTCCAACTCTTCCTAGTTGGTGGCAGAAAATGTGGCAAAATGTAGATGTTACACAGGTAATTAAAGAACAAATATACAGGAGGTAAGATATAATAACACCCAAATAAAATAGATCACCAGACAGACTTATCTGAACTAATACACCTGGCTGGACCATAAGCCACCGACTTCACCAGAAACACCTTTAGTCTGAGAGTATGACTGGTGTCCTCTGTGATGAGGAGCCAGAACAAATGTGTACAAACTAAAGCCGGCACCGCATGGGGGAGCCGGTAACGGAATTCAGCGTAGTACAATTTTTTAAAAAATGTTTCTTTTTCCCCTGCCATGTCTAGGCGATGACATGGGTACCAGAGACCTATCCGGAATCTCAATTGCAGATGGGCCGCGGGTTGGACTGCTTCCATTAATTTCAATGGAAGCTGTCCTTGTGGAATACGCACTAAAATAGAACATACTGCGTTTTTATTTCCTCCGCTCACGGAAATTGCTATTGCTTTCCACGAGTGTCCCGGAAGAAGCGTTTTTACATAGCATGTGATGAACGGTATTTGATGCTGATCCACAGTGCGGATGGTAACCGTGGATTCCGCAATGCAAATCCGTTTGTGTGCAGCCGGCCTAAAGCCGACTACTGGGTTGGGATACATGCCTCCCAGCTGGCCAGTCAATCCACACTGATAGAAAAGTGTCCCCATTCGCATCCAGCATTGAAATGAATCTGAGCATGTGCAGCATGAGGATCATGGGGGCCGGGGCTGATGCCATGACATCACCTCATCCTCCAACATGACTGACAAGTCGTGACATCTGGTATCACCAACATCCTAGTCAGCTTCTCCCAATGTAGCCCCTCATGTTCTGGTTTAATACTTCACTTGCACGCAGGAACTGTTCTATGGCAATACAAAGCTAAAAGAATCTGGGCCGTCTGCACATGATATTCCATAGGAACCATTAAATATCCGGTGTAATAACATGCTGAAGGTGGTTTCACTGTTATTATCTAGGCAGAATTCTGTGTATTGTAAATATATCAAACCATTTCCACTATTAGCAATACAAACAATATTTTTAGTATCATGGGTCTTAACTAGAGATGAGCGAGTATACTCGCTAAAGGCAATTGCTTGAGTGAGCATTGCCTTTAGCGAGTATCTCCCCGCTCGAGACTGAAGGTTCGGATGCCGGCGCAGGGGAGCGGTGAGTAGCGGCTGTCAGCAGGAGGGAGCAGGGGGAAGAGAGGGAGGGAGAGAGATCTCCCCTCCGTTCCGCCCCGCTCTCCCCCGCAGCTCCGTGCCCGCTGCCGGCACCCGAACCTGCAGTCTCGAGTGGGGGAGATAATCACTAAAGGCAATGCTCGCTCGAGCAATTGCCTTTAGCGAGTATAGACGCTCATCTATAGTCTTAACTAAATACTTGTTCAGGGCTGAGAGAAGGGTCGCCTACTTCGTTCTTTAGAATAGAAAGAAGGGTGGGCAGGAGCGGCAGCTGCCTAAGGCACAGTTCCTCTCCTACCTTGGGGTAGATCCCATTACAATGCCCTCCAGCTTGACCAACAATTGTGGTCACTTAGTGCTACTGGAGCCATACCCTTCTGATACCACTACCCTTTGGGCATAAGTGTATTTGTGCCTGTTTTTGTGCTGCGTTGCTGCAGAATGAAAGTTCCGTATTTGCGAGCGCAACTGCGTTTTTATTGTCCTTTTAGTGCATAGAAAAATATACACCAATGCTACCATCAATTGAAATGGCGAAATTCTTTAATGACGGTCAAATGTGTTCTTTGCCTGCCCAAATACACAGGAAAGTAGAACATGCTGAGCTTTTTTGCTCAATGCAATTGCGACTTGGGGCCTCTCTCCTGCATTCTGTAATACACATATAAAGACGACAGGTTGGATATCCGAGCTCTCCTCTGCATACTGTAATATACATATGCAGAAGAGAACTCAGATGTCAGACCTCTCTTCTGCATCTTGTTAGAAACGTGTCGGACCTCGCCTGAGATGGGAGTCATGCACGGAAATCTCAATGTTGGACAAGGTCCAAAACTGAATTGGAAAGAGTTAAAACTGTGCCTATCCACGTCGGCTTTTTGTTAGCCAATGTGTGGGTGACCCCAGGCTAAAACCAGATAGTATGATGCTACAGACTACAAACGTCACTCCCTGGCCGCTGGCTGCCCGGCAGCTGGCACATGAAAGACCCGAGGCCGCGGGAGCAGGTAACTGACGCGCTGCTCTCTGCAGATGCTCGGGTCCCGCTGCGAAAATTCTTGCAGCCGGATCCGACCCGGCCGTCTGCAGGCGGCCTAATAAATATTATTTTAGAATCTAGTCTAGACTGTGAAGGGCTTAATATACAATTTATAGACTACTGCTCTTGTGAATTAATTAGCCTCTCTTACGCACAAAGTGTATTATGCACAAAGATAGGACACCTCATTTTTTACGCGATCACTAGAGATGAGCGAACGTACTCGTCCGAGCTTGATACTCGTTCGAGTATTAGCGTGTTCGAGATGCTCGTTACTCGTAACGAGTACCACGCGATGTTCGGGTTACTTTCACTTTCCTCTCTGAGACGTTAGCACGCTTTTCTGTCCAATTGAAAGACAGGGAAGGCATTACAACTTCCCCCTGCCTTGTTCAAGCCCTATACCACCCCCCTGCAGTGAGTGGCTGGGGAGATCAGGTGTCACCCGAGGATAAAAATCGGCCCCTCCCGCGGCTCGCCTCAGATGCGTTGTGAGATAGCTGAGGGACAGTGCTATAGTGTTGGAGCTGCTGTAGGGAGAGCGTTAGGAGTTAGTGTAGGCTTCAAGAACCCCAACGGTCCTTCTTAGGGCCACATCTAACAGTGTGCAGTAGTGTGGAGGCTGCTTTTAGCAGTATTGCACTTTTTTTTTTTTTTGGTATATCGGCCGTGCAGAGCATTGCGCCCTGTAGTAATACTACAGGGACAGAATTGTGTAGGCAGGGCCAGAAGACATATATAGATTGAATATACGCAGTGGTCCTTTTTAAAAAAATATTTGAAAAAAAACTATTTGGCCTGCCTGTCACTGTGCTCAGTGTTCTGGGTCTGTGTCTGCTGGGGGTAGTAGTTCTCCAAATAAATACGCAGCCAGCTAAGTGTTACAACAGGCTTGCGCAAAATTATTTCCTGGCGTTCCGTAAGCGAACTCAGCCTACAACCACAGGCCAATAAGCGGCACATTAAATTACATTGTTGTGTTTCTGCATTCCTGGTAATACTGCATGCTGAGGGGTAGGGGTAGGCCTAGAGGACGTGGGCGCGACCGAGGACGCGAAGGCCCTAGTCCGGGTGTGGGCACAGGCCGAGCTCCTGATCCAGGTGTATCGCAGCCGACTGCTGCGGGATTAGGAGAGAGGCACGTTTCTGGCGTCCCCACATTCATAGCACATTTAATGGGTCCACGCGGTAGACCCTTATTAGAAAATGAGCAGTGTGAGCAGGTCCTGTCGTGGATGGCAGAAAGTGCTTCCAGCAACCTATCGTCCACCCAGAGTTCTGCGCTGTCCACTGCTGCAACTCAGAATCCTCTCGCTGCTGCTCCTCCTTCCTCCCAGCCTCCTCACTCCATGAAAATGAGACATTCTGAGGAGCGGGCAGACTCCCAGGAACTGTTCTCGGGCCCCTGCCCAGTATGGCCAGCAGTGGTTCCTCTCCCACCAGAGGAGTTTATCGTGACTGATGCCCAACCATTGCCAAGTTCCCGGGGTCCGGGGGATGAGGCTGGGGACTTCCGGCAACTGTCTCAAGACCTTTCAGTGGGTGAGGAGGCCAATGACGATGAGACACAGTTGTCTATCAGTGAGGTAGTAGTAAGGGCATTAAGTCCGAGGGAGGAGCGCACCGAGGATTCTGAGGAAGAGCAGCAGGACAATGAGGTGACTGACCCCACCTGGTTTGCTACGCCTACTGAGGACAGGTCTTCAGAGGGGGAGGCAAGGGCAGCAGCAGGGCAGGTTGCAAGAGGCAGTGCGGTGGCCAGGGGTAGAGGCAGGGCCAGACCGAATAATCCACCAACTGTCCCAAAGCGCCCCCTCGCGCCATGCCACCCTGCAGAGGCCGAGGTGCTCAAAGGTCTGGCAGTTTTTCACTGAGAGTGCAGACGACTGACGAACAGTGGTGTGCAACCTTTGTCGCGCCAAGATCAGCCGAGGAGCCACCACCACCAGCCTCACCACCACCAGCATGCGCAGACATATGATGGCCAAGCACCCCACAAGGTGGGACGAAGGCCGTTCACCTCCTCCGGTTTGCACCGCTGCCTCTCCCCCTGTGCCCCAACCTGCTACTAAGATCCAACCCCGCTCTGAGGACACAGGCACTACCGTCTCCTGGCCTGCACCCACACCCTCACCTCTGCTGTCCTCGGCCCCATCCACCAATATCTCTCAGCGCACCGTCCAGCCGTCGCTAGCGCAAGTGTTTGAGCGCAAGCGCAAGTACGCCGCCACGCACCCGCACGCTCAAACGTTAAACGTGCACATAGCAAAATTTATCAGCCTGGAGATGCTGCCGTATAGGGTTGTGGAAACGGAGTCCTTCAAAAGTATGATGGCGGCGGCGGCCCCGCGCTACTCAGTTCCCAGTCGCCACTACTTTTCCCAATGTGCCGTCCCAGCCCTGCACGACCACGTCTCCCGCAACATTGTACACGCCCTCACCAACGCGGTTACTGCCAAGGTCCACTTAACAACGGACACGTGGACAAGCACAGGCGGGCAGGGCCACTATATCTCCCTGACGGCGCATTGGGTGAATTTAGTGGAGGCTGGGACAGAGTCAGAGCCTGGGACCGCTCACGTCCTACCCACCCCCAGAATTGCGGGCCACAGCTCGGTGGTGGTATCTGCGGCGGTGTATGCTTCCTCCACTAAACCACCCTCCTCCTCCTCCGCAACCTCTGTCTCGCAATCAAGATGTGTCAGCAGCAGCACGTCGCCAGCAGTCGGTGTCGCGCGTCGTGGCAGCACAGCGGTGGGCAAGCGTCAGCAGGCCGTGCTGAAACTACTCAGCTTAGGAGATAAGAGGCACACGGCCCACGAACTGCTGCAGGGTCTGACAGAGCAGACCGACCGCTGGCTTGCGCCGCTGAGCCTCCAACCGGGCATGGTCGTGTGTGACAACGGCCGTAACCTGGTGGCGGCTCTGCAGCTCGGCAGCCTCACGCACGTGCCATGCCTGGCCCACGTCTTTAATTTGGTGGTTCAGCGCTTTCTGAAAAGCTACCCTCGCTTGTCAGACCTGCTCGGAAAGGTGCGCCGGCTCTGCCACCCTGCGCACCCTGCAACATCGGTTTAATCTGCCAGTGCACCGACTGCTGTGCGACGTGCCCACACGGTGGAACTCTACGCTCCACATGTTGGCCAGGCTCTATGAGCAGCGTAGAGCTATAGTGGAATACCAACTCCAACATGGGCGGCGCAGTGGGAGTCAGCCTCCTCAATTATTTTCAGAAGAGTGGGCCTGGTTGGCAGACATCTGCCAGGTCCTTGGAAAGTTTGAGGAGTCTACCCAGGTGGTGAGTGGCGATGCTGCAATCATTAGCGTCACCATTCCTCTGCTATGCTTCTTGAGAAGTTCCCTGCAAAGCATAAAGGCAGACGCTTTGCACTCGGAAACAGAGCCGGGGGAAGACAGTATGTCGCTGGATAGTCAGAGCACCCTCCTGTCTATATCTCAGTGCGGTGAGGAGGAGGAGGAAGAAGATGAGGAGGAGGGGGAAGACACAGCTTGGCCAACTGGTGAGGGTAGACATGCTGCTGGCCTGTCATCCTTTCAGCGTGTATGGCCTGAGGAGGAGGAGGAGGAGGAGGAGGAGGAGGATCCTGAAAGTGATCTTCCTAGTGAGGACAGCCATGTGTTGCGTACAGGTACCCTGGCACACATGGCTGACTTCATGTTAGGATGCCTTTCTCGTGACCCTCGCGTTACACGCATTCTGGCCACTACGGATTACTGGGTGTACACACTGCTTGACCCATGGTATAAGGAGAACCTTTCCACTCTCATACCCGAAGAGGAAAGGGGTTCGAGAGTGTTGCTATACCACAGGACCCTGGCGGACAAACTGATGGTAAAATTCCCATACGACAGCGCTAGTGGTCGAAGGCACAGTTCCGAGGGCCAGGTAGCAGGGGAGGCGCGGAGATCAGGCAGGATGTACAGCACAGGCAGGCCAACACTCTTTAAGGCCCTTGACAGCTTTATGGCTCCCCAGCAAGACTGTGTCACCGCTCCCCAGTCACGGCTGAGTCGGCGGGAGCACTGTAAAAGGATGGTGAGGGAGTACGTAGCCGATCGCACGACCGTCCTCCGTGACGCCTCTGCCCCCTACAACTACTGGGTGTCGAAGCTGGACACGTGGCCTGAACTCGCGCTGTATGCCCTGGAGGTGCTTGCTTGTCCTGCGGCTAGCGTCTTGTCGGAGAGGGTGTTTAGTGCGGCTGGGGGAATCATCACGGATAAGCGTACACGCCTGTCAACCGACAGTGCCGACAGGCTAACACTAATCAAGATGAACAAAGCCTGGATTTCCCCAGACTTCTCTTCTCCACCAGCGGACAGCAGCGATACCTAAGCAATACGTAGGCTGCACCCGCGGATGGAAGCATCGTTCTCTATCACCATCAAAAACGGGGACCTTTTCACTTCATCAATCTGTGTCTAATATTCCTCCTCCTCCTCCTGATACCTCACATAATTACGCCGAATGGGCAATTTTTCTTAGGCCCACAAGGCTCAGTCATATAATTTTTCTAAACAATTTGTATACGTTTCAATGCTCATTAAAGCGTTGAAACTTTCACCTCCAACAATTTTTAGTTTAACTGGGCTGCCTCCTGGCCTAGTTACCAATTAAGCCACATTAACCAAAGCGATTAATGGGTTTCACCTGCCCTCTTGGTTGGCCATGGCCAATTTTTCTGACGTACATTAGTACTGTTGATACAGCAATTTTTGTGGGCCCTCGCCTACAGTGTAATCAAATGAATTTTTAGCCCACCTGCATTACAGCTGACGTTACATCCGCTGTGTTGGGCACTGCAATGGGATATATTTATGTACCGCTGGTGGGTTCCAGGGAGCCACCCATGCTGTGGGTCCACAGGGAGTTGTAAATGCATCTGTTTCCACTTCTAAAGAACCCCAGTCTGACTGGGGCATGCAGTGTGGGCCGAAGCCCACCTGCATTAAACATGACATTACTACCTCAGCTGTGATGGGCACTGCAATGGGATACATTTATGTACAGCGGGTGGGTTCCAGGGAGCCACCCATGCTGTGGGTGCACACAGAATTCCCATTGCGGAGTTGTACCTGCCTGTGACTATTTATAAAAAAGCCCGGTCTGACTGGGGCATGCAGACACCTTGACAGAATGAATAGTGTGTGGCACATAGGTTCTCCATTGCTATGCCCACGTGTGCAGCTCCAGATGGAGGTGGCACAGGATTGGATTTCTCATTGCTTCTGTACAGCATTGTGGGCTATCGCCCCGCCCCTTTTAAAGAGGGTCGCTGCCTAGCCGTGCCAACCCACTGCAGTGTGTGCCTGCTTTTCCTGTGGCAGACGCACTTATAAATAGACATGAGGGTGGCGTGGCATGAGGGCAGCTGAAGGCTGGGCAGGGACAGTTTGGTGTGGACACTGGGTCGTGGGGGGGGGGGGGGAATTGGCACCATGTAACCCAGGAGAAGTGGCAGTGGAGTGTCATGCAGGCAGTGATTGTGCTTTGTTGGAGGTAGTGTGGTGCTTAGCTAAGGTATGCATTGCTAATGAGGGCTTTTCAGAAGTAAAAATTGTTGGGAGGGGGGGGGCCCACTCTTGCCGCTATTGTGACTTCATAGTGGGACCTGGGAACTTGAGATGCAGCCCAACATGTAGCCCCTCGCCTGCCCTATCCGTTTCTGTGTCGTTCCCATCACTTTCTTGAATTGCCCCGATTTTCACAAATGAAAACCTTAGCGAGCATCGGCGATATACAAAAATGCTCGAGTCGCCCATTGACTTCAATGGGGTTCGTTACTTGAAACGAACCCTCGAGCATCGCAAAAAATTCGTCTCGAGTAACGAGCACCCGAGCATTTTGGTGCTCACTCATCTCTAGCGATCACACATAAAATACGCTCATGTGAATGAACCCATTGAAATCAATAGATTCTATTCAGTTCATATTACGCGCACATAAAATGCACACGTGATACGCTTGTGTGAATGAGCCCAAATATTTTGATTAAAAAAGCTTGTAGATCATTTCCATAGCATACAGTAGATACATATACAGTATAGCACACAATCACCTGCCTTACCTACAGGGTACAGATTTCTACCATACAATGAGGCATATAACGTGTAGATTGTTGTCCAGGACAAATCATCAGTTCATGGTGGGGCATTTTCATACATAGATGCACTATCCTACCAAAAGTAATTGGACACCTGAGCAAGAATCAAAAGTTGTATTTAATTACATATGTTAGTGGGGACTCCTGGTGACATCAGATACTCCTTGCGGTGTACTTTCTACTAATATCCGATACACTTCAGCTGGTATTTCCTTCCATTCACCCTGCAAACGTCAGGCGAATTCTCTCAAAGAAGATGGATGCTGTTCATTAGTGATGAGCGAGCATGCTCGCTAAGGGCAGTTGCTCGATCGAGCATTGCCCTTAGCGAGTACCTGCCCGCTCGGAAGAAAAGATTCGGCTGCCGGCGGCGGGCAGGGAGCTGCGGGGGTAGAGCGGGGAGATCTCTCTCTCTCCCTCTCTCCCCCCCGTTCCCCCCTGCTGACTGCCGCAACTCACCTGTCACCCGCGCCGGCAGCCGAACCTTTTCTCCCGAGTGGGGAGATACTCGCTAAGGACAATGCTCGATCGAGTAATTGTCCTTAGCGAGTATGCTCGCACATCTCTACTGTTCATATTTCCTGACCCGATGTTCCAGTTCATCCCAAAGATGTTCAGTAGGGTTCAGGTGGGGACTCATATCCTGAAACCAGCGTAAAACAGCATGGGACTTGTGACAAAGCGCGTTGTCTTCTTGGAAGTATTGCGGACAATTCCCAGAGATTTGCCACATTGTTGGCAGCGCATTATTGTCTAGAATGTCAAGGTACACCTCCATGTTTATGGTTTTTGTCACTACAACTAACGGATTGAGACCATAACAGATACTTAACTGTTGGTACAACATCTCAGGCAAAAAGCGTTCCCTAGGCTCCTCCACATCCAGGTATGTCCATCTCATTTGAAGATGAAGTATCGTGATTCGTCACGCCATAGAACGTTCTTTCATAGCTCAACTGTCCAATAATGACTCTCCTTGCACCATTGTAGACAGGCATAACCCATATAGCCAATAGCTTGCAGTTTCGGTCACAAACTATAGCTGACACCTCAAACGGTCTGCATCTTGTGACATGGTCTAAGGCATGCGACCAAGGTGGCCAACCAGAATTTTTCTTTTTTTCTGGACAACATATCCAAAAATATTACGGACCACTAACATTTTTTACGGGCACATTGTGTAAAAGCATAAATGATGAAGATTACAAGTGATATATGAATAAGATCAAATACTGATATTAACTCATTATTAGCATTTACTGTGAACTGTAAAACAATGATAATGACATTTATAGTAACCAGCTCAAGTATCAACACCCACAAAAAATCAAAATGCATTTTTTTCCCACAAACACTGAAAAAAGTGCCTCATGTCCACGGGCTAAATATGATTTAGGATCCGCAGCGGATCACCCGCATGCGGATCCGCATTCCATAGGGATACATTGACCACCGGCGGGTAGATAAATACCCGCGGATGGTCAATAAAAGGGAATTTAAAAAAAAAAAATGGAGCATGAAAAAATCTGGACCATGCTCCATTTTCGTGCGGGTCTCCCGCGGGGACGGCTCCCGCAGGCTTCTATTGAAGCCTATGGAAGCCGTCCGGATCCGCGGGAGACCAAAATCAGCATATACTCACCCGCTCCGGATCTTCCCTTCGCCGCGGCTTCATCTTCTCTCCGTCGCGGCTGGATCTTTTTTCTTCGGGCCGGCGCATGCGCGTGGCACGCAACCAGCGTGCCGTGCACATCAGCCGGGCCGAAGAAAGAAGATCCGGCCGTGACGGAGAGAAGCTGAAGCCGCGGCAAAGGGAAGATCCGGAGCGTACAAGAGGTGAGTTAATTCTTATTTATTCTCATTTTCAGCCCTCATGTCCGCGGGGCAGGAGGGACCCGCTGCGGATTCTGCATGGAGAATCCGTAGCGGGCCTGATTTTCCCAGTGGACATGAGGCCTAAGAATTAAAATCCGCAGCAGATTTTAACTCTTCTCGTGCACGCGGATCCGCACCCCATAGGGATGCATTGATCACCCGCGGGTAGATAAATACCCGCGGATGGTCAATAAAAGTGAATTTTAAAAAGATGGAGCATGAAAAAATCTGGACCATGCTCCATTTTCGTGCGGGTCTCCCGCGGGCTTCTATTGAAGCCTATGAAAGCCGTCCGGATCCGCGGGAGACAAAAATCGGATTTTACTCACCTGCTCCGGTTCTTCTCTTCGCCGCGGCGTCATCTTCTCTGCGTCGCAGCCGGATTTTTTTTCTTTGGGCCGGCGCATGCGTGGGGCACGCAACTGACGTGTCCTGCGCATCCGCCGAGCCAAAGAAAGAAGATCCGACCACGACGCAGAGAAGATGACGCCGCGGCGAAAAGAAGATCCGGAGCAGGCGAGAGGTGAGTTAATTCTTATTTATTCTCATTTTCAGCGCTCATGTCCGCAGGGCAGGAGGGACCCGCTACGGATTCTACATGGAGAATCCGGAGCGGGCCTGATTATCCCCGTGGACAGGGTGCATTCACATGATTGTATATCGGCTGGTTGTATTTTCACACCCAGCCGATATATGGCGTCCTTCTCTGCAGGGGGAGAAGGCTGAAAGAGCCGGGAGCAGTGATCTGAGCTCCCGCCTCCTCTCCACCCCCTCTCCGCCCCTCGCCACTATTTGCAATGGGAGAGGATGGAGCTAAGATTCCGGGCATAGCTTCGCCCCCTCTCATTGCAAATAGTGGCGAGGGGCGGAGAGGGGGCGGGAGCTCAGTGCACTTCTTCCGGCTCATCCAGCTTCCTCCCGCTGCAGGCATATTTGGTATTTCAGCCGCACTTCAGTAGCGGTGAGCGATTCCAGCGACCTGATTGGTTGTTGGGTAAACACCCCCCTTTGGAGATGTGCACGAGTGCTACTTCACAAGACCACTGGGGGGGGGGTTTAGGATTGGGCTTAGTTGCCGACCCTCCTACGGCCCTGCTGCTGTTTAGTTAACGGGCCGGCCACTCGTGCACATCTCCAAAGGGGTGTGTGCAACCCAAGAACCAATCAGGTCGCAGGAATCGCTCACCGCTACTGAAGTGCGGCTGAAATACCAAATATGCCCCCTGCAGAGAGACACCGTATATCAGCTGGGCGTGAAAACCCAGCCAATATACGATCGTGTGAATGCACCCTTCTAGTTACGGACTGTCCAAGACTTTCTGCATGGTTGGCATGCTAATAAGACACAATCCATTTTATTGATAGGGGTGTCCAAATACTTTTAGTAGGATAGTGTATGTCCCACAGCTGGAACATCTCCACAATGACATCCAGAAGACATTATTTTAATGAATGACCCTCAGTGTCCTTATTGCAGCCCGTACAAGATCTATATGAGCTCCTGTATGTGTGTAATGTGCAGCAGGAACTGATCCCTTTACATCAGCCTCTGGATATTGAGCTCTACTGCTGAAGGTGGGAAGATTGTCCCCCCGCGGCCTCCGTCTCTCTAGCTTGTTGCAGATACAGCTGTGTGGGAGAAGGAGGAGGAGAGAAGCTCTGCTGTCCGCCCAGCACAAGGCAGCAGGAGGAGGGGAGCAGCCGGCCGGGGGACCCCGCATCTGTACAGGTACAGGGGGGACACTGCACCAGACGTGGGGGGAGGGGGCAATCACTGCACTCCCACTGCAGCTCCATCCTTTCAGGATCCTATAGACATTTCCATAGATGGCATCCCCATTATAGCAATGCGGCAGCTGCATCAAGCTTTTCCCATAAGGCGGTTTAGTAAAGTGTGGTGTTGAATGGGTTAATAATGGCTGTCTATAGATCTGCAGTGAGAGCCTGCTACTGTCAGGGCTAATAATTATTTACCTATGGATCCTATCGGGCAGACTTATATGATGAGCTATTGAAAAACAGAGCTTATTTTAGATGTCCTGCAGCCTGGCAAGCAAAAGGTTAATAATTGTGTGCATCACTGATGGTTGCAATCAGTGGGCCTATGTGGGTCCTCTGCACTGCAGCAGTGAGTGGGTTAATAATTATCTGGCCAATCCATCTAATCATCATTTCTAATCACATTGTCTTCCAATCTCCTGCACTAATGGGGCTCAGATCTAAGGTTGGGACATCGAAAACCGACATCGCTAATGCTTTAGCGATACTTCTCATCGATATTGTTATGTCCGATATATCGGTAACAGCTATTAGTTTAAGGCGTAATAATATCGATTTATTTTTTTTTTGTAAAGAAGGAACGTGTCTTGTGGTCTAGTGACTATATGTTCTTTCTTTACATTCCGCCCTTTCCTTTGTGTTGGGACAGGATGTAGTTTTGCTCGACGCACTAATAAACTTATAAACAAGTTCTAGAAACTTTTGGAAAGTGTGAGCTGACTCTGTCACCAATAAGGTTTGCTCCAGGCAAAACAACTCTCAGACAAAGTGGGGTCTTAGGACGCTTGCAGACGGGTGGGTCTGATCCGGCTGCGAGGATTCTCGCCGCGGGACGTGACCCGAGCGCCTGCAGAGAGCGGCGTGTACTCACCCGCGGCTCTGGCTGTTTGATATGCCAACTTGCCGGGCAGCCGGCGCATGTGCAGGCCGGAGCCAGCGGCCGGGCAGTGACGTTTCTGTGCGGGGCTCTGCAAGCACCGCACAAAATAGAGCATGCCGCGGTTTGTTTTCTGCGCGGCCGTCTGCCTAGGATTGCGTTTGCTAACGCAATCCCATGGCAGCTTCCAAGGGCGGAAATTCCGCGGGAAATCCCGCCGTGGAATTTCCGCCCGTCTGCAGGCGGCCTTAGGCCCCTTTTCCACATGCGTTTTTTCATCGTGTTAGAAGCAGGCTCTGAGCGCTTGCGTCTAACACGATGGCTGTGAGCAATGCTTTCTAAATGAAAGCATTTCCACATGCAGATGGAGGGCTGCGCTAAACGCACAAAGGTCGCGTCCAGCATCTAATGCGAATGCGGTGCCCATTAGAATTGCCTTCAGGGCACTGCGTTCGCATTACTGGGCCCTGCATTGTTTACAAGTTGCCATGGAAACCTCTGGGCGGGAGTTCTACATATAGACCTGCTCAGTCAGTCCTTCTTTGCCAGTGTTTGGTTTTGATTTCGTTCTGCCGACACCCGCTCTCATTGACCTGACTTTTAGTGTTCTGACTTCTGCTTGACTCTGACTTTGCCTCTGGTTCATCCCTCTGTACTGCGCACGTGCTTTCTGGTTCTGACCCGGCCTGTTTTGACAATTCCTTGGTTGCTGTTGCGTTCTGTCAGCTATTCAGGTTCCCACCAGTCTGTTTCCCTGTCCCTCCTTCCTGGGGTCCCTGACACTAGTGCAGCGCAGGGACCATCGCCCAGAAAGTATAACATAGTAATAGAGCAGCATCAAAAGTACAAAAAACCTCCAGAAAGCAGTAGAATCCTCTCACCGATTTTCTTTCTTTATTGCCACGACTTTGCATACAGAAGCAACGTTTCGCCTGAACGCAGTCAGTCTTTTTCAAGCCGATGACAAAATGAGCATATATCCCCATATTTATATAAAACACATATACACCACCACCAATCAAAATTGGATCATTACTAGAGATGAGCGAACGTGTTCGGCTCCGCCCCTTTTCGCCCGAACACCGAACTTTGCGAGCAATTCCGTGCTCGGGCGAAAAAAGTTCGGGGGTCGCCGTGGCAGCGCGGGGGGGTGCGGCGGGGAGTGGGGGGGAGAGGGAGAGAGAGAGGGCTCCCCCCTGTTCCCCGCTGCTGCCGCCCGCGCCGCCGCGCCTCTCCCCGCCCCCCCGAAGCTTTACGCGCGGACACTGAAGTCCTCGGCAAAGCCGGTGTCCGGGTGCGTAAGTGTTCGTTAAGAACACGTTCGCTCATCTCTAATCATTACCATAACAATTACCCTCAGGTGAAGGGCATCCACTCTGCTGTGCCTCCGATCCATAACAGCTGCGTCTCTAATCCATTCTGGGTACACCATGTTCATAGTGGACACATGGCACTGTCCGGCGTCTGTATCCTGCTGCTGCGCAAGCATATGCCTGGACAAGCCCATTCACTGGCAAGTAGCCGCCACGACCGACCACCAGAGTGGGGAAACCTTGGACAGACGCCAGCCCGGGCCCCCGCACCCTGGTGGTAACCCCGATTCTAACACATTGCTGACACTCAAACATCTAATGAGCGCATATGTGATATTGCTGTGACTTTCTTGCGACAATATCGCACTCGCCCTTGTGAAACTAGCCTTAGGGCTCATTCACTTGACTGTATCCATAAAACACTGCAGGAGTCCTGCGGCGTTGTACCGGTCTGTGTAAGCCGGCAGTGTGCACTGTGCATGACCGCGTATCACACGCGCAGTGTAACTTTGTATTTGTTTTTTTAAATTCCTCCTCTATTTCATAGCGGGTTTGCTTCTGAATCACCGCCCAGACGCAAAGTATTGCATATGGACCGTTTTGCATACGCTGCCCATACAAAAGTAAAGGGTCACGCTGCGTGGCAGGCTGAAATCTTTTTCTCGCGTGTATCTACACGGTACTGTGAGCAGATCGATGAAAGTCCATTTACTTTCATTGACTCTGTTCACAACGTTTCATGGGGCCGTGCAACGCACATGTAATATGTGCCGAAAATACGGTCGTGTGAATAATAATAACAATAAATAATAAACTTTATTTGTATAGCGCCAACATATTCCGCAGCGTGAATGAGCTCTTACAAGGAGAAGAAGCCCTGACAAGTAAACACTGCCACAATTCTGGCAGGTGCTGGATTTAAGGAGTCAATAGGACGAATAGAGTAGCGGATGTAGCAATCGAGAGAGTTTACAGTTTCTATGATCATTTCTGCCTTTTCTTGTGCGTAGCGCTCTAAAAGGCTCTTTGGGACCTTTCGCAGTGGGGAATATTTACACTGGGATGCAGCAGAATTTCCCGCTGCAGAATTCTGCACCAAAATCCGCATGGAGCCCTGCATAGTTTGGTGCAGAATTTACCAGGACTTGGTGGCACGGAATTTAAAAAATTTCACCCCTGTGAAAGACCCCTATGGCTTCTTCATGCTGTACCTAAAGAATTGACGTGCCAAATTTCATGTTTGTACGACACCTGGAAGTTAGAGAATCAGTGGTGAGTCATTCAGTCACTGAGGGCTTTCACGATAGATAGATACCACTGTCCCGTACCAGGCTATGTTGGTATAATTACTAGTGGACACTACTGTATGTAATACTACATGTCACACATAATATAGTTTCTAGCAGCTGTCAGATTCCATTCATGTAGTTTCCATGGCTGATGATTGGCTCTCATCTTGACTTTTTTTTCATGATATCTGGCATTTACGTATTTTCCAAATTGTTTTGCAAGGGCAGTTAATGGTGATGTAAATGACCTTGCCTCGTAACTGATGATATGACACTTGACTGGCGTCTGTAAGACGATTGGGAGAATCTTTATGCACATACATGAGTTAGCTCTTTAGTGGGGTCAGTAATATACCACAAAGTGGGGAAGGAGACCTTTGTGAGTGCTTTTACCGACACCCCATTCCCCGTTTCTTGTCTTATGCTACATGAGCCATTTTATTATTGTGATCCTGCTACTAAAATGACAATTAAGAGACCCTCTGGTCCTGGAGAAACAAAGTTGGCCGCATCGTTTGTCTGACTGCCTGATGCACACTATACATTGGTAGTCTTAAAATGCTACATGCTGCTCTGACTGGTCAGCAATGCTCCTGTGGGCAGCATTATCCAATCAAAGCAGCATGTAGTGTGCCAGACTAATGATGCATACTAACGCATAGTGTACATTGGGGTGATGGGGGTGTAAGGGCGTTAGAAGGGAGGCCACAGAGGAGAATGTTGCAGGAGTCTAGACGGGAGATGATGAGGGCATGCACTACCATTTTTGTTAACTTGGGTGTTACAGGAAGATTGTATCTGAGAGATAGTTTGAGCTGATGGTGGCAGGAGGTAGCGTGGGCTTGTATGTGCAGTTTAAAGGAGAGGGCAGAGTCGAATGTAACACTGAGATAACGGACTTGTGGAACTGGTGAGAGTATGGCGTCATTGATAGTGATGGATAGATCTGTTGAGAGTGCAGTGGGGGAAAGATGATCAGTTTTTTTCTATGTAAAACTTTAGGAAGCAAGAAAAGGAGGGGGATATAG
This sequence comes from Eleutherodactylus coqui, assembly GCF_035609145.1. Lineage (NCBI taxonomy): Eukaryota > Metazoa > Chordata > Amphibia > Anura > Eleutherodactylidae > Eleutherodactylus > Eleutherodactylus coqui. The sequence goes on along the minus strand of NC_089842.1, from coordinate 101,035,995 downwards.
ATAATGGACTGTCTGGAATTCTGGATAGCAGAGAGGTAAGATTTGGGCCCCAGAAGTAGATGAGTGTCATTCACATAAAGGTATTGCTGAAAGCCATGGAATTGTATGAGCTCTCCTAGACCATGGGTATAGATATAGAAGAGATGGGGCCTTATAGCAAAAACTTAAATGGGTCCTCTATTATGGTGTCCAATTTTGCCACCCAGGACAGTAGGGCTTAATGTTTGGTTCTTGCCCCATGTGTTTTCAATTGGTCCTTGAGCAAATTGTCCACCTTCTTGTTTGCTAACAAGTTTCTCTTTGGAGGAAGGTCCTGCATATGATCTTGCTATCTAGTAGACAAATGGATAAGGCAATCATAGGTGGGACCCCGTAGCAGTTGCATTGTCTGTCTTTATGGTACATAGACCCTTGATCTTAGTACAGAGCCTTGAGGGACACCAACAGGGAGCGAGGCTGAGGATGTGGCGTGTGAGTGGGAGGAGATCCAGGAAAAGGTCCAGTTTGTGATGCCAAAGGAGGCTAAAGTTGCCCTTTCACAGTGGTGACTTTAGAGTAAAAGATTCAATTTTTATTAGAAAATTATTAAAATATACACGTAGGGGCACAACATATAAAACAAAACAAAAAAAGTATATAAAGGGCATGGTGTAAACCATCCAACCACACCGTCACTAAAGGTAAGTGTCCAATCACACAATTATGTATGTGGGTTAGAGATGAGCGAACGTACTCGGATAAGCACTACTCGTCCGAGTAATGTGCCTTATCCGAGTACCGCTGTACTCGTCTTGAAAGATTCGGGACGCGCTGCGGAGCGGGGAGCTGCAGGGGAGAGCGGGGAGGAACGGAGGGGAGATCTTTCTCTCCTTCTCTCCCGCCCGCTCTGCCCCGCTCCCCACTGCGACTCACCTGTCAGCAGCGGAGCGTCCCGAATCTTTCAAGACGAGTACAGCGGTACTCGGATAAGGCACATTACTCGGACGAGTAGTGCTTATCCGAGTACGTTCGCTCATCTCTAATGTGGGTGTTTATAATGTCTGGTCACCAACGACCACAGGGTTTCTTGTCCTGCTTATTGTCAGTTGGACATGGAGCAGAAACTTGATTGTGTATTAGCACTCCGGATGTAGAAGATTTGATTATTCCCGGTTGCTAATTCTTGATATTATGTGACCCACACACTATGAGTAGATTCAATTTTAGTGACTCATGTACGCGTTTCTTCACAATTTTTTCTGAGGAGGATTGGAGGTACTCAGCCGATTCCTATAGATAGAGAGTCGGAATTGGTCTTAACCATAAGGAGCATCTCACGAGGTTTCTAAAGTTGTATCATGAAAACCTCCATGAGAGAGCCTCCCAAAGAAATAAAGCAACCTCCCCTTTATTCGTAAGGGTCGTTTCAAGGATACTCAACCCAAAAGATTCAAATTCCCTTTTTCTTATATTATTGCTCGTTGATTTGCTGCTCGACGCGTTTCACCACTTAAATTTGCGTGGATCATCAGGAGCATTACGTGTTGGGATTGAACAATATAGACGATATTATGGGGTCTCAATAGACCAATTGATAAAGAAACGAGTATCCTAATCTTAAGAGGACCAGTTATCTCAGCAGATTAATCAGGGCTCCCATATCACCCAGAGTGAGATTTTTAATCCCCAGATGTCTCACACTAGCGTGAACATGGATGTGGGATTTGCCAGAGGTAACGTATCCAGATGGCACTAAGTGACATTCAGTGCAGATATCTATCGTGGGGTCTGAGACGGGAGCTTATCAGGATATGCTCAGTCCTCCAACACTCACAGGGATTAGATATAGAAATACGATAGTATCCTGTGAGATGATTAGAGTAATACTGAGTAATCCGTCTCCGTTTAGGAACGAGACAGCCGGCTAGTCCATGCGATATGCATAATGGAGCACTATGCCGATGTGTCAGGGGTATTTGTACTTGTGCCTATGCAGGACACATGTCTCCAAAAGGGGGATAAGTACAAACCCCCTTGTCCCTCCGTAGTATACCCCCGATTAAAGTCTGCTTCTCCTTCTACAATCACAAAAGTGAACTAGTGAATTACTAGCTCACTTCGTGTAGAAGTTTGTCTAAAGATACCCGCCCGAGTTTCTTTTCCCAGAGTGTCAAAATTGACAGAAGAGAAGGATGGATACAAGATAAAAATAACAAAGCTGGTGTCCGTAGCCCAGATGGTAGGCTAGGGAATGAGCTCTGAATGCAAGATGCTTGCCTTATATAGTCCAAGTCCATCCTCCAAGAGGGTGTGATCCACCTGTCCACCTATCAGAAGAGAATACGCCCCTTTGTTTACATATCATGTGTGTAAGATGGATTAGTTTGTTCATAACGACCTTCACATAAGTCTAATTCCGGATAGGGGGCCTAAACGTCAATTAGGTATAAATGGTATTGTGTCATGATTGCGATCGTCCATTCCGGTGCATCGATCGGTGCGGACTGTGCCTCTGGTGACACGGTCCGTGGGAGGGGTCAGAGGGGGCCCGTCATATGCTCCACACCTCCCTAATGTCAGGAGACCAATGGGGGTGCCGTTACAGGTCCGGGGGGGTGTCAACCTCATGACACGTGTCATGGAGCCAATGGGACCCATAGCAGCGCCGGAAGGTGTGTCCGCCTCACAACCATGACGCTCACACAGTCGCCGTGTCATTGCATCACGGCGCACGGTATAATAGCCGAGGGAGCGCATCGGAGCCCCCGCCTCATATCGTGGGCCGCAACGCTCATATGTGTCCGTGTATTCGGGCGTCCATTGGTGGTCCATGGAACGCATCCATTCTCTGTGTGAAGCCGCCTATCAGGACCCATATTAGCATAGCGTCATGACATTTTTGTTTACAGAGACGTGGTCACTTAGGGTACCTATAATAGAATGCACTAAGTGACCGTTTAGGTCACCGGGACCGGTCCGTAGTGGGATATCAAGATCCCTATGTTGAAGGGACAATCGATAGACTCCACAAATAGTAGATGTGGCACTCGGAGCTAAAATGGGTTGACAGAGGGATTGTCAACTAAGATTATTCATATTAAAGGGGTTGTCCCGAGGCAGCAAGTGGGTCTATACACTTCTGTATGGCCATATTAATGCACTTTGTAATGTACATTGTGCATTAATTATGAGCCATACAGAAGTTATAAAAAGTTTTATACTTACCTGCTCCGTTGCTAGCGTCCTCGTTCCCATGGAGCCCGACTAATTTTCGGCCTCCGATGGCCAAATTAGCCGCGCTTGCGCAGTCCGGGTCTTCTGTAATCTTCTATGGAGCCGCTCGTGCCAGAGAGCGGCTCCGTGTAGCTCCGCCCCGTCACGTGCCGATTCCAGCCAATCAGGAGGCTGGAATCGGCAGTGGACCGCACAGAAGAGCTGCGGTCCACGAAGACAGAGGATCCCGGCGGCCATCTTCAGCGGTAAGTATTGAAGTCACCGGAGCGCGGGGATTAAGGTAAGCGCTCCGGTAAACTTCCTTTACTTCCCTGCATCGGGGTTGTCTCGCGCCGAACGGGGGGGGGTTGAAAAAAAAAAAAACCCGTTTCGGCGCGGGACAACCCCTTTAAAGTCACTCCATGGAAAAAGACCCCGTATCAGGTATTGTTTACTTCAAGTTGGTCCTCTTCAATAATGCAGTAATAGATATTACATGTTTGTTTGGTTTTACATTTGTGACCCGAAGGGATTTCAGGTGAGTATGATAGATTATTGATTCAAACCATAAAGATACTAATGGATAAGGTGATAAACACCATAGGATTTACTGAGGGTGGATGATAGACCATCACATGTGGTCTAATGTATTTATATTGCATGACAACCATGGATGGGGGTTTCTTCAGAAATATAATTTTAGACACGAAAACAGGGGAAGTGCTGGGGACCTATTTGTTAGATAAAGCAATTGAATGAAAGAATTTCATTTAAGCCAACTGGTTGTGTGGTTTCACACCGGAAAATCCAATTAGCCTCTTTGCGAAGTAATAGACTGTCAGGGTTGCCACCTCTGCCATCCGATCTGATTATTTCGATCCCTTGGAATGCTAAGCATTCGGCGTTTCCATTATGTTGTTCCCACACATGCCTTGCTACGGAGGTGATCTCTTTCCTCCCTACATTCCCGATATGACCAAGTATTCTCCGTCGCAGTTGTTGACGTGTTTTTCCGATATACTGTTTTTTACAACTGCATGTAATCAAATAGACTACATTGGTCGACAGACAATTGATGAAGTCGCGTATGTCGTATTTCTTGCCTGTAGCGCTTGCAGTGAAGGAATTGCCTTTCAGAATGTATTTACACGCCAAGCATTTAGAGCATTTAAAGGTCCCGGTTGGAATTGAACGTGAGAGCCAGTTCTTGCAGGAAGTTGTCGGTTTAAGATGACTTTTAACCACGTGGTCGCGAATGTTCCGGCCACGTCTGTAAGTAATTTTGGGAAGATCAGAAATGTACTCTTTGATATCGGCATCTTTTTGAAGAACTTCCCAATAAGACTTTAGGATATTGAAAATCTCTTGGTGTCCAGTATCCTAGGTGCCAATAATCCTAATTACATTTTTATTGTCTGGCCGTTGTTTTGGAATGAGAAGAGAGCTCCTTTCGCATATGCGAGCATGTTGTTCAGCTGCATTCAAGATTTCAGCAGGGTATTTGCGTCGTTGGAACCTCTTGTGGAGTTTATCACATTCCTTATTGAAGCAAATGTCGTCAGAACAGTTGCGTCTCGCTCTTAAGAACTGGCCCTTAGGGATGCCTCGTCGTAGAGGAAAAGGGTGGTAGCTGTCCCACGCTAAGAGGCTATTGGTGGCGGTTTGTTTACGGTATAGATCGCTCGTGAGTTTGCCATCTGCTTCGATTTTGATACAGATATCCAAAAATGTCATCGTATTTTTATCTATTGCTGCTGTAAAACGTAAGTTTAAATCATTATCATTGAGCCAAATCACGAACTCATCAAAGAGCAGCTTCGTGCCGGTCCACAGTATTAGGATGTCATCGATGTATCTAATCCATGTGAGGATATATGTGGACCATGGCATGTCGCTGGAAAAAATGATTTTCTCTTCCCACCAGCCCAGGAGCAAGTTGGCGTAAGTGGGGGCACAAGAGGTCCCCATCGCGGTGCCCCTGAGCTGGTGGAAAAATTTTCTGTTGAAGAGAAAATAATTGTGTGTTAGAATGAAACTTAATAATTCCAATACGAACTCACTATGCTGCTGTAGATGTCGGCCTCTTTGAGTTAGAAAATGTGAGATGGCTTTCAGTCCTATGTTGTGGGGAATCGAACTGTACAGAGCCTCAACGTCGAGGCTCGCTATCATTGTTTCCGGACCCACCACTATTCCCTCTATCTGACGCAGGACATCCATTGTGTCCTGCGCAAATGAGGGAAGGGATGACACAAATGGTCTAAGGACCTTGTCTAGATACCTGCTGGCATTCTGTGTTAGATTATCAATGCCAGACACGATGGGTCGTCCTTTTAGGGGGTTCGTCCCCTTATGTATTTTTGGCAAAGTGTAAAAAGTGGCCAGTCTCGGTGTGTCCACGGTCATGAATTTCAACTCACGTTCATTTATGAGTTTAGATTCTTTAGCTGTCATGAGGATTTGGTCTAATATATGTTTGAATTTATCCGTAGGATCTTCTTCCAGAACAGCATATGTGGTTGCATCATCAAGAATGTCGGTACACATCTTGATGTAGCTGTCTCTATCTAGTATGACCACATTGCCGCCTTTATCGGACGGTTTGATAATGATGTCCTCATTATTTTCTAGGGCTTTCAGGGCCTTCTTTTTGTTTAGGGTCATATTGTATTTTTTTATATTGGAAGTTTGAATTTTTTTTATATCTCTTAGTACCAAATTCTCAAAGATATCTAACTCAGGACAACTCATTGTGGGAGGGTGAGATCTGTTTATTGGCCTACAGTCAGTGTAAATAATTGGTCCAGACGAATCTTCCTCCAAGCTTTGGAGGTCCCTGATTGCGGGGAATCTTTTACTCTAAAGTCACCACTGTGAAAGGCCAACTTCTAGTTAAATTTGGAGACTTTTTACTCTGCCTCCTCTGTGAAACACAGGAGGCTAAAGTTGTTATCAGGAGATAAAGGTCGACCGTGTCAAAGGCAAAGGACAAGTCTGGGGGTAATATTTTGAGGCTTTTGCAGTTAGCAAATTAACTACTTTGGCTAAGGTAACTTTACGTGGACTGATAGTCACGTGAACAATCCCTCAAATGAGCGATTCCAGGCGACTGTTGGCCTGTGTACATATGGCCAGCGGCAGGGCACTAAGCGAGAAGTCATTCAGTGGCCGCTAGTCTTCTGTTTCAGCTCGCTGAAATAAAATCCCTGCTGAGGAGCTTCTCGCTCAGAATGAACGGAAACCGCTCAATTTATGAACGACTCTGCTTGCTGTGAATGGAGTCAGGCTGGAACGATCTCCGACCCTCTCTGCCGCCATTCACTTTAATGACTAGCACTGTTGTGTTATACACAGGAGAAATAGCCACAGGTACAGCTGCCGTGTTAAAGTACCTTTTAGGGTGGGGTTGGTAGCCAGATAGTACTTGGTCAAACAGCAAGTTGGAGGAGAGGTAGGATGACCGTTAAAGGTGGACATGCTGCTCCAGGCGTTTTGACATAAAAGGGAGCAGCAATATGAGGTGGTAGCTGACCGGAGAGGATGGACGCATGTTGGAAGCACAAAGGAAAGATGTCGGTGAGAGGTTGAACAGATGGGTGAGGGCTGGGATGAACATGGTGGTAAGATTGGGGATGGGATTGGGTTAAGCACACGGGTATTGAGGTGCGATTTGCAGAGTAAGCAGAGGGGTTGCAGGGACTGTAACTTGAAGCTTTCCCTGATGATGTCTATCTTGTCTCTTCTGTACATTGTCCTGTAAGGTTCTGCATCATTTTAATATACATCCTATCTTTTTCAGCTCCTTTCCCTGGTTCTTTAGCGTGAACTGAAACACTGGAATTGAAACCACATTTGAATCGAGAGACAAATCATGACCAATATTCCGATCAATAACTCAAATCTGCCTCGGGTCAATGAAGGTTAGTAGCTGCTTATCTTTACGTGTTTGCTATATCAAACCCTCAAACCAACGTTTTCGTGACCTAGAGGGTAACACAGTTTAAAGTGGGTCTTGTTTTTTTTCCCGTTAACATCCAAAGTTGCTATCAAACTTCTTTCCATCCATGGAAACTGTTAGCTTAACCTGTTCTATCAGACCACAAGTATGACTACAAAGTATAGCATTATCTGTTAGATGTGATCTAAGCTCCTACAATGAAAACCAGCAGAACCATGCAGCTTTAGATGTAAATGGAGGAGAGAACCTCAACCATATTGACTGAGGTCTATATACTTAATGACTTAGGCTGGGTTCACACAGGGCGTATTCCCGTCGGAAATCTCGCGGTTTGGCCGCAGCAAAAACCGCGAAATTTCCTCCAGGAGAACCGCCGCGGAAAAAGCCGCGGGGGCTTTGAAGCGGCCCGGCCGCTCGCTTTTCCGTTGCGGCCGGCGCTCCCATAGAGGAGAGCGCGGCTGCGACAAAAGTAAATAATAAACAGACATGCTGCAGCTTTTGAAACCGCAGCCGCGGTTTCAGCCGGACTTACCGCAGCGGATTAGCCGTCCCGTGTGGACGAGATTTCTGAGAAATCTCATCCACATGGCTGGCTAATCCCAAGATTAGCGGGCGGATTTGCCGCGGCTGAATTCTGCGCGGCAAATCCACCCTGTGTGAGCCCAGCCTTAATTTTGTGTTTCTGGCTCCCTTCTCCTATAGAATAACAGAAACATAAAAATTAACTGTCATGATGGTTTTATTAGCAATTTTCGGGCAAGGTCCAATACGTATTTCTAACAGTATGCAAGACTGCTCTCTGATGTATGTTACAGTGATGGAGTACTGTCCTGTATACTGTAACATGCATATGCAGAACAGCCTCAGACATGGGAGTGCTGTCCTGCATACTGTTAGAAACATGTGTCGGTCCTCACCCGCCATTGGAGCTATGCAGGAAAACTTTAATGTCGGACGAGATCTGATGCTGGTTTGGAAAGGATTAAAACTTTGAGGAATTGGAACATAAGTACACTGTATAAATAGTTAGGAGATTTCCAGGATTTTCTATTGATTTGTCTACCCTCGGGATAAGCAACCAAAGTATGATCATTGGGGTCTGGCTGCGATTCCTTTGAATGGGCTACACGGGAATGAATACCAGGCAAATGTTAAAGATAAAACTGCTTCTGAATAATGACTCTGTACCAGCCATAATAGAAAGTACTGGAGGTCCACGGGGTTGTAAATCTTTCAGCTGTCTGGTCAAGGTTGAGTAGAACTATGATAGCTGTTCACTGGGGCTTCATTGATTTGCTGCTGCTTTAAATTTACCAAAAGGGAACTTGAAACCTCCCTACAATACCATGAAACTAACAGGTGGCAGGAAGTTAGGTGAGGGTTTCCCGCCCCCCCTCCTGCCCTCTGCTTTCTGCACCGTCCTCCTCTGAATGCTGGACGCCGCACTGAATATTCGACTCTTTTTCACAGTACCATGCGCACACTGTCACATAGACTTGTATAGGTGGGTGCGTGCATAGCACTGTGACGAGTCAGGGAACACTGAATATTTCTATATATTCTAAAAAACTGTCACATGGCTCCCTGTTGCCTACCATAACTAATGTAGGGAGGTGACAGGTTCCCTTTAAGAAGCAATTCTAGCCAGAACAGATACTACATTGATGTTGCGTCAACATCCCAAATTCAGATAGTAGACCTCTGCAATTTGAGTTTTTATTCCGGTGTCACTTCTGTCTGATCATAACAATGTGATCATTTAACCCTTTCTCCAGAGAACCCTTTTGGCCCCAATTGGTAAATTACTCCTTGCTGGTAGAAGAATTTACTTGAACTAAATTCTTGCTAATTTCTACATCTACAAAACTAAAAAAAAACGCATTTACCAACAGTTACACTAGAACAGTTAGCATTTTGGGGGGCTTAAAAAGGGAGCACCAACTGGGCAATATATTGGAGCAAAACGGAACTGTTGTAGTGATCAAAAAAATACGTAGAGGGTAGACACTTCATCATGCTCTCAGTACAATGTACTATGCACCATTATCATATACTGAAAAATGAATGCCAATCCTGATCTAATGGTTGGAACATGACTCACAAACATTCCAGTATCCCTTAGAAGGGGTAAAAACCAGAATGACAATTTAGTCGCTAGTACGCTCAAGAAAAAGGGTGTTTCTCAAAACACCTGATGGAAATCTTCAACCATAGAACATCTGCTGCATAGATAGGAGCCTTTCTGTGAATGCATACATACAACAGAGGCCTTTGTCAAACCAGTTTTATTAAAGATCGTATAATGTTAGACAGTTTGCATTAATTGAGCTGATGAGTATAGTTGTACTCTGACAGCGGCGGCCACACCTATTTCAAGACATATTATACACCTGTCCATAGACAGGTGTGACACCTGCAGCTTCTACAGAGGAATTCTGAGGGAGGTACTGCTCAGCTGTTAGCCCTAGGCATGGAGGAGCTGGGCTACAATAGACCTGCCATAAATGACTACGGGCTCCTACATACTGGTGATCACGATATCGCTATGCGAAAATCATGGCAAAATCGCAACTTTTTTTTGTTAGCAATTTGAGAAGTTTGTGATCCCCTGCCGCAGCTGTGACAGCTGCAGCAGGGAATTCCTTCAGCCCCGCTGGGATGTGAGGCTGTTGCCATGAATTGTGATATGGCGGTGCAAGGCTCAGGATATGATACAGCAGACAAATTAAACAAAATGTAAGGTATTTGGGAAGACCGAAATAAAAGCAAACAAGTGGATATCAATGAGTAAGCAACTGATTTTTTTTCCTTCGTTTATCTAGACACGATCTACTATTGACTAGAAAAGGGCTCGTTCACACTTGCCTTTATTTCAGTTTTGGATTTTCGTCTCGGTTTCGTCTTTAGAACAGAGGCAGAAATAAAATGGAGTTAAACAGTTGCGTTTTTTTACCCCATTGATTTCAGTGTGGTTTTTTAAAAAACGTAAGTCAAACTTAAATTCTTCTGTTTACTTTGGTTCCCGTAATTTCCTTTTTTTTTTAAACTGAACAAATGGCACAGCAGGAACAGAAGCAAATGGAAGGATTTGTTGATTTCCATTTTTTATAAACACCATTGAAATCGATGAGGTAAAAATTAGAACAGTTTATTTCCGTTCTATTTCTGTGTCTCTGCTCCAAAAACTGAACAGACGGAGATTCAAAACGGAAATAAAAGCAAGTGTGAACAAGCTGAAATACCTTCTGAGTAATATCTGTAACACTTTGCTAATACTGCTATATTATTAGAGAAGTACAGATAACTGAGCATGACTCACACTTACTCTTTTGTCTTGGGCTCCTGCACCTCTACATCCTACATCCGTCTTTCTATTTTCTCACTGTGAAATATTTCAGTCATGAAATAAGGCGCGTTCCCCGCTCACTAATTTGCTGACAACCCTCAGGAGCTCAAGAAATAGGGAATGTCATTCTGTCCAATTTCCCTAATCTAGTCCGGGTACAGTGCAGGAGGCCTGCTGATTATTCGCTAACTCTTTCTTTCAGTGTGCACATGTTCAGTCCTTTTCAGAGGTTGGCCTCACTTACAGTTTCTTGTGCTGGATGTTTCTCCTTCTCCTGGCCAAAGCGAGCACTCAGCTAAATCCGCAATTGTGAGCGCCATACCCTAAGTTTCCTGCTATTGGCATTGCGCCCTCAGCAGCTCAAGGGCTGCTGCTTTACTGCTCCTTCATGGACGCTGGTAACACAACCACCAACTTTTTAAATACCAGTCCTGCACCAACTTGGCTCACTATGCGGCAAAAATCAACAATAGCACATGCTATGATTTTGGTGCGTTTTCCCCATTATTCTTCTATGGCAAGTTACACCTCACTGAGGTCCTAACACTTTTTTTCCCCGGCGTCATCATGACGGCAGTACATGGAGGTTGCCCTCTGACCTTGTAGGGACAGGAAGCAAGAGGCTTGAAAAAGCTCCTACTCCCTTCCATTCCTCAGTGCTTCCTGTCCCTACAGGGACCAGCAAGAGGGCTCCTTCCATGGAGCCGACAGGATCAACGGGGGGAATGGCGGGTTACAGGCTTTGCCTCCCCTCTCTTTCCATCCACGATGCCAGGGTGAGCGGCAGGCCAGGGGCTCCTGAGACCCCTCTCCCACGGGCAGCAGGATTCAGCGCGCGGGCCGCGCATGCGACGCAGGGGGGCAGGGCTTATGACGCGTCACGATGTGATGACGTCACGCGCCGGCAGAACCCGGATATGGAAGCCCCGCCATATTTAAAAACCCCTGACAGCCTCCACTACAGCAGCAGCTTTATAGAAGTGTGCGTCTCCGGTTTTCTGGCCTTCTCCTTCTTCCAGCATGACCAGTAGAGAGACTGACGTGGAGGCCCTGCAAACTGTGAGTGTTCCACTAAACCAAGAAAAGGTGCAATATGTACAAAGTTTGGTTTAAGGGGGGGCACTGTGTGTATTTATGCGCCTCCTATGCATGTATTGTTGCAGGACAGGGAATCTGTTAAAGTTAAGCAGGATCCTAAAAAGAGGCATAGAAAGTGCTCTATGTGCCTTGAAAAATTAGAGGATGCATATAAAAAATCGTTATGACCGGAATGCACAGCCAAAATCCTTAAGGAGGAGCTGTCGGCATTCATGGAGGACATAAGGTCCCTAGTTAGAGAGGAAGTGCGAGCGTCCATCTCTAGCCTTCCATTGGCTCAGCAGGAGAAAAAAAAAACTATGAGGCCCAGGCGAGCTCTCAGAGGGCGAATTATTCAATCATCCTCCCGAGGCTACGGATGAGACTGAAAAATATTACTTCGCCTCAGGTGATCTTGACGAGCTTCTGAAAGTGGTAAGAGGCACCATGAAAGTTGAGGATACCGTGGAACCAAGGTCTGTCCAGGACGACATGTTCGGCGGACTAAGGGCCAGAAACAGGATTGTTTTACCGGTAAACACTACGCTGAAGAAAGTGATTTTCCGACAAATGGACCTGCCCCAACAAACACCTGTATCTGCCCCGAGAATAGAGACTTAGATTCTCGGAGGAAGATGTACGGGAGTATGAGAGCGTGCCGAAGGTGGACGCACAGGTGGCCAAGATGGCCAGGAAAACAGCGCTTCCCTTTGAGGAGTCCTCCCATCCAAAGGACCCCATGGACAATAAGGTCAATGTCCTCATGAAGTGGGCATGGCAGGCATCAGCCTATGCCCTAGAGTCAAATATTGCAGCCACATCACTGGCAGGTCTATGTTCCTTTGGTTGGGGGAACTGGACGACCAAGTCAGGCAGAGAGCATCCAGAGAGGAGATCCAGGGGTGTATACCTCTGTTAAAGTTAGCAACAGCCTTTCTGGTGGATGCCTCCGCTGAGACAATTAGACTGTCAGCCAGGAATGCGCCACTGTCTAATATGGCCAGGAGAGCGATCTGGCTAAAAACTTGGAAAGCGGATGCTACATCTAAAAATAAACTATGCAACATCCCCTTCTACGGGCAGTACATCTTCGGGGCTGATCTGGACAAGATCCTGAAAAAAGCAGCGGATAAGACCCAAGGGTTTCCAGACCAGGGGAGGACCCCGCAACCCTTCAAGCGACGGCCTACCTTCAGGCCCTATCAGGAAAAAGGAAAGACGGGCCGCTGGTCTTACCCCAAAGGCGGCAGGGGTAAGACGGGGAAAGTTGCTACCCCAGTACAGAATTCCCAGGTGGGGGTAGATTGCTGAGGTTTTTTTCAGGAATGGCAGGGCATTACAGAAAACCCGTGGGTTCTCCAGTTAATATTCCAGGGGTATAGAATAGAATTTTTTTTGTTCGGCCTCCTAATAGATTCGCGATAAATCACTAACCTACTACATATGGGGACAATAGTGGAGGTTCCCGCTGTAGAACAGGGATTGGGGTACGACTCTCCCCTTTTTCTCATTAAAAAACCAAATGGGTCGCATTGGATGATCTTTAACCTCAAAGGCTTAAACAAGTATATCATTTATAAAAAGTTTAAGATGGAGACAATTAGATCAGCAGTAATCCTAGTCAATAGGGGGGGATTACATGTGTACAATCGACCTAAAGGATGCATACTATCATCTCCCGATTCTTCCTGAACATCATAAATACCTGCGATTCGTGGTAGAAATCGAGAACTGTCTATATCCTTTCCAGTTCCAGTGCTTACCTTTTGGCATATCTACCACTCCAAGGGTTTTCTCGAAAATCGTGGTCGAGATGGTAGCAGATCTCCATGCATCAGGCATCAACCTCATTTCCTATCTGGACGATTTTTTACTGATAGGCCCCTCGGTAAAAATCCTTAAGGAAGATACCGCTTGTTCAGTCGCTCTGTTCCAAAAACTGTGGTGGATCGTGAACTTCCAAAAGTCCAGTCTTCTTCCGGAAACTCGGAAAATATTCTTGGGGTCCAGATAAACGTCGAGTCCCAGACTCTATCTCTACCGCCACCCAGGAAGGAGAGCCTAGGACAGACAGTTCGTAAATACATGCGAAAAAAACAGTTATCATTAAGAGAAGGAATGAGATTGTTGGGCCTTATGACATCATGCATACAGATTATACCGTGGGCCCAAGCACATTCAAGAACACTGCAAAGGGCTGTCCTGAGTAACTGGGACAGAGCGGCAACCTCATTAGATAACAAGATGCCCCTGTCATCGTCAGTTGTCCGGTCTCTTCGCTCGTGGCTGTCGGCACATAACCTAAATGCGGAATCCCAGTGGGTTCCCGAACCCTTCGTTAGCGTAATCACGGATGCTAGTCAGCCCCGCTATGAAGCATAGATAGGACAACATCTGTTACAAGGGAAATGGGGCTCAGGAACTAAAACCCAGACCTCAAATTTTAGGGAACTTATGGCTATCTGGGAAGCGCTGCGCAGGTCATGAGACACCTTAAGAGGCAAACACGTTAATGGGGTTGTCCCGCGCCGAAACGTTTTTTTTTTTTTTCAACAGCCCCCCCGTTCGGCGCGAGACAACCCCGATGCAGGGGTTAAACAAGAACACCGGACAGCGCTTACCTGAATCCCCGCGCTCCGGTGACTTCTTACTTACCTGCTGAAGATGGCCGCCGGGATCTTCTCCCTCGGTGGACCGCAGGGCTTCTGTGCGGTCCATTGCCGATTCCAGCCTCCTGATTGGCTGGAATCGGCACGTGACGGGGCGGAGCTACACGGAGCCCCATTGAGAAAAGAAGAAGACCCGGACTGCGCAAGCGCGTCTAATTTGGCCATTAGACGCTGAAAATTAGACGGGCTCCATGGAATTGAGGATGCCAGCAACGGAACAGGTAAGTGAAAAATTTCTTATAACTTCTGTATGGCTCATAATTAATGCACAATGTACATTACAAAGTGCATTAATATGGCCATACAGAAGTGTATAGACCCACTTTGTTTCACGGGACAACCCCTTTAAAGTTTTCTCAGATAACATGACTGTGGTTTCCCTTATTCGTCATCCGGGAAGTACCAGGAACTTCCATCTCCTAAAACTAACAGCCCGAATCTTCTGGTGGGCCGAAGTCATGTTGCGGTCTCTAACAGCAGTCCATCTCAGAGGGTCTCAGAACATGACGGCAGACTACCTCAGCGGAAAACACCTGGATCCGGGAGAATGGTCTCTGAACCAAGAAGAGTTCCGACGTATCGTGGACACCTGGGGCATGCCGCAAGTAGACCTTTTCGCGAGCAGGGTAAACGCAAAATGCCCGAAATACTTCTCCCTCAACCCAAGAGACAAAGTCGGGGGGGGGGTTCTGACGCTTTCTCTCCAACGTGGAATATGGATCCTGCAGAAAATCCAGAGAAGTAATGCGACTGTTATACTAGTAGTCCCGTACTGGGAGAAGCGCGTATGGTTTCCCCTTCTCCTGAACCTAGCTTTCGCAGACCCAATCTGGCTCTCAGCCAGAGAAGATCTCCTGTCGCAGGGCCCAGTTCTGTGTCCCAACGTGCAGAAGCTGAAGTTAAAGGGGTTGTCCCGCGCCGAAACGGGTTTTTTTTTTTTTTCAACCCCCCCCCCCCCCGTTCGGCGCGAGACAACCCCGATGCAGGGACTTAAAGAAAAAACAGCACAGCGCTTACCTGAATCCCCGCGCTCCGGTGACTTCTTACTTACCGGTTGAAGATGGCCGCCGGGGTCTTCTCCCTCCGTGGACCGCAGCTCTTCTGTGCGGTCCATTGCCGATTCCAGCCTCCTGATTGGCTGGAATCGGCACGTGACGGGGCGGAGCTACACGGAGCCCCATTGAGAAGATAAGAAGACCCGGACTGCGCAAGCGCGTCTAATTTGGCCATTAGACGGCGAAAATTAGACGGCAACCATGGAGACGAGGACGCTAGCAACGGAGCAGGTAAGTGAAAAACTTTTTATAACTTCTGTATGGCTCATAATTAATGCACAATGTACATTACAAAGTGCATTAATATGGCCATACAGAAGTGTATAACCCCACTTGCTGCCGCGGGACAACCCCTTTAAGAGCCTGGATGTTGAGAAACAGATGTTACTAAACCAAGGTTTGTCTGCCAGGGTAGTGTCAACTCTGTCAGAGCCGTAAGCCAGTAACCACCACCATCTATAATAAAAGATGGAAAAAGTTTACTTCCTGGAGGAAGTCGGAAGTTTCCAACTTCGACACCTCTATAACGGAGATTTTGGACTTCCTTCAGGAAGGCCTGGACGAAAATCTAAGCCCAGGGACCCTTAAAGTCCAGATTTCAGCCCTTTCGTGCTTTCTGGATCAGCCATTAGCCGAGCACAAGTTAGTCCGCAGGTTCATGAAGGCGGCGGAGAGGATAAGGCCAGTAGTCCAGAGTTCGGTACCTCCGTGGGATTTAAACCTAGTACTTAAAAGCCTCTGTAGGCCCCCCCTTCGAACCCATAGAACAATCGTTGGTTATAACACTAACCCTTAAAACGATACTTTTGGTCGCGGTTACGACGGCAAGGCGGGTTAACGAGATCCAGGCCTTTTCATGCAGAACACTGTATTTATTAGTATTGGACGATAGGAGTGTCTTAAAAATGGACCCCTTTTTCCTACCTAAAGTGGCCTAAAAATTCCATAGACAGCGGGAGGTTATCCTTCCCTCCTTTTTGTCAGAACCCCCGAAACGATAAAAAGAAAGAATATGCCTGGACGTGAAAAGAGCCATTCTGTATCACTAAGAACGTACATCTCCCTTCAGGAAAGCTGACAATGTCTTTGTTCAATTTCAGGGTTGGGCAAAGGAAAGGCGGCTTCTAAGAGATCCATTAGCCGCTGGATAAAAACAGCGATCCAGCAAGCCTACTCCTCCAGCAACAAGGCGGTTCCGGAAGGGCTGAGGGCTAATTCAATGAGAGCCGTATCGTGCTCTTGGGCAGAAAGGGCCATGGCTTCACCAGAACAGATATGCAGGGCGGCCACAAGGTCTAGCCCACACACATTCGTGAAGCACTACAGGCAAATACCGATCATTCCTCAGACTTATCGTTCGGTAGAAAGGTTTTACAGACGATAGTCCCACCCTAGGGAAGTAATTTGGTATGGCTCCATGTACCGCCATCATGATGACGCCAGGGAAAAGGATAGAATTTCTTACTGAAAATTCCTTTTTTACGAGTCATCATGACGGCATGTCATTTTCCTCCCTTTAAAAAAAAAAAAAGAAACTTTATATATATTTATATATGTCTATTGATACATGCGGTAGTATTGCGTAATATTTCCGTTAATGTTCGGGTAGCTCACCCCTCTATTTGTGTTTTGATGTGAACTAACGTTGTTTCTTTCTTGAGTGAATAAAAGTTTTCCTGATAAACCAGAATATGTCCATGTAAGTAATTTGGAAGACACTGAGGAATGGAAGGGAGGAGCCTTTTCAAGCCTATTGCTTCCTGTCCCGGTAATTTCGGTAAGAAATTCTATCCTTTACAGCCTCATTGCTGGAACCAGAAGAACGGTGCAGCGGGAAAAATAGGCATTGTTGGAAGGACCGCTCAGGTGAGGTGAGTATGAAGATTTTATATAGCCCAAGTGCATTTGATTCAGTTTTTCTGTCCAGGCTACCTCTTTTAATATGCTCTCCAGTAATTTAAAAAGCTTGAATAGGTTTGGTAATAGTAATATAAGTAGGTTTACTGGCAGTCATGTGGAAATCCATAGGTAATGGTCTACACTATATAAGTAGTGCCTGATGACAAACTCAGCTTTCCTACATTTGTTGGATTTGCTGATGTTCTGTTATGTGCTAATAAACTATTACAGAGAAATGTAGAAAAACCGTCCGCGCTGCAACATTTTCCTCCTTCCTTTTTTATGGAAAAGAGCCTGTTTTGTCACTTAGGCTGTTTAGTTCTTTGTAATCATGGCAGATTTGCTCTTTTTCCTTTCACACCTCTGCTTCATTTAAGAGTAAATCTGACATGGTGTCTCTGGCAGTGTCTTCTAAAATATGCAGCTAGATCCTTAAGAAAAATAAAAGAACAGCGGCCAAATGTTCCGCAGTCGCAGCGTTTCCTACCGCAAGTAACCTAGAGCCCCGAATGTATGAAATATCTGTGGAGTAACTGGAGAAAGATTAGAATTTCATATCATCAGGCCACATTTCTTTAGTTTCCACTAGCAGGATCCATACAGAGCCTCCAATTCTACACAGAGGAACACTTTCCATGTGAATGAGGGTAAAAGGGAAAGAATTGGCACCTTCTGAAGGCAGCATACAGTAGAGGGCTGTATGCATGGACCTTAAGGGCTCATGTCCACGGGCAAAATGTGATTTAAAATCCGCAGCGGATCTCCCGCGCGCGGATCCGCACCCCATAGGGATGCATTGACCACCCGCGGGTAGATAAATACCCGCGGATCGTCAATAAAAGTGATTTAAAAAAAAATGGAGCATGAAAAAATCTGGACCATGCTCCATTTTCATGCGGGTCTCCCGCGGGGACGGCTCCCGCGGGCTTCTATGGAAGCCGTCCGGATCCGCGGGAGACCTAAAATAGGAATTTAAAGCATTTACTCACCCGCAGCGGACCGCGAAGCTCTTCTCTTCCTCACGGCCGCATCTCCCTTGCTTCGGCTCGGCGGATGTGCCCGGCGCATGCGCGCGGCACGTCGACGACGTGCCGGCGACGTGCCGCCGGCGTCAGGAATTCATCCGCCGGCCGAAAATGAAGATCCGGCCGTGAGGAAGAGCAGAGCTTCGCCGCCCGCTACGGATAGGTAAATGCTTTTAAATTGCTATTTTCAGCGCTCATGTCCGCGGGGCAGGAGGGACCCGCTGCAGATTCTACATGTAGAATCTGCAGCGGATCTGATTTTCACCGTGGACATGAGGCCTAAAAGTGTAAACTCTTGTGGTGCATATACAGATAGATGTAGCAGAGCTGACCTTGTTGTTTAACTGTTAGGTGCTGTTGTGGAGGCTCTACATTAATCTAGGTGTGTTATACCTTTTCTAACTGTATTAGATGTCTCTATTCACACAGGCATTTGGCCAATCAAAGTTGTGTCACTTTTGACTGCAAGAGCCCTGATGGAGCACATTACACATTAAGCCTGGGTTTACACAGGGCGGATTTGCTGCAGTTTTGCCGCGGATTGCCGTGGCATATCTGCACTGCGGCAAAACCGCTGCATTTGCAGTGCAATGCAGCACAAATGAGTTTTGCGATAAAGCTGTTCTCACAGGGCAGATTTTTTCCGCACAGCCGCAGTGCAGAAATGCAACTGCAACGCGGTTTTCAAGGATGCAGCATGTCCACTCTACTGTTTTTTCTGCAGCGGTTGTTGTCCATAGACCTCTATGGACGCAGCAAAATCCGCGGCAAAAAGGAAAAAACACTGCGGAAAAAAACGCTTGCGGATTTTTCCGAAAGAAAATCTGCAGGAAAATCTGCAAGCCAAAATTAACTTTTGAAGCGGTTTTGCCGCAGAAGCATTTCTTCTGCGGCAAAACCGCAGAAAATCCGCCCTGTGTAAACCCAGCCTAATGGGAGTGTATTGGCTGCTACTTGCATCATTGCAGGTGATTAGGCTGGGTTCACACAGGGCAGATTTGTCGCGGTTTTGCCGCGGTTTTTCTGTTGCGGTTTTGCCGCAGAAGAACTGCTTCTGCGGCAAAACAGCTTCAAAAGTTAATTTGGGCTTGCTGATTTTGCTGCGGATTTTCGTGTGGAAAAATCCGTACGTGTTTTTTTCCGCAGCGCTTTTTTACTTTTGTCGCGTATTTGGTGCAGTTTTGGCTGCGTCCATAGAGGTCTATAGACAAAAAAGCGCTGCGGAAGAGACCAAAGAATGAACATGCTGCATCTTTTAAAACCGCGACGCAGTTGCATTTCCGCACTGCGGCTGTGCGGAAAAAAAACGTCCTGTGAGAACAGCTTTTTGGCAAATCTCATTTGTGCTGCATTGCACTGCAAACGCAGCGGTTTTGCCGCAGTGCGGATATGCAACGGCAATCCGCGACAAAACCGCAGCAAATCTGCCCTGTGTGAACCCAGCCTCATGGCAATATCCCATCATATCATTCGATATAGGAGGGGGGGGTGTCAGCGTATATGGAGGAAGGCGTTCTATAGATTTGTGTGTATGTAGTTTCTATCCACAATGCTCTAGATACTGTACCCAACCATATGGGTAGAGCATACATTGTAGCAATAGTTTTGTAATTAATATATACAACATGTATCTGTCTGAATCCTCATATATTATAAATGCCGCACTTCCTGTCTGGATCCAACATATGGAGCAGGCTATTTCTATATGGATGGGACAGAATAAATGCAGGACTGTCTTCTAAGGAGCTAAAAAAAAATTCTCCTTTTATGCAAACTGGCATAGGCTAAGCCCTTTTTGGTCCCGTTTGTGGGACTGGTATGGAGCAGGCCCTGCAATATATCTGCCTTATCTTCGGATAAACCCAAGTGGTGACCATGATAAAACATACTGGCCCCTTCATCTCTGTTACTGTTCAGCAGAAACTAATTATATCTATCAGTCTCGCACCAGAACGAAGAGAAAAAAAATTAATTTCTCATTTGTGACGACTGTTTAGCTTGGTTTGGTGCCAGCTGCTGATTCTAAGCGTTGGCTGAATCTGTAAGTACAGCTGACACCAAAATAGCAGAGCGAACCACTCATTAATTTGTGCCTTTCTACAAAACAAATAGTAACGGGCCCTAACTATGGTAATGAGAGCCGGAGGCACATTGCAGTCCCGGGTTCTCGGTATATGTGTGTGGGGGTTTTTTTTTGTTTTTTTTGTTATAAGTATCTGTTTCCTGGAAAGCTGGGTCACAATCACCATTACAGAACCCACAGGAGTGATTACCTAACTTTCCCTGGTTCCTGAGAGGTAAAACTGCCTAGTGTTACTTACCTTCCTCCTCCTGTATTGCCCCCTGCACACGGGCGGAAATTCCGCACAGAATTTCCATCCGTGCCCACATGCATAGAATTACATCACAAAACCCAATCCTATGCACACAGACGCGATTTGTTCGCGTGAAAATCGCGGTATGTTCTATTTCTGTGCAGGTCTTGCAGAGGCCCGCACAGAAATGTCAGTAGTGACGGTCCGGAGCGGGTGAGCCGCAGGTCTCTGCAAGGGGCACGGGTCCGCATCCCGCTGTGAGAATTCTCGCAGCAGGAGCCAACCCGGCCGTCTGCAGGCGGACAAAGTCTGTATAATCTGGAAGATTTGCTGTTCAGGACTGTAGGAAAGCTAGGTGCCTCTAGAAGAAAGAAGGTTTCTACACCAACATAGAAGGGGTTCTTTACTGTAAGAGCAGTGGGACTATGCCATCACCAAGTCCTCAGGCAGAGAGTTCCAAACTCACCAAGAGTGGGTTTTACACAGGCAGATCACCTGCCCTTAGTGATGGGCACTGGCGTACTGCTAGGGGTTGCAGTTGCGACCCATACCCTTAGCAAACAGGGGGCTGCGGGCCTCGCCATATGCCGTTTCACCGCTGCGACCCGCAGCCTGGCGCTCGGGGAAGGGATCTTGCAGCTAGATGGTACATGCTGCAATTTTCTTCCTGCATCGCGTCACAGAGCCATAGAGGAAAACATCGCTCGTGTGCATGACCCCATTCGAATGATTGGGGTTCATATTTGTGCGTCTCGCAATACACAAATCTTGCACACGATTTTCATGCCAGTGTGAAGGCAGTTCCTGGACAGAACCGAACAGCGTCTGACAGATCCCACTGATTATATTGGAGTCTATCTGCTTTCTGCTCAGCTGCCTGGCTTTTGGATAGAAGAAAAAGCACTGAATGCTGCGCTTTTTCTTCCAGCATTTTGAGCGGGATCTGCGACGGAACCTACGGCCGACGGTCTCAATGGAGATATGAATCCAGCCTTCCACCAGCATGGTCGATATCACTGTATACAGGAGATGTGTATACTTCTCTCTGTAAATAGTGATACAGACCATGCAGATATAACCTGGGATCTCCTGTATATAGTGATATAGACCAAGCTGGTATAATCTGGGTATCTCCTGTAGATCATTGGCCACTTTTAACACAGTTATAAAATGCATCAAAAACCTGCATGTATTGTTTAAATCCACGTGCGGTCTTTAAAGACTTATTACCACAGGTGGATATGAGTCGGCGTTTTCACAGCGGTCCGATATATGCTTCCATCTAAGCAGTTGCCCCCCCCCCCCCCCTTCCCTTATCTGCTCTCTGCCTCTTTCCTCTACTGCAGCATTTGCAATGCAGGGGAGAAGGGGGGGGGGGGGTAGCTCCTGTTCTGTCCCGCCCACTCCCATTGCAAACCGCTCAGAAGGGAGGAGAGAAGCAGAGAACTGGTGAGGGAATTGGGGGGGGGGGACTACTCAGATGGAAGCGTGTATCGGCCGGCCGTGAAAACGCAAGCCAATATACGCGTGTGGTAACAAGCCTTAATAGTGTAGGTCTTTATTGAACCAATCACAGCTATTCATCAAGCACTGGCTGTCATTGGCTGAGTGTCAGCCAATCATAGCCAGCGCTTCCAGCAGCCAGGGATTTTTCAATTCTAGGGCAGAAGATGATCACTGCTGGGACCTAGGCAGAATCTGCTGCGGCGCCCCAGACAGCGCGGGAGAGGAGATGTATCCTTTTTTTTTTTTTTTTCCCCCCTCCTCAGTTACAGCTTATTTCCGGGTAGGGCTTATAATCACAGGCGACTTTGTAGTGCTAAAAAATTGCAGCATTGCCGCGAGAAGACGCAGCAATATCGCACAGTGCAGCGACGCAATATCGCTGCGATTTTTCTCGTGGAGATGCAGTGTCGCCCGTGTGACGGAGGCCCACAATCTTGGGCCTCATGCCCAGGGCGGTTCAGATTCTGCATGCGGGAGCCCGCAGCAGATTTCGACCCTGCGTATCTGTCTGGATCTTCTATTTTCTGTACTGCAGATGTGTGTGGAAGCTCCAGCCGGCGCACATGTGCAGTACAGTACTTTTTTTTTTTCTCTCTCTCTCCAAACTCCTGCTTTCCTGTGGAATTGTTGAACTGCCCCAACGGAAGCCGTCTGCATGGAATCTGCACTAAGATGGAGCGTGCTGCGATTTGTTTTCCGCATGCGGAATCCAGAAGACAGATCTGCATGTGTAAATTCAGGTGCTGACATCCATGGTTCCCTATGGTCGGCTTGAAATGCAAATTCTGCACAGGTGTCCCGCAGCTCAAACCCACCCATGGACGCTAGGCCTCACAAATTATGGTATTACTGGCAACAACCCCTGAGAAAGTCATATTGGTTGGCACACAAGTTTCCAGTGTGTCTTGTGGTTTTTCACTGTTTGGTGTATAATCTGAAGCTATGACCATGACGTATGCAACTGTATACAAAAGTCATACAAAAAACAAAAGTCAGCACTTCCAACAAATTAAGTGTGAATGTGCAGACAGGCCGGGGCTGTAACAGATACAATAACAGAAACGCACGCTTCAGCACTCATACACATATTTATCTGCATAAAATTGCACAACTGTTTGTACTAACCACATAATAATTTAAGGTTCTTGGCGCATATTTTGATCAATACATGTGGGCCCATCCAACATGTTAGGACAGGTACCTAACTTTAAAAAAAAAAAGGCTTTCTTTGGGCCAAGGACTTTTAGTACACACAGGGAAAGCAGGATACCTGGCTATATATACTGTAGGCCATACATCTTACCCACTGACTTGTTGAAAAAAAAAAAAAACCCTGTGGGGTACATTTCCTAAAGTGCATGTTGAACATAGGTAAAGGAGATGTGAACAGGAGTGACCTCTTTGGCGCCGGTAGGTCATGAGTTAATTCTCCTTGCAGTAGTATACAAGTAAAGTCCTGTCTCTGGGGAACGGGCAGAGTAATGAAGTGGTTTGGCAGTTTGCGATGATTCCATGATCTCACTGCAGTCTCCCGTGGGCAGCGGGCAGTCTGTCCATCTCCAAAGTGCTTTCATGTATGCCTTTCAATATGATCTCACCAAACATCTGCTGGAGTGTACAAAGGTTTGTGTGTACTGCTCCTGGCAAGGCCACGCCGGGCTCCCTCATCCACTGCCCTGTTCTACTGAGCATCTGCCTTTAACTGGACCCCTCTCTGTAGCACTACTGTCTGACCCCCTGCACCTCCCACAGGGTGATCCCTTTGTACCAACTTCCGTTGTTCATCTTCATATAGGTAAACCGCATGGTAAATGATGCCAATGGACTGAAACCACGGGTGCAGAATTTAAAAAATCTTTTCTTCCATTCAATCCCCTACAACTATACTGTCATGCACTCCTTCCCAGTGGAACATAGTTTATGTAAGCTGAAAAGTGCTGCATGTCTATAAATTATGGTGATGTTAGGTGATATGACGGAAAGATGGGGTATTTTTTTTTTATTTTTTTTTTTTAACTCGCCCGCTCCCTGGTTCCGGTGGTGTGCCTGCTCTCCCATACAGGTCACTGAAGATGTAGGTTTCGTGTAAGCCATCAATGTTTGTTCACGGAGATCTTACCCTTGATAACCAGATCAATGAATTGTCCATACAGGAGGCTGTGCTTGGTATAGTAGCTCAGGCTCGTTCAAGTGAGTGGGACTGAGATGCAGTACCGGTCATGGACATGCAGGGATATACCTGTGTAAATTATGGAGCACCACAGCCTCTTCTGTTAACCCTTGAAATCTCAAGGCTTGGACCCCCACCATTTAAATACTGATGGCCTAGGATAGTCCTAAGGATAGGTCCTTGATGTTTAAAGGAGTTGTCTGATATTAGAAAGTTTGCTACTTCCCTTAGTAAGAGTGCCACTCTTATCCGTTTGTTATTGCAGCTTATGTGCTGCATGGTACTGCAGCCTATTATTGCATGTACCTATGGATCCCTCCTTTTTTGCAAGACCCCTTCTTTTTTTTCCTTTTAAATAAATCCCAGACAACCGCTTTATGTTCTGGAACATGTCTTCAGCATGAATAGTTGTATATGTCATTCGGGGCCTATTGTCTGGGGGTGACCCCTACAGCACAGAATAAATGGGGTCACACAGGAAGGATTACTGAGATCTCTGTGCACACTGAGAACTTTCGGGGTGAGCCAGATACATAACTAAACATGTAGCCAAAATACATTCTGTAGGAATCGCCTGGCTCTATTTCCAGTGCAGGACCAGATGGGAACCTTTGTGGGGTTTTAGGATCTGATTCTGATGCTTTCGTTACATGTAGAAGTAGATGAAATATGTTTGGAAATGTTCTATTTTATCTTTTTTTTTTATGTAATACCACGGTTTTCCCCACTGAGGTCACTGGTAAACAACCTGATGCTAATTGGGACGTTCTAGAGGAATTCTACCTATAAGGCCGGCTGCACACGACCGTTACGGCGCCCCCCAGAGACCCCAATACTTACCTGCAGATCCGGCGTCCTACGTCCCGCAAGACGCTTCGGCGTGACGCACCGCAGCGTCATGTTACACGCCGGCCATGTCACATGACACACCCACAGCGTCACATGACGCGGCGGTAGGCGGGGAAGCGGTTTCACTCTATCTTCCAGTGTGCTACAGCGGAAGATAGCGTGAAGGACGTCTTCCATTGATTGCAATGGAAGCCGTCCGCGCGTACACCTGTGGCAAATAGAGTAGCCGCGGGTGAGGACGGGTGATTTCACAGTGCGGAATTCCGCGATGGAATTCCGCACCGTGAGCATTGAGCTATTAGGTTCAATAGAACCTAATAGCTGCGGGCAGCGCGGCGGATTATCGCCGCTTATTACGCGGTGGAAATCCGTCTGTGGGAAGGAGGCCTAAGTCCACATCAGTTGTTGTCCAATGGACAACACACTCCTAAGTCACCAGTTCTTCTTTTATTAAAGGGGTTGTCCCGCGGCAGCAAGTGGGTCTATACACTTATGTATGGCCATAATAATGCACTTTGTAATGTACATTGTGCATTAATTATGAGCCATACAGAAGTTATAAAAAGTTTTTCACTTACCTGCTCCGCTGCTGGCGTCCTCGTCTCCATGGTTGCCGTCTAATTTTCGCCGTCTAAAATGGTCGAATGGCCAAATTAGACGCGCTTGCGCAGTCCGGGTCTTCTTATCTTCTCAATGGGGCTCCGTGTAGCTCCGCCCCGTCACGTGCCGATTCCAGCCAATCAGGAGGCTGGAATCGGCAATGGACCGCACAGAAGAGCTGCGGTCCACGGAGGAAGAAGATCCCGGCGGCCATCTTCAACCGGTAAGTATAGAAGTCACCGGAGCGCGGGGATTCAGGTAAGCGCTGTGCTGTTCTTTTTTTCAGTCCCTGCATCGGGGTTGTCTTGCGCCGAGGGGGGGGGGGGGGGGGGTTGAAAAAAAAAAAACCCGTTTCGGCGCGGGACAACCCCTTTAATTGGGGTCCCGTATGGCTTATGACTTGCATGCAGCACCGCTGTCCATTGCTTACATGAACTTATTTATTGATGTCTGGTGCCAAAAACCTGACACTGACCGTGGATTTTTGCTTGAAGGGGTTTTCTGGTTTTATATAAATGTAGCTTTTGTTATATAATTAAAAGTTCTGCAACTTTCAAATGTACTTAGAATAACTTCCTTATTTCCATAATCTCTGCTGGTATTAGTGTATCTTGACGCCACCGGCAGAATACACTAATACCATCTCTGCTTGCTGTTAGTGAATGGGAATATTCTTATTTTCAGATACTGATCTAATGCTTCTGACAACAGAGGATTGGATGTAGTCAGATTCAGTTTAGGTAATCCTTTTGTGAGCTAAATACACAAACTGCTCTAATCTGCACTAATTTGTAAAGCCTTTTACCTGCACGAATACATTTGTCCTTCTGGAGTACAGTACTGTTTAGATCAAATTGAATTGTTTACACTGGATACAATGTAGCAAAATATGAGCTATGAAACGTATTGGGTCTATGCATGTTTTCCATCTCCGAATTTAGGCCAGTTATTCATTCACGGACAGCAAGCAAAGATCTTGAAATGGTGAGGTATTGAAACACAGAAAATCTAAAAGTACAGGTCTTTTTCATTTTATATAGTGGTTAAAGAGGTTTGCGCCTGACCACAGTAGTGACCTTCTATAGGCAGTGATTGGCTGCAGCAGTCACATGTCCTGGTCAGCAGCAACCTGGTAGTACCGAGTGGCTGTGGAGCAATTTAAAAGCTCTTTAAGCTTTAGTTACATAAAACTGGAAAACCCCTTTGTAGTACTTCCATAATGAAAGGTTTAGTCCTTTTTTCGATTCCTCGTCATCCAGATCTTTCATATTCAGAGGCTGAAACTCTGTCCTGATCCTGTGGAGCTGACACGGGTGTCCGACTTGTTCAGCATATCGGAGTTCACTCTTGTAAGCAATATCTATGTGAATAGGACCTCAGGAAGGGATTCATCCTGTGTATATCACAATCGGTGCAAGCAGAGAGCTTGAATTTGTCACCAATTAATTTAACTGTATACTGAAAAATGAAGATATATGACCCTTCAATACATATCCCATGAAGCCAGAAAACTCCCTTAACTTGGGCTTTTAGGCAGGGCTGTGTGCCATTTTGGTGGAGTCAGTGGAAATCTACCGATTTTTGGTGTGCGTGTACCATCTATGCTTGGAGTGGTATACAGGCTCTATTCAAAGTCTATAGAGTCCATATACTACTTGCTGATAGAGGAATGGGCACAACAACACTTAGCCAAGTGCTTATGTCCTTTCGTTTTAGGGATCAGTAGGAGTTTCTGCATTCAGCGCCGCCACTGATCAATGCTTCCGACCTGTCCCTATAAGATCTTAGAACTTTTTTCTGGACTTGATTGACGGTCCAACAGCACCCACTTGACAGATTCCCATTTTGAGAGCTGGACCTTGAAGAGCCAGTCTTTGCAAAGGGAGATCAGTATTAAAAAAAACAAAACCCAGCTTCGCTGACGTAACAATTTTGATAGGCATGCTAAGATGGAGGCCAGGGGCTTAGCAATGCTCTCCATAGCAACCATCATCATCGAAAATGTTGTCGGATTGACAGAGTATTTGTCACTCCCATTAATTCTTGAGATGCAGAAGTCACTCTTGTCCGTGGCATCAAAGGGATGAAACTGCTGGAATCAGAATTATGTTACAGATGACACTCACTGCAGATGACATGTTCTTCACTTCTGAGCCTGCAACAAATATAAACTTTGTCAAAAAAAAAAAAAGATTAAGCACCCTAGGAGAAGTTGTCATTTGGCTGAAACTCTGCATGCAGTTACATCTCAGGCAGATATACAAATGATTAGATGAACGGACTTGCCATCTGAGGCCCTAAAAGTGGTTCCACCCTTGGCCTATAAAATAACTCGCGGAGGCTACTTGTGTGTAGTGGACCTCTTTTTCTGCTTGTGTAGAGCTTGTTGACCACTAGACGTCTCTACAACGCAATCAGAGAGATTTCACCCAATTAACAGAATTTGAGAGCGGGCGCATTATTGGGATGTGAGAAGTTGGATGGTCAAATCAACTATTTACCCACCACCTGGACCCTTGTGACCAGACTGTAAGGAGGTGTTGGGAGTAGTGGATGCATGAGGACACACACAAGGTTACCAGGCTCAGGGTATCCTTGACACACCACCAGTAGAGAGGATTATCTAAGGAGCAACTCCAACTGTTTTGTTGTCCACCATCCAGAGACAGGTGGCACCATCATTACACCCCTGTGTCTGTTGGAATCATTTCCACGCACTTGGCTGAAGGACATTTGGCCTCACAGCAGTCCTTACATGTACGGCCTTTGATACCCGCCGTCGCCTCTATTTGCAGTGCTGTTGTGAATAAAGAAAGTGGGCTGCTGCAGAGTGGAACTGGGTTGTCTTCAGTTACTAATCCAGGCTTATTTTGGGCACAGATGACGACTGTGTTTGTCTGGAGACCTTGGGGTGAGTGCCTCAATCCAGCCTTTGCTGTGGAGCGGCACACTGCCCCTGGCTGGTGTAATGGTCTGGGGGGCATCACATACAACAGTCGGTCACCCCTAGTAGTGGTATTGGGGACAATGACAGCTCAGTGATAGGTTCAGAACATCATGCAGCCACATGTGTTCCCCTCATGGTGACTTCCAAGAGTATTTATTTATCACCAAGAGAACATGTATGGGACCATCTGGGATGTCAACTGCGACCGACTACAAGTTTGCATGATCTAGAGGATCAGTTACAGCAAATGTCAAGCAATATACCACAGGATATCATATGCAACTTATATGCTTCCGATCCTGCCTGTATCACATTTTGTATCCAAGTAGAAGCGGCCCAACAGGATACTACAGCCTCCCTTCAAGTGTTCAGGTTTCCCCAATAAATGATCCTTTTGTGCTGCTACTGTAATCCCTTACTTATATCGATGTACAATCATTTATATAAAGTTTCATTCGATTCCTCCTCCTAGGTGCTTAATATTTACAATGAGTGTATATACGCAAGTTTGTGGGAATAGCCTGCCAGCTGTATCCTATTTATACAGCACAGGGCAGGAAAGGGTGAAATAGCGGTGATCGCGGGCCCGAGGACCGCTCACCGCAGTCCCCGGTAACATCTCCTGGTTCCTGGCTACCTTCAGGAGCCGGGAGCCAGGAAATTTTGAATTTGCCGGGGCTCCCGGCCTTCTGTGCATGTGTGTGACGTCCTGCGTCTGGCGCACATGCACAGAAGAGCGGCGCCGGGTCTCGGAGGACCCTTTCACCTCGGCACACATCGGGGAAGGCGGGCGAGTACTTTCAGCTGCCCTAATGGATCTGATCCATCAGGGCAGCTGAATATCTAACTTTTTAAAAACTTTTTTTCACTTTATTGTAATCGGCGCTATCCATTGGATAGCGCCGATCGCATTGCCAGGGGGGACTGCCTGCTGCCCAGGATGACAGCTTCATGCTGTCTGCTACCTGCGGCACCGACAGCATGGAGCTGTCGCGTCCTCAGCTAAGAGGGCATTAATCCAAAGAGGATGCATATTTTTACGTCCTAGGATTAAAGCCCACTTATTGAGGACGTAAAAAGGCAATGGGGCCGTCACTAAGGGGTTAATACACAAGATCATATGCTCGGTCTTGTATTTTTATCTTATCCATTATTTGAACGCAGTTGTAACATTCCTTCCCTTGTTTTGCTATTTGGTGTTAGGCCTAGTGCCCATGGCCATGAGAATTGGTGTTCTATCTGTAGTGTATTACTTATGTTGTGCTTTCCTTTCTCTCTTTTGTGTTGTTTTAGTTTGCTGGGACTATGCAGCAGTTGAAGATAGAGCACTGGCTCACTGCTTGCAAGAACAGGAAAGTGAGTTGTATGAAAACATGATTGCTAATGTATTAAAATGAGATCTTCTACAGAAGTTAATGAATTCTATCCATAATAAACTCTCCTTCTATACTTGATGTAATGAATCTATTTTACTTTACATCCTCAAGGTACTTAGCATTTAAAACCAGGAGAGGTTTTAGAGACTGTACATAACCCAGATAACACCACTATTGAGTGCCTAAATACAATTTTGCAGAAAATAAGACCTAGCCTGATTTTGGGGGGTAAGCCATACCCCCAAAATAAGCCCTAGGTGCATTTCCTAAAAATAAAATAGGAATACATTACCTAGCAGGCTCTGTTCAGGTCCCTGCTGCTGCTCTCCAGAGCTCTGGTGCGGTTCCCACAGTACTTGGCCACCCATACAAGACCACTTCCTGGTTGCAGGATTAATAAATCCCACCTCCATGAAGCGATTGTTGAGATTGGCTGAGCAGTGCCTGAAGAACCAATCAATGCAGCGCTGGATGAACCAATCACAGCCATTGCATTTAGGAGGCGGGATTTATAAATTGGCTGAGCTGCAGCATAATAAATTCTGCATTATGTCTGATGCAACTCTGCCAATTCATAAATCCTGCCTCCACAATGAGATGGCTGTGATTGGTTCATTGAGCGCTGCATTGATTGGTTAAGCAGCGCCTGGAAAAATTAATCACAGCCATTGCATTGGTTCATTGAGCTGCATTGATTGGTTCTTCTGGTGATGCTCAGCCAATCACAGCCATTGCATTGTGGAAGCAGGAATTCTGAATCGCGTAACTAGAAAGTAATCTTGTATGTGCGGCCGAGAACTGCGGAAATTGCGCCAAAGCTGTGGAAAGCAGCGTGAGGGAACTGGAACATGCCTGCTAGGTAAGTAAAATAAGACATTCCCTTAAAATAAGACCTAGTGCCTCTTTTGGGGCAAAAATTAATGACTGTCTTATTTTAGGGGAAGCACAGTAATATGCAGCATTTTAGTAATGCTCCCATACAGTTTTCACATAAGACAACCATAGACCAGTAATTACTGGGTGGCTTGAGTTATATTTTGAGATTCCTATTGCCCTGTTCCGCATCACCTCTCTCTATCCATCCCTTATGAAGACAATACTTTTTTACTAGAACTGTAGCTTTATTTTGGAGTGATGCATCTGTCCCTCACCTCTGTATCATTCTTAGTTGAGCAGCACTATGCCTCCAACGTCCGAAAGAATAAGCTGGTGCAGAATGACATTCGTATAGCCAAGAAGCTGAAGGATGAAGAATATCAACAGAGCAAAGTGTTCAGCCTGGAGCAGCAGAAACAAATGTGAGTGGGTGAACTGAGGGTCTTAAAGAGGTCCTCTACAATTAGAAAAAAGAGCTTTAGCGCGATACTTGAATGCTGAAATACTAAAGTCCAGGAACACAAGTTAATGGGGATGAGCTGCAATAGCAGAAACACCCAATGCATATGAGTGGTGGTGGTCCTGGAGAAACCATTAGGCGTATTTCACAGCGCAGCTCGCTGTTCTACACTGTTCAGCAACTATTGACTTCTATGGAAGTTACAGAAATGGCATAGCCCTGGTAAAGAAAGCTCTTTCCATCCTCTGACCTCTTTGTGCACAGTGATGATCGCATCGTGGCCATGTTTAGCCGAGATGGGAATACCCCTTTAATTTACTCTAGCATAAACCTTTTCCAATTGGAATAATTTATAAAAAGAAAATAATCTGTCGTGGATATTTTGTTTCTCTCTCAGAACGTCTACCTAATGATGGGATGATTTAGTGCAGTGTTCCCCAACTCCAGTCCTCAGGGACCCCCAACAGGTCATGTTTTCAGGATTTCCTCAGTGATGTAATTATTGTCAGTGCCTCAGGCATTGCCATAGGTGTTCTTAATATAGAATATCCTGAAAACATGACCTGTTGGGGGTCCATGAGGACTGGAGTTGAGAAACGCTGATTTAGTGGATCCTGCATTGAGCAGGGTGTTGGACCGGATGACCCTGGAGGTCCCTTCCAACTCTACCATTCTATGATTAATGTGTCCAGTGCTGATGAGAAGAAGCTGCCTGTAGTGTGAAAAATGGCTGACATTGTGATGGGGCTGATCTACTGAGCATGTATGACCCCCAGCACAAGACACATTAGGTGGACACACTAAAGGCCCATTTACACCAGCCGATCACTAAAAAAAAAAAAAAAAACGTTAATCAGCGATCGTTTTAGTGATAGTCGTTGCCTCTAAATGTGCACCCATCATGCCCTTTTCGGGCACTGCTAGCTGATCATTAACTTCAGTCCAACCTAAAAATCCTCAGTCACTCTTAGCAGTGCTGATAGCATTGTTTTTTTTCTGGAGAACAAAGGATTTGAGCGCAGATAAGTGCCCTTGGGCTATTAACTGCATTCAGGGAAGGCTTCATTTGCACACTTAATTGCTCTTAAGTAGCTGAGTAGCTAATTAATAGTTTATTAAAAATGATTTCTCAAAGCTTT
The DNA here is from genome assembly GCF_035609145.1 of Eleutherodactylus coqui. Classification (NCBI taxonomy): domain Eukaryota; kingdom Metazoa; phylum Chordata; class Amphibia; order Anura; family Eleutherodactylidae; genus Eleutherodactylus; species Eleutherodactylus coqui. Next base: position 101,003,536 of record NC_089842.1, on the reverse strand, counting down.
CACTCAAACTGTCAATTGAGCGATCATCTGCTGGTGTAAATGGGCCTTAAGAGGAAATCCAAAAAAGTGCAGACGGCATCATAATATGTATGTAACAGCAATATGTTGATACTGGAGCATACATATTTAGTGATTCCAATTGTAAAAATGTTAATGGAACAACCATTATAAAATGTAAACATAAATACTCCTGTGTGTGTGACCCTGTTCTACCTGCATCCAGGTAATGGGAACTGCTGAGTATCTCCTGCAGCCCAAAAACCACAAAAAGAAAGACTGTAAACCTTGCTCCCATAACCATGCTTTTTGCTGTATAGGTCATTGATGGGCTTGGTCTATATACATCCTTGTATGCAATTTTCTGTCCACGATTTACTTTAGTGTCCTATATCTAGCATGTCCTTCACATTACACCACCAGCTTTCATATTATCTACTTGACTACAGTAGGGCCCAGTATTCATGTTCATCTCTTTAGTCCAGCAGTTCTAGGATGATATGGCTTTCTTAATGACACTAAACCCTACGTAATCACATTAAGACCTCAAACAATTGAAGATCTGGGATATACAGCAGCTTAGCTACTGGTAGTGTATAGGGGAAGGGTTCCTTTTTGGTATTGGTTGAGGTCACCTCAGACGGGAGGAATTGGGGACCCTTTATCCAAAATGTCCTTTCCAAAATCCTTGGGTTTATTCTGCTGTTTTAACATTGTTCACCCAAATAGAAGGGAATTTTGCACTGGTTTCCACTATATGATAGGGGTGCGGCCAACCATGGCATAACCATTGGATAGTGTTTTTAATATAGTTTTATGTGACTGGTGAATGTGATATCTCATGGATGGACTTTTATTAGTTTTATTTTTATGCCTCTAGAGAGGAGCTGGATTCTGAATACACCCGTGCTGCTCAGGAAGAGCTGCAGAGGAAAGCCCTGGAATGCCTGCAGTGGGAAGAGGAGGACAATGTAAACTGGACCAGAGCAAGTAATCCTCCAACTGTTCCCCGCAGCACCTCCTCGCGGAAAGCCTCCGTGCTGAGGGCTAGGTGTTCGAAGGTCTGGAGGTTTTTCAATGAGAGTGCAGAAGACCGACGAACAGTAGTGTGCAACCTATGCCGCACCAAGATCAGCAGGGGAGCCACCGCTACCAGCCTGACCACCACCAGCATGCGCAGGCATATGATGGCTAAGCACCCGACAAGGTGGAACAAAGGCCATTCACCGCCTGCGGGTCACACCCCTGTGCCACATCCTGGCACTGAGATGCAATCCCCCTCCCAGAACGCAGACACCAGCGTCTCCCGGCCTGAACCCACCCCTTCACCTCCACGGTTCTCCACTGCCTCCACCAATGTGTCCCAGCACAGCGTTCAGCTGTCCATAACCCAAGCATTAGAGCATAAGCGGAAATATGCAGCCACCCACCCGCATGCACAATTGCTAAATGTGCATATCTCCAAACTACTGTGCCTGGAGATGTTGCCATATAGGCTGGTAGAAACGGAGGCTTTCCGTAACCTCATGGCGGTGGCCGCCCCTCGCTACTCGGTCCCCAGTCGCCACTATTTTTCCCGCTGCGCCGTCCCTGCCCTACACCAGCACGTGTCACGTAATATAAACCGCGCCCTCACCAACGCGGTTTCTGGGAAGGTCCACTTAACCACCGACATGTGGACAAGTGCTGTCGGGCAGGGACACTACATCTCCCTAACAGCACATTGGGTTAACCTGGTGGAGGCTGGGACCGAGTCTGACCCTGGGTCCGCTCACGTGCTACCCACACCAGGGATTGCGGGTCCTACCTCGGTCATGGTTTCTCCGGCTTATTATGCCACCTCCTCCAAACCCCCTTCCTCCTCCTCCACCTCTCAATTACCATCTGTGAGCACGTCGCCTTCAGTCGGTAGCTCGAGGCGCTGCAGCACTGCCGTGGGGAAGCGTCAGCAGGCTGTGCTGAAACTCCTAAGCTTAGGTGACAAGAGGCACACCGTCCAAGAGCTGTTACAGGGTTTGACGGAGCAGACAGATCTATGGCTTTTGCCACTGAACCTCCAACCAGGCATGGTCGTGTGTGACAATGGGCGTAACCTGGTGGCGGCTCTGCAGCTTGGCAGACTAACACACGTGCCATGCCTGGCCCACGTGCTCAATCTGGTGGTTCAGCGCTTTCTTAAAAACTACCCCAATTTGTCTGCGCTGCTCAGCAAGGTGCGTCAGGTGTGCGCGCATTTCAGAAAGTCCACCACAGATGCTGCCACCCTCAGGACACTGCAACAGCGCTTCAAGCTGCCAGTTCACCGACTGTTGTGCGACGTGCCCACGCGCTGGAATTCAACTTTGCACATGTTGGCCAGGGTTTACGAGCAGCGTAGAGCCATTGTTGAATACCAACTGCATCATTGCCGTCGGAGTGGTAGTCAGCCTCCGCACTTCTTCACAGAGGAGTGGGCATGGATGTCTGACATCTGTCAGGTGTTAGGAAACTTTGAGGAGTCAACACAAATGGTGAGCGGCGATGCAGCCATTATCAGCGTAACCATCCCGCTGCTTTGCCTGCTGAGAAGGTCGCTGCTAAGCATTAAGGCTGACGCTTTGCAGATAGAACAGGAGATGGGGGATGACAATACATCGCTTGATAGCCAGACCACCCTCACGTCTGTTTCTCAGCGCGTATTTGAGGAGGAGGATGAAGAAGAGGAGGAGGATGAAGAAGAAGAGGAGGAGGAGGAGGGGGAAGAGACTGTTGCCCACACTGCAGAGGGTACCCATGCTACTTCCTTCACATCTGTTCAGCGTGTATGGGCTGAAGAGGAGGAGGAGACTGAGAGTTATCCTCCTAGTGAAGACAGCGATGTGTTGCGTACTGGGACTCTGGCACACATGGCTGACTTCATGTTAAGCTGCCTTTCCCGTGACCCTCGTGTTAGACGCATTCTGGATAACACGGATTACTGGGTGTTCACCCTTCTTGACCCACGGTATAAGGAGAACCTTTCCACTCTCATTCCCGAAGAGGAAAGGAGTACGAAAGTGATGCAATACCAAAAGGCCCTGGTGGAAAAGCTGATACTAAAGTTCCCATCTGACAACGCTAATGGTAGAGGATGTAGTTCAGTGGGCCAACTAGCAGGGGAGACGAGCGGAACAGGTAGCATGTTCAGCACAGGCAGGGGAACACTGTCCAAGGCCTTTGCCAGTTTTATGGCACCCAAGCCAGACTGTGTCCCCACTCCCCAGTCTAGGCTGAGTAGGAGGGAACAGTGTAAAAAGATGGTGATGGAGTACATAGCTGACCATACCAACGTCCTCTGTGATCCCTCTGCTCCATACAACTATTGGGTGTCAAAGCTGGACACGTGGCACGAACTTGCGCTGTATGCTTTGGAGGTGCTGGCCTGCCCTGCCGCTAGTGTGTTATCAGAGAGGGTGTTTAGTGTTGCTGGGGGGATTATCACGGATAAGAGTACTGGCCTGTCAACTGACGACAGGCTTACACTTATTAAGATGAATAAAGCCTGGATTTCCTCTGACTTTTCTTCTCCGCCGGTGGAAAGCAGCTTAACATAAAATATCTTTAAGCTGGAACTGGAGAATCATGCACCCTCTATAACCCCAAAAAAGGGTAGAAGTAGCTTGGTCTATCCTTCTCTGATCCTCCTGCTCCTAAATCAGCATGTCAAAACAATTTTTTTTTCTAAGGGCCGTATCCAGGTTCTTGCCCCAAATTTTGAAGAGGTTCTCCACTAGAGTTCAGCAAACGTACTGGTTCCAGTTTCATACACCCACAGAGTCCACAAATGTATCCCAGCGCAGTTTTCAGCTATCTGACACCGAGACAGAATGATTGTCTTTCCCTGGGGCACTGTTTAAAAAGCCCCTCGGGGAGAGGCAGGGGCTGAGACAGGTGGTAGCTTGGCTCTCGGTGGACTGCCACCTGGATCCCATTAAGCAAGTATGAGCTCTATGTTAAAAAAAAATATTTCAGGGCTTTACCTGCACTCTGGGTAAACAAATTTTTCAGGGGTTTGCCTATACTCTTTGTAAATAAATCTTTCAGGGGTTCGCCTATACTCTTGGTAAACAAATGTTTCAGGGGTTCGCCTATACTCTTGGTATACAAATACCCTGCACTCTTGCTCAAAAAATCTTTCAGGTTCTCACCTGCAATCTTGGTAAAAAAAATGTCTTCTTTTTCAAATGGTTTGTTTTTTTCATTAAAAATGTAGAAGTACTGGCCTCTGAGTCCCCTCTATGCTGGCGTTTGTGGCTAATGAAATGCTGCGACGGAGGTCGCATGGGATGGGACTTACAATCATACATTAATTTGTCTGCGATTGTCAGCTATGAAGCACAATTTTAAAAGGGTCACATGGCGTACGGAAACTTATCCCAGCAGTGTCCATCTTTGGCTGTAATTTCTTTACAGTTCATGCTGTCTTTCCCTGGAGCACTGGTTAACAAGCACTTTGGGAATAGGCAGGGGCTGGGACAGGTGGTAGCTTGCCTGTTGGTGGACCACCACCTGAATCCTATTTAACAAGTACAGCTGTGGCTCTAAAAAGCTTTCAGGTTTTTACCTGCACTCTTGGTAAACACATCTTTCAAGGGTGCACCTATACTCTTGGTAAACAAATCTTTCAGGGGTTCACCTGCACTCTGGGTAAAAAAAACCCTTTTGTTTTAGAATGGGTTGTTGAAATGTGGAGAGGTGTAGAAGTACTGGCATCTGTGTCCCCTTTATGCCCACGTTTCTGGCTCCTGACAGTTTTGGGACAGAGGTGGCATGGGATTGGCATTATGAATATACGTTAATTTATCAGCAATTCTCATGAGCATTGTGGGCTATTGGCCACAATTTCAAAGAGGGTCCTGCCACGCCCTGCCAACCCTCTGCAGTGTGTGTCTCCTGTTCCTCCCCATCCAATACGCACTTATAAATAGACATGAGGGTGGTGTGGTTATCAAGTGACCGTGTGGCATGAAAACAGCTGGACGCTCCTCTGGGAAAAATTTCAGTACGCTGTGGACTACTGAGTAGGCGAAGGGGTGCGAGCAGGACGCAGGCTCGTGTGGGGAATTGGACAGCAATGCCAGCATGGAACACAGGAGAAGAGGCAGTGGTGTCACCCGCAGGCTTTGGCTGCACCTTGTGTGGCGCTTAGCTAAGATGTGCCAGTGCGTGTGCCTTGCTGATTATTGTCTGGCCCAACTAAATTGTTACAGGGGTGACCACCAGGCTCTTGCCCACAATTTGTCTTAATAGTGCGACCTGGAAGTCTCAGATGCATCCATGCATGCTGCCCCTGCTGTTCCCTATCCATTTCTGTGGTGTTTCCATCACTTTCTGATGTTTACAGGTAAATCGCACACCCTCCCCTATGCAGAGCATTGGTCACCTTGAAAAATGCTCGAGTCTCCCATTAACTTCAATGGGGTTCGTTACTTGAAACGAGCTCTCAAGCATTACGAAAAGCTTGACTCTAGTAACGAGCACCCGAGCATTTTGGTGCTCGCTCATCTCTAGTCCTGATGCAGTCCAGCTTAAAACCAATGTCTGTCCCCTCTACCTGCTGGAGATGCAATAACAGTAGAGGCACAATGACTCATATATGGTGGGAATGCCCACTGGTGGCGATCCTATGGAAGGAGGTGACAACGCTTGATAACCACATCTGTCATGCAGGGGTGAGGATGACCCTACAATTGGCCCTGCTTTCACTTTTCTCGAGATCTGGGAGGGACGCCAGGTCAGTTCTCCTAAAATTCTTTATAATTGCAATTAGGAGAATCATTCCAAAGCTATGGCACTCCACGACTATTCCAACTAGGGAAATGTGGGTGGTGGAATTTCACACCCTCATGCACTACGACAAGTTAGGGGCTGACGACCCTAAAACTTGGGAGGAGACCTACAGGACATGGCACGTTTGTGTAGCTTTCAGGGCCACTGACAGGTTAAGGAACTGTATAGCATTGGGAGTGATCTGACAAATGGCGGTTCAAAATCTTTAGCGGGTCGAAATGGGACCGGCTCAGGAGACAAGCCAGCAAATGTGATGCAAGATTCCCAGGCCGCCTCTTTTTCCCCCTCCTTTACCCACCGTTACATGCAGTTGGTGTCTGTGGTATCCATTCACATGTGCAGTCTTTGTTTGTTTGCAGTCACCCCTCCCCAATCTGGTCTGGGTTGAGTGAGTGGCTTTCATTATTAATCTGTATTGAACAAGTAGCTCCTCTAAATTATCGTATGGCCCACTGCATTCTACTAGGGTCTACGGCGATTGTGCCTGGCCTGCAGTCTATCAGGTGTTGCATTACTGGCTTCCTTTTTAGTGAATAATAATCTACAAAGTGTGTTTATTGTGACACATGGCAGTGCTTCAGAGTAGCACATACATGGTGGTACTGGGCATACCTGTCCCTGCTTCATACTGCTCGTGGTTCAGCCAGCATGAATGCAGTGACAGGTCCCCTTTAAATCTATCATACCCCATATCTATCTAGGACTCCAATTCTGTTAGCCAGCTGGTGACTTGGTAACATACTCACTGCTGTGAAAAAAAAATTAATGGAATGTTTCAGGGCTCATTCACAGGGGTGTATTTTCACAGCATATTACGCACGTGTATATCACACGTGTAATACGCTGTGAATAGAGTCAATGAAAGTAAATGTATTTTCATTGATCCATTCGCATTTGCGCATAATTATTACGTCTGTTATGTGCGTCAGAAAAATCATAGCATGTTGTGTTTTATTGCATATTATAATGCATACACAAGTACTAGCGCAGCAGTTGAGCTTTTCACGCATGTTGCTAGAAAACATGCTATGAATAAAAAAAAATTTTTAAAAGACAGGAGGAACATCATTCTAGGCTGTTTTACCTGCTTGCCATTTTGTTTTTTGTGTTTTTTTTTGCGTGCATAACATACACAGCATACACACAGGCATACGTGATCATACGCAGGGAAAATTGAACAATGCACATTTCGGTACTGTTTTTTGTCTTGTCTCCACCATAAGTATGGGTGGAGACAAGGATTAGCCAGGTGGCACCCACAGTTGGTGATTGGCTGCTGGAGGCTGACACTTTACCTGATGGGCTGCCATCTAACTAAGAAGAGAAGTGCCGCATTTCTTACCCCTGCTGGCAGTCTTGCCCCCCCCCCCAAGAAAGCATGCAAGTGTCAGGCTGTTATTCGGTGGAGGTGCTACTCCTGGGGCCCTCTGCCAGCAGTTACCCTCCTGCCTTCTGTCATTCACCCCAGGGCTCTGACTCCTGCGCTTTCAGTGTCCCCGCAGCTGTGCTCTGGTGCTGCACAGCGCCACTGTTCCTTCTACAGCGCCCTGCCCTGTCGCCTCCCGGATACAGATGGAGCAAGTCCAGCATCAGCCTGCCTCCATTCCGCTGTGACGGATCATGCTGCTCCTCAGCCAGCTCCAGGCACCTGCTCCATCCCTATCCAATCAGGAGCTTGGGGGCGTAAACAGGGCAGATACCGTCTTTCACTAGGTCTCCACCCATACTTGTGGTAGAGACAAGATACAACAGTAGCCATGCAATATGTGGGTCTGTGATCATTGGACAGACAGGTTTTCATTTGCTTTCGAATGTGTTTTGCACACAGACATAATCATGTGAATACGGCCTTATAGTCACATATACAGACCTGCACCCCCTTACCTGCATAGTGTTCGAGCATTTCATGGTCTGAGATCTCTACCTGCGGACCCTTGAATCCTGAGTCTGTTTAGGCCGCCTGTATTATCTTACTGCGGAATCTTTTAAACTGAAAGGCAAACATGAATGATAAAGTAGAAACCAACATAGATGGTGTCATCCTGGACACAGACATTAGATTGTGGGATGACAACTATGCATTCCACCTGCAATTATACGAGGGGGTGCTGATAAGTCTTTAGCTTTCTGTTCTTTTTTTGTTTCTATGGTAACGAATGTTACATCACATGAAAGCCTTATGTGTCTAATATATGTTTTCAAAATGTTGTGTTTGTAGCTTATGGCAACAGTGATCTAGGCACGCGGGAAAACAAAATGTGGGGGCTAAGGCGATATCCACAGCAAATGAGAGCAGAGGAGTGATAGAATTCTTGTTTCTGCAAGGAAAGTCCGCGAAGGATATTCATGGTGATATTTTGCAGACATTGGGGGATCAATGCCCTTCATATTCTACAGTTAAGAACTGGGTTGCCAAAATTAAAACTGGCCATTTCAGCACCAATGATGAGGAACGTCCTGCACGACCGAGAGAAGTTGTTGTCCCGGAGATCGTCGATGCTGTGCACAACCTCATACTGGAGAATCGGTGAATTTCAGCTAAAGGAATAGCAGACATCATGGGGATTTCTGGTGAAAGTGTTTGTGTCATTATCCATGAACATTTGAACATGAAGAAGCTTTCTGCAAAGTGGGTCCTCAAATGTTTGACAACAGATCAGAAAAGCATGCGAGTGAAAACTTCCCGGTCCATTTGTCAGCGTTTCCGGACTGATAAGAACTGGATCGCCTGGCCACTATGGATGAGACCTGGATTTATTTGTATGACCCTGAAACCAAGGAGCAGTCAAAAGAATGGAGGCACAGTGGTTCTCCTCGCCCAAAGAAGTTCAGGGTGCAAAAATTGGCCACTAAGGTGATGCCGTCTGTGTTCTGGGATAAGGAGGGCATGCTGCTAGTAGACTACCTTCAAAATGGTTCCACCATCAATGCAAGGTATTACATTGAACTTTTGGACCAATTAAAGGCAGCCCTGAAGGCCAAAAGGCGCGACAAGCTGTCCAAAGGAATCTTGTTCCTGCAAGTCAACGCCTCCACTCACACTGCACAAGCGACCATGGCAAAACTGGTGGAGCTAGGCTTCTAGCTGGTTGACCACCCACCTTATTCACCAGATCTAGCTCCCCCCCTTCCCCCCCACTATCATCTGTTTCCAAACCTGAAGAAACACCTCAAGGGGACCAAATTTCACACCATTTCTGATGCCATGGCTGCTACGGATGATCGGTTTGAGGCACAACTGAAATCCTTCTTTTTGCAAGACTTACAGACATTGGAATACCGATGTAAGAAGTGTGTTGGCATCAGTGGAGAGGATGTGGAATAAATGTAAAGTTTCCTCTTCCTATCTCGTTTCTTTATGGGTAAAGCCAAAGACATCAGCAGCCCCTCGTATATTATAATATTGGTGTGTGCTGATAGACTGCCCCCTATGGTTCTTAATTCACCTCATACTATTGAAAAGACATGAAGATTACTGGGGGGAGTCTGCTAAACAATCTCAAAAATACTAAAATAATTCTAAATTAATGTATATTTTCACTAACTGCCCCCCAATATCTTTGTATTTACAATGCAGCTCTGGAGCTATGAGATATCTGACATGCTTTTAATATAACTTGGTCTAACTATTTTATCTCCAAATTATTTATTACCTAAACCTATTGAGTTATTTCTGTCTACAGTATTTTTAACCCATCAGAAGCTAGAAAGTAAACAAATACGGTACTGTATGTGTCTGTCAATGTAGGAAAGGTTAAGATCGCCATCTTGTGGTTTAAATTTGAGTTGCAGTAAACCAAGCACAGTAAACCATGTTATTACTTGTGCATACAAGTAATAACTTGCAATCACTGAAACAGTCCGTATACTTAGTGACACAGGAGGGTAAACATGTGCACCAACCTCAGCATCGTTTAGGAGCCTTGACGATCGGCTTGTGAGCGCAAGTATTTTGGCCCAAATCCAACTAATACCTCGTATTTATTATGTATTAAACGCCGGGGGAGCCCTGGGTAACATTACCAATGTGGTTCATTTTTAAGGTGCGGGGCAGCCCGCCAAACTATTATGGCGTCATTATTAGGTTGCTTGTTTGCATGGTGGACTACATCTATCATGATGGTCTGACACTTTGTATCTACTCAGTGCAGGAGTATACACCAAGCAGCCACTCCCCTCTACATAGGAAGTTGTGTGAGTGGCTGTCTCATCGTTGTCCTCAACAGGTGTAATTGGCTCCCTCCCTGTATGCTGAGGTTGGTGCACATGTTTGCCCTCCTGTGTCAGTAAATATATGGCTGTTTTCAGTGATTTATTGTTTTTTTCCCTTTCTGTGATACAAGTAATAACTTGCAACCCAGCCAAGGGTTAGTTATAGTGGGTACTGATGTAGCAGTCATATTTGGCCCTGTTGCTCCAGGAGGCCCAAAGGTTCTTCTGCCACATAGAAGAAGGGGCTACATCCCAGAAACATGTAAATGGGCCGGTTTTATGTCAATTAACCCCTTGAGTGGCACGCCCGGAAATTTTCCGGGACTAGCTCCACTGCTCATAGCGAGATAGCCCGGAAGATTTCCGGGCTATGTATCACTATGGGAGCTGCAGAGCACAATGCCACAAGCTGTGACAGTGTGCTCTGCCTGCACTGCCCCACAGAGAACAAAGCAAGGGTTTTGAACAACAGAAGCAGAAGATATTGCCGATGTGCCGGCAATCTCCTGATTCTAATGTCCTGCTTTGTTTACAGGTTGCTATAGAGACCATCGGCTTGTCAGAAGCAAGCCGATGGTCTCTGTGGCAGGGAGAGCTCGTGCTTGGCTGCAAGAGGACAGCTAGGTACTAGCTCTTACAGCAGAGATCAGAGAAAACCTCCGATCTCTGCTGTGTTAACCCTTTACATGCTGCAGTCTATCGGACCCCCGGAATGTGATCAGGGAGTCCTGATGGGTCTCTGTGGAAGTCCACTAAAGGGACAAAAATTAAAAAAAAGTAAAAAAAAAAAAATTTTAAAAATTATTTAAAAAATAAAATAAAAAAAAGTAAAAACACTTGTCTCCCTTTACTTTGTGAAAAATTAAAAATAAAATTACACATGTGGTATCCCTGTGTCGTAATGACCCATAGAAGGAAGTTAGTACATTATTTAACCCCTTAATGAAACGGTCCCTTTTTTTCTTCTTTCCCTATTTCTTTTTTTCCTCCCCCCGTTTAAAAAATCATAACTCCTTTATTTTTCCATCGACGTATTTGAGCAAGGGCTCATTTTTTTGCAGGACGTCCTGTAGTTAACGTTGGTACCATTTTGGAATACATATGACTTTTTGATCGCTTTTTATTGCATTTTTTCTCGGAGACTGGGTGATTGAAAAAGTGCATTTCTGGCGTTCTTTATTTTTTTTTCGGATTACGTTCACCGTGGGGAGTAAATAATGCACTGCTTTGATAGATCAGACATTTACGGACGCGGCGATAGCAAATATGTATTTTTCTTTTATGATTTAGATTTTTTTATTATAGCTATGTCAAAAGGAGGGTGATTTAACTTGTATTACTTTTTTTCCCTTATCTCCCTACAATTTTTTTCACAAAAGTTATGCAATACATTATATATACCCAAAAATGATGCCATCAAAAAGTACAACTTCTCCAGCAAAAAACAAGCCATCACATTGCCGTGTCAATGGAAAAATGAAAAAGTTATGGCTCTTGGAACGCGATTGCTAAATTAGTTGAAATTAAATGATTGGCCCATTTAAAAAACCTGCCCTGATGGGCACGACAAGTGGGTAAGAAACCTGCCACTCAACGGGTTAAGAGATTAGTCAGGTTTTATCCTGGTCTCTAGAGTCTTTATTTGCTCATAGAGTTGCACCACTTGCCCAGTTTTCTGGATTTTTATTTTTCCCTGGACTATAAGAGACTTGGTACCTGCTTCACTAAGTAGGACCGGGAAGTGTGAGCTGCAGTGAAAGGTGCTGATGGAGAGGCTGAGAAGGGACCAAGAGATGCATCTGTAACCTGGTGATGACATGCTAGTCCAAGAGAAAAAACTAAAAAGGAAGTTGAGTGACCGGTGGGAAGCAGAACCCTATTGAGTTATGAAACAAGTCTTTCCTGACGGCCCCAAGTGCAAGCTGAAAGTTGTGGTGCTTGCCCATGGTTCCTGCACTGAAACACGTTGAAGGTTTGAAGAAACACCATAGCAGTCCAAAATACCACAATCCAACCCAGTGACTGACACTGAGCATGAACTGTCAGAAGAGTGGTGGGCACCACCCAGAACATCCATGGGAATATTTAAATTATAAAATTCTGGCCACATATAGCCACCACTAGAGGGCGCTTACTACATACAGGTTATATATGGTGGCTACAGAATGTCTGAGAATATGACGTTCTGTATGACCAACCATTATGACTATTTTTAGTCTGATAAAGGCAATTATTATGACCTATTACTCTGTATGTGCATTTACCACAATTCAAGTCATACAAATTCATGCCAAAAGATGCAATTGAGTAATACTGAAACTGAGTACATGACACAATCTCACCAACATGGCGCCTCTACTGCATCCATCTCCTGTATTTCCTCTAAGCTGAGAAATTTACAGTTTAAAGGCACATTTCATGGTGACGTCTTTCTAAGCTAAGATGGTGTCTGGCAAAATAATTGATGACGACTCTTACCCTGGTCTGCAACATCTCCAAAGCCACCTTGACATGTTGCTCAGATGATTATGGTCCCTAAATTTGTGTAGGCGGTCACCAGGCCAGAGTGTTATCTGTGCTATAGATTTCTCATCACCTATAGTCACGCATGAACCCTCTTTGAAATATTTAGCCCTGCGTTGAAAGTGTCAAAGATGGTTATAACCTTGTACTCCCGTTTATGCTTTTATTTACTATATAACATCATGTATTTTTGTTAGCAATTAAAAGGTATCATATCTACAAGATTATTTGGTTTCTGCTGCTGATTGAGAACAATCACATTTTGCTCTATTGGCTAACAAGGTACCTAACTTTATTTTATATTTTTTTATTATTGTGTGAGACTCGCATAAAAATAGGACAGGCTACGATTTGTCAAACCCAGACTATTAGTCAGAGTGAAAAATGGCTTGTGTGCCTGAACCCATTCAAATGAAAGGATTCTTCACTTGTGCAAGTTCCATCCATATCGCATCGTTCGGAAGTTGCAGTCTCACCCATGTAAATAGAGCTTAAGAGACCTAGGTGTCACCCACCATTCTTAAAGTTATGCCTCTAGGTGTATGTGGTCGTTTGGGCAACAGAGTCAAATTGGGTCCCCTGTGTACCCTACTGTTAACTTCAAGGGAACCTGTAATACTTTTTCACACATTATTCCGCTGACGTGGTTTAAACACTGATGCCAGGTGTTTTTCAAAAGTTATTTTGTTATCCATTATGTGCCAAGCACAGCTGCAATCTGAAGACTTTATTTTTCCTGCAACACGGGGAAATATCAGGTGGGCAGGCTGGACCAACTTTGGGACCCTGCGTCATTCTCTTACTACAGGTGACATGGAGATGTTCTCCACATCATCAGAGCTCTGCTCCAAGTCATGCATGTGCACAGTAAGTCTCAGTATTGGTGTATCCTGACTCCACCAGAAGTGTGGGTGGCGACAAGATACAGTCTTCTTGACAGGCCGGCCACTCCACCCCTGTCAGGTACTGGCACTCACTAACTGCGCCTTAGCCGGCGTTGGAGTGGGCTGCGTACCTGGACAGTGAGGGAGCGGCTGCGGCATAGCAGCTTTCCTGGCCGCCTGCCTGCATTATGCAGCGGTGGGGGAGACAGAGTGAGTGGCAGCAGAGCCGCTTCCACATCGGCCTCCCTGCATTCAGCAGTGGTGCCGGATTTTGGGGGACCAGCGGCGGCATCAGCAGCAACGGCCGCAGTACTGCGATGTCTCAGTGAGTAACACAGTGAGAGGGACACGGAGCCTGGAGGCCAGCGGTGGACAGTGAGGGAGCGGCGAAGATGGCAGAGCCGCTTCCCCGTCGGCCTCCCTTCACTCTGCAGCGTCTGCCGACACAGAGGGAGTGGGGAATCTGCAGCCCTGACTGTCACTGAGGGAGGGAGGCAGGGGAACACGGAGGCGGGAGGGCAGAGCCGTTTCTGCATGCCCTCCCTGCACTGTGCAGTGGCCGTGGACACATAGGGAGTGGGGGACCAGCAGGGCTGGCAGGAGGCTGAAGGGTAGTGGCGAGACTGAAAAGGAAGGACCTTACAGGCTTGAGCCAAATCGGGAGCTGGGGTGTGAGTGTGAGAGGGGGCGTTCCTACTGTTAAACCCCTAGCTTCCAGTGGCATCAAGATACACTAATACCGTACGTCTCTCCCTGTTGTGGGTACATCCATCCCTTCCAACTGTGCATGTGGCGATTCCAGAGGTCACAGCGCACACGTGAGACTTGACCGCGGCTGTGATCATATGGAGAATGTCTCCATGCACCACCAGAAACACTGGTACTATAATTTCCTAATAATTACTAGTAGTGTATATATACAGCTTAGTCTGGTATGGTGTTTGTTATCAAAACAAATCTGCCCTCATGTGGGTGCATTATGGAATTACACGCTATGCCTCACACTCACTCATCATCACCATAGCATCTACAGGATACGCCATAGAAAAGTACCTGGCCCCGCAATCTTAGGAAATCTGTCAAAAAAAAACCCCTGTCTTTGTTGCCCATAGCAACCAACTACAGTGCAGCTTTCATTTCTTATACTGCTGAAGTAAAATGAAAGCTGCAATGTGATTGGTTGCCATGGGCAACACAATTATTTTTAGACCACTTTCATAAGAGTGTGGTACCGGGCTAATTTTGCTGTGGCTTACGTGAAGTGGGGTGATGTTACGTGATGGTGTAGCGGTGACAGATGGAGGTAGCACCATTTTTTTAAAATCAAAAATAACTTTCCTTAACCAGAACAGTATGGATGACGTTTCACTCCATAGGAAGGCTATGGTACTTAACCGTTACATGAAACAGCATGCAGAATTATACCATGTCACATGCAGTATTCGGGGTATAGCTCTGTACAACCCAGAGAAGTCGCAGCAAGTCACCTGGCACTTTTGGGCACTGACTTCATGTGCCCTTTGTTGTCTCTTTTAGCTGTAGCCTAGACCTTCACCACCCTGTGGGGACAGTATGCTTTTGCTTAAAATGCCCGACGTCGTAGATATCGCATTACCAATTTACCTATGGTCTATCCCAGCTACATCATTCTTCCTCACAAGGTGCTTGTTTTGCCCTCGTATGCATCATATACGTCATATCACAATTAAAGGGGTTGTCCCGCGAAACAAAGTGGGGGTATACACTTCTGTATGGCCATATTAATGCACTTTGTAATGTACATTGTGCATTAATTATGAGCCATACAGAAGTTATTCACTTACCTGTTCCGTTGCTAGCGTCCCCGTCTCCATGGTGCCGTCTAATCTTCAGCGTCTAATCGCCCGATTAGACGCGCTTGCGCAGTCCGGTCTTCTGAATGGGGCCGCTCGTGCCAGAGAGCGGCTCCTCGTAGCTCCGCCCCGTCACGTGTGCCGATTCCAGCCAATCAGGAGGCTGGAATCGGCAATGGATCGCACAGAAGCCCTGCGGTCCACCGAGGGTGAAGATCCCGGTGGCCATCTTCGCAAGGTAAGTAAGAAGTCACCGGAGCGCGGGGATTCAGGTAAGCACTATCCGGTTTTTTCTTTAAACCCCTGCATCGGGTTTGTCTCGCGCCGAACGGGGGGGCTATTGAAAAAAAAAAAAAAACGTTTCGGCGCGGGACAACCCCTTTAACCTTAGGTGCATTATATTTAGCAGCAGCAAGCCATCCGTAACTTCGACTTTTATGACCCTGTGCCTGTTGTCTTCATCACTTCTCGTACTCAACTTCTTCTAGCATACCAACCTCTTACACTCTACTTTCTTACACTAGGACACACATAGTCTTAGACAGCTGAAGGTCTCAACAACTGTATTTCATTTCTCTCTCTTTCACATCTAGTGTCTTGCAGCAACATAACAGTTCTTATGCATCATTAATATAACCATAGTTCCTATATTTTCTATGCATTACACTACTGTATATAAACAGTTAAACATCTCTCATTAGTAACACTTTACTCCCTAAATTACCATGATCAGAAATCATACTTAGCAGAAATCGCTACTCACTAATGTCCCCCATACTGGTGTGCACACCAGCGTTTAACAAGGCCAAGCCTCACCTATGTGTTCATTCAGCAAGTGGGGCATCCCCCACTGGCTCACGAAAGTCCAGATGAACATCCTGGCATTGCCTCCACAGTGTTGCTTGTCGTTCCTTCAGGCCCTGGTCATCAGGGCCCTTATATCATACATCTTCAACCCTGTGGTCTAAAGGGCCCTTGTGCTGTCTCTTTGGACTCAACTCATCAGGCCCTCTCACGGTCTGGGTGCAGCCCTGGTCATCAAGCCTGCAGTCAGTCTCTCCTCTTTTGCATTGTACCCCAGCATGTGGCAGCACGACACTTGTAGACAGCTACCTCTACTGCTTTACCAGTCTGTCTTGCTGGGCTCTTATCTGAGCTGCATTACATTAAAAATCTGCAGCTCCCTGCACATAAAGCTGCTGCTGCTTCACAAGGCTCTGAGTCTGTCACAAGAGTGAACCTTCCTCACAGTGTTACATGGAATTACGCTGCCAATCAGAGCCACGTTCTGGAAGCTTCTAGTATAGCTCTATTTGCATCTATTAACAGCTGGTTCTTGTATGAGCTTTGGGCTCCCTCTAGTGGCCAATTTTAATAGTGCCACCTGTAAGAATTTTATAACTTGCTTTGAATGCAACATAGTGGCTGATAGTAGCAGTGGACTGGACTTTGCTCTGAAGCGACCGTGAGCTGCTATACTTTGTAAAAGGGGAGTCACCATCCTGGGATGGGCTTTTCTACTAGTAGGTTTTCATCGTCTTTACAGGAAATAGGGATAGATGGAAGATGATAATAGCAACCACTGTAGTAGATATATAGGGGATGTAACATTCATTGGTCACATGGCCTAACAGCAGCTCAATTACACTCAAGTAAATGGGATTGAGCTGCTATACAAGGCACTGCCTTTATAAAATGTATGGCACTGTGTCTGGTATGCAGTGAAGTGGCCACGGTGCTCAGCTGTATGGCGGGAGTCCCAAAGGGCAGGCCCGAACTGATCTGATATTGAGGACCTATTCTTTGTATACGTCATCAATATCTTAGTCCCAAAAACCCTTTTAACCATGATTTTATAGCAATTTACCAAATTTTATTCCACCATGCAGCATGAGTGCTCATAGACGCAGATGAAAACACACTTGCGGCCCTTCCCCAACCATCACATCCCATTTATAATGCTGGTCTGCTCATCTGTCATAGGTGCCTTTAGACCCCCCTAAGGCTCCAGGACTCAGATGCTACCGCTACCTATACACCCACTATAGCTACTCCACTGGTTTGCAAATGCTACATCAGCATCTCCACTTCCCTATGGTTAATGTTACATAGGCAACACAAGGGTTAACCTCTAGTCAAAAAGTGAAAGATGAAAGGAGTGAGAAATCTCATCAAGCTAAATGTAGTCTGAGATCTTCAGGCGAATAAAGCAGCTACTGCAGTCAAGTTATTGAGCTGCCATGGAGGCCAATAACAAACATATCAATGGAGCTGTGCCGACGCCAAACAACGAGAGGCACGAGGAACGGCCTGCTAACAAAAGGTAACTCATAACATTACTGGGGGCTAACAAGTAACCCTGATTAATGTGCACAGTGACATCAAAGGACGACCATGACGGGCAATTACTGCAGCCCAATGACACACTGGCATTACACAAGAAGAACAGATGAAGTTATGAAAAGTGCTGTGTACCCACGGGGCATGAACAAAACAAAAACTAAATAAATCTTGTTATTTGTATAGCACCAACTTATTCTGCAATGCTTTCAGGTAATTTATTTATTACCCCCTACCAAGCTGGGTACTGATTTTACCAACCAGGGAAGGATGAACCACAACCTCAACAAGCCAGCTACCTGAACCATGTGGGGATTGAACTTACAACCTTCAGGTTGTGAGTGAGAGCTTAGCACTCTGCACTACACAGGACTCTATACATGTTGTGAAACCTCCGTAATGAAAATCTGCAGCTTTTACTGTACAAACCATGTGGATGAGATTTCGACAATTCCTATCCACACTGTATGGCAAAAATGTGTGCAGAATTATTATTTGGTGGGGATTTTACATCCACAGCATGTCGACAGTTTGCAGATTTTCCCTCCAAATCTGCAGCTCTTCTACAGTGGAATCCACAACAAAAATACGGCACCATTTGGTGCACTTTTAGCCGCTGTTCATTTTAAGCAGATTCACTATAATAGAACACTATGATGAAAATCCCAGCGTTTTACCACCGCCATGTGTGAGAGCGGCCTCGGGGGTTTCACACGCTGAGGATTCTCTTTTGTCTTCCAGCAGCAGAAAATCTGTAGTGAATCTGCAGGAGAAAATGCACATCAAATCTGAATGAAAATCTGTGCCCAATGGAGATAATTTGCAGCGGATTTTGAATGGGGTCATACAAATGAGCGTTTTTCCCCACATTGGGCTGCAGGAAACAAATCATGGCACGTCCTATAATTGGGCATGCTCTTGAACCGCACTGCCCACTGTTCAATGGGGCGGGCGGCAGCATTGCACTACATACTAGGTGCACGTGGTGAGATGCAAGGTCTCCCTATTGAAAGCAATGGGAGAAACTCTGCTACTTCCCTGAATTGATGCAAGGCAGTTTTGATATAAACATATAGCCGCTTTCACACGGCCGATGAAATCATGTGAGATTTGTGCGCTGCAAGACACATAAATCTCAAACAAATATGAACCCCATTCTTTTAAATGGGGTCATACACATGAGCGATGCGATGCGTGAAAAAATCGTGGCATGTCCTACCCTTGGGCGATCCCTTGGAACGCCTCACCCAATGTTTTTAATGGGGCCGGCAATAGCATCACATGGCGTGTGAGGTGCATGCGAGTACAATATGTGGTTTACCATTGAAAACATTGCTACTTCCCTGAAGCAATGCGGGGCATTTTTAACACAGAATGCCTCAACTCTGAGGGGAAACCGCACGATATTGCACTTGCCTGCATGAAATTAGCCTTACAGCTAATAACTGGATATAACGTCTTTTGCCATAAAAAATACAGCAGAAATTTTCCTAATAGGCTATGTGTGCAGGCGTGCTTAACTTCTTCCCGCCCCATGACGTAAGGGTACGTCATGCAGCGGCGGGGTATGTATGTAGAGAGGTCGCGGGATGACCTCTCTGCAAACAGCGTGGGCGTCAGCTGTTTAATACAGCTAACGCCCGTGGGCAATAGCTGCTATCGGCCATTCGCTATTGTGGCTATTAACCATTTAAATGCCGCTGTCAATTCTGACAGCGGCATTTAAGTCCCCCGAACGATGTTCGGGGGTCCAGCCCGACCCCCAGCGGTGAGATCTGGGGAGCCGCGCAAGTGTCGTGGCAGCCGGCGGCCTTTAGAAAGGCCCCAGGGCTGCCTTAGCAGGCTGCCTATCAAGCCATCCCCGTGGGGGGGCTTGATAGGCTGCCTGTCAGAATGCAGTATTACATAATGCTATAGCATTACGTCATACTGCAGGAGCGATCAAAGCATCGCTGCTTGTAGTCCCCCAAGGGCACTTTACAGTAAAGTAAAAAAAAACAAATTTTTTTTTAATTGTAAAAAAAAAAAGTAATAAAAGTTTAAATCACCCCCCTTTTGCCATATCTATCATAAAAAAAATATCTAAATCCTAAAATAAAAATATATATTTGGTATCGCCATGTCCGTAAAAGTCCAATCTATCAAAGTAGCGCATTATTTTTCCCGCACGGTGAACGTTGTCCGAAAAAAAAAAGAACGCCAGAAATGCATTGTTTTTAGTTACCCTGTCTCCCAGAAAAAACGCAATAAAAAGCGATCAAAAAGTCGTATGTTTTCCAAATTGGTACTATCGGAAACTACAGGACATCCTGCAAAAAATGAGCCCTTGCTCAACTACGTCGACAGAAAAATTAAAAAGTTATTGCGCGCACAAAATGACCGCAGAAAATAATTGAAAAAAATTAAATGTCTTTGAAAAAAAAAAAAAGGAGTATAGTAAAAAAAACCTATACAAGTTTGTTATCGTAGTAATCATACTGACCCATAGAATAAAGTGATCATGTTGGTTTTGTTGCCGTTTGCGCGCCGTAGAAACAAGATGCACTGAAAAATGGCGAAATGTCGTTTTTTTCATTTTACTCCACTTAGAATTTTTTCAGTACATTTTATAGTACATTAAATAGCACCATTGAAAAATACAACTCATCCCGCAAAAAACAAGCCCTCATACAGCGATGTCGATGGATGAATAAAGGAGTTACGATTTTTTTGAAAGGGGAAGGAAAAAACGAAAATGAAAAAAGAAAAAGGGGCCGCGTCATTAAGGGGTTAAATGGATATTCCCATCTGAGCCCTGACTCTGTCCCTTCTCACCCCTGCACTGGCCGCAGCATACAGACTCATGAGAGGTGGCTTGGATTTAGAGAAACAGCCAAGCACACTGTGCTACACCATGCCCATAACTCTCTATAGGAAGCTATATAAACAGCATGGCATAGTGAGTTATGCTGCTTCTACATCTACAAACGCCTAGAAAATTAGTAGCTCGCTGTCCAACACTGTTTAGTTAGCTCCCATTCACCTCTATGGCAGTAAAACCCATCCATACAAAGTGAGGCTGGATGGGTCCCTCCTTCTACAAATACCGATAGATAGCGGTCTCAGAAATTGCACCAACATCTATTGGAAATGTATGGCATATGAGAATACCACTTTAAGGAGTCATTCTTAGCTAAAAATATTTCCTCTAGGGGAGAATATGGGATCTCACAAAAGACACCATATGGCAACAATATCACATGTGCCATCATACAGGATTTACAGAGGCCCTCTGAAAAGGGGATATTTTAAAAATTGGTTTGGCAGTGGTGATTATTATACACAATTACAGTACAACACAAGCACGAGGTCACTGCTTGGTAGTTCGTCTTCGTAACACCCAGAAACCTAGGATGATGTTATGTATCAGCGTATAATGCATGCAGAGTCTAGCAATGTGGCCTTTTGTAACTGACAGATGTTGATTTTCTCGATATTGAGTTGTTTCACGATCATTAGGCACCCAGTGAGCCAATTACTACTGGGACCACCACTTGCCGGCTTGGGCCAGAGATGCTGTATTTTGACCTTCAAATCTTCATATCATATATAGCTATTCACTATTGTTTCTCTTTTTTATTATTACTTGTATTATATTATGGTTTGGCTCAAGTATTAACACAAGTTGGGGGTTCCGGTTTCCTGTTCCTTTGAAGGAGCAGGAAAGGAGAATGCCCGCAGCCGAATGGCTCAGCCTTAGGACTGAGCTGAACAGCGCAGAATGGACGCCATTGACTAGAATGGGATCAGTTCGCTTTCTGCTCAGCTGCCCAACTTTTAGCCAGAAGAAAAAGCACTGTATGCGTAATACGGAGTGCTGAATCCCCATTGATTTGCATTGGGGTATTCAGAACTGCGCTTTTCACTCGTGTATCTGGGCACATGGAAAAGAAATTGCAGCATATCCTATTTTGGTCCATATTACGGACTAAAATGGCCAATTGAAGTCAATGGGACTGCATAAATACACAGTGAATACCGATGCTTGTAATTGTAATGAGATTATGAGCGCCGGCTGCTATACAGAGGTCGGAGTAGCACTTCCGTTCGGACCCCGATGTATCCTGGCAGACGCTTCCTGGATAACCCCTTTAAGGGTGACTACCCACTACAGTTTTTTTTTCTCTGCAAAATTCGCAGCGTTTTTTTTTTTCCTGCAGGGGTCTATGGGACTTGTAATGTTAAAATCGCGCCAAATCGCAATTTACCGCAAAATCGCGATTTTAACATTACAAGTCCCATAGACCCCTGCAGAAAAAAAAAACGCTGCGAATTTCGCAGTGAAAAAAAAAACTGTAGTGGGTAGTCACCCTAAAGCTGCTCTCCACGTTGTACTTTTTGTTAGAAGGATTCAACAACCAAAACTTAAAGGGTGTCATGTGACCAGGATCCCCTGTGATCAGCTGTAATTTGTGAGGGTATCCAGCAGCTAGTGTTCAATTCTCTGACAGCGCCATCACAGGAGGAAAGAAGCATTACAGAAGTCCCATTTAAATCAAAGAGCTGTCCTTGTAATGTGTGGACTTGTTGTTTTTTTCAGAGAAAGGGCCCTTGTAGCTTCTCTCCACCTTGGATAAAACATGGCGGTATGGAATAGGAAACCTCTCTTTATAAACTCAGAATTCCAGAATAAGGAAATTTGAAATCCCTTTAAATCTCACCTCATCTTGGAAACAGGAGGCATCTGCGGCAGGTAAGCACTGTGCCCTAATACTGGAGCTGGAAGCCTGGGCAGATCTAGTAGGTGTAGAGTAGTGACCACGTGCCGCTGCCTTGTCACCACCACAATACAACTTACATTCTTTCATTGAGGAATGCCAGGGATTGGTCTGTGCTCTTGGTTGCTAGGAGAATGATTGTTTGCTGGTGGGGACCCAAGCACTGAGTGCAGAACACTGCGCCTTGTTTATCAATGGCATCAACACAATGGGAAACATAGAAAAAGCTAATAAATGTAATAATCACCCTTATACAGAATAGATATATGTGCTAATATACTGCAACCATTCTTTGTGTATTTCCATACTAAAAACCATCTAAGGCCTGGAGTGTAACTGGTAATCATTACCGCAGATTCCTTACTTTTTCCCCTCTGTTTCCCTATTTTTAATCAAGACAAGCCCTATCCATATGAACATCCATAGGAGCTAGTCTCTGAATACATTCAGCGCATCGTGGGCCCTCCTTGCATCAAAAACTGAAATCTATGGCAGCTATGGGCAGATTAATGTTATAATTTATGGCATTTCTGTGTTAACTATATTAGATGGACAGACTGCGGGTGGCCATGCCTCCTTCCCGAATTCCTCCCACTTTTCAAAAATTTGCAGTTGCAGTGTGATAAGCAAAAAAGTCACAAAGGATTGCACCCATGGGGTGTGTACCAAAGCATGCTACTTTTAATGGCAGTTTTCTGGTGCAGTGTTTTCATTAATTTCCCTCTTATATGTATAACATGACAAGCATTCAAATGAACCAGGTTCACCAGAGAGTCTCTATTCTGGTATATAAAGGAAGGGGTCCATGTAGGGTGGAGATATAACTTAGGTACCTCCGTCTACTCTTTCCCCAAAAATAAGACCCTGTCTTATATTAATTTTTGCCCCAAAAAAGGTGCTTTGTCTATTTTGTCATGGGATTTCTTACCAGGTCCATCCTCTAACCAAAAAGTGATCTTCTATGGCCGGCCGAGGACTGCAAGAAGCGCATCGGAGTCTGCAAGGTAATGTATTCCTTTTATTTTTATGTAATGCAGCTAGGGCATATTTTCAGGGTAAGGCTTCAATTTCAAGCCTCCCCGAAAATGCTGAAAAATCAAGGTAGGGCTTATTTTCAGGTTAGGGCTTATTTTTGAGGAAACAAGGTATGTGGCAGGGCTGCATTTGGGATTCTACAGGCATCAGGGCCCTTTAATTTTACTAAACCTTGAATTTATTTTTCAACATCCTTCCATATAGAAAGAAACCCTGAAAGACTTGATGATGACTCCTATTCAATATTTACAAACAAGAAGCTGAGCAATGCAGCCAGATGGCACCGTGTTCTGTCTGCGCAAGGTCATCTGTTGGACAAAATCATATAGGCAATGGGGTCTCATGTATGAAAACTAGTGCAAACAAGAATTGTCCATAACAACCTATTTAGAATTCAGCTTTAAGTGTATGTGCACGCATCGCAGACAAAATGTGTACCAAAATCTGTGCATTGCCAAAAATGAATTTCGGGGTGAAAATCTGCACCATTTCTGCAGCATTTCAAAATCTGCATTCTGACTTTATTCTGCTGTGAGCAGGGCTTGTTAAAGCCCCATTCACTTACATTGTACTTTACACTGCGGCGGAATATCAGCGTAAATACCACAGCAGAAATTCTGCAGCAAATCCGCGGTGTGTGAACTCGGCCTTATACTCCAAAAGCAATGAAAGCACCAATTCTGTGAATCCGCGGATGAGATGCTGCTCCACGAAACAAGCAGGTGAGAGGAAGCATTACATGATCAAACGAGTTAACCTTCTAAAATTGTGGAATTTTCTTTGAACTTGTCCTAAAGTTTGATTAATATCTGTAGAGTTCCATATTTATACAGAGAATGATATGCATTAGTGCAATAGTGAGGTAAATAAAACTATTCCAATGTCCCATCGATTGTGTTCAATCATGCCTGATGAAGAGACCCAAGTAGTCTGGAAAACTTATGTCATCATCTTTTCAATTAGCTATTAAAAGGTATCAACAATAAAGTACTCTCGATTTTTCTCCACCCCAGTGCAAACAGTTTGTGAAAATTCAGAGCAGTTGCATGCAACTTCTGACCAGCAGGTGGCACTCTTATGCCTTTTTAATTTTTGCATGAGGCCACTGCACTGCATCTTCAGCCACCTGTGACTCTCCAATACATTATAACATTCGATTGGGACTATTTTCTATCAATTTGGGCTGTCTTGACAATAATAATGACCATAGCATATTTTACATAACTCTGATTTTAATAAGCTGCGGGTCTGTGTTGTTGCTATTACAGGGCAGTAATTTTGAATGTTTCCTGCAAGAAAAGTTCAGATCTACTGGGTAGAGTTATATTCTTCCCTGATCTTATATACTAGCCAGTAAATATATAGTTTTAAAACGTACCTGACTTTTCAGAATAAGCTGCCTTGTTTACATGAGAAATGACACAATTTTTAGGCATTATATAACTTGCATCTTGCCTTTATCACCGGTTTTCCTCTCTGCAGGTCATATCTGTGATTTTCAGTTCTCTCTGATTTGCTGGGTGAAGTCTAGCTGTTATGCTGTGTTCTATACACTGTGCACAGAGAGAACTGCTAGTTATGCTCCTTAATTAACAAAAATAATTGCTTCATGTAGGAGATTAGAGATGTACTGAGCAGTCAAGATGTGAATAGATAACACTATACAACACCATTAGCTGTAATGGCATGTCTGCGTTTTTCTCTGCTTATCTCCCTCGTCCTCCGTTCACTTTTCTGTAGACTTCTACTGGCAGCATGAGTATTTCCCCTTCTTCACTTCCTGTTCTACATCTTGTTATCTTTGTTACTAGAAACAGGCATCAATTGATAACAAGCAGTGGACAGCAAATTACAAGGAAGTGAGATCCCCAGTGGCCAGCATCTAAGGCCTCATATCCACGGCACACGCAGATTCCGTGCAGGGAATCTCACACGGAATCCAGCACTCCTTGTGCCCAGTGATCCCTGCTTGCCTACATTTTCACGGCAGCAGCGTCCACGTAGATCCCTCCACTTCTTGGTACGCTGTGCTGTGCATGGTTCTCACGGCTCATAGTCAGACATGCGCAGTACAGTTTTTTGTTTTTCTTTTAATCTCCTGCTTTCCCACAGATCGGATGGCTTCCACTGACTTCAACGGATGTTGTCCGTGCGAGAACCGCACAAACATGGAGCATGCTGCGATTTGTTTTCTGGACCAAAATCTGCATGTTTTAATCCATCTGTGGACGCCCATGCATCTCTGAGGGGTGGCTTGATTTGCGGATCGCCCATGCAGATTCTGCAATCAAATTTGCCCGTGGACATTGGGTCTTAGAGTAATTTTTCAGCACAAAAACATCATTGGAGGTAAATAAGCGGCACTTTTGATAGATAACATACTGGCTATCACATAAGCATGAGTTGTTTGTGAACAGATAATATTCTAAAATAAAACTAACAGATTTGTGCTGAACAATGATGAAATGCAGAATATATTTCTGGGAACTGAAATTTAATGTTAAAAAGGAAACTCCTACTGGAATTTACTCTGATCTGCTGAAAATTCAAAACTTTCCTCATATGTTGGTTTATATATGCCTTGTGGAAGCAACTAAATGATGACAGGCAACTTAGGAAATATGGAAATATTGCATTAGCCATAATGTCAGCTAGGCTTCATTTATTTGCATAACCCTGCTGTTATGTTCGAGCTGAACGTAAATATGTCCTTATAGGACAAATATACCCATGGATAACACAAAATAGTATTTAAGGAAACATAAAAGTGGGGAAATAGGGGATCTGACCCAAACCTCACTGATGCGAGGAGACCATACCTAAAAGCAGAGCACTCGCCCTGATTAGGGTAACCCCACATCAGGAATTTGGGACAACCCCCCAACTCTCCCTAGTTGGTGGCAGAAAATGTGGCAAAATGTAGATGTTACCCAAGTAATTAAAGAACAAATATACAGGAGGTAAGATGTAATAACACCCCAAATAAAATAGATCAGCAGACAGACTTATCTGAACTAATACACCTGACTGGACCATAAGCCACCGACTTCACCAGAAACACCTTCAGTCTGAGAGGAAGAGGAACCAGAACAAATGTGTACAAACTAAGGCCAGCTGCATACGAATTCCGCATGGGGGAACCGGTAACAGAATTCGGCTCTGACCACAGCTGGCGTCTGTGCGTACCTGTCACATTTATTCTTTATCGGTACTGTGGATCGATCCGACAAGCCACCGTCGGACATGCAAAGATTTTTTTTTAAATGTTTCTTTTTCCTGTGCTGTCGCTAGGCGATGACACGGGTACAGGTGACCTATCCGGAATCTCAATTGCAGATGGGCCGCGGGTTGGACTGCTTCCATTAATTTCAATGGAAGCTGTCCTTGTGGAATACGCACTAAAATAGAACATTCAGCGTTTTTATTTCCTCTGCTTTGGGAAATTGCTATTGCTTTCCACGAGTGTCCCAGAAGAAGCGTTTTTAGATAGCATGTGACAAACGGCATTTGCTGCGGATCCACAGTGCGGATGCTGGCCGCGGATTCCGCAATACAAATCCGTTTGTGTGCAGCCGGCCTAAAGCTGACTACTGGGTTGGGATACATGCCTCCCAGCTGGCCAGTCAATCCACACATCGATAGAAAAGTGTACCCGTTCGCGTCCAGCGTTGAAATGAATCTGAGCATGTGCCAGTATGAGGATCATGGGGGCCGGGGCTGATGCCATGACGTCACCTCATCCTCCAACATGACTGGCAAGTCGTGACATCTGGTATCACCAACATCCTAGTCAGCTTCTCCCAATGTAGCCCCTCATGTTCTGGTTTAATACTTCACTTGCACGCAGGAACTGTTCTATGGCAATACAAAGCTAAAAGAATCTGGGCCGTCTGCACATGATATTCTATCGAAACCATTAAATATCTGGTGTAATAACATGCTGAAGGTGGTTTCACTGTTATTATCTAGGCAGAATTCTGTGTATTGTAAATATATCAAACCATTTCCACTATTAGCAATACAAACAATATTTTTAGTATCATGGGTCTTAAAGGGGTTGTCCCGCAAAAGCAAGTGAAGTTAAACTCTTCTGTATGGCCATATTAATGCACTTTGTAATATACATCGTGCATTAAATATTGGCCATACAGAAGTTATATACTTACCTACAGGGGGTCCACCCCCTGTGTTGGCGTCCCCGTCTCCCTGGCGCCAACCGAATCCTTCTCCTTGATTAGACGCGCTTGCGCAGTCTGCCTCTTCTGTCCCGTTGAATGGGGCCGCTCCAGCGTGCTCGCGCCACACAGGTCGTCTGCGCATGCGGACCCCCTGTAGGTAAGTATATAACTTCTGTATAGCCAATATTTAATGCACGATGTATATTACAAAGTGCATTTATATGGCCATACAGAAGTGTTTAACTTCACTTGCTTTTGCGGGACAACCCTTTTAACTAAACACCTGTTCAGGGCTGAGAGAAGGGTCGGTCAGAGAGGCAACTGCACCTTAGGCACCGGCATCTCCCGCCTACTTAGTTCTTTAGAATAGAGAGAAGGGTGGGCAGGAGAGGCAGCTGCCTAAGGCACAGTTGCCTCTCCTACCTTGGGGTAGATCACATTACAATGCCCTCCAGCTTGACCAACAATAGTGGTCACTCAGTGCTACTGGAGCCACACCGTTCTGATACCACTACTCTTTGGGCAAAAGTGTATTTGTGCGTGTTTTTGTGCTGTGTTGCTGCAAAATAAGAGTTACGTATTTGCGAGCGCAACTGCGTTTTTTACTGTACTTTTTTTGCTTATAAAAGTAAACACCAATGATAGCTGCCACTGAAATGACAAAATTCTTTAATGACGGTCAAATGTGTTCTTTTCCCGCCCAAGTGCGCAGGAAAGTAGAACATGCTGCGCTTTTTTGCTCAACGCAATTGCGACTTGGGACCTCTCTCCTACATACTGTAATATATATATATATGCGGAAGAGAACTCAGATGTCAGACCTCTCTTCTGCATCTTGTTAGAAATGTGTCGGACCTCGCCTGAGGTGGGAGCCATGCAGGGAAATGTTGGACATGGTCCAATACTGAATCGGAAAGGGTTAAAACTGTGCCTATCCACGTCGGCTTTTTGTTAGCCAATGTGTGGGTAACCCCAGGCTAAAACCAGATAGTATATTCCTACATACTACAGTTTAATAAATTGTATAGCTCATAATTACTGGTGGATTGTTAGAGATAATAGAGCTATGCTCTCTGATCAGCTATTAGAGACCAAGGGTCCCATATGTTGTTCTTGCACAGGGGTCCTCTGCTGCTTCAGCATGCTCTTGCCAAGATCACATCATAGGGAGTCACAACACAGGATAAGGGATAACTAATTGTTCGGTGGGGATCGTCAAAACGTGGGTCCCACGTCCACCGGGATACTGGTAAAATAAATAGAACAACAGTGCAAATGCCCCATCACAGCTCCATTTATTTCAATGAGAGTGTGGGAGATTGCCAAGCACTTGAACTTGGCTATTTTGGACACTGCCATTGAAATGAATGGACCAGTGGCCAAGCCACATACTGCTGCTCCATTCATTTTGCTAGTCTCTTGGGGAACACGTTACCCCCATTCTGGAGATCAGTGAAGATCCCAGTGGTTGAACTTCCAGCTAATGTACAGTGTTATCAATCTCTGTATAGCGCTGGAATATAAAAAAACAAGCTGCTAATTACAGGGTTAATCGTGCATAGGGCCATGAAAGTTCTTTAGTAGAGATGAGCGAGCGTACTCGTCCGAGCTTGATGCTCGTTCGAGTATTAGCGTGTTCGAGATGCTCGTTATTCGAAACGAGCACCACGAGATGTTCGAGTTACTTTGACTTTCATCTCTGAGACGTTTGCGCACTTTTCTGGCCAATAGAAAGACAGGGAAGGCATTACAACTTCCCCCTGTGACATTCAAGCCCTATACCACCCCCCTGCAGTGAGTGGCTGGCGAGATCAGGTGTCACCCAAGTATATAAATCGGCCCCTCCCGCGGCTCGCCACAGATGCATTCTGACATTGTTCAGGGAAAGTGCTGTCTTGCTGGAGTTGCTATAGGGAGAGTGTTAGGAGTTATTTTAGGCTTCAAGAACCCCAACGGTCCTTCTTAGGACCACATCTGACCGTGTGCAGTACTGTTGAGGCTGCTTTTTGCAGTGTTGCACTTTTTTTTTTTTTGTATATCGGCCGTGCAGAGCATTGCGTCCAGAGCATTGCGTCCTGCAGTAATTTTACATAGTCCAGGGCCAGTAGTGGTGAGGCAGGGACAGAAGACATATACAGTCTATATAGGCAGTGGTCTTTCCCCAAAAAATTTGGGGAAAAAAATCTATTTGGGCTGCCTGTGACCGTCCTGAGTGTACTTTGTCTCTGCTGGGGGTAGTTGTCCTAATTCATATGCAGCCAGCTAAGTGTTACAGCAGGCTTGCGCAAAATTCTTTCCTGGCTCTGCTGTGCGTTCCGTAAGCGAAGTCAGCCTCCAACCACAGGCCAATAAGCGGCACATTTAATTACAGCGTTCTGTTTCTGCACTACTGGTAATACACCATGCTGAGGGGTAGGGGTAGGCCTAGAGGACGTGGACGCTGTCGAGGACGCGGAGGCCCAAGTCAGGGTGTGGGCACAGGCCGAGCTCCTGATCCAGGTGTATCGCAGCCGACTGCTGCGGGATTAGGAGAGAGGCACGTTTCTGGCGTCCCCACATTCATCTCACAATTAATGGGTCCACGCGGTAGACCTTTATTAGAAAATGAGCAGTGTGAGCAGGTCCTGTCTTGGATGGCAGAAAGTGCATCCAGCAATCTATCGACCACCCAGAGTTCTGCGCCGTCCACTGCTGCAACTCTGAATCCTCTGGCTGCTGCTCCTCCTTCCTCCCAGCCTCCTCACTCCATTACAATGACACATTCTGAGGAGCAGGCAGACTCCCAGGAACTGTTCCCGGGCCCCTGCCCAGAATGGCCAGCAATGGTTCCGAATTCTCTCCCACCGGAGGAGTTTGTCGTGATTGATGCCCAACCTTTGGAAAGTTCCCGGGGTCTGGGGGATATTACAAAAAGAAAAAAACTTTTCTCTTCACTGCGCTACACTCCCAACCCAAAACGTCCTGTGGGAATAAGCTACTATGAACTCATCAATAGTAAGCTATACTTTTATTCTCCATAATCCACATAACAGATATATTAAAAGCAACGCATTTCTGCGTCCACTGACGCCTTTATCAAGCTAAAAACAAATCTGTACTGACACTCATATAAATACATACATTGAATACCTTAATCATATGTGTAGATATCCTCCATCTGTTTCATTCTCGTCGCTCCATGCTGAACGCCGATGCGGCGTGTGCAGGTGGAAGGAGGAGTTCCAGTCTGGGGGATGAGGCTGGGGACTTCCGGCAACTGTCTCAAGAGCTTTCAGTGGGTGAGAAGGACGATGAGGATGAGACACAGTTGTCTATCACTCAGGTAGTAGTAATTGGAGTAAGTCCAAGGGAGGAGCGCACAGAGGATTCGGAGGAAGAGCAGTAGGACGATGAGGTGACTGACCCCACCTGGTTTGCTATGCCTACTGAGGACAGGTCTTCAGAGGGGGAGGCAAGGGCAGCAGCAGGGCAGGTTGGAAGAGGCAGTGCGGTGGCCAGGGGTAGAGGCAGGGCCAGACCGAATAATCCACCAACTGTTTCCCAAAGCGCACCCTCGCGCCATGCCACCCTGCAGAGGCCGAGGTGCTCAAAGGTCTGGCAGTTTTTCACTGAGAGTGCAGACGACCGACGAACAGTGGTGTGCAACCTGTGCCGCGCCAAGATCAGCCGGGGAGCCACCACCACCAGCCTCACCACCAACAGCATGCGCAGACATATGATGGCCAAGCACCCCACAAGGTGGGACGAAGGCCGTTCACCGCCTCCGGTTTGCACCGCTGCCTCTCCCCCTGTGCCCCAATCTGCCACTGAGATCCAACCCCCCTCTCAGGACACAGGCACTACCGTCTCCTGGCCTGCACCCACACCCTCACCTCCGCTGTCCTCGGCCCCATCCACCAATGTCTCTCAGCGCACCGTCCAGCCGTCGCTAGCGCAAGTGTTGGAGCGCAAGTACGCCGCCACGCACTCGCACGCTCAAGCGTTAAACGTGCACATAGCCACATTTATCAGCCTGGAGATGTTGCCGTATAGGGTTGTGGAAACGGAAGCTTTCAAAGGTATGATGGCGGTGGCGGCCCCGCGCTACTCAGTTCCCAGTCGCCACTACTTTTCCCGATGTGCCGTCCCAGCCCTGCACGACCACGTCTCCCGCAACATTGTACGCGCCCTCACCAACGCGGTTACTGCCAAGGTCCACTTAACAACGGACACGTGGACAAGCACAGGCGGGCAGGGCCACTATATCTCCCTGACGGCACATTGGGTGAATTTAGTGGAGGCTGGGACAGAGTCAGAGCCTGGGACCGCTCACGTCCTACCCACCCCCAGAATTGCGGGCCCCAGCTCGGTGGTGGTATCTGCGGCGGTGTATGCTTCCTCCACTAAACCACCCTCCTCCTCCTCCTCCTCCGCAACCTCTGTCTCGCAATCAAGATGTGTCAGCAGCAGCACGTCGGCAGCAGTCGGTGTCGCGCGGCGTGGCAGCACAGCGGTGGGCAAGCGTCAGCAGGCCGTGCTGAAACTACTCAGCTTAGGAGATAAGAGGCACACGGCCCACGAACTGCTGCAGGGTCTGACAGAGCAGACCGACCGCTGGCTTGTGCCGCTGAGCCTCCAACCGGGCATGGTCGTGTGTGACAACGGCCGTAACCTGGTGGCAGCTCGGCAGCCTCACACACGTGCCATGCCTGGCCCACGTCTTCAATCTGGTGGTTCAGCAGTTTCTGAAAAACTACCCCCACTTGTCTGACCTGCTCGGTAAGGTGCGCCGCATCTGCGCACATTTCCGCAAGTCCACCACGGAGGCTGCCACGCTGAGGACCCTGAAATGTCGGTTTCAGCTGTCCCACCATCAGAGAGAGAGAGCAACCCAAACTAGTTCTGTATAGAGGAACCCATCGTACAGGTACCTGATCATATTACAGGCTTTTCCTGTGCGGTCGTCCAAAGTCCGGATCACCGCACAGAGGTACGTGACTGACACACCCATGTACCTGCCATGCTGGGTGATATTTTTTTAAGCCTTACTGTCAATAATTGCCTGCCAGATAATCTGCGGAGTGACCCCTACCCCCTTCCACCTCTGGAGTGCTCCCAGTCCACGAGCGGTGCCATACAGATGACGTGGACTGTTACACTGTAATCATCCTGTGTATCCTCCCTGACCTCTGAGCTCTAGCCTGCTAATGTTGAAAGTAAATTGTACCTGCCTTACGTTGAATACCTGTTTTGTAAAGTTAAATCTTTAAGTTAAGTTATACTGGGCCCTAACCATTCCTGGGGACCCAAGGTACTATACACAAGTCTCTGTGTTATTTTCTCTGCTGCGTACACGGTGAGACCTCTGTGTGGGAACAGTGGCGTCACGAGTTATAAGTACTACTACCCCCATCAATACGTTTATTGGCACTTCCTATTCTAGGGGTGTCGAAGCTGGCCTGCAATCCTGCTCTGGCCTTGGCTATGTGTCATCCCTCAGGGACCAGAGCCTGGTAAGTGCCGCCGTGACAAGCCAATACTTATCCCTCCCAGCTCTGCACAGTGGTCAAGTGTCTGGGGTAATTCCTCTGGGGTGTTTCATCTGCAGTGGGAGTGGGCGGGATGGAGGCAGAGCTAAGCACCCGCCTCTTGTCCGCAGCCAGCAATGGGAAGGGGTGAGGTGAGGCGAAAGCTTTACTCCGCCTCATCCCGTCATCTCCCATTACAAACAGCCAGAAGGGAGGAGATAAAAGGGAGGCTGTTTAGCAGTCACGTTGGTAAACTCCATCCCACCTCCCTTCTTCCACTGCTGTCATTGGCTCCCATAGGAGCCCATGCAGTGGCTGACGTATTCCGGCCCAAAAGATAGTTTTAGGACTATCCTTTTGGACCGGTGTGAAAGCGCCCAGTGCTATATTGGCCCAGCTGGGCGCCTTCATGCCGTGGGAATATGGTTATGTGATCTGATGCATTGAATTCCAATGCATCAGATTGTAGCATATATAGGGCGGTCCGTGAAAACAGTGGCCGATATAAGCTTGTGTGAAAGAGCCCGAAGTCCTATCAGGATATGTCCTACATTGCTTGATATAGGTAACTGCTAGAGATAAGCGAGCACACTCGTCCGAGCTTAATGCTCGTTTGAGTATTAGGGTACTTGAGATGCTCGTTATGTGAGACAAACACCACGCGGTACTCGAGTCAATTGCATTTCCTTCCCTGCATATTTAGCACTATTTTCTAGCCAATAAACATGAGGGGAAGGCATTACCACTTCCTCCTGTGATGTGCCAGCCCTATCCCACCCCACAGTAGTGAGTGGTTGGTGGGATCAGCTGACCGCCGCGTACTTAAACTGGTCCCGCCCGCGGCTCGCCTCAGACGCATGCTGGCAGAGGTTAGGGAAAGTGCTGCTGCTGATATAGGGAAAGTGTTAGAGTAGGATCCTGTCTTCAAGAACCCCAGTGGTCCTTCTTAGGGCTACTCCTCATCGTGTGCATTATAGTTGTGGCTGGCTGGGAGCAGTAGTGCACCAATTATTTTTTTTAAGCATCTCGGGCTGTGCAGGCCATTTCAGCTATAGCGTCCTCAGTCTGCAGTGTATTATGCAGAGTTTAGGGACAGAGCTGCCTATATAGGGAAAGTTTTACAGGACTCCTGATCCTCTGTGCAAGAACCCCAACAGTCATTATTAGGACTACATCTCACCGTGTGCATTATAGTTGTGGCTGGCTGGGAGCAGTAGTGCACCAACTTTTGTATTACACATCTAGGCCTGTTCCCAGCCTTGCAGTTATAGCGTTCTCAGCCTGCAGTGCCTTACAACCAGCTCTCACCGTGAAACTGCACTCTAAAATTTCCTAGGCTAGTGCAAAGTATTTCAGTTATATTGTTCTATGTCTGCAGTGCATTAGACAGAGGTCTCACCGCATAACAGTACTCTAATATTTCCTGGGCCACTGCAATGTATTTCAGCTCTGCCGCTGTGCAGAGCGTCTCACAATACCCTTTCCTTGGTGGGGTTGAGATAACCGCAGTTACCAACACTATCCACTGGCTTTAGAGTCTTCTCCCACTCCATACAGCCTCTCTTATCTACAAGTCTCTACGATCGGTGAATTAGCCACAGTTGTCAGTGCTGTACAGTGGGGTAATTTATTTGGGCCCTGCTTTATTCTTAATCCGCCATGATGAGGAGTAGGGGTAAGGGTCGAGGACGCGGACGTCCAAGTGAGGGTGTGGGCACAGGCCGAGTTCCTGGGTGTGGTGAATCACAGCTGGCTGCTGAGGGATTAGGAGAGAAGCAAGTTTCTGGGGTCCCCAGCTTCATATCACAATTTGCGGGTCCGCGTGGTAGACATTTATTACAAACAGAGCAGTGCACGCAGGTCCTGTCGTGGATGACAGAATACGTGTCCAGGAATGTATCGACCACCCAGTCTTCTACGCAGTCCACTACTCCCGGCCTAGGGACTGCAACTCTGAATCCTCTGGCTGCTCCTCCTTCCTCCCAGCCTCTTCACTCCATGAAAATTACATATTCTGATGAGTAGGCAGACTCCCAGGAACAGTTCTCGGGTCCCTGCCATGAGTGGGAAAAAACGGTTCCTCTCTCACCTGAGGAGTTTGTCTTGACTGATGCCCAACCTTTGGAAAGTTTCCGGAGTGCGGGTGATGAGGCTGGGGACTTCCGGCAACTGTCTCAAGAGCTTTTTGTGGATGAGGATGATGAGACACAGTTGTCTGTCAGTAAGGTAGTAGTAAGGGCAGTAGGTCCGAGGGAGGAGCGCACAGAGGATTCGGAGGAAGAGCTGCTGGATGTTGAGGTGACTGACCCCACCTGGTTTGCAAAGGCTACTGAGGACAGGGCTTCAGAGGGGGAGGCAAGTGCAGCAGCAGGACAGGTTGGAAGAGGCAGTGGAGTGGCCAGGGGTAGAGGCAGGAGTAGAGTGAAGAATCCCCCAACTGTTTACCATAGCACTCCCTCGCGGCAAGCCTCCGTGCAGAGGGCTAGGTGTTCAAAGGTGTGGATGTTTTTAGTGAGAGCGCGGACGACCGACGAACAGTGGTGTGCAACCTGTGTCGCACCAAGATCAGCCGGG
Organism: Eleutherodactylus coqui; assembly: GCF_035609145.1. NCBI lineage: Eukaryota > Metazoa > Chordata > Amphibia > Anura > Eleutherodactylidae > Eleutherodactylus > Eleutherodactylus coqui. Next base: position 100,967,889 of record NC_089842.1, on the reverse strand, counting down.
GAGCCACCACTACCAGCCTCACCACCACCAGCATGCGCAGGCATATGATGGCCAAGCACTCCGCAAGGTGGGATGAAGGCCATTCACCGCCTCCAGGTCACACCACTGCCTCTTTCCCTGTGCCACAACCTGGCACACAGTTCCAATCCCCCTCCCAGGACACAGGCACGAGCGCCTCCCGGCCTGCACCCACACCCTCACCTCCACCGTCCTCCACTCCATCCAGCAATGTGTCTCCACACAGCATTCAGCTGTCGCTAACACAAGCGTTGGGGCGGAAGCGGAAAAACGCCGCCACCCACTCGCATGCGCAAGCTTTAACCCCTTGAGTGGCACGCCCGGAAATTTTCCGGAACGAGCTCCACTGCTCATAGTGACATAGCCCGGAAGATTTCCGGGCTATGTATCACTATGGGAGCTGCAGAGCACAATGCCACAAGCTGTGACATTGTGCTCTGCCTGCACAGACCCACACAGAGCAGTGCAAGGGCTTTGAAAAACCAGCAGAAGATATTGCCGATATGTCGGCAACCTCCTGCTTTGTTTACAGGTTGCCATAGAGACCATCGGCTTGTCAGAAGCAAGCCGATGGTCTCCGTGGCAGGGAGAGCTTGGTGCTTGGCTGTGAGAGGACAGCTAGGTACTAGCTCTTACAGCAGAGATCAGAGAAAACCTCCGATCTCTGCTGTGTTAACCCTTTACATGCTGCAGTCTATGTGACTGCAGCATGTAAAGGGCTGTCACTGCAGCATGTAAAGGGCTGTCACCATCGGACCCCTGGAATGTGATCAGGGGTCCTGATGGGTCCCTGTGGAAGTCCCCTAAAGGGACAAAAAAAAAAAAAATCATAAAAAAAAAATTATAAAAACACTTGTCTCCCTTTACTTTGTAAAACATCAAAAATACAATCACATGTGGTATCCGTGCATCGTAATGACCCAGAGAAGGAAGTTAATACATTATTTAACCCCTTAATGACATGGCCCCTTTTTTTCTTTTTTCCCCATTTCTTTTTTTCCTCCCCCCTGTTTAAAAAAATCACAACTTGTCCCGCAAAAAAAAAGCCCTTATATGGCCATGTCAATGGAAAAATGAAAAAGTTATGGCTCTTGAGACGCAACTGCAAAATTAGTTGAAATTCAATGATTAGACCATTTTAAAAAACCTGCCCTGGTGGGCACGACAGGGTGGTAGGAAACCCGCCACTCAAGGGGTTAAACGTGCACATTGCTAATTAATCAGCCTGGAGATGCTGCCGTACAGGCTTGTGGAAACGGAGGCTTTGAAAAACATGATGGCGGGGGCGGTACTGCTCTACTTGGTCCCCTGTCGCCACTATCTTTCCCAGTGTGCCGTCCCCGCCTTACACCAGCACATCTCCCGCAACATAAAACGTTCCCTCACCAACGCGGTTACTGGGAAGGTCCACTTAACCACGGACATGTGGACAAGTACTGGCGGGCAGGGCCACTATATCTCCCTGACGGCACATTGGGTGAACTTGGTGGAGGCTGGGACCGAGTCAGAGCCTGAGATCGTTCACGTCCTACCCACACCCAGAATAGCGGGTCCTACCTCGGTGCTGGTATCTGCGGCGTTTTATGCCACCTCCTCCAAACCCTCCCCTTCCTCCTTCTCCACCAAGTCTACCTCTCAATTAAGAAGTGTGAGCATGTCGCCAGCAGTCGGTAGCGCGCGGCGCGGCAGCACAGCGCTGGGCAAGCGTCAGCAAGCCGTGCTGAAACTAATCAGCTTAGGTGACAAGAGGCACACAGCCCCCATGCTGCTGCAGGGACTGACAGAGCAGACCAACCTCTGGCTTTCGCCGCTGAGCCTCCAACCGGGCTTGGTCATGTGTGACAACAGCCATAACCTGGTGGCAGCTCGGCAGCCTCACACACGTGCCATGCCTGGCCCATGTCTTCAATCTGGTGGTTCAGCAGTTTCTGAAAAACTACCCCCACTTGTCTGACCTGCTTGGTAAGGTGCGCCGCGTCTGCGCACATTTCCGCAAGTCCACCACGGAGGCTGCCACGCTGAGGACCCTGCAATGTCGGTTTCAGCTGCCAGAGCACCGACTGCTGTGCGACGTGCCCACACGCTGGAGTTCTACGCTGCACATGTTGGCCAGGCTGTACGAGCAGCGTGGAATACAAGCTGCAACATGGGCGGTGGAGTGGTAACATAGTAACATGGTTCGTAAGGCTGAGTGAAGACAATGTCCATCTAGTCCAGCCTGTCTAGCCTCCTGTTTTGTTGATCCAGAGGAAGGCAAAAAAAAACCCAAGAGCAGAAGCCAATAGCCCTTTTGGGGAAAAAAAATTCCTTCCCAACTCCCTAATGGCAATCAGACTGATCCCTGGATCAACCCCTAATAGTTCCTACTTGCCTGTATACCCGGATTAACAAATAACCTTAGATTTATAGCCTCTAATATCCTTCCTCTCCAGAAAGACATCAAGTCCCCTTTTAAACTCCTCTAAGGATTTTGCCATCACTACGTCCTCAGGCAGAGGGTTCCACAGTCTAACTGCTCTAACAGTAAAGAACCCCTTTCTATGTTGGTGATGAAACCTGCTTTCCTCTAAACGTAGCGGATGTCCTCTTGTTACCGTTGCAGTCCTGGGTGTAAACAGATCCTGGGAGAGATCCTTGTATTGTCCCCTCATGTATTTATACATGGTTATTTGGTCGCCTCTTAACCTTCTTTTTTCTAGAGTAAATAATCCCAGTTTGGATAGCCTCTCTGGGTATTCCAGTCCCGTCATTCCATGTATTAGTTTAGTTGCCCTTCTTTGAACCCCCTCCAGTACTGTTACATCTTTCCTGAGCACCGGTGACCAGAACTGTACGCAGTATTCCATGTGAGGCCTGACAAGTGCCTTATATAATGGAAGGATAATGTTCTCGTCCTTCGCCCCTATACCTCTTTTAATGCATCCCAAAACTTTATTTGCCTTTGCAGCAGCTGACTGGCATTGGTTGCTCCAGTTTAGTCTACAATCCACTAGTACCCCCAGGTCTTTTTCCATTTCACTTTTCCCTAGCGGTACCCCATTAAGTGAATATTGGTAACATCCATTCTTGCTGCCCATGTGCATAACCTTACATTTATCAACATTGAACTTCATTTGCCATTTTTCTGCCCAAGCCCCCAGCTTATCTAGGTCCGTTTGTAGCCGCACATTGTCCTCCATTGCATTAATTATATTGTATAATTTTGTGTCATCTGCAAATATTGATATTTTACTGTGCAGCCCCTCTATCAGGTTGTTGATAAATATATTGAACAGAATGGGGCCCAATACTGAACCCTGTGGCACCCCACTAGTGACTGTTGCCCAATCAGAATATGAACCATTTATTACCACTCTCTGCTTTCTATCATTGAGCCAATTTTTAACCCAATTACACACGTTTTCACCCAATCCGAGCTGTCTCCTTTTGTATATTAGCCTATTATGTGGCACGGTGTCAAACGCTTTAGAGAAGTCCAGATATACGAGATCAATAGACTCTCCCAGGTCCAGCCTAGAGCTTACTTCATCGTAGAAACTGATCAGATTTGTCTGACATGAGCGACCCTTCATGAATCCATGCTGGAGAGGAGTTATTCCCTTGTTCTCCTTGAGGTGCTCATCGATGGCGTCTCTCAGAATCCCCTCGAAAATTTTTCCCGTTACTGAGGTGAGACTTACCGGCCTGTAGTTACCAGGCTCACTTTTGGTCCCCTTTTTATAAATTGGAACCACGTTGGCAATGCGCCAATCCAATGGTACAACACCGGTCTTGATAGTGTCTAGAAATATTAGGTATAGCGGCCTAGCTATTTCATCACTTAGTTCCCTTAGTATCCTTGGGTGTATTCCATCTGGGCCTGGCGATTTATCGATTTTAATCTTCTTTAACCTGTTCCGCACTTCCTCCTGCGTTAGGTATGACATATTTTGTGAGGGGTTTATTTTATTCCCCTGTATCTCGTGTGGCATTTCCTTTTCGCTTGTGAATACGCTTGAAAATTAACTATTTAATAGATTTGCCTTCCCTCCATCATCTTTGATGATTCCTCTTGCATTATTTGTTAAAGGGCCAGTGCTCTCCCTGCAAATTCTTTTGCTGTTAATATAGTTGAAAAATAGTTTTGGGTTGTTTTTGCTCTCTTTGGCGATCAGTCTTTCCGCCTCCTCCTTAGCAATTTTGATCGTATCTTTGCAAATTTTGTTTTTTTCCCTGTACGATTTTAGCGCTTCTTCGCTGCCTTGTTGCTTTAGTAGTTTGAACGCTTTCTTTTTATCATTTATTGCCCCTCTTACCGTCTTGTCGAGCCACATTGGTTTCCTTTTAGTTGAGATTCTTTTATTTTTAAAGGGAATGAACTGCTCACATGAGGTGATTAGGATCCTTTTAAAACTTTTCCCATTTGTCCTCCGTACTGGCATTTTTGAGGATGTTGTTCCAATTAATGTTACCGATAGTAGCTCTAAGCTGATCAAATTTTGCTTTACTAAAGTTTAGTTTGTTTGTCGCTCCCTGATAAGGCTTCTCATTGAATGACAGCTGGAAGTTGATTATATTGTGGTCACTGTTCCCCAAGTGCCCCTCAACCTGTACCCCCTTTATTCGGTCCGGTTTGTTAGTTAGTACTAAGTCCAGAATGGCCCTCCCTCTTGTTGGTTCCTGCACCAGTTGGTTCAGGTAATTATCTTTAATTACTCTCAAGAACTTATCACCCTTGTGAGATTTGCAGGTCTCGTTTTCCCATATTATATCTGGATAATTATAGTCCCCCATTATAATTACTTCGTTGCGCTTTGACACTTCTTCTATCTGCCTTAATATTAAGTTTTCAGTTTCTTCTGTTGCTTTTGGTGGTCTATAGAAGACCCCTATCAGGATTTTGTTATTTTTTTTCCCCTGTATTTCTACCCACAGAGATTCCACCTGTTCCTCTCCTACCCCTATGTCCTCCCGTAGTCTCGGATTTAAGTTCGATTTGACGTACAGACATACCCCTCCCCCTTTCTGGTTCCTTCGGTCTCTTCTGAAGAGATTGTACCCCTGTAAATTCGCCGCCCAATCGCACTTATCATCAAGCCATGTTTCCGTTATTCCAACTATATCATAACTCTCATCAGTCATTCTTGCTTCAAGCTCACCCACTTTACCAATCAGACTTCGTGCATTTGTGGTCAGCTTCTGCAATTCTTTACTGAGGAGTGGGCATGGATGGCAGATATCTGCCAGGTCCTCGGAAACTTTGAGGAGTCTACCCAAATGGTGAGCGCCAATGCGACCATCATTAGCATTACCATCCCGCTGCTTTGCCTCCTGGAACAGGAGATGGGGGATGACAGTATGTCGCTTGATAGCCAAAGCACCCTCATGTCTATATCTCAGTGCATTTTGGAGGAGGAGGAGGAGGGGGAAGAGACAGCTGGCCACACTGCAGAGGGCACCCATGCTGCTTGCCTCTCATCTGTTCAGTGTGTATGGGCTGAAGAAGAGGAGGAGGAGGAGGATCCTGAAAGTCATCTTCCTAGTGAGGACAGTGATGTGTTGCGTACTGGGACCCTGGCACACATGGCTGACTTCATGTTAGGCTGCCTTTCCCGTTACCCTCGCATTAGACGCATTCTGGCCAACAGGGATTACTGGGTGAACACTTTTCTAGACCCACGGTATAAGGAGAACCTTTCCAATCTCATTCCTGAAGAGGAAAGGGGTACGAGAGTGATGCAATACCACAGGGCCCTGGTGAAAAAAGTGATGCTAAAGTTCCCATCTGACAGCGCTAGTGGCAGAAGACGCAGTTCCGAGGGCCAAGTAGCAGGGGAGGTGCGAGGATCAGGCAGCATGTCCAGCGCAAGCAGGGGAACACTCTCCAAGGCCTTTGCCAGCTTTTTGGCTCCCCAGCAAGACTGTGTCACCACTCCCCAGTCAAGGCTGAGTCGGAGGGAGCACTGTAAAAGATGGTGAGGGATCGTACCACCGTCCTCCGTGATGCCTCTGCTCCATACAGCTATTGGGTGTCAAAGCTGGACATGCGGCACGAACTTGCGCTGTTCGCCCTGGAGGTGCTGGCCTGCCTTGCCGCTAGCGTCTTGTCAGAGAGGGTGTTTAGTGCAGCTGGGTGAATCATCACGGATAAGCATACCCGCCTGCCAACTGCTAGTGCTGAGATGCTTACACTCATAAAGATGAACAAAGGCTGGATTTCCCCAGACCTCTTCTCCACCAGCGGAAAGCAGTGGAACCTAATGATTCTTTTTGCTGCAACAGGAGAAAAATGCATCTTCTATCACCACAAAAAAAGGGGGAATTAGCTTTGCCAATCACTTTCGGATATTATTACTCCTCCTCCTACTACTCCTCCTCCTACAACAGCATGTCATCACGCTGAACTGCAAATTTTTCTGTGGCCCAAAAGACTCTATTTAAAAGTTTTTTACAATTTTTCAAAGTTTCAAAAGTATTTATACTTTAACAGAAACCAATTTTTTTTCACAGGACTGCCTCCAGGCTCTGTTACAAATTAAGCAACAGCAAGCTGTATCTTTAAAAAAATGTTTATGGGTTTCACTTGCCCTCGCGGTTGAGCAATTTTTCAGGGGTACACTTGTACTCTTGGTACACCAATTTTTCAGGCCCTTTCCTATACTGTTATCTAACTAATTTTTCTGTCCTTCACCTACACTCTTGGTGCACCAATGTTTCTGGGGTTTGCCTACACTCTTGCTGCAGAAATGTTACAGGGGTCTGCCTATACACTTGGTACAGAAATGTTAGAGGGGTTCGCCTATACTCTTGCTACATGAATGCTACTGGGGTCCGCCTATACTCTTGCTCCATAAATGTTATTGGGGTCCGCCTTTACTTTTGCTACAGAAATGTTACTGGGGTCCGCCTATACTGTGGGTGCACAAAGGTTTCCCATTGCATTGTTCAGCTGCCTGACACATACACAGAATGAAGTGTGTGGGGACACATGGATTTCCCATAGCTATTTAACTTACGGCACCTTGGGTCACACAAGGTGGAGGCTGAGACTGAGCCTGACCCAGGGCCCACTCACGTACTTCCCTCACAGAGTATTGCGGGTCATACCTCGGTCATGGTTTCTCGGCCCTATTATGCCACCTCCTCCTCCTGCTTGGGGTCTGGGGATCAGTGGTGGGCAACATGTATTTTCTCTCGTGTTACCACAGTTATCTAAGACAGTGGTTTGGGCCAAACAAAAGGAGCGTTACTGCATTATTGAGACGTTCACAGCTGCACTAGCATCCGAGTCCGCTTGAGGCCCACGATTACTGAGGGTGTGGGCAGAGGCCAAGGTCCTGGGGGGGGGGGGGGGGAGAATCAACTGCGCCAGGTATGGCCTGTGGAACTTCTTTGTGGTTCATCCAGTCTTTGGAGCGATGAAAGCAACCGTTACTGATTTAAAGAGACATTCACAGCTGTACTAGCACCCAAGTCCACTTTATGCCCACAATTACTGAGGGTGTGAGCCGAGGCTGAGGTCCTTGGCGGAGTGAAACTGCCTTGTTTGGGCGCTCTGATTTCTTTACGTGTAATACCATCTTTGAGTTTCATGGGCTCGCCTATGCTGTGGGTGCACAAAAACTTCCCATTGCGTTGTTTTACATGTCTGGCAGAAATACACCGACTGACTTGGCTAGGGTGCAGACGGCTTTCCCATTGCGGTGTTTTACCTATCTGGCATAAATACACTGAATGACTAGGGCAGATTTGTGGTCCGAGGTCCTGGGCGGGGTGAAACTCTGCCATGTTTGGGCACTCTCTTTTCTTCCTGTTTAATTTTGTCCCTGGGTTCCAGGGGCTTGCCTATACTGTGGGTGCACAAAGGCTTCCCCATTGCATTGTTCAGCTATCTGACACATACAAAGAATGAATTGGGCAGAAATATTGGCCGAGGCTCTTGGCGGGGTGAAACTCTGCCACATTTGGGCACACTGTTTTCCTCATGTGTAATACCATGTTTGAGTTCCTTGGGCTTGCCTATGCTGTGGGTGCACAAAGACTTCCCATGGCGGTGTTTTACCTGTCTGGCACAAATACACTGACTGACTAGGGTAGAAATGTGGGCCGAGGCCCTTGGCGGGGTGAAACTCTGCCATGTTTGGGCACTCTGATTTCCTTATGTGTAATACCATCTTTGTGCACCTACAGCATAGCCGAGCCCAAGGAACTCAAAGACTTCCCATTGCGGTGTTGAGCTATCTGACACCTACACAGAATGAATTGTGTGGGGACACATGGATTTCCCATTGCTATGTAACTCGCGGCACCTTGGGTCACACAAGGTGGAGGCTGGGACCGAGCCTGACCCTGGGCCCGCTCAAGTGCTTCCCACACAGAGTATTGCTGCATTGTGCCCACGTTTGCGTCTCCTGACAATTTTGTGACGGAGGTGGCACGGGATTGCAATGATGATCGTATGTCAATTTATCATCAATTCTCAACAGTATTGTGGGCTATCGCCCACACTTTCAAAGAGGGTCGCTGCCTGGCCCTGCCAACCCTCTGCAGTGTGTGCCTCCGGTTCCTCCTCATCCAGTACTCACTTATAAATAGACATGAGGGTGGTGTGGCTATGAAGCGAGCATGTGGCATGAGGCTAGCTGAACGCTGTGCAGGGACACTTTTGTGTGCGCTGTGGACGCAGGGTCGTGCGGAGGGTTGGACAGCAATGCCAGCATGTAACCCAGGAGAAGAGGCAGTGGTGTCATCCACAGGCAGTGATTGTCCTTGGTTGCAGGTAGTGTGGTGCTTAGCTAAAATCTGCCAGCGCTTGTGCCTTGCTAATGAGGGTTTGTCCCAAGTAAATTGTTAGGGCGGTGACCGCCAGGCTCTTGTCCCCATTTTGGCTTAATACTGGGACCTAGGAGCCTCAGGAGCAGCCATGCATGCTGCCCCTGCCCTTCCCTATCCGTTTCTGTGGTGTTTCCATGACTTTCTGATGTTTTCTGGTGTTTCACAGGTCATCACCTATGCGGAGCATCGGTCCCATACAAAAATGCTTGAGTCCCCCATTGACTTCAATGGGGTTCGTTACTCAAAACGAGCTCTCGAGCATTACGAAAAGTTTGACTCGAGTACCAAGCACCCGAGCATTTCGGTGCTCGCTCATTTCCAGTAACTGCACATATGGGTTACTGACAACTACTCCACTTTTTCTTGCACCAGATTTTCTCATACAATTGTGATTGGTGAACTTTTTTATGTCATTCTAATAATACTTTTGATGATCCGACCATTACGTAAAAAATATTTTTGTTACATTTTTCACAAGGGCTTATTCATACGGGCAAACGTGTATTTCAGTCTGTGAATACGCAGAGTATTCACAGGCCAAAATATGCTGTAGCATTGTATTACTCTTTCTACATGTACAGATATGCAGTGTATTCATGCGCATAAAGAAATGCTCAAAATCACATTGATTTCATGCATAAATACATACAGAATATGCAGCTTTCCAGCGCATTTTATGGGGATTTACGTGCACCCATTGATTTCAATGCTCTCTTCAGCACAAAGTGTAATACACACAAAGATAGGACACGTCTCATGTTTTTATGTGATCATCACCCATAAAATACGCTCATGTGAATGAACCCATGGAAATCAATAAATTCTATTCAGTTCATATTACGTGCGCAAAAAATGCACACGTGATACACTTGTGTGAATGAGCCCTAATATTTGGATTAAAAAGCTTGTACATAATTTCCATAGCATACAGTAGATACATATACAGTATAGCACACAATCACCCTTCTTACCTACAGGGTACAGATTTCTACCATACAATGAGGCATATAACGTGTAGATTGTTGTCCAGGACAAATCATCAGTTCATGGTGGGACATTTTCAGACATAGATGCACTATCCTACCAAAAGTAATTGGACACCTGAGCAAGAATCAAAAGTTGTATTTAATTACATATGTTAGTGGGGACTCCTGGTGACATCCGATACTCCCCGTGGCATACTTTCTACTAATATCCGATACACTTCAGCTGGTATTTCCATCCATTCACCCCGCAAACTTCAGGCGAATTCTCTCAAAGAAGATGGACGCTTTTCATATTTCCTGACCCAATGTTCCAGTTCATCCCAAAGATGTTCAGTAGGGTTCAGGTGGGGACTCAATATCCTCAAACCAACGTAAAACAGCATGGGACTTGTGACAAGGCGCGTTGTCTTCTTGGAAGTATTGCTGACAATTCCCAGAGTTTTGCCACATTGTTGGCAGTGCATTATTGTCTAGAATGTCAAGGTACACCTCCATGTTTATGGTTTTTGTCACTACAACTAACGGATTGAGACGATGCCACGTAAAACATTCCCAGACGATAACGGATCCTCCGTCGTACTTAACTGTTGGTACAACATGCTCAGGCAAAAAGCGTTCCCTACGCTCCTCCGCATCCAGGTATGTCCATCTCATTTGAAGATGAAGTATCGTGATTAGAGATGAGCGAGCATACTCGATAAGGCAAACTACTCGAGCGAGTAGTGTCTTATTCGAGTACCTGCCCGCTCGTCTCTAAAGATTCGGCTGCCGGCCAGGTGACAGGTGAGTTGCCGGCGGCGGGCAGGGAGCTGCGGGGGAGATCGGGTAGGAACTCTCTCCCATCCGCTCCCCCCTGCTGACTGCCGCAACTCACCGCTCCCCCGCGCCGGCACCCAAACCTCTTCTCTCGAGCGGGCAGGCACTCGCTAAGGTCAATGCTCCCCCCGCAGCAATTGCCCTTAGCGAGTATGCTCGCTCATCTCTAGTCTGCATCTTATGTAACATGGTCTAAGGCATGCGACCAAGGTGGCCAACCTAAATTTTTCTTTTTTTCTGGACAGCATATCCAAAAATTACGGACCACTAACATTTTTTACGGGCACATTGTAAAAGCATAAATGATAAAGATTACAAGGGATATATGCTTAAGATCAAATACTGATATTAACTCATTATTAGCATTTACTGTGAACTGTAAAACAATGATAATGACATTTATAGTAACCAGCTCAAGTATCAACGCCCTCAAAAAATCAAAACGCATTTATTTATTTTTTTCACAAACACTGGAAAAAAGTTCCCTATTTTTACAGACTGTCCAAGAATTTCTGCATGGTTGGCATGCTAATAAGACACAATCCATTTTATTGATAGGGGTGTCCAAATACTTTTAGTAGGATAGTGTATGTCCCACAGCTGGAACATCTCCACAATGACATCCAGAAGACATTATTTTAATGAATGACCCTCAGTGTCCTTATTGCAGCCCGTACAAGATCTATATGAGCTCCTGTTTGTGTGTAATGTGCAGCAGGAACTGATCCCTTTACATCAGCCTCTGGATATTGAGCTCTACTGCTGGAGGTGGGAAGATTGTCCCCCCGCGGCCTCCGTCTCTCCAGCTTGTTACATTGTTGCAGATACAGCTGTGTGGGAGAAGGAGGAGGAGAGAAGCTCTGCTGTCCGCCCAGCACAAGGCAGCAGGAGGAGGGGAGCAGCCGGCCGGGGGACCCCGCATCTGTGCAGGTACAGGGGGGACACTGCACCATTATAGACGTGGGGGGAGGGGGCAATCACTGCACTCCCACTGCAGCTCCATCCTTTCAGGATCCTATAGATGTTTCCATAGATGGCATCCCCATTATAGCAATGCGGCAGCTGCACCAAGCTTTTCCCATAAGGCGGTTTAGAAAGTGTGGTGTTGAATGGGTTAATAATGGCTGTCTATAGATCTGCAGTGAGAGCCTGCTACTGTCAGGGCTAATAATTATTTACCTATGGATCCTATCGGGCAGACTTATATGATGAGCTATTGAAAAACAGAGCTTATTTTAGATGTCCTGCAGCCTGGCAATCAAAAGGTTAATAATTGTGTGCATCACTGATGGTTGCAATCAGTGGGCCTATGTGGGTCCTCTGCACTGCAGCAGTGAGTGGGTTAATAATTATCTGGCCAATCCATCTAATCATCATTTCTAATCACATTGTCTTCCAATCTTCTGCACTAATGGGGCTCTGATGTCCACATCAGCAGGAGCTCCTCTCTTCTGTCCACACAGGGTTGTTATTTCCTCTGGAGGATATATTGTTATCACAAGTATCCATATCTGTGCATATCACTATTTAGGAAGTCTGGTTAATGAATCTCTGGGCTAAATAGATGCTTAACCCTTGCAGGGCCAAATTGTATAGGGTTTCTGTTTATATAGATGATTGCTCCGTTCAGTGCAGAAGTTTCATTATTACCTTTCCCTGCCCATTAGTGGTGATGGATAGAAGTGTGGTCTTGCAAAACACCTTGAAAGAGGCAGTTGTCTTTCCATCACCTGAAATCATATCCGTCTGTCTATGCCGCTGAAAATAAAAGTACAGCCACGCAGGTTGGACTTATCAGCAATGAATCCCCCTCAGAATCCACGTGTCACATGCTGATTCACTGCAAATTTCACCCTTTTATTGAAATCTGCCTTGAAAATCCACAGCATAACTTGACATGCTCTGGATTTAAAATCTGTAACACGGGTCAATTTATTCTGCGTTTTTGTTTTTAGTCTTTTTTTTCCCCAGAATGTGTGATTGAGATTTATTCTATTATTTACAGTCTCATTGATTTGCTGGTGCTGTAATACACTACAGGTGTTGCCCTGCAATGGAAAATCTGCATCATATTTGCAGTAATACTTTTACTTTCTGGTCTTAGACAAGCGTGGAGTCTCAATAGTTAGACTACAGATTATGGTCCCTTTTATTTGACTATACGGGGTATGAATTGTAGTCTCTAACCATAGAGACATCTACGTTTTTGTAGGAGATTCTCAATCATGGCTACTTTAAAAGTTGTGATCTCTCCTCTCTGTCTCTTAAAGATACATTGGAGCTATATATATATATATATATATATATATATAGTGCTATTTGTAAGCTTTGGGGGGGGGGGTACTTCTCCAACCTTGTAGCAATTATCCTCCAATGTTGTGTTTCTGTCACTTCACATACTGTTTGGTTTCTACATCCCCTCTATAAACTGCAGATCAGGTTGCATTTTTGTAACTCATCATAAGAGCGTATTTTTTTCCACACGTCGCTCAGTACAGTTCATCAGTTTCTACACCAGTCGCCTCCCCCCTCCATCCTGGTAAATTTATAGTAACTTCTCTGCTCTTAATTCAAAAACAGTCAGAATTTCCGAACTGTTGGACTGATCTCACAAGTGACGCCTATAATTCTGTCCCAGTCTCATGCCATGTAATCTCTATATATTTGCTGATATTTTTAACTTGTTGCTGTTTTTTGAGTGTTTTTTTTTTTTTTTTTGTTTTCTTCTACGAATAAAGAAACCCAGTAAATAATCCTTTGGATCCATTACATCATGGTCCGGTACTGAACCTGGATGGTGCGATTTTTTTTTTTTTTTTTTTTTTTTTTTTTTTTTTTTTTTTATTTAAAAACTGGTAATCCCCTTCATATTAAAGTTGGTGCATTGGGTTAGAATACATCATGAGTGACCATCACCATGCAGTGCATAATATGGTGACCAAAGGGGTCACTAATGTAACTGCAATTTACAACTGGCAACGTGAATTCATACTTATGTCGTCATGAGCTTCAGCTAGGGTTTCTTGGTGCACCCATTGAGCACGTTCTGCTGGTTTTCTTTAGCTGTACCCCTGCATCTGCTATATGGAACGTTTGTGTGCTTTAGGTGCCTTTTACCCAATATTGACAACATATTATAAAGTAGTATAGGTAACGGGTTGTAATATGCACCAAATTTATTATAGATGGGTGTTTGTTTTTTTTGCACATTGGTATATAAGAACACCAGACATAAGGCAGATAACACAACTGGCGAGTTAAAGGGGTTGTCCCGCGCCGAAACGGGGCGAGACAACCCCGATGCAGGGACGTACAGAAAGCTCACCGGAGCGCTTACCTTAATCCCCGCGCTCCGGTGACTTCTATACTTACCTGTGAAGATGGCCGCCGGGATCCTCTGCCTCCGTGGACCGCAGCTCTTCTGTGCGGTCCACTGCCGATTCCAGCCTCCTGATTGGCTGGAATCGGCACGTGACGGGGCGGAGCTACACGGAGCCCCATAGAGAACAGGAGAAGACCTGGACTGCGCAAGCGCGGCTAATTTGGCCATCGGAGGGCGAAAATTAGTCGGCACCATGGAGACGAGGACGCTAGCAACGGAGCAGGTAAGTATAAAACTTTTTATAACTTCTGTATGGCTCATAATTAATGCACAATGTATATTACAAAGTGCATTAATATGGCCATACAGAAGTGTATAGACCCACTTGCTGCCGCGGGACAACCCCTTTAATAGACAGCACTTTGGCAGAAATGAACTGTCCTTTTGTTACATAGTTGGCCATTCATTCAAATGAATGAATGGCTGCATGTAAAACGACATTTCCCCTTTAGTGGTCGCCGCAGCTGAAATGTGCAACTGAAAGCAACTTTTCAAATCGCCGTGGCAGCTTCAACCTGAAAAGGGTTTGTTGTTCACATGATGGGAGGGAATGTATCACTAAACTGTGCTCTAGAATTGTATCAGGATAAAGCTGCTACATTTTTCACAACACAGGCATGCACAAAATGTGTAACTTTTTTTTCCTTTTTATGGCCGCCTGCACATGAGCGTTCCGGATTCCGCTAGCGGATTTTCACGCGCGTATGGTGCCTAAATGTGCTTGCGAATAGGTGCGGATGCGTGAAAAATCACGCGCGGATATACGCGGATGTGTTGCGGAAAAAAACGCGCAGAAAAACCAGCAGACACCCCTTATTGTAAACCCAACCCCTAGAGAACTGCCCATTCCTTGGAAAACAGCTTAAGGCCGGCTTCACACGAGCGTGACGGGCTCCACCGCGGAATATTCCCCGAGGAAGCCCGTCACGGCGCCCCCCAGAGACCCCATACTTACCAGCAGAAGATAGCATGAAGACGCTTCCCCGCCCACCACCGCCGCGTCATGTGACACGCCCACCGCGTCACATGACGCGACCGGCCGTGTCACGTGACGCGCCGACCGCGTCATATGACGCGGCGGCGGTAGGCGGGAAAGCGTTTTCACGCTATCTTCTGCTGTGTTACAGCGGGAGATAGCGTGAACGGACGGCTTCCAGTGACTGCAATGGAAGCCGTCAGCGCGTACACAGGCGGCAAATAGAGCATGCTGCGGGTGAGGACGGGAGATTTCACGGTGCGAAATTCCGCGGTGGAATTCCGCATCGTGAGCATTGTGCTATTAGGTTCAATAGAGCCTAATAGCAGCGGGCAACGCAGCGGATTTTCACCGCGAATTACGCGGCGTAAATCCGTTCGTGGGAAGGAGGCCTTAAAACCAACACCCAGACTCCGTTTTGTCCCTCTTGCTTGTGCGAGCACCGTTAAATTATTGATGTCTTTGTGGGCATGGTTGATCCATGTAACTTTTTTCGGGCGCTTCTCCAGCGTGACTTTATTTCAGTCACTGCAAAAAAATTCACAAGAGGAATTCATTACTACAGATTTTGCATTCTTACATCCTGCATTGGCAAGAAATACTACCTATCTCTCTCTACAAATTTGCCTGTGAAGCTCTGTGCTGTGTGTTGGGACGCCTCCTACCATGCCTACTTCCTGTAGTCATAGCAACCAGTGACTCCATCCGCAGCTGCACTGCGGATGTACTGCATGATAAAACGCACCCATTCACTTGTATTGGAGGCTTCACGCACAGAATCCGACCCAAATTAGAACAGGTCGCAGATTTTTTCACGCGCGTGAAAAAACGCGATACAAATCCGTCCGTCTGGAGACAACTGCGGATCCTCATAGGAGTATATTGTCTGCGGTCTGGGGTAGATAATGTGCCTAAAATCACGCGCTGGAAATTCCGTTCGTGTGCAGGCACCCTATGCCATGCAAAAAAAAAAAGTTGTACAACCTGACATTTACTATATTTTATTCCAGAAACTAGTGTTAATTGTAGCATAAACACCAGCTCATGGCGGGCGTAAGGGCTTATTCAGACGACCGTATATCGGTGGGGTATTCACACCGGCCGATATACGACGTCGCTCTCTGCGGGGGGAGGAGGCTGGAAGGGCTGTGAGCAATGCACTGAGCTCCCGCCTCCTCTCCGCCCCTCGGCACTATTTGCAATGTGAGGGTGTGGAGCTAATTCTCGGAACTTAGCTCCGCCTCCTCTCATTGCAAATAGTGCCGAGGGTTGGAGAGGGCGCGGGAGCTTAGTTCACTGCTCCTGGCCCTTCCAGCCTCCTCCCCCTGCAGAGAGGGACGCCGTATATCGGCCGGCATGAAAACCCAGCCGATATACGGTCGACTGAATAAGCCCTAAGGGTGGTTTTATGTAGGACACATATCACTTCTGTACTTTAACACAGGAGCGCTAGTTGTTCAGTGAATATCGGCGCAGGATGCTGGGAATCTCTTCCGGCTGCCCGGCTCAACTGGCTGCAAACAGGTAGCTGTCAGACCAGAGGCGTAACTTGAAGCTCCCGGGCCCCGATGCAAAACTTGTAACAGGGCCCCCAACTATAATGCTTTACTCATAGTACTGGTTTTCCTATATGGAGAAGGGAAGCCTTATGGGCCCCCTAAGGCTCCTGGGCCCGGGTGCAACCGCATCCCCTGCATCCTCTATAGTTATGCCCCTGCGTCAGACTGTTTGTAATGAGTGAGAAGTTGCTTAAACGTCGTTCCATTTTAGAGACCTAAAGAGGAATAACTGATGTCTTAGGGTGAAGTCACACGAACGTATATCGGCTCAGTTTTTACGCCGAGCCGATATACGTTGTCCTCGTGTGCGGGGGGGGGGGGGGAGATGAAAGAGCCAGGAGCAGGAACTGAGCTCCCGCCCTCCTCTCCGCCCCTCTGCACTATTTGCAATGGGAAGAGGCGGGGTGGGGCTAAGTTCCGAGAATTAGCCCCCGTCCCACCTCTCCCCATTGCAAATAGTGCAGAGGGGGCGGAGAGGGGGGCGGGAGCTCAGTTCCTGCTTCTGGCTCTTCCATTTCCCCCCCCCCTCTGCACACGAGGACAACGTATATCGGCTCAGCGTGAAAACCGAGCTGATATACGTTCGTGTGACTTCACCCTTACTCAGTAGCCTATCTGGTGCCATGTTTACACATTCCGAAAGTTGCCCTTAATCTCTCGTTTGAGTGACTTATTCAGGGACGATTGGCTCGTGTAAAAGTAGTCTGAATTTGACTGTCTGATGCGAATAGGTCAAAAATGTGCCTCATTAATTAGTTGGCATGCACCTCTCTATAAACTTTGCACATCTTATTTCTACACTTCCTCAGAATGGCTAATGCCCCACCTTGTGAAAAATAAACGTTTAGGCCTCCTTCCCACGAACGGATTTACGCCGCGTAAATTCGCGGCAAAAATCCGCTGCGTGGCCCCCTGCTATTAGGTTCTATTGAACCTAATAGCACAATGCTCACGATGCGTAATTCCACCGCGGAATTACGCACCGCGATTTCTCCCGTCCTCACCCACAGCATGCTCTATTTGCTGCTGGTGAGGACGGGCTGTACGCGCTGACGGCTTCCATTGCAGTCAATGGAAGCTGTCCGTTCACGCTATCTCCCGCTGTAACCAGCGGGAGATAGCATGAAAAAACGCTTCCCCACCTACCGCCGCAGCGTCATTTGACGCGGCCGGCGCGTCACGTGACACTGCCGGCCGCGTCACGTGACGCGGTGGGCGTGTCACACGGCGCGACGGCGGTGGGCGGGGAAGCGTTTTCACGCTATCTCCCGCAGGTAAGTATAGGGGCTCTGGGGGGCGCCGTGACGGGCTTCACTGCGTAATATTACGCGGCGGAGCCCGTCACGCTCGTGGGAAGGAGGCCTTAATCTACAGATGTAGCAAAGTTTAACTTGACTTATTGATTTATGATAACTTTGTGTGCCACTGTTTATTTGCCCTTTCAATGTTTCTGTTGTGAAGATAATATTTTTTCAATGGCTTCAGATAAGATAACTTGTAGCAGAAAGTTATCAGAAGCCATTGAGAAAATATTATCTTAACACAACAGAAACATTGAAAGGGCAAATAAACTGTGGCACAGAAACTTATGAGATGACAGACAAGTTAAACTTTGCTATATCTGTGCAAGCTAAAAACAATACCATAATAAAAAGTAAAACCTAATATGCATGCTACCTATTTCAGAGCGCTCGCCCTAAAAAGGACGACCCTGTTCATCGGCCTCTAATGTTCCTTAAGCTATATTCATATTTACATTTAGTAACTCAAAGGACCTACACATCCAATATGGCACAAAAGTCCACAAAATGCAGGTCTCAATAAACAAGCCTAAGATCTAGAATGATTTGTATCAAAGCAGAAAGTTCTGATGCATTTTTCCCACTTCTGAGTGGGTGTTCACTTGGGAACCTGTACAAGTTTACATACTCCAAAATACAACAATAGTAGAATAGACAAAGGTAAAGTACTTTATCTAGCCAAACTAGGTGATAACAGAGTCATGCAAACAGGTGACTTAAATTAGTCACCATCGATACAACTCATGAATCCGCTAAGCTAGCGTGTACTCCGTCTGCTCGTATGCATTACTCCAATGCAAATAAGACCCCAATGGTGGTGATTAAAGGGGTTGTCTCGCGCCGAAACGGTGTTTTGTTGTTTTTTTTTTTCCCATAGGCCCCCCGTTCGGCGCAGGACAAACTCGAGGAATGTGTTAAACAAAAATATATATATATTACTTACCCGAATCCCCGCTCTGCGACTTCTTCTTTCTTCCTACTTCTTTCTTCACCAAGATGGCCGCCGGGATCTTCACCCACGATGCACCGCGGGTCTTCTCCCATGGTGCACCGTGGGCTCTGTGCGGTCCATTGCTGATTCCAGCCTCCTGATTGGCTGGAATCGGCACACGTGACGGGGCGGAGCTACGATGACCAGCTCTCCGGCACGAGCGGCCCCATTCACCAGGCAGAAGACCGCACAGCGCAAGCGCGTCTAAAAACGCCAGAAGAAAGCGAAATTAGACAGAGCCATGGCGACGGGGACGCTAGCAACGGGCAGGTAAGTGAATAACTTCTGTATGGCTCATATTTAATGCACGATGTACATTACAAAGTGCATTAATATGGCCATACAGAAGTGTATAACCCCACTTGCTGCCGTGAGACAACCCCTTTAAGTCTGCAGACACCATAGTTGTTCTGTCTTTTACCTTTTCATACACGTACTTGCATATACTCTAGTTCCTGTAATATCTGCTTTTTCTGCATTCTTAAGGATTTTAAAGAAAATTCTGGCCCCGTTACATTTCATAAAGGTTTTATGTAGGTTTTCCCTATAGCAAAGTATGTGAATGAATTATAAAATAGTTTCAGAGGCTTCCATAACTGCAGATTCTCAGCCACAAAAAGTAGGCAAGTTCTCTGCTTTAAGATCCCGCCCCTTCCTGTGCTAACTGTTCAGTGGATATGTGATGAATGACGGGAAGACCTTTTAAGGCCAGTTTCAGATGAATGTATTATGGGTGAATTTTTGCACCTGTATTCGGGACGAGCTTTCTGGCATGTGCTCACAGTATCATGGATCCCTTGGAGGTTGTGAGTTCACATCAGTGCATCCAGGTTTTTCTTCTTGTTCTGTTTCTGGCAGATCTTGGAGGGGAGGAGGGGGCTTGTTTTGTGCGTGCGTGCGTGTGTGTGTAAGTGTAATGGGGGGGGGGGGGGGTGAAATCGCTTGTGTGTATGACCCCATTCAAAAGAATGGGATTCATATTTGAGCATCTCGCAACGCAAAAATCTCACGTGATTATCTTATATTTTTATCACAGGTTGTGACATAGATACAGGATGATGCTCTCGCAGAAGATTAATGACAGCTGTCTAAGGCTGCATTCACACGAACGTATATCGGCTTGGTTTTCACGCCGAGCCGATATACGTCGTCCTCATCTGCAGGGGGGGGGGGATGGAAGAGCCAGGAGCAGGAACTGAGCTCCCGCCTCCTCTCTGCCTCCTCTCCACCCCTCTGCACTACTTGCAATGAAAGGAGGTGGGGTGGGGGCGGGGCTAAGTTCCGAGAATTAGCCCAGCCCCACCTCTCCCCATTGTAAATAGGGCAGAGGTGCGGAGAGGAGGCAGAGAGGGGGCGGGAGCTTAGTTCCTGCTCCTGGCTCTTCCACCGCCCCCCCCCCCCCCCCCCCTGCACATGAGGACAACGTATATCGGCTCGGCGTGAAAACCGAGCCGATATACGTTCGTGGGAATGCACCCTGAGGGTGCGTTCACATAAAGTGGAAATGCTGCAGACTTTCCGAGGCAAAACACACAGCATAAGGCCTTATTCACATGAATGTAGGCGTATTTACGTTCGCACGTCTGTGGCTAATAATCGCCGGAAAGGACGATTTCCGGGGATCAGGGCTATGGATAGTTGGTTATTCTCACTTGTTCATACTTTACGAACTATCTTTTTGGCCATCGTAATGCGTCGGCGCATATTTCGGTCGCGTATGTTGTATTTTCAGTGGTTCGGCGTTTTTACGCGCCGTATAGTCACCCATGTGAACAAATACATTCTAAACCAATGCCTCAGATGGTCGCGTATATATGTTCGGGGGTTAAAACGCGTTGTATATGTGCTCGTTCAATTAAGCCCTAAGTGTCAAAATCCAAACCTTTGACTAGGATTCCACTGTGTATGCTCAGCTGATTTCAGCCTGCACAGCGCTCCCCTCACCTCCGAATGATTTGTGCTGCCAGCTCTACCCCGTTACCTGGAAGCTGTTACTCAGTGCTGTTGCCGCTTCTCGGGTTATGTAGGAGTGCAGATACTTGACCAGCGGCATTCAGTAGCAATTGCCACGTGACGGGCTGGGCTGCGCTCGTGGGGCTGGTGGTGCATTCAAAGGGAAGTGCTATGCAAGTCAAAATAAGTTGCAAATCCTAGTCAAAATCCGTACCGATAGTGAGAATTTGGATGCTGAAAACTTTTCAGCATTTCCACTACATGTGAACGAACTCTAGCGTCATGTTTGTTTACACATAGCGGAAATACTGTGGATTTTCTACAGCCGAAACTTTGGGGCAAAATCCACTGTATATTCGCAAAAGACAGTCAGAATGCGCACCAACTGTGTGGATCTTGACTCCTAATCGGCTCCGCGTCCACAGCTGATTTCAGAAAATACCGTGCTCGCCTCTAGTGATCACAGTGCTGCTGGTCGCTTCTACATCCCCTGACCAGTAGTGCTGCGCTCATTAGAGGCCGCTGGTGCCCCGGTAGAGGAAGGAAGTGCTGAGAGCGCAAAGACTTTGGAAGTAAGAGGGAGCGCAATATCTTCTAAAATCAACCGATTGCAACTCTGTTTTGGATGCGGAAATTCTGCATCATTTCCGCTACGTGTAAATCTTCCCTAAGGTTCTCTTCATATAGGATGAATACGCTGGAGAATTTTCTCAGGGCAATTGATAAACGGCCTGAAATCCGCAAGACATAAAGTTGCTGTTTGTTGCAGATTTTGAGCATTTTTCGTGGGTAATGGTGCGTCTTTTCGATGTTCCTCTATATGGCCGTCATGTTAAATTCTGCTGTGGAAACGTGCAGAAAAAAACACTTATACACTGATTTTCACTCTGTGTGACACAAACACGTACTTGCGTTTGTGAATACTGGCGAACAAGTTAATTTACACAATGTAAAAAGGCATTTCGGAAAAGCATGGTGAAAAGCGAGGTGTCCTGACCAGATCCTGTAGTCACAGTTTGGTCAATAGATTAGATACAAATTAATATGTTCCTTTAAACAAGATGGCGCAACGTGCTGCACATCTAATGCAGGCATCAGGGCAAAAGTCATTTTAGTGACCAATTAGTTTAGATAAAACTGTAGCTGCCAACATCACCAGAGCTGATGCCATGAATTCCTTCTTGTGGCGGTTTCTGAAGGACTATATATACAGCGGTAATCCGCAAACCATTGACAAACTCAGTCGTGGTCTGTGGGCTGGTCGCCTTTAGCAGATGTCTTTGCCAATATGCAGACTCGCATACAAAAGTCCTGGGATGCCGGAGGGACCATTTTCTGTATATGTTCTCTAGGCTAGTGTTACCTGAACTTCAATTTTCCCAATCCCCCGACAGGTGGGGATTTCCTCAGTATTGCTCAGGGGATGTGATTATTGTCAGGGCTGCAGAGATTGCCGCAGGTGTTTTCTCTATAGGATATCCTCAAATCGGGACCTGTTGGGGAGTTGTGAGGACTGATGTTTGGGAAACGCTGGTCTAGGCAGACTTTGTTTTGCAACGTACAAGGTAAATACATATCAATGTTCATAGGGCACCAGAGAAAAAAAAGTTATTGAGGAATGTTTGGGTCTCTCTCTCTCCCCCTAAATTCAAACTATTTTTCTCAGCATTTAAAAAAACCTGTCCCAATATAGAATCTGCATTTTACTATACAATTGTCAGACAGTAAGGGCTTATTCATACCATTGATTTTCCTGTCAGTGCTTTCAACTGATTGTAAGCAGGCACTGTGCTGACCCATTAGTCAATAAGTCAATGCAAACATGTCTGTTTTAGGCTAAATTCACACGGATGAGCGCGATATTAGGCCAAGAAACTCTGCCTGATGTTGCTCTTGCCAATTTCTCATGCCGATGCAGGGCGTTTGATTCAAAAATGCCTCTTATTGCTTCTGTGCAATTGCGAGCCTCAGGAGTGTGTTTCACATGTCAGAGGATCGCAAGTGTTTCCCATTGATTTCAAAGGGAAACCGCACGACATGCGAGCGCATGTGATGTCTTTTAAGGTCGCATTGGAAACAATGGGCGAGGCGTCCTGAGGGAGCGCCAAAAGATAGAACATGCAGATATATAATTTTTTTTTCTGTCGTTGCAGCATCGCTGCCAGAAAATATCTATGTGGGGAAGTCCATTAAAAAGAATGGAGTTAATATTTGTGTGTCTTGCAACGCACACAACTTCCGTGAGATTCTCACTTGTGTGAATGTAGCCTTACACAGACTGATGGTCCATGTAACAAAAAGTGAAGAAGAAAAAAATTTAGAGCATGTCCTCTACTGATTTGACTTCTTGGTCGGCTGTTGGCTATTCAAGTCATTGAGTGTCCAAAAACACCTGAGCACACATGGATGACATTCCTGTGTGTGCGCCACATTTCATGGATCATTGCTAGCAACTATAGAAAAAGAGGGCTTGCTTCCACTGTTTGTTTTGCACACAAGGAAAAAAAAAAGCAGAAAACACATGGCAGTGATTAAAAAAAAAAAAAAAAAGAAAAACTAGATGTCTATGAATATAGCACTGACTCACGGGATAAAATCAATATGTTTTGCATAGACCAAAATCCTACATGCTTGTCTGAATTGGGGTGCATTCACAAGGGAGATGTTCCTGTGTGAGTTTCGTCCTATTCCGAGATGGACAGAACTCGCACGAGAAAAGAGCCATTCATTTGAAGAGGTTAATTCACATAACCTTTTTTTTTTTACTCGGACCAATAGTTCAAGTTTGAAATATCACTGCATGTCCCTTTTTCCCATTACTTTCTAGGGGAATGTTCAAAAAACAGATCCCCCCCCCCCCCCCCCCCCATGACACGTGAGTTGCAAGTGCAATCCGTTTTTTAAAGCATTTGACTATTAAGGACTACCTGCTTTTTTTTCACGCATGGGAAAACAAATGTAAACCTGATGCAAATTGTGTGTTTATTGCAAAAATGCATAATACACGCAGTAAAATCGCCTGTGTGACTACCTCCTCCGGCCTTCTGTTAATATGACATGCCCTTGTTAGGGTCACACAGTTTGGGGGTTGGGTTGCAGATGTGTTTTTTTTTTTTTTTTTTTTGTTACTCATAGTGTTAGTAGGATTTGTATTTATTTTAGACTTTTACTGTTTATGATGCGATTTACGACTTTTCCTAGTTAGGGTGCCTTCACACTGGTGAGAAAAACGTGCGAGATTTGTGCGTTGCAAGATGCACAAATATGAAACTTGTTCTCTTGAATGGGTTCATTCACATTAGCGATGGTTTCTTGCATGGCACTGCTTTGCGAAGCTATACTGGAAAAAATTGCAGCATGTCCTATCTTTCTGCAATATCGCCGTTGTTTTCAATGAGGCCGGTGGCAGCAGCGCGGGCCCCATTAAAAACAATGGGAGTTCTCTGCCATTCTCTGCCGTGGCTGTTTCCTTCATCCCTGCAGTGATGTGAGGCTGTTCCCACATGAAAACGCCTTGCATCCACAGATTTCACATGGGCAATGAAGGAGCCCTTGGGTTGTTCTCACATGGGCAATAAAATTGCGTCATGTCAGAGCGAGTGAAAACGCAGATTTGTGAAACCCATGCTTCTCAATGATTTCATTCGCATCTGCAATGTTTTCTCTCATGCGATGTTGCGAGATTTAGAAATCATAGCATTTTCGATCTTTCTTATTTTTTTTTATTTTTTTTTTTAATCGCGCATGTTTTCCTATCGACCCTTTGGTTTATCGCATCGTACGAACTTGTGATTTTTGTGCAGTGTGTTTTTTAACATGCGACGTTATGTCAGGAAAAGTATTGCTGACACTCAAACATCTCATGAGCACATATGTGATATTGCTGCGACTTTCTTGCGACAATATTGCACTCACCCGTGTGGTGAAACTAGCCTTAGGGCTCATTCAATGTATCCTTAAAGCGGGAGTCCTGCAGTGTTGTACCAGTCTGTCTAAACCGGCAGAGAGTGCGCTGTGCATGACTGCGTATCTTTGTAACTTTGTATTTATTTTTTTTAAATTCCTCTTCTGTTTCAATCGCCGCCCAGATGCAAAGTATTGCATATGCACAGATTTGCATACGCTGCCCATACAAAAGTAAAGGGTCACGCTGCGTGGTACGCGGATAAATAGAGCATGCTGCAATCTTTTTTTTCCCCCGCGTGTATCTACACGTTAATGTGAACCGATCAATGCAAGTCCATTTACTTTCATTGACTCCATTCACAGCGTTTCATGGGGCCGTGCAACGCACATGTAATACGTGCCGAACTTATAGTCGTGTGAATGAGCTCTTACAAGGAGAAGAAGCCCTGACAAGTAAACACTGCCACAATCCTGGCTGTGCTGGATTTAAGGAGTCGATGGGACTAATAGAGCAGTAGATGTAGCAATCGAGAGAGTTTACAGTTTCTACGATCATTTCTGCCTTTTCTTGTGCGTAGCACTCTAAAAGCCTCTATGGGACCTTTCACAGTGGGGAATATTTATACTGGGATGCAGCAGAATTCTGCACCAAAATCCGCATGGAGCCCTGCATAGTTTGGTGCAGAATTTACCAGGACTTGGCGGCACGCAATGTAAAAAATTCCACCCCTGTGAAAGAACCCTATGGCTTCTTCATGCTGTACCTCTGTAATACGGTGTATGATCTTTCAGGATAAGGAAGTTGGAACAATATCTCTGCAGCGCCACCTATTGGATGGCAGCATTCCTGCAAATCAATGTCTGACCCTTTATACAGGTCTTTGTAGCAATGATTGGGGATTGAAAACCAAGCCAGAATCCATGCACAGACAGCTGTTTCGGGGTTTTTTTGCCTCTAATTAGTGTGCAGTAGGATCCTGGCTTGGCTAATAAGAGGCCAATGACGTGAGTCGGGAGGAGTATTATCACTCCTTAAGGAGAGCACCTAGCAGGTGAGTGAGGAGACTTATGAGGCCATGCATGCTCCTCTGGGAAATATATGCAAAAAAAGAAAATGGAACAATACCTCTCCAGCGCCACCTATTGGATGGCAAAAACGCAACAGTTATTGTATATAAAAATGCACCACCTACTTGCAGTGTCCTCAACTTAAAAACTAAGCCAGCAGCAATGTTACTTTGAAAAGTGGTTTCTCTTCTTCTTTTTTCTTTTATCCATTTTTTAGTTCCTGAAGACATTTACGTGACATTTTGTCTAGGTGCACACTCGCCATAAGTTTCGGCCGCATCTCTCTTTAGACAGCACATGGGCCCAAGTCTGTGTGCTGTCCGATTATACATGGACCCCGCACATTCACATGCGGTGGCATCTCCTACGTCTCGTCAGTGAGATGAATAGGACATGTCATAAGTTTTGGGTTTTTTCACATGGCTTTTGGTTCTGTGTGAAAAAACTGTGTATAGGCTATAATTGGGCTGTACGCTATGAAGCTATCTGGCACATGGCCCCCAAATCTGGTAGTGTACACCTTTTTAATAAAAGCTAGCTATGTATATTATAACTTTTGGTTTTCTTTGATGCAGGTATCATTTGGTATTTGGCCGCACATGTGAGCAGGGTGTGTGTGTTCCTGTTGTGTCTTGTGTCATGTCTTACTTTCACAGTCCTAGGGAGTTCACCTTGAATAATTCCTCATACTAGAAATGTGTGTTTCGTTCCCTTTCATTTTTGTGGTTTGCCCTGTGTGTACATCTTGGCATTTTAAACCTCACCCATAATAGGAGTGATGAGCTTGTTGACACTTTCTTCGATTTCTTTAAAAGGTCATTAAACCATCAAGTTATAGGTTGCTGCAGTGCTCTGCAATCTGTGGCGGTTCAGTCCTTGCAAAGCTATAACTTTTGGCATGCCCTTATAGCTGGCATCCTATATTATACTCCAGAGCATTAATCACGATACTTCAGAGCTGAAATCTCACAACATTTCTTGTTGACTGGGTATATGCACAGATCTTGCTCTTGTCACTTGCGTTCTAGGAAGTCTGTGGTAGAGAAATCAGATGTAGGAAAAACTAACTACCCATCTGTATTAGGAGCTCAAATAAGAAGTTGGGTATTCCACATGGCAAAAACTGCTTTCTTCTGAAAGCCCACCTAGCTGCAACAGCCGATGAGGCCGGTTTTACAAAGGTGATAAAATCGCACGATGATGCAGGATTATGAAACCCATGCTTTGCAATGGTTTTCTTCACATTTGTGGTGATCTCACTTATGCGTATATCGACTGGCCGTGAAAACGGCGGTCGATATACGCTCATGTGAATAAGCCCTTAAGGTGGGTATTTTCTTTAAAAATCCATTGAAGCGGAATTTGTGGAACAGTTATATAATTTTTACAAGTGAGATTGAGCCAAGAAACAATCTCGCTGCTGTTCCTTATATGTACATTTTATTCTAATAAAAACTGAAGTAGAAAGTTTGTCTTTCTTAGTTTATCCCAAGACTTGTGTACATGGAACATTGCACTGTTTTGAAAATTCCTTTTCAGGGTATTTTTCCCCACATTTTTAAAGTATGTGTGGTCACGTTCCATGCACCAAACTTGTATATCAAGGAATTTCAGATAGTGATTTCATAATATACTTTAAGGTGTGGTGCAAGCTCAAAAGAAGAGTTTACTCCATAAAGGTCACTCTTGTCTGTGGGTTGTCTCTAGTATTGCAGGTTTATTCACTTGAATCAGGATGAGCTTCGGTAGTGGACAGAACCCATAGACAGCACTGGCACTGTTTTAGGAAGTAAGAGCAGACTTTTTAATTTTTTTTTCTTCTAACCCCAGATGACCTCCTTTTAAATGGGGTTGTTCAGGGTTAGACAAACATGGCTGCTTTCTTCTAAACACAGCGCTACCCTTGTCCTTGTCCATTAACTTTAATGGAGCTAACCTGCATTACCACACACAAACCTATGGATAAGGGAGGCGCTGTGTTTGGAAGAAAGCAGCCATGTTTCTCTAATCGTGGACAAAATGTGATTGTTCTCAGCAAGAGAAACGACGTAATCTTGTAGATATAATACCTTTTAATGGCTAACAAAAATACATGATGTAATAATAGCGAGCTTCCGAACCAACGCAGGGTTCTTCTTCAGGCTTAATGGATTGGATCTGAAGAGGCATGGATATTTATACACACTTATAACATACATACTTATGACAAGGCACAGATATGGATGTGATTGGTTCGCACTTAAAAGGAATTCTGCAATAGCACTGATAGCAGAGTGAAAGTTTTAGGGTCCCTAAATTACTGTTGGGGGAGGGGGGAAAGGTCGGGCAGGTTAGCATTGCTACAAGAGGTGCACAAACATTTTTAGCTGATCACTGATAAGGGAGTGAAAGTTTATGATCCCTGAATTACTGTTGATGGGGGGGAGGTCAGCAGGCTTGACTTTCTACAAGAGATACACAAACATTTTTAGCTAAATACTGATAAGGGAGTGAAAGTTAATGGCCCCTGAATTACTGTTGATGGGGGTCTTATCTGTGCAATCAAGTCTCACACTTCCCATTCACGCATAAATCCTGGGGAATAATTTAACCCAGTATTCAGCGTGTCAAAGGTTGTTATCAATTTATACTCCCAAATTCTTCTGTGGTTTTGTGACTTGAAACCACCCTTCAATATCAAAACTCTCATATCTCCTATGTCATGACCGTGGTTAGAGAAGTGTTCGGCCACAGGTAATTCTCTTCTTCTGTGTTCAATCGTGTGGCGATGAGATCTCATCCTGGCTTTGAGTTTCTGTCCTGTTTCTCCAACATAAAGACCCCCAACAGTACATTTACTGCACAGGATCAGGTACACAACATTGGACGAGGAACATGTGAATGTCCCCGGGATCTTATAGTCCTGCTGTGTGTTGGGGATCCGTATCCTGTCCGCAGTCAGTACATGTGAGCAGGTCTTGCAGCTCCTTACATTACAGTTATAAGTTCCTTTTTGTGTGTCAGAGGGTAATGCACTCCTGATTATAAAGCTCCTCAAGTTAGGAGGTTGCCTGTAACACAGAAACGGAGGGTCCGGGAATATGGTTTTCAGACGGTCATCCTTGTGCAGGGTATGGTGGAGTTTCTTTGCAGTTTTCCTTAGTACCTCTAGTTGCGAATTGTAGGTCACTACTAGAGGCACACGATTGTTTCTTTCCTTCTCCTTGTATTGGAGTAGTTGATTTCTAGATATCCTGGTGGCTCTGGTGATTTGGTCATCAATTGAGGTGGAATGGTAGCCCTGATTTATAAATGTTCTTTTAAGATGGTACAAATGTTCCTCTCTGTCCGTTGGGTTGGAGCAGATCCGGTTATACCTGATGGCCTGGCTGTAAACAATGGACTTTTTGATGTGTTTAGGATGGTAACTGTCCCATCTCAGGTATGTAGGCTGATCAATCGGTTTTCGGTACAGGGATGTCTGTATTGAGTTGTTTAAAATCTTTATGGTGGTGTCCAAAAAGTTGATTTCTGTATGCGAGTAGCTTAATGTCAGTTTTATGGTGGGGTGGAATGCATTGAATCTTTCATGGAATTTTATTAGTTCTTGTTCGGTGTTGGTCCAGATGATCATGATGTCATCAATGTAGCGGAAGTAGGCCAATGGTTTGCTGGGGCAGGAGGCCAGAAAGTCACTCCAGTTTTGCCATAAAAAGGTTGGCATGTTGCGGTGCCATTTTACTGCCCGTGGCAGTCCCCGTGAGTTGCAGGAATATCTCTTTGCCAAAGGAGAAATAATTGTGTGTGAGAATGAATCTTGTGAGTTGTAGCACTGCATCAGAGGCGACCCCATCTAATCATGGCAAAGCACTTTAAGTACACAAAATGTGTTCCCAAGTTGGAGTGATTTGTTAACGAAGCAGGTCTTCCCAACTCTGTATCCTTTGGGCCGCAACTACACATGTTTACTGAATTGTGACCCGCTAAATATATTTGTGCTCAGTACCATCCGTTCAATAAAGGAGCACTCCAAACAAAAGTGATACTATGCAAGGCCTCGTGCACATGGCAACATTTTGGCCAGTATTTTGCATCAGTATTTGTAAACCAAAACCAGGAGCCGGTCCTAAATGGTGGAAGAGGTGCAAACTTTCCTTTATACTAGCTCAGAAGTTTCCATTCCAGTTTGGGCTCATAAATACAGCTGTGTGAATGAGGTCTTAAACTTAGTACATAGCCAAAGGGAGCAGAGCAAAAAACAGAGAATCTTGTGTCCTCTTCCACCCCTTATGTCCCTTCACTAGCAAGACACGGTATATCGGTTGTATCGCATGTTCCTTTGTTTATATAAATGGCTGAACTATAGCACAGACCCCATTTAAACTTTTACGTTTATAGCACTTTCCCAATGTTTAGCTATTAACCAGTTGCTCAGTTTGCATTAACAGCTTGGATCACAAACCTAGTGAGAGGGTCTGTGTGCCACTATTATGTGATCTAGGAGTGGAATTTTGAATGTGCATTAAGATTGCTTTTAGTGGGCTGAGAGGGTGCTGTCCTGCCCGCTATTGCCTGCATTAGCTTTTTTATGTTGCTCCAGCCTCCTTGCCTGCATACATTCTGGAGCTTGTCCGCTGCACACTACATATACCATACTAGCTGATATACCCGGCTTCGCCTGAGTTAATTTTGATACAGGTGTTTGTGTTCGCACTGAAAATTTTGAACTCAAGGTTACTTTGGAATAACCGAGAAATAAAATATGTATAAATATAAAGGAGTGTTAGATTATCCTCAGGCTGCATGTACTGATGTCCCTCTGCAGAATGTGCCACCTCTCCCACTCTCATCATTTAGGACCTAAAGAATGCTCACGCCAAATTTCACACTTGTACGACACCAGGAAGTTACATTACATAAGGGGTGCTCTTATTTTTGCAATTCGCATTGAATAATCGAGTTGTGATCCCTTTTACTTTTCCTATTTAAGACCCAAAGAATGGTCATGCCAAATTTCATGTTTGTACAATACCAGGAAGTTAGAGAATTAGTGATGAGTCAATCAGTGAGGGCTTTCACGAAAGATAGATACCACTGCCCCGTACCAGGCTATATTGGTATGGTTACTAGTGGACACTATGTTATGTTATACTATATATCACACATAACATAGTTCCTAGCAGCTGTCAGATTCCATTCGTGTAGTTTCTATGGCTGATGATTGGCTCTCATCTTGACTTTTTTTTTCTCATAGTTGATGATTTCTGGCATTTACGGATTTTCCAAATTGCTTTGCAAGGGCGGTTAATGGTGATATAAATGACCTTACCTCATAACTGATGATATGACGCTTGACTGGCGTCTGTAAGACGATTGGGAGAATTTTTATGCACATACATGAGTTAGATCTTTAGTGGGGGCAGTAATATACCACGAAGTGGGGATGGAGAACTTTGTGAGTGCTTTTATCCACATCCCATTCCCCTTTTCTTGTCTTATGCTACATGAGCCATTTTTATTATTTTGATCATGCTGCTAAAATCACTGTTAATTAAGAGACCCTCTCGTCGTGGAGAAACACTATGCATTGGTAGTCTTAAAATGCTACATGCTGCTCTGACTGGTCAGCAATGCTCCTGTGGGCAGCATGATCCAAATCAAAGAAGCATGTAGTGTTAGACTAATTATGCATACTAATGCATAGTGTACATGGGGGGGGCAGGGGAGAGAGGAGAATGTTGCAGGACTCTAGACGGGAGATGCTGAGTGCATGCACTACCATTTTTGTTAACCTGGCCGTAAGGGAAGATTGTATCCAAGAGGTAGTTTGAGCTAATGGTGGCAGGAAGTAGTGTGGGCTTGTATGTGCAGTTTGAAGGAGAGGGCAGAGTCAAATGTAACACTGAGATAACGGACTTGTGGAACTGTTGAGAGTATGGAGTCATTGATGGTGATTGATAGATCTGTTGAGAGTGCAGTGGGGGAAAGATGATGCTCAGTTTATTTCTGTGTTAAGCAGAAAGGTAACATTTGGGCCACAGTAGTAGATGAGTGTCACTTCCATAAAGGTGTTGCTAAAAACCATGGAAATGTATATGCTCTCCTAGACAATGGGTATATATGGAGAAGAGTAGGGGTCCTAGTTAGTGGTGTATAGAGAAGAGATGGGACTTTATAGCAAAAACTTAAAGGGGTTGTCCCGCGCCGAAACGGGTTTTTTTTTTTTTCAACCCCCCCCCCCGTTCGGCGCGAGACAACCCCGATGCAGGGAGGTAAAGAAAGCTCACCGGAGCGCTTACCTTAATCCCCGCGCTCCGGTGACTTCTCTACTCACCGCTGAAGATGGCCTCTTCCTCCGTGGACCGCAGCTCTTCTGTGCGGTCCACTGCCGATTCCAGCCTCCTGATTGGCTGGAATCGGCACGTGACGGGGCGGAGCTACACGGAGCTACACGGAGCCCCATAGAAGACTGCAGAAGACCCGGACTGCGCAAGCGCGGCTAATTTGGCCATCGGAGGCCAAAAATTAGTCGGCACCATGGAGACGAGGACGCCAGCAACGGAGCAGGTAAGTATAAAACTTTTTATAACTTCTGTATGGCTCATAATTAATGCACAATGTACATTACAAAGTGCATTATTATGGCCATACAGAAGTGTATAGACCCACTTGCTGCCTCGGGACATCTCCTTTAAATGGGCCCACATTATGGAGTCCAGTCTTGTCACCCAGGACAGTAGGGCTCAATGTTTGGTTCTTGTTCCATGCCCTTTAAACTCCTCCTTGAGCAAATTGTCCACCTTCTTGTTTGCTAACAGTGCAGTTTCTCTTTGGAGGAAGGTCCTGCATATGATCTTGCTATCCAAGAAAGATGTCCAGTGAGAGGTTGAAAATATGGGCTAGGGCTGGGATGAACATGGTGGTAAGATTGGAGATGGGATTGGGTTAAGCACACAGGTAGTGAGGTGCAATTTGCAGAGTAAGCAGAGGGGCTGCAGGGACTGTAACTCGAAGCTTTCCATGATGCAATGGAGCAATCACAGCTGGTACCCCGTAGCAGCTGCATTGTCTGTCTCTATGGTACAAACACCCTTGGTCCTGGTACAGAGCCTTGGGGGGGGCACCAATGTAAGAGAGAGTGAGGATGCGGCGTGTGAGTGGGAGACGCTAAACGTTCAGTCAGTGAGGTATGAGGAGATCCAGGAAAGGGTCAAGTTTGTGATGCCAAAGGAGGCTAAAACTATTATCAGGAGAGAGTGGTCGACCATGTCAAAGGCAAAGGACAAGTCTAGGGGGAGGAACACGGAGTAATGTTTTGAGGCTTTTGCAGTTAGCAAATTAACTACTTTGGTTAAGGTAACTTTATATGGACTGATAGTCACGTGAACAATCACCCAAATGAGCGATTCCAGGCGACTGTTGGCCTGTGTACATATGGCCAGCGACAGGGCACTAAGCGAGAAGTAATTCAGTGGCCGCTAGTCTTCTGTTTCAGCTCACTGAAATAAAATCCCTGCTGAGTAGCTTCTCGCTCAGAATAAACGGGAGTCGCTCAATCTATGAGTGACTCTGCTTGCTGTGAATGGAGTCAGGCCGGAACGATCTCCGACCCCCTCTGCCGCCATTCAACTTAATGACTATTTCTCTTGTGTATAACACAGTAGTGCTAGCCACTGGTGCAGCTGACGTGTGCTTAGATGTTCAACAGTCATACCATGTTAAAGTACCTTTTAGGGTGGGGTTGGTAGCCAGGTAGTACTTGGTCAAACAGCAAGTTGGAGGAGAGGTAGGATGACTGTTAAAGGTGGACATGCTGCTCCAGGAGTTTTGACATAAAAGGGAGCAGCAATATGAGGTGGTAGCTGACCAGAGAGGATGGACGCATGTTGGAAGCACAAAGGAAAGATGTCGGTGAGAGGTTGAATAGATGAGTTAGGGCTGGGATGGACATGGTGGTAAGATTGGGGATGGGATTGGGTTAAGCACACGGGTATTGAGGTGCGATTTGCAGAGTAAGCAGAGGGGTTGCAGGGACTGTAACTTGAAACTTTCCCTGATATTGTCTATCTTGTCTCTTCTGTACATTGTCTTGTAAAGTTCTGCATCATTTTAATATACATCCTATCTTTTTCAGCTCCTTTCCATGGTTCTTTAACGTGAACTGAAACACTGGAATTGAAACCACATTTGAATCGAGAGACAAATCATGACCGATATTCCGATCGATAAATCAAATCTGCCTCGGGTCAATGAAGGTTAGTGGCTGCTTATCTTTACGTGTTTGCTATATCAAACCCTCAAACCAACATTTTCATGACCTAGAGGGTACCACAGTTTAAAGTGGGTCTTGTTGTTTTCCGTTAACATCCAAAGTTGCTATCAAACTTCTTTTCATCCATAAAAGCGGTCAGCTTACTCTGTTCTATCAGGCCACAAGTATGACTACAAAGTATAGCATTATCTGTTAGATGTGATCTAAGCTCCTACAATGAAAACCAGCAGAACGATGCAGCTTTTGAATGCAGCTTTAGATGTAAATGGAGAAGAGAACCTCAACCATATTGACTGGGGTCTGTATACTTAATGACTTCATTTTGTGTTTCTGGCTCCCTTCTGCTATAGAATGGCACTTTCTGTTTGCTCAATGTCTGTCCTTCATTACCAGAATGATGGATACTTTTTCAAAAGTCACACAGAATATACAAAACTCTCGTTCTCCAGACCTTGTGCAAGTCATCTCCCTTCCCTCTCCCTGTGACACAAGGATTTATAGCAAGTACTGGTGGAAAGCCTGACCTGGCATTGTGTGATGTGTGAAATTTATCACCATGCCAAATCAATTTTGTGTGAGAGATTTTTGCTGTGCTTCTTGAATATGGGTTTTGCAACTACAGCAATTTGAGGATCCTATATCAATCTGTCTATGATTGAGTGAATTAAAATGTACATCATATGTATTATCACATTGTGCTATCTTTGTGGCAAAGTTCCCCTAGGCTAGATAGCAGCAATATGGTGTATTTACTATGTCTGTATCAATCTCTGGTTTAGTAACATAATTGACTTATTGTCTATGAGCTCAGGAGACCAATGAAAGTTACATTGAATACTAATTTTAATTTGAGTATGGACTTGACCACTGATGGTCAGGACGAGGCATCACCTTCATGTACTGGGCTTGACCAGACTGAAAAAGTTTATGAAGCTCTGGTTTAGACTACTTCTGTGGTGGGGGGAAGGTAGGGCATAGTAATTGCTACATTAATTGAGGTTCAGAACTGTGAAGGGTAGGTAAAAATCTTTACCATTCCAGTTAATACAAGGATAGCCCAGGCAGGCTAGGAAACAGTTGTGTACAAAATGTGGTTTTTCTAGTTTTATGTGACTGCAGAGTGATACATTGTAGCAAACTATGATGCATGGTAGCAAACTACCATAGAAAGTTGGACAGCTGTTGCTGTGCTCTTTGTGCATTTCCAAGACTGGATACAATTGTGTTCACTGACAGCAAACAAACCTCTTTAACCCTTTCCAATCCAATTTCTCTGCCACCCGCACTCTTTCCGGCTCTTATTTATTTTGGGTGAGAAAAGGCGTTGTGGATTCCTTGAAATTACTCAACAGAAACATAAAAATTAACTGTCATGATGGCTTTATTAGCAATTTTCGGGCGAGGTCTGATACGTATTTCTAACAGTATGCAAGACTGCTCTCTGATGTATGTTACAGTGATGGAGTACTGTCCTGTATACTGTAACGTGCATATGCAGAACAGCCTCTGACATCGGAGTGCTGTCCTGCATACTGTTAGAAACATGTGTTGGTCCTCACCCGCCATTGGAGCTATGCAGGAAAACTTTAATGTCGGATGAGATCCGATGCTGTTTTGGAAAGGATTAAAACTGTGAGGAATTGGAACATAAGTACACTGTATAAATAGTTAGGAGATTTCCAGGATTTTCTATTGATTGTCTACCTTCAGGATAAGCAACCAAAGTATGATCATTGGGGTCTGGCTGCGATTCCTTTGAATGGGCTACACGGGAATACCAGGCAAACGTAAAAGATAAAACTGCTTCTGAATAATAACTCCGTGCCAGCCATAATAGAAAGTACTGGAGGTCCACGGGGTTGTAAATCTTTCAGCTGTCAGGTCAAGGTTGAGTAGAACTATGATAGCTGTTCACTGGGGCTTCATTGATTTGCTGCTGCTTTAAATTTACCTAAAGGGAACTTGTGACCTCCCTACAGCACCATAAAACTAAGCAGGTGACGGAGTTGGGTGAGGTGTGTTTTTCTTCCCACCTGCCCTCTGGTTTCTGCACTGTCGTCCTCCTGGAGGCTGCACTGAATATTCGACTCTTTTCACAGTACCATGCACATACTCTTCCATAGACTTGTATAGGAGGTACTGTGAAGAGTCAGATGTTCAGGTCAGCATGTAGACTTCAGCAGCAAGAACCAGGGAACACGTGAATATTCCTATTTATTCTAAAAAACCCTCACCTGGCTCCCTGTTACCTACCTGTACCTGTTAACGGCACCATAACTTAATGTATGGAGGTGACAGGTTCAGTTTAAGGGGCAATTCTAGCCAGAACAGATACTACATTGATGTTGCATCAACATCCAAATTCAGATAGTAGACCTCTGCAATTTGCATTTTTATTCCGGACAATGTGATCAGTTAACCCTTTCTCCAGAGAACCCTTTTGGCCCCAATTGGTAAATTACTCCTTGCTGGAAGAAGAATTTACTTGAACTAAATTCTTGCTAATTTATACATCTACAAAACTACAAAAACCTGCATTTACCAACAGTTACACTAGAACAGTTAGCATTTTGGTGGGCTTAAAAAGGGAGCACCAACTGGGCAATATATTGGAGCAAAAAGGAACTGTTGTAGTGATCAAAAATGCTCATGGAATGTGATGGATTCTATCAAAAAGTCCAGGCACAAGGGTACCTTTTTATTTTTTTTTTAAAAGTACTATAAATTCATGGAATCAGTGTAATTTGCTGTATTGGTACTGATAATGTATGTACCACATAAGTGATTGATAAAGTTAACAAAATATGATATAGTGAACATAGCAGGAGGGAAAAGGTCTTGAAGAGGTTTGCTTTGTTTCTACTCTCGCCATTCCAGCTTACCAAAAATTACCGCAGATGTTAGCCTAAGTAGAGGGCACACACTTCATCATGCTCTCAGTACAATGTACTATGCACCATTATCATATACTGAAAAATGAATGCCAATCCTGATCTAAAGAAGGTTTTATCCAAACATTCCAGTATCCCTTAGAAGGGGTAAAAAGCAGAATGACAATTTAGTCGCTAGTACTCTCAAGAAAAAAGGTGTTT
This sequence comes from Eleutherodactylus coqui, assembly GCF_035609145.1. Classification (NCBI taxonomy): domain Eukaryota; kingdom Metazoa; phylum Chordata; class Amphibia; order Anura; family Eleutherodactylidae; genus Eleutherodactylus; species Eleutherodactylus coqui. The sequence continues at coordinate 100,930,776 of NC_089842.1, read as the reverse complement.
CTCAAAACACCTGAAGGAAATCTTCAACCATAGAACATCTGCTGCATAGATAGGAGCCTTTCTGTGAATGCACACATACAACAGATCCTTTGTCAAACCAGTTTTATTAAAGATCGTATAATGTTAGACAGTTTGTATTAATTGAGTTGATGAGTATAGTTGTACTCTGACAAAGGCGGCCACACCTATTTCAAGACATATTATACACCTGTCCATAGACAGGTGTGACACCTGCAGCTGCTACAGAGGAATTCTGAGGGAGGTACTGCTCAGCTGTTAGCGCTAGGCATGGAGGAGCTGGGCTACAATAGACCTGCCCTAAATGACTAAGGGCTCCTACATACTGGTGATCACGATATCGCTATGCGAAAATCATGGCAAAATCGCAACTTTTTTTGTTAGCAATGGGAGAAGTTTGTGATCCCCTGCCGCAGCTGTGACAGCTGCAGCAGGGGATTCCTCCAGCCCCGCTGGGATGTGAGGCTGTTGCCATGGATTGTGATATGGCGGTGCAAGGCTCAGGATACGATACAGCAGACAGAGTAAACAAAATGTAAGGTATTTGGGAAGACAGAAATAAAAAACAAGTGGATATCAATGAGGAAGCAACGAAATTTTTTTTCCTTCGTTTTATCTAGACACGATCTACTATTGACTAGAAAAGGGCTCGTTCACACTTGCATTTATTTCAGTTTTGGATTTCCGTCTGTTTCGTCTTTAGAACAGAGACAGAAATAAAATGTGGTTTTTAAAAAACGTAAGTCAAACTTAAATTCTTCTGTTTACTTTGGTTCTCTTAATTTCCTTTTTTTTTTTTTAAACTGAACAAATAGACCCGCAGGAATGGAAGCAAATGGAAGGATTTGTTTGATTTCCATTTTTTATAAACACCAGTGAAATCGATAAGGTGAATATTAGAACAGTTTAATTCCGTTCTATTTCTGTCTCTCTGCTCCAAAAACTGAACAGACGGAGATTCAAAACGGAAATAAAAGCAAGTGTGAACAAGCTGAAATACCTTCTGAGTAATATCTGTAACACTTTGCTAATACTGCTATATTATTAGAGAAGTACACATTACGGAATGTGACTCACGCTTACTCTTTTGTCTTGGGCTCCTGCATCTCTACAGCCGTCTTTCTATTTTCTCACTGTGAAATATTTCAGTCATGAAATAAGGAGCTTTCCCCGCTCACTAATTTGCTGACAACCCTCAGGAGCTCCAGAAATGGGGAATGCCATTCTGTCCAATTTCCCTAATCTAGTCAGGGTACAGTGCAGGAGGCCTGCTGATTATTCGCTAACTCTTTCTTTCTGTGTGCACATGTTCAGTCCTATTCAGAGGCTGGCCTCACTTACAGTTTCTAGTGCTGGACGTTTCCCCTTCTCCTGGCCAAAGCGAGCGCTCAGCTGAATCCGCAGTTGTGAGCGCCATACCCTACATTTCCTGCTATTGGCATTGCGCCCTCAGCAGCTCAAGGGCTGCTGCTTTACTGCTCCTTCATGGACGCTGGCAACACAACCACCAACTTCTTAAATACCAGTCCTGCACCAACTTGGCTCACTATGCGGCAGAAATTGTCAGAGAATCAACCAATCAACAATAGCACATGGTATGATTTTGGTGCATCTTCCCCATTATTCTTCTATGGCAAGTTACACCTCACTGAGGTCCTAACAATATTTTACAGCCTCATTGCTGGAGCCAGAAGAAGGGTGCAGCATGACAAATGGGCATTGCCAGGAGTACCACTGTGGATGATCAGATAAGGTGAGTATGATTTTTATATAGCCCTGAGTGCATTTGATTCACTTTTTCTGTCCAGGCTACCTCTTTTAATATGCCCATCAGTAATTAAAAGAAGCTTGAATAGGTTTGGTAATAGTAATATAAGTAGGTTTACTGGCAGTCATGTGGAAATCCATAGGTAATGGTCTACACTATATAAGTAGTGCCCAATAACAAACTCGGCTCTACTACATTTGTTGGATTTGCTGATGTTCTGTTGTGTGCTAATAAACTATTACAGAGAAATGTAGAAAAACCGTCCGCGCTGCAACATTTTCCTCCTTCCTTTTTTTATGGAAAAGAGCCTGTTTTGTCACTTAGGCTGTTTAGTTCTTTGTAATCATGGCAGATTTGCTCTTTTTCCTTTCACACCTCTGCTTCATTTAAGAGTAAATCTGACATGGTGTCTCTGGCAGTGTCTTCTAAAATATGCAGCTAGATCCTTAAGAAAAATAAAAGAACAGCGGCCAAATGTTCCGCAGTCGCAGCGTTTCCTACCGCAAGTAACCTAGAGCCCCGAATGTATGAAATATCTGAGGAGTAACTGGAGAAAGATTAGAATTTCATATCAGGCCACATTTCTTTAGCTTCCCCTTGCAGGATCCATAGAGAGCCTCTGATTCTACACAGAGGAACACTTTCCATGTGAATGAGGGTAAAAGGGAAAACATTGGCACCTTCTGAAGGCATCGTACAGTAGAGGGCTGTATGCATGGACCTTAAGAGTGTAAACTCTTGTGGTGCATATACAGATAGATGTAGCAGAGCTGACCTTGTTTAACTGTTAGGTGCTGTTGTGGAGGCTCTACATTAATCTAGGTGTGTTATACCTTTTCTAACTGTATTAGATGTCTCTATTCACACAGGCATTTGGCCAATCAAAAGTTGTCACTTTTGACTGCAAGATCTCTGTTGGAGCACATTACACAATAATGGGAGTCTATTGGCTGCTACTTGCATCATTGCAGGTGAATATTCTCTTATGGCAATATCCCATCATATCATTCGACATGGAGGGGGGGGGGGGGCAGCGAATATGGCAGAAGGCGTTCTATAGATTTGTGTGTATGTAGTTTCTATCCACAATGCTCTAGATACTGTACCCAACCATATGGGTAGAGCATACATTTGCACATTGTAGCAATAGTTTTGTAATTATTATATACAACATGTATTTGTCTGTATCCTCCTATATTATAAATGCCGCACTTCCTGTCTGGATCCAACATATGGAGCAGGCTATTTCTATATGGATGGGACAGAATAATTGCTGTTGACTCCAGGCCTTTACTGAATGGTACCTGATGCTCAGGAAATTGGAGTCCCTTTTTATTTTTGCAATGCTCAGAGACCAGGAAGTTTGAGTGACCGGTTTGTAAAGTTTTTTGTTTTTTTTCCCACCCACCCCTTTCTTTTCAGGAAATCTGCTTAAAAAGTGTGTGAGGGGGGGTCAGCGATGGGGGCCATAGATAGTTATGCCACAGATTTGGATGAACTTGCTAAATAGTAGAGAATTGAATTTATAGCAATATAACCTGATCTAGAAAAGTTCCCTTTTTAAGCAGGTGCAACACAATGATGCATCTTCTATAGGAACCTCCTTGGCTGTGAACAAGTTAAAAGCCCAAAAATGAATATATTCTCTTATCCCAGTGTTGTTGCCTTAAAGGCCTCTGGGTATTTTTTGCTTCACTTTGTTTTAATGGTGTCAAAGAGCGCGAGAGAGGAAACTTGCCCGTTAAAATTCTAGGCTCTGACCCTGCAGAGTTGTGTAGGAAGTTTGCTCTCTAAACTTTTTATTTTTCCATCTTTTTTGGTAAGTGGGTTAATGAAGTTGAGTGGGCAGGACACACACCAGAACATTAGCTGGAATTTACTATGTAAAAAAAAATGCAAATGTGTAAAAATAAGCCAGTTCTATAATACACTAAAGTAGTATAATTTATTCAATATGTTGATTGTGTATTGTGACTCCTAGGATTTCTAACCCTTTTTAAAGGCATGATAACACAAGGTGGCTTTGCTGCAAAAAACCCATCTTGGTTTTCCACAGAGAAGTCCACCACAACAGATCTGCACTATTTTGGTGCAGATTTGTCACTACGGATCTGGACCAAAGGAAAGAAAAAGTGATCCTTTCCTTCTGCATCTCTTACCTGCACTGTACAGAGTCTTTCCCGATCCTGGCCTCCAGCAATGACGTCTTGACCCTTGTGATTGTTGCAGCCTGTGGTTGGCTGCAGCAGTCATACAACCTTTATTAGGCCCGGTGCAGAGACTGGCAGGGGAGCTGGCAGGACTGCATGACGTAGTTGTGGGTAGATGCAGAAGGGGGAGTAAAGTGTTTGCTTTAGTCTTGTTGCTAGGGGTGTGTCCACTTAAATTCCAGAGGGGTTGCATATGTCACAAAATCTTAATCCCCCAATTGTGTGACTCTAACCTCTATGCAGGACTGTCTTCTAAGGAGCTAAAAAACTTCTCCTTTTATGCAAACTGGCATAGGCTAAGCCCATTTTGGTCCAGTTTGTGGGACTGGTATGGAGCAGGCCCTGCAATATATCTGCCTTATCTGCAGATAAACCCAAGCGGTGACCATGATAAAACATACTGGCCCCTTCATCTCTGTTACTGTTCAGCAGAAACTAATTATATCTATCAGTCTCGCACCAGAACGAAGAGAGAAAAAATTAATTTATCATTTGTGACGACTGTTTAGCTTGGTTTGGTGCCAGCTGCTGATTCTAAGCGTTGGCTGAATCTGTAAGTACAGCTGACACCAAAATAGCAGAGCGAACCACTCATTACTTTGTGCCTTTCTACAAAACAAATAGTAACGGGCCCTAACTATGGTAATGAGAGCCGGAGGCACATTGCAGTCCCGGGTTCTCGGTATATGTGTGTGGGTTGTTTTTGTTATAAGTATCTGTTTCCTGGAAAGTTGGGTCACAATAATCACCATTACAGAACCCACAGGAGTGATCACCTAACTTTCCCTGGTTCCTGAGAGGTAAAACTGCCTAATGTTACATACCTTCCTCTTCCTGTATGGCTCTATAATCTGGAAGATTTGCTGTTCAGGACTGGTACTTCTAGAAGAAAGCAGGATTCTACTTCAGCATAGAGAGCAGTGAGACTATGCCATCACCAAGTCCTCAGGCAGAGAGTTCCAAACTCACTAAGAGTGGGTTTTACACAGGCAGATCACCTGCCCTTGGTAATGGGCACTGGCGTACTGCTATGGGTCGCAGTTGCGACCTGGCCCTTTAGCGAACAGGGGCCTGTGGGCTGTGCCACATGCCATTTAACTGCCGCAGCCCGGCACTCAGGGAAGGGATCTTGCAGCTTTATGGTACATTCTGCAATTTGTTTCCTGCATCGCATCACAGAGCCATACAGGAAACATCGCTCGTGTGCATGACCCTATTCAAATGATTGGGGTTCATATTTGTGCGTCTCGCAATGCACAAATCTTGCACGATTTTCATGCCAGTGTGAAGGCAGCTGAAGGGTGGCTTCACACCTGCATTGGGGATTTCACTTTTCCGCTCCATTCAGGACGCAGGAAAGGGGAATCCCCGTGGTCAAATGGCTGTTTCTGGACAGGACAGAACCGAACCACATCAGACAGATCCCATTGATCATATTGGGGTCTATCTGCTTTCTGATCAGCTGCTCGACTTTTGAACAGAAGAAAAAGTTTTTTATTCCAGTGTTTTGAGCGGTATCTGTGACGGAACCTCCGGCCGAAGGTCTCAACGCAGATGTGAATTCGGCCTTACACTAGCATGGTCGATATCACTGTATACAGGAGATCTATATACTTCTCCCTAAATAGTTAAATGGGCCATGCTGGTATAACCTGGAGATCTCCTGTGTATAGGGATATGGACCATGCTGGTATAACCTGGAGATCTCCTGTGTATAGGGATATGGACCATGCTGGTATAACCTGGAGGTCTCCTGTATATAGGGATATGGACCATTCTGGTATAATCTGGAGATCTCCTGTATATAGGGATATGGACCATTCTGGTATAATCTGGAGATCTCCTGTATATAGGGATATGGACCACGCTGGTATAACCTGGAGATCTCCTGTATATAGGGATATGGACCACGCTGGTATAACCTGGAGATCTGTATATAGGGATATGGACCATGCTGGTATAACCTGGAGATCTCCTGTATATAGGGATATGGACCATGCTGGTATAACCTGGAGGTCTCCTGTATATAGGGATATGGACCATGCTGGTATAACCTGGGTATCTCCTGTAGATAATTGCCCGCTTTTCACACAATTATAAAATGCATCAAAAACCTGCATGTATTATTTAAATCTACATGCGGTTTTTAATAGTGTAGGCAGTTTCTTAAAAACGTGGTTTTTGAATACTGAATGCAGTTTTGTTTTTTTTCTTTTAAATTGTGGTTCAGAAATGCAGCAAAAAACATGAACTCGTCCAGGAAGCGCAAAATGCTGCGTGGGTCACGCAGCGTTTTATTGCTGTGGAGCCGCTGATGACCTGTCCTATCACCGCATATGGCAGCAGAATATCTTACGCACACTGTCATGCGAAGTCCACGTGTTTTTGTCTTTTTGTTTTATATTTTCCGTGCCATTCCAGTGTAATTGCATATGGGTGCGTGTTGACTATGCGGCTATAGAGATCAATGGGCTCTCTCACGCATAATACGCTGCTAAATTAAGCATGTATGTAAATTGGTTTTGCAGCTGTATGCAGTACTGTTTATGTATGGGTACGGGTACAGGGGGGGGGGGGGGGGCGGGGCCTGAGCTGAACTTTTGCACCCGGGCCCCTGAGCTTTTAGTTACACCCCTCGTAATGAGTGCTGGCCGATAATGAGCATGTCAATCAGTGCTGTTAATGATTACACAGATGATTTGTGATCTCTTCCCATACAGAATTCATTTCTCAGCAGCATCTCCGCTTTTACATGGGGAAATGTGATGCTGACCAGTGAGCTTTTTTATGCTTGCATGAATGACCCCATCAGCCAGTAAACAAGTGTTTGCCACTGGCGATGGATCCTGGGATTGCCAGGTTTAAAGTTGGTAGAGAATTTTAATCTTTCTCTTAAAGCTCTCTGGTTGCATTCACATTAGTGATTTAATATTTTGAACCGCAAACCCAATAAAAATATTTTGAACCACACATTAGTGATTTAAGAAGAAAAACACAAAATGGGGAGGGACGGGGGACTGTAATCGCATGCAAATAGGACACCTCGATTTGAATGGGGATATTCACGTGGGTGTGTTTTTGGATGGGCAGTCTTGAGTTTAAGAGGCAAATTTTTTTTTTTATTTATTTTTTTTAAATTCTCCTTACGTACGTGAAAAATGGGTATAATGGGGATGGAAATTGCAGATGAAAACTCCAACCTGCGAGAAACGTGCACAAATAATCAGATAATGTGGTGTTTGTTTTGTTTTTGTTTTTTGTTTTTTTCCGTTTTGGTTGTTTTAATGGATCACCTTTTGTGAATATAGCGTTAAAATTAGGCAAACTGGCTGTTACCTCATGGGGTTTTTTTTTTTTTTTGGGGGGGTGTAATTGCCCGCAATTTTGGCCTCATATCCACAGGCAGGTCAGAATCCGACCCTGCGTATCTGTCTGGCTCTTTTTTTTTTTCCCCAAACTCCTGCTTTCCTGTGGAATCAGCGGACTGCCCCAACGGAAGCCGTCTGCGCGGAACCCGCACTAAGATGGAGTGTGCTGCGATTTGTTTTCCGCATGCGGAATCCAAAACACAGATCTGCATGTGTAAATTCAGGTGCCGACATCCATGGTTCCCTATGTTCGGTTTGAACTGCAGATCTTCTGCGCAGGTGTCCCGCAGCTCAAACCCGCCCATGGACGCTAGGCCTTACAAACTATGGTATTACTGGGAAAGTCGTATTGGTTGGCGCACAAGTTTCCCAGTGTGTCTTGTGGTTTTTCACTGTCTGGTGTATAATCTGAACCTATGACCATGACGTATGCAACTGTATACAAAAATCATACAAAAAACAAGAGTCAGCACTTCCAACAAATTAAATGTGAATGTGCACACAGGCCGGGGCTGTAACAGATACCATAACAGAAACGCACGCTTCAGCACTCATACACATATTTATCTGTATAAAATTGCACAACTGTTTGTACTAACCACATAATAATTTAAGGTTCTTGGCGCATATTTTGATCAATACATGTGGGCCCATCCAACATGTTAGGACAGGTACCTAACTTTAAAAAAAAAGGCTTTCTTTGGGCCAAAGACTTTTAGTAGACACAGGGAAAGCAGGATACCTGGCTATATATACTGTATGCCATACATGTTGGATACATTACCCACTGACTTGTTTAAAAAAAAAAAAAAAAACCCTGTGAGGTACATTTCCTAAAGTGCATGTTGAACATAGGTAAAGGAGATGTAAACAGGAGTGATCTCTTTGGCGCCGGTAGGTCATGAGTTAATTCTCCTTGCAGTAGTATAGAAGTAAAGTCCTGTCTCGGGGGAACGGGCAGAGTTATGAAGTGGTTTGGCAGTTTGCGATGATTCCATGATCTCACTGCAGTCTCCCGTGGGCAGCGGGCAGTCTGTCCATCTCCAAAGTGCTTTCATGTATGCCTTTCAATATGATCTCACCAAACATCTGCTGGAGTGTACAAAGGTTTGTGTGTACTGCTCCTGGCAAGGCCACGCCGAGCTCCCTCATCCACTGCCCTGTTCTACTGAGCATCTGCCTTTAACTGGACCCCTCTCTGTAGCACTACTGTCTGACCCCCTGCACCTCCCACAGGGTGATCCCTTGTACAAACTTCCATTGTTCATCTTCGTATAGGTAAACCGCATGGTAGATGATGCCAATGGACTGAAACCACGGGTGCAGAATTTAAAAAATCTTTCCTTCCATTCAATCCCCTACAACTATACTTTCATGCACTCCTTCCCGGTGGAACATAGTTTATGTAAGCTGAAAAGTGCTGCATGTCTATAAATTATGGTGCTTTTGGGGGATATGACAGAGAGACGGGGGGGGGGGTGTTTTTTTTGTTTTGTTTTTTTTTACTCGCCCGCTCCCTGGTTCCAGTGGAGTGCCTGCTCTCCCATACAGGTCACTGAAGATGTAGGTTTCGTGTAAGCCATCAATGTTTGTTCACGGGGATCTTACCCCTGATAACCAGATCAATGAATTGTCCATACAGGAGGCTGTGCTTGTTATAGTAGCTCAGCCTTGTTCAAGTGAGTGGGACTGAGATGCAGTACCGGTCATGGACATGCAGGGACATACCTGTGTAAATTATGGAGCACCACAGCCTCTTCTGCTAACCCTTGAAATCTCAAGGCTTGGACCCCCACCATTTAAATGCTGATGGCCTAGGATAGTCCTAAGGATAGGTCCTTGATGTTTAAAGGAGTTGCCTGATATTAGAAAGTTTACTTTCTTCCCTATTAAGAGTGCCACTCTTATCTGTTTGTTATTGCAGTGTATGTGCTGCATGGTACTGCAGCTTATTATTGCATTTACCTATGGCATATGAGCTGCTTCTGGGGAAAAAAAGTAGTAGACCCCCCCCCCCCTCCCCCCCCCCCTCCTTTTTTTTTATTTTTTTTATTTTTTTTTATCTTTTAAATAAATCCCAGACAACCTCTTTATGTTCTGGAACATGTCTTCAGCATGACATTTGGGGTCTATTGTCTGGATGATGAACCCTACAGCACAGGTTAAGTGGGGTCACACATTAAGGATTACTGAGATCTTGGCACACACTGAGAACTTTCGGGGGGAGCCAGATACATAACTAAACATGTAGCCAAAATACATTCTGTAGGAATCGCCTGGCTCTATTTCCAGTGCAGGACCAGATGGGAACCTTTGTGGAGTTTTAGGATCTGATTCTGATGCTTTCGTTACATGCAGAAGCAGATGAAATATGTTTGGAAATGTTCTATTTTTTATTTTTTTTAATGTAATACCACGGTTTTCCCCACTGAGGTCACTGGTAAACAACCTGATGCTAATTGGGACGTTCTAGAGGAATTCTACCTATAAGTCCACATCAGTTGTTGTCCAATGGACAACACACTCCTAAGTCACCAGCTCTTCTTTTATTAATTGGGGTCCCGTATGGCTTATGACTTGCATGCAGCACTGCTGTTCATTGCTTACATGAACTTATTTATTGATGTCTGGTGCCAAAAACCTGACACTGACCTTGGATTTTTGCTTGAAGGGGTTTTCTGGTTTTATATAAATGTAGCTTTTGTTATATAATTAAAAGTTCTGCAACTTTCTAATATACTTAGAATAACTTCCTTATTTCCCTCATCTCTGCTTGCTGTTGGTGAATGGGAATATTCTTATTTTCAGATACTGCTTCTGACAACAGAGGATTGGATGTAGTCCGATTCAGTTTAGGTAATCCTTTTGTGAGCTAAATACACAAACTGCTCTAATCTCCTCCATCCACTGCACTAATTTGTAAAACCTTTTACCTGCATGAATACATTTATCCTTCTGGAGTACAGCGCTGTTTAGCTCAAATTGAATTGTTTACACTGGATACAATATAGCAAAATATGAGATATGAAACGTATTGGGTCTATGCATATTTTCCATCTCCGAATGTAGACCAGTTATTCATTCACTGACAGCAAGCAAAGATCTTGGAATGGTGAGGTATTGAAACACACAAAATCTAAAAGTACAGGTCTTTTTCATTTTATATAGTGGTTAAAGGGGTTTGCGTCTGACCACAGTAGTGACCTTCTATAGGCAGTGATTGGCTGCAGCAGTCACATGTCCTGGTCAGCAGCAACCTGGTAGTACAGAGTGGCAGTGGAGCAATTTAAAACCTCTTTTAAGCTTTAGTTACATAAAACTGGAAAACCCCTTTGTAGTACTTCCATAATGAAAGGTTTAGTCCTTTTTTCGATTCCTCATCATCCAGATCTTTCATATTCAGAGGCTGAAACTCTGTCCTGATCCTGTGGAGCTGACACGGGTGTCCGACTTGTTCAGCATATCGGAGTTCACTCTTGTAAGCCGTATCTATGTGAGCAGGACCTCAGGAAGGGATTCATCCTGTGTATATCACAATCGGTGCAAGCAGAGAGCTTGAATTTATGTCCAATTAATTTAACTGTATACTGAAAAATGAAGATATATGACCCTTCAATACATATCCCATGAAGCCAGAAAACTCCCTTAACTCTGGGCTTTAACCCTTTCCAATCCACTGTCTGACATCTAAAGACATTCTGATTGTAGGCTGTACAGCTCCAATGTCGGAGGACATCCGGTGGGGTATTCTTACTGTATATTACTGGCCGCTCTGTTGTCGGGGGGCCTCTCCAGCATGTCCCATACTGCAGTACTGGCTCTAGCCAGCAGATGCCACCATTGTATAATGGCAGAAAGAGAAAACCCCCTGGGAAACTCTGAATCCAAAATTGGATTGCAAAGGATTAAAGCAGGGCTGTGTGCCATTTCGGTGGAGTCAGTGGAAATGTACCGATTTTTGCTGTATGTATGTGTATAGATAATTCAATGCAGGATTTGCTGCACATGTCCTTTTTATAGGCATCTAGGAGAGTTTTGAAATGCCCTATAAATCTATGCTGTATTCATCTAAGCCCCTATTTACCAATAGCTTGATTGTTTTATTATAATGTTATGTCCTTAGAGTTGAAAAGCCTGATGTTACCATAAGTCCTATATGAAGGAGTTGGAGTCTGGGAAAATTGAGGCATCAGTGGTTTGGCTTACCGATCCCACAGCCCTGCTTTATTGTGATCCTCTGGTTTCTAGACAAAATTCTGTCCCAGGACTGAAGAGAAGGTATATTACCTGCAGTGGCACTTCTTTGCCATCCATCTCCTCCGCCAGTTCCCGGTTGTGTTTTCAGCAGTCCAAGATGTCCACTATAATTTCTAACTACCTAATGCACACTGCACTGTTCTGACTGGCCAGCACTGATCACATGCATAGCCGTAGCCAATCAGAGAGTGAGTATAGTACATTAGTAGTCTAACGCTACCAATGGACTGTGGGGATTAGGTAGTCTAAAGATTGTATCGGCCATCTTGGATGGCCAAAAAACAGGAGCTGGAATCGGCAAGTCAAAGGGCCAACGGAGAACAACTGCAGATAATTTACTCCCTGCCCTCTCTGGTCCCAGGACAGAATTTTGTCTTAAAACCGGAGAATCGATTTAAAGGCTATCTTAACTTTAAAACCCTTTTGACACCTCGCTATGACACGTCAGCACTTACATCTTCTCCAATCAATACTTCTAAGACAAACAGGCAGAAGAGCTCAACTGAGTGTTGTGCCCATTCAGCTGTTTCCATCCATCCATTCTTGGAGTGGTATACAGGCTCTATTCAAAGTCTATGGAGTCCATATACTACTTGTTAATAGAGGAATGAGCACAACGACACTTAGCCAAGTGCTTATGTCCTTTCGTTTTAGGGATCAGTAGGAGTCTCTGTATTCAGCGCCCCCACCTATCAATGCTTCCGACCTGTCCCTGTGAGATCTCAGAACTTTTTTCTGGACCTGATTGACGGTCCCACAGCACCCGCTTGACAGATTCCCAATTTTGGGGGCTGGACCTTTGTAGAGCCAGTCTTTGCAAAGGAAGATCAGTATTTTTTTAAAAAAAAGCAACAGCCAGCTTCGCTGATGTTACAATTTTGATAGGCATGCTAAGATGGAGGCCAGGGGCTTAGCAATGCTCTCCATAGCAACCATCATCATCGATAATGTTGTCGGATTGACAGGCAGAGTTTTTCTTCAGATGCACAAGTCACTCTTGTCCATGGCATCTAAGGGATGAAACTGCTGGAATTAGCATTAGGTTACAGATGTCACTTACTGCAGATGACATGTTCTTCACTTCTGAGCCTGCAACAAATATAAACTTTTTGTCAAAAAAATAAAAAATCAAGCACCCTAGGAGAAGTTGTTGTTTGGCTGAAAAACTCTGCATGCACTTACATCTCATGCAGGTATACAAATCGTTAGAGTTGTGATGTGATTAGATGAATAGAGTTGCCACCTGAAGCCCTAAAAGTGGTTCCACCCTTGGCCTATAAAATAACTCGCAGAGGCTCCTTGTGTGTAGTGGACCTCTTTTTCTGCTTGTGTGGAGCTTGTTGACCACTAGACGCCTCTACAACACAATCAGAGAGATTTCACCCAATTAACAGAATTTGAGACCGGGCGCATTATTGGGATGTGAGAAGTTGGATGGTCATATCAACTATTTACCCACCACCTGGACCATTGTGACCAGACTGTAAGGAGGTGTTGGGACCAGTGGATGCATGAGGACACACAAGGTGACCGGGCTCAGGGTATCCTTGACAGACTACCAGTAGAGAGGATTATCTAAGGACCAACTCCAACTGTTTTTTCTTGTCCACCATCCAGAGACTGGCGCCATCACTACACCCGGGCCAATTCTGGGGGCCATCGCATATGACAGTCAGTCACCCCTAGTAGTGGTACGAGGGACAATGACAGCTCAGTGATATGTTCAGGACATCCTGCAGCCACATATGTTCCCCTCATGGTGACTTCCCAGAGTATTTATCACAAAGAGAACATGTATGGGTCCATCTGAGACGCCAACTTCGACAGCCTACAAGTTTGCGAAAACTAGTCTGTTACAGTAAATGTCAAGCAATATACCACGGAATATCATATGCAACCTATATGCTTCCGATGCCACCTGTATCATATCTTGTATCCAAGTAGAAGCGGCCCAACAGGATACTACAGCCTCCCTTCAAGTGTTCAGGTTTCCCCAATGAATGATCCTTTTGTGCTGCTACTGTAATCCCTTACTTATATTGATGTACAATCATTTATATAAAGTTTAATTCGATTCCTCCTCCTAAATGCTTAATCTTTACAATGAGTGTAAATGCGCAAGTTTGTGGGAATAGCCTGCCAGCTGTATCCTATTTATACAGCACAGGGCAGGAAAGAGTGAAAATGACTTTCTGGCTTAGAAGACTCATTTTCGAATCGTATATTAGGGTACGTCTATACAGGAGGTATTGGTAAATCCAAATATGTTACATGTGGATTTTGATGCGGATTCACTGTGGATTTCACTCTGTGGAGGTGCAAGTCTTTTAATCCCGCAGGTTCATTTATACTTCAGGACTTTGCTGTAGCATGTGAATGTGATTTCTTAAAATCTCATCCACTTGGCCAGTAATGCTTCCTTTCCGCACACAAATCAGAGGCAGAAAATGGATGTCTTACACTCCATGTGAAAATACCCTTATAAAACTCTCTGTTAATAGAGAAGGAGCTCCTCATTCAGGTCTTAAGGTCCGAGGGGAGAACTGCTACAAAGAGCCTATCGCTCTGGAGGACCCAGCATATCGAGGCATTTCACAAAAACCAATGGATTTCACTGGTAAGCTTGTAATGCCTCATTTCCTCTGTAGTGGAGCTGCAGGCAGATCGAACACGTGCTTCCAGGACAGCCATTCCTCGCGGTGGACGCTACAAGGGAAATTTACCTTGCCTCAACCAAATCAGCTGTTTGCTCGTGGTGATGGAACTGGAACGTGGGACGTTTAGCTGGTCTCCCTGGTGGGCACATTTTGAAGAGGATTGTTGTAGATTAGACAACCCCACAAGGATTTGTGATTAGACCCCAGAAAGATACATTTTTAAATGGATCTTCCCATTTGCTAATATTTTTTGATATAATAATTTTTTATATTGTCTTTGACTAGACAGCTAGCTGGCAGTGAGTGAGGCGAATGAGTGCAAACTTCAACACGGTCATATAAATAGCCTTTTAATACACGAGATCACATGCTCAGTCTTGTATTTTTATCTTATCCATTGTTTGAACGCGGTTGGAACATTCCTTCCCCTGTTTTGCTATTTGCCATTTGGTGTTAGTGTTTCATTCCAGCTCTGCTGCAAGTTTTGTTCACATTTTATGCTGATGCGCAGGTCTAACATTGCTTGACGTTGTGTGTAGTTCACCATAGAAACAAGTTGGACCGCTTTTGTGTTTTTTTACATTTATGTTAAAAACGCTTGTTGCTTACAGTATGGCTATAAATCTGGAGCGGTGGTCTCCCGCTGATGTATAAGACAGCTCCGCACTGAGTTTTATTTTCTGTGCACTTTGCTGAGTGCTGCATTTGGTTATTAATAGAGATGAGTGAGCACCAAAATGCTCGGGTGCTCGTTACTCGAGTCGAACTTTCAGTGATGCTCGAGAGTTGGTTTCGAGTAACGAACCCCATTGAAGTCAATGGGCGACTCGAGCATTTTTGTATATCGCCGATGCTCGCTAAGGTTTTCATTGTTGAAAATCTGCAAAACCCAAAAAAGTGCTGGAAACGACACAGAAAACGGATAGGGCAGGCAAGGGGCAACATGCTGGGCTGCATTTCAGGTTCCCAGGTCCCACTATTCAGCCACAATAGCGGCAACAGTGAGACCCCCCCCCCCCCCCCCCGCACTGTCAGCATAAAGATCGTTCTCCTCTGCCACAGCTGTGGCAGAGAAGAACGATGTTAGCCAATTGAATTCAATGGAGCCGGCAATACAGCCGGCTCCATTGAAAGCAATGGGCTGCCGGCAAGCGCGGGGTGAATTTTCGGGTAGGGCTTAAAAATATAAGCCCTTCCCTGCAATTCATCCAGAAATGTGTAAAAACAAAAAATATATATATACTCACCTGGTCCCGGCAGACGGAGTTCAGCCGCGGTCGGCGGCAGTTCTCCTGAACTGCTCTCTGTAGTATTCAGCAGCCAGGGATTTAAAATCTCACATCCATTCATGAATTCATGAATGGGTGAGTGAGAGCTGCCTCTGATTGGTCAGGCTGTGACCAATCAGAGGCAGCTCATTCAGCAGGCGGGAATTTTAAATCCCCGGCTGCTGAATACTACAGAGAGCAGTTCAGGAGAACTGCCGCTGGCCGCGGCTGAACTCCATCTGCCAGGACCAGGTGAGTATAATATTTTTTTTTTTGTTTTTACACATTTCTGGATGAATTGCAAGGAAGGGCTTATATTTTTAAGCCCTTCCCGAAAATTCATCCCGCGCTCGCCGGCAGCCCATTGCTTTCAATGGAGCCGGCTGTATTGCCGGCTCCATTGAATTCAATGGTCAGTGCTTGTTTAATCGAGACGAGTACCCCGTGGTGCTCGTCTCGAGTAACGAGCATCTCGAGCACCCTAATACTCGAACGAGCATCAAGCTTGGACGAGTATGCTCGCTCATCTCTCGTTTTTAACAAGCAGCTCTGGACTAGTATATATTACATTGGTGTAGGCCACTATAGGCCGGTACACTCCACGTGGACTTTAGTCTCTGTGGCTGATATTTTGGTTTGCTCATGTAGTTTTGCGGACTTGTTTCATGTTCCTCTTGATGAAAAATTGGTGTTATATTTGTAGTGTATTACTTATGTTGTGCTTTTCTTTCCTCCTTTTGTATTGTTTCAGTTTGCCGGGACTTTGCAGTACTTGAAGATGGAGCACTGGCTCACTGCTTGCAAGAACAGGAAAGTGAGTTGTATTAAAATGAGATCTTTCACAAAAGTTAATGAATTCTATCCATAATAAACTCTCCGTCTATGCTTGATGTAATGAATCTATTTTACTCTACATCCTCAAAGTCCTTACATTTAAAGCCGGGAGGGCTTTTAGAGACCATACTATTCCACATAACCACTATCGAGGGCCCAAATAACTGGTTCCCCGAAAATAAGACCTATCCCAAAATAAGCCCTAGTCCAATTTTTCAGCATTTTGGGGAAGGTTTGAAATATAAGCCATACCCCGAAAATATGCCCTAGCTGCATTACATAAAAAATACAATAGGAATACATTACCTAGCAGGCTTGGTTCAGGTCCCTGCTGCTGCTCTCCAGAGCTCCGGTGCAGTTCCTACAGTACTCGGCCACCCATACAAGATCACTTCCTGGTTACAGTATTCATAAATCCCGCCTCTAAAAAGCGATAGCGGAGATTGGTTCTTCAGGCACTGCTAAGCCAATCAATGCAGCGCTGGATGAACCAATCACAGCCATTGCATTGCAGAAGTGGGATTTATACATTGGCTGAGCCGCGGCATCGTAAATCCGGCGGCATTATGTCTGATTTATCTGCTGCGATCCAAATCATAAATCCTGCCTCCACAACGTGATGGCTGTGATTGGTTCATTGAGCGCTGTATTGATTGGCTGAACAGCGCCTGACGAAGCAATCACAGCCATTGATTTGTGGAAGCGGCATTTATGAATCTTATAACCAGAAAGTGATCTTGTATGGGCGACCATGAACTGCGGGAACCGCGCCTGAGCTGTGGAGAGCAGCAGGGAGGACCTGCTAGGTAAGTAAAATAAGACATTCCCCGAAAAGAAGACCTATTGCCTCTTTTGGGGCAAAAATTAATGACCGTGTCTTATTTTAGGGGAAACGCAGTAATATGCAGCATTTTAGTAATGCTCCCATACAGTTTTCACATAAGACAACCATAGACCAGTAATTACTGGGTGGCTTGAGTTATATTTTGAGGTTCCTATTGCCCTGTTCCGCATCACCTCTCTCTATCCATCCCTTATGAAGACAACACTTTCTCACTAGAACTGTAGCTTTATTTTGGAGTGATGCATCTGTCCCTCACCTCTGTATCATTCTTAGTTGAGCAGCACTATGCCTCCAACGTCCGAAAGAATAAGCTGGTGCAGAAGGACATTCGTATAGCCAAGAAGCTGCAGGATGAAGAATATCAACAGGGCAAAGTGTTCAGCCTGGAGCAGCAGAAACAAATGTGAGTGGGTGAACCGAGGGTCTTAAAGAGGTCCTGTGTAGAGATGAGTGAACGTACTCGTTCGAGTATTAGCGTGTTCGAGATGCTCATTACTCGAGACGAGTACCACGCGATGTTCGAGTTACTTTCACTTTCATCTCTGAGACGTTAGCGCGCTTTTCTGCCAATAGAAAGACAGGGAAGGCATTACAACTTCCCCCTGCGACGTTCAAGCCCTATACTACCCCCCTGCAGTGAGTGGCTGGCGAGATCAGGTGTCACCCGAGTATATAAATCGGCCCCTCCCGCGGCTCGCCACAGATGCATTCTGACAGAGATCAGGGAAAGTGCTGCTGGTGCCGGAGCTGCTATAGGGAGAGCGTTAGGAGTTATTTTAGGCTTCAAGAACCCCAACGGTCCTTCTTAGAGCCACATCTGACCGTATGCAGTACTTTTGAGGCTGCTTTTAGCAGTGTTGCACAATTTTTTTTTTTTTTCTATATCGACCGTGCAGAGCATTGCGTCCGCAGTCTGCAGTCATTGTACAGAGTATAGGGCCAGTACTGGTGAGGCAGGGAAAGAGATATTCAGGCTATATAGGCAGTGGGCTTTTTCCAAAAAATTGATCGCCGTCATCCCGCCAGAGGGAAACAGTATACATAATATTATACACTGCCTACAGTATCTATCTGCTGTATCAGCTCAGTATTTTAAAAAAATAGAAGCAAAATACTTAAGGCCTACTAGTGGCCTTTGGCCACTTGACTGCTTCTGCGCTGTGAATTCCACTAGCTCAGTCATACGCACCTACGTCTCACTAGAGGCGTGCGCAAAATTGTTTCCTGGCTCTGCTGTGCGTTCCGTAAGGGAAGTCAGCCTCCAACCACAGGCCAATAAGCAGCACATTTAATTACAGCGTTCTTTTTCTGCACTACTGGTAATACAGCATGCTGAGGGGTAGGGGTTGGCCTAGAGGACGTGGACGCGGGCGAGGATGCGGAGGCCTAAGTCATGGTGTGGGCACAGGCCGAGCTCCTGATCCAGGTGTATCGCAGCCGATTGCTGCGGGATTAGGAGAGAGGCACGTTTCTGGCGTCCCCACATTCATCTCACAATTAATGGGTCCACGCGGTAGACCTTTATTAGAAAATGAGCAGTGTGAGCAGGTCCTGTCGTGGATGGCAGAAAGTGCATCCAGCAATCTATCGACCACCCAGAGTTCTGCGCCGTCCACTGCTACAACTCTGAATCCTCTGGCTGCTGCTCCTCCTTCCTCCCAGCCTCCTCACTCCATTACAATGACACATTCTGAGGAGCAGGCAGACTCCCAGGAACTGTTCCCGGGCCCCTACCCAGAATGGCCAGCAATGGTTCCTCTCCCACCGGAGGAGTTTGTCGTGACCGATGCCCAACCTTTGGAAAGTTCCCGGGGTCCGGGGGATGAGGCTGGGGACTTCCGGCAACTGTCTCAAGAGCTTTCAGTGGGTGAGGAGGACGATGACGATGAGACACAGTTGTCTATCACTCAGGTAGTAGTAATTGGAGTAAGTCCGAGGGAGGAGCGCACAGAGGATTCGGAGAAAGAGCAGCAGGACGATGAGGTGACTGACCCCACCTGGTTTGCTACGCCTACTGAGGACAGGTCTTCAGAGGGGGAGGCAAGTGCAGCAAATCCACCAATTGTTTCCCAAAGCGCCCCCTCGCGCCATGCCACCCTGCAGAGGCCGAGGTGCTCAAAGGTCTGGCAGTTTTTCACTGAGAGTGCAGACGACCGACGAACAGTGGTGTGCAACCTTTGTCGCGCCAAGATCAGCCGGGGAGCCACCACCACCACCAGCATGCGCAGACATATGATGGCCAAGCACCCCACAAGGTGGGACGAAGGCCGTTCACCGCCTCCGGTTTGCACCGCTGCCTCTCCCCCTGTGCCCCAACCTGCCACTGAGATCCAACCCCCCTCTCAGGACACAGGCACTACCGTCTCCTGGCCTGCACCCACACCCTCACCTCCGCTGTGCTCGGCCCCATCCACCAATGTCTCTCAGCGCACCGTCCAGCCGTCGCTAGCGCAAGTGTTGGAGCGCAAGTGCAAGTACGCCGCCACGCACCCGCACGCTCAAGCGTTAAACGT
Source organism: Eleutherodactylus coqui (assembly GCF_035609145.1). Lineage (NCBI taxonomy): Eukaryota > Metazoa > Chordata > Amphibia > Anura > Eleutherodactylidae > Eleutherodactylus > Eleutherodactylus coqui. Next base: position 100,911,039 of record NC_089842.1, on the reverse strand, counting down.
GCACATAGCCAAATTTATCAGCCTGGAGATCCTGCCGTATAGGGTTGTGGAAACGGAGGCTTTCAAAGGTATGATGGCGGCGGCGGCCCCGCACTACTCGGTTCCCAGTCGCCACTACTTTTCCCGATGTGCCGTCCCAGCCCTGCACGACCACGTCTCCCGCAACATTGTACGCGCCCTCACCAACGCGGTTACTGCCAAGGTCCACTTAACAACGGACACATGGACAAGCACAGGTGGGCAGGGCCACTATATCTCCACATTGGGTGAATTTAGTGGAGGCTGGGACAAAGTCAGAGCCTGGGACCGCTCACGTCCTACCCACCCCCAGAATTGCGGGCCCCAGCTCGGCGGTGTATGCTTCCTCCACTAAACCACCCTCCTCCTCCTACGCAACCTCTGTCTCGCAATCAAGATGTGTCAGCAGCAGCACGTCGCCAGCAGTCGGTGTCGCGCGGCGTGGCAGCACAGCGGTGGGCAAGCGTCAGCAGGCCGTGCTTAAACTACTCAGCTTAGGAGAGAAGAGGCACACGGCCCACAAACTGCTGCAGGGTCTGACAGAGCAGACCGACCGCTGGCTTGCGCCGCTGAGCCTCCAACCGGGCATGGTCGTGTGTGACAACGGCCGTAACCTGGTGGCGGCTCTGCAGCTCGGCAGCCTCACGCACGTGCCATGCCTGTCCCACGTCTTTAATTTGGTGGTTCAGCGCTTTCTGAAAAGCTACCCACGCTTGTCAGACCTGCTCGTAAAGGCGCGCCGGCTCTGCACACATTTCCGCAAGTCCCACACGGACGCTGCCACCCTGCGCACCCTGCAACATTGGTTTCATCTGCCAGTGCACCGACTGCTGTGCGACGTGCCCACACGGTGGAACTCTACGCTCCACATGTTGGCCAGGCTCTATGAGCAGCGTAGAGCTATAGTGGAATACCAACTCCAACATGGGCGGCGCAGTGGGAGTCGGCCTTCTCAATTCTTTACAGAAGAGTGGGCCTGGTTGGCAGACATCTGCCAGGTCCTTGGAAACTTTGAGGAGTCTACCCAGATGGTGAGCGGCGATGCTGCAATCATTAGCGTCACCATTCCTCTGCTATGCCTCTTGAGAAGTTCCCTGCAAAGCATAAAGGCAGACGCTTTGCGCTCGGAAACAGAGGCGGGGGAAGACAGTATGTCGCTGGATAGTCAGAGCACCCTCCTGTCTATATCTCAGCGCGTTGAGGAGGAGGAGCATGAGGAGGATGAGGAGGAGGGGGAAGAGACAGCTTGGCCCACGGCTGAGGGTACCCATGCTGCTTGCCTGTCATCCTTTCAGCGTGTATGGCCTGAGGAGGAGGAGGATCCTGAAAGTGATCTTCCTAGTGAGGACAGCCATGTGTTGCGTACAGGTACCCTGGCACACATGGCTGACTTCATGTTAGGATGCCTTTCTCGTGACCCTTGCGTTACACGCATTCTGGCCACTACGGATTACTGGGTGTACACACTGCTTGACCCACGGTATAAGGAGAACCTTTCCACTCTCATACCCGAAGAGGAAAGGGGTTCGAGAGTGATGCTATACCACAGGACCCTGGCGGACAAACTGATGGTAAAATTCCCAGCTGACAGCGCTAGTGGCCGAAGGCGCAGTTCCGAGGGCCAGGTAGCAGGGGAGGCGCAGAGATCAGGCAGCATGTACAGCACAGGCAGGGCAACACTCTCTAAGGCCTTTGACAGCTTTCTGGCTCCCCAGCAAGACTGTGTCACCGCTCCCCAGTCAAGGCTGAGTCAGCGGGAGCACTGTAAAAGGATGGTGAGGGAGTACGTAGCCGATCACACGACCGTCCTCCGTGACGCCTCTGCCCCCTACAACTACTGGGTGTCGAAGCTGGACACGTGGTCTGAACTCGCGCTCTATGCCCTGGAGGTGCTTGCTTGTCCTGCGGCTAGCGTCTTGTCAGAGAGGGTGTTTAGTGCGGCTGGGGGAATCATCACGGATAAGCGTACCCGCCTGTCAACCGACAGTGCCGACAGGCTTACACTCATCAAGATGAACAAAGCCTGGATTTCCCCAGACTTCTCTTCTCCACCAGCGGACAGCAGTGATACCTAAGCAATACGTAGGCTGCACCCGCGGATGGAAGCATTGTTCTCTATCACCATCAAAAACGTGGACCTTTTAGCTTCATCAATCTGTGTATAATCATTCTCCTCCTCCTGCTCCTCCTCCTGAAACCTGACGTAATCACGCCGAACGGGCAATTTTTCTTAGGCCCACAAGGCTCAGTCATATCATTTTTGTAAACAATTTTTATACGTTTCAATGCTCATTAAAGCGTTGAAACTTTCACCTGAACCAATTTTTATTTTAACTGGGCTGCCTCCAGGCCTAGTTACAAATTAAGCCACATTAACCAAAGCGATTAATGGATTTCACCTGCCTTCTTGGTTGGGCATGGGCAATTTTTCTGACGTACATTAGTACTGTTGGTACACCAATTTTTTGGGGCCCTCGCCTACACTGTAATCCAATTAATTTTTTGCCCACCTGCATTTAACATGACATTACCTCAGCTGTGATGGGCAATGCAATGGGATATATTTATGTACCGCCGGTGGGTTCCAGGGAGCCACCCATGCTGTGGGTGCACACGGAATTCCCATTGCGGAGTTGTACCTGCCTGTGACTATTTATAAAAAAACGCAGTCTGACTGGGGCACGCAGACACCTTGACAGAATGAATAGTGTGTGGCACATAGGTTCCCCATTGCTATGCCCAGGTGTGCAGCTCCTGATGGCGGTGGCACAGGATTATATTTCTCATTGCTTCTGTACAGCATTGTGGGCTATCGCCCCACCCCTTTTAAAGAGGGTCGCTGCCTAGCCGTGCCAACCCTCTGCAGTGTGTGCCTGCGGTTCCTCCTCATGGCAGACGCACTTATAAATAGACATGAGCATGGTGTGGCATGAGGGCAGCTGAAGGCTGCGCAGGGACACTTTGGTGTGCGCTGTGGACACTGCGTCGTGTGTGTGTGGGGGGGGGGGGGGGGTTGGCAGCATTTAACCCAGGAGAAGTGGCAGCGGAGTGTCATGCAGGCAGTGATTGTGCTTTGTTGGAGGTAGTGTGGTGCTTAGCTAAGGTTTGCATTGCTAATGAGGGCTTTTCAGAAGTAAAAGTTGTTGGGAGGGGGGGGGGCACTCTTGCCGCTATTGGGGCTTAATAGTGGGACCTGGGAACTTGAGATGCAGCCCAACATGTAGCCCCTCGCCTGCCCTATCCGTTGCTGTGTCGTTCCCATCACTTTCTTGAATTGCCCAGATTTTCACAAATGGAAACCTTAGCGAGCATCGGCGATATACAAAAATGCTCGTGTCGCCCATTGACTTCAATGGGGTTCGTTATTCGAAACGAACCCTCGAGCATCGCGATAATTTTGTCCCGAGTAACGAGCACCCGAGCATTTTGGTGCTCGCTCATCTCTAGTCCTGTGCAATTAGAAAAAAGAGCTTTAGCGCGATACTTGAATGCTGAAATACTAAAGTCCAGGAACACAAGTTAATGGGGATGAGCTGTAATAGCAGAAACACCCTATGCATATGAGTGGTGGTGGTCCTGGAGAAACCATTAGGCGTATTTCACAGCGCAGCTCGCTGTTCTACACTGTTCAGCAACTATTGACTTCTATGGAGGTTACAGAAATGGCATAGCCCTGGTAAAGAAAGCTCTTTCCATCCTCTGACCTCCTTTGTGCACAGTGATGATCACATCGTGGCCATGTTTAGCCGAGATCGGAATACCCCTTTAATTTACTCTACCATAAACCTTTTCCAATTGGAATAATTTATAAAAAGAAAATAATGTGTCATAAATATTTTGTTTCTCTCTCAGAACGTCTACCTAATGATGGGATGATTTAGTGCAGTGTTCCCCAACTCCAGTCCTCAGAAACCGCCAACAGGTCATGTTTTCAGGATCTCCTCAGTATTGCACAAGTGATGTCATTTTTGTCAGCGCCTCAGACATTGCCACAGGGGTTCTTAATATAGAATATCCTGAAAACATGACCTGTTGGGGGTCCATGAGGAATGGAGTTGAGAAACACTGATTTAGTGGATCCTGCCTTCAGCAGGGTGTTGGACTCAATGACCCTGAAGGTCCTTCCAACTCTACCATTCTATGATTAATGTGTCCAGTGCTGATAAGAAGCTGCTTGTAGTGTGAAAAATGGCTGAAATTGTGATGGGACTGATCTTACCGAGCATGTGTGACCTCCAGCACCAGACACATTAGGTAGACATTCTAAGAGGAAATCCAAAAAAGTGCAGACGGCATCATAATATGTATGTAATAGCAATATGTAGATGCTGGAGCATACATATTTAGTGATTCCAACTGTAAAAATGTTAATGGAACAACCATTATAAATTGTAAACATAAATACTCCTGTGTTTGTGACCCTGTTCTACCTGCATCCAGGTAACGGGAACTGCTGAGTATCTCCTGCAGCCCAAAACCCCCAAAAAGAAAGACTGTAAACTTTGCTCCCATAACGAAGCATCTTGCTGTATAGGGCATTGATGGGCTTGGTCTATATACATCCTTGTATGCAATTTTCTGTCCACATTTTACTTTAGTGTCCTATATCTGGCATGTCCTTCACATTACACCACCAGCTTCCATCTTATCTACTTGACTACAGTAGGGCCCAGTATTCATGTTCATCTCTTTAAGCCAGAAGTTCTATGATGATATGGCTTTCTTGATGGCACTAAACTCTACGTAATCACATTAAGACCTCAAACAATTGAAGATCTGGAATATACAGCAGCTCAGCTACTGGTAGTGTATAGGGGAAGGGTTCCTTTTTGGTATTGGTTGAGACCACCTTGGAGAAATTGGTTAACCTTTATCCAAAATGTCCTTTCCAAAATCCTTGGGTTTATACCGCTCTTTTGTTTACATTGTACACCCATATAGAAGGGATTTTTTGCCCTGTTTTCCACTATATGATAGGGGTGCGGCCAACCATGGTATAACCATTGGATAGTGTTTTTAATATAGTTTTATGTGACTGGTGATTGTGATATTATCTCATGGATGGACTTTTATTAGTTTTATTTTTATGCCTCTAGAGAGGAGCTGGATTCTGAATACGCCCGTGCTGTTCAGGAAGAGCTGCAAAGGAAAGCCCAGGAATGCCTGCAGAGGGAAGAGGAGGACAAGGTAAACTAGACCAGAGCTATACAAAAACCATCTGTTTGTTCTTGTGGAGCAGGTGTGAAATTAATGTGCAGAAAGTCCAGATTCTCTGTTTTAACTATTCACTAGTCTGTTGAGGCCCATTTACAGGTAACGATTACCGCTCAAAATTCTTTCAAACGACCAAAAATGAGCTGTATTCATTACATATAAACGCAGACATGTGGGCGTGTGATTAATTACATGCTGGGCTCTGCAAACAGCTCCTGCAGGCCCTTTTACATGCAAATGAAGATGATAAAGTGTTAATGGCCATTGCAAATAGATCGTAAAATCTTTCAGTCATTTAAAAGATTATCTTTGAGTGTAAATGGATCTTTATTTAGAAGACTAATTAAAGGGCCAGTAAATCTAATTTTGTAAAAAGCAGACAAAAAATAAATGTTGCTTGTATTTTACACACACCGATGTAAATGTTGCTGGAGGTTCTCCAAACTACAGATATAAGAGAGTATGAGTAAAGGGTCGCTGTTGTCATATTATTGTTTTATTTACCCAATCTCCTTTGACTGCTAATGGTGATAAGCTGTAGTTGGGAGAATTATCACGCGTTTAGAACAAAGTTTTTCTTATATCCCTTTTTAAATGGGCTGATGGTTGTCTAAACGACTGCGCGAGCGTTAAATTCCACACAGTAATGCACGATAAATCCCTCTTCAAAATTCACACCAAATGGTGAGTGTTTTGAGGCAGGCTTTCCACTGCCCTCATGTAGACCCAACCTTAAGGTAGCTGTAGGCGTTATGTAGAGTTTTTCTGTTGGCTAAGCCTTCATTTGACCATTTGAAGAGTGTTTGAAACCTCATTCTACAAATAACATGCACATTTGCCGACTGAACATGCATATAATATGTGCAACGCAAAGATGAGCATCACCGCATATATATGAAAACTGTACCATCCTATAGGAAAAGACCAGACACCAAAGACGTGAGATTGATGAATGATGCAGTCTAGAAAAATATATATTTGATCTGTAGATGTTCCTCTGGTACCGCTTCATGGAAAATCTGTTGTTTGGATGACTGTTCAGTCAACACTCTCAGAAACAGGAAATCAATCTATGGCACCTTACAAGCAATACCAGAAGTCATCCTCCTGAAATTATGGATGTTCTCTTCTTTAATGATTGATTTTTCTTTTATTTTTAATTTAATTGTGAGTCAGGAAGATATGAGGATTTGTATCTTTCTTGATGAGACATTTTTGCTGTAACTTTATGATAAGTTTCACAAAACTAGGTTGTTCATCCCTAAAACTATGACTGTGTAATATACTTATGTTAAAAATTCTTGCCTGTCGATACTCTCTAACCCTAAGTGCTGGATTCTACCCTTTATTTTAGAGATGTTGTGCCCATACTGATGTAATAATTGGCAGCAATGATTGTAGGATATGGACATGTTTTTAAAGGACTAGCCCCTTAGGGATTAACGCAAGGTTACAGTCGGCTTGTTGAACCTCAGTTGGAAGCACTGCAGTCTTGGAGAATGAAGCCATAAATCCCCTGTTAGACATTTTCTTGATAAAATGTCTTCTGATGTTTTTCTGTTTTGGATTCCAGATTTTGTTGCCTGCATTAACAGATCTGTGTACGATTTTGGTGAGCAAAGCTGAGAAAAACATGTTCACTTGAGGGACACAATTATGTACATAATATGTGTATATTACACCCCCATCACGATACTATGGTTGACCGGTGATTTTAGTTTTCATCAGCTTTGTTGTGGAGTCCTCTCCACAAGGTCATGTGATGTGACTCCGATGCCTTGACAGCCTAGCACCATGATTGGCCCAGTGCAATAGAGAATTGTTGATGCCCCTTCCCCTCACTTGCAAAATGAGGGCAATTGGAGGACTCTAATATCATATCTTCAGACGGAACCATACAGTTGGTTGTGGTAATCTTATTTTGCTCTTGCGAGTTGACTTCCTCAATAGATTGGGGAATACTGAGGTATAGATTGAAGCTCCCAGACCCCTATCTAGAATCTGTAAAAGAGCCAGCTCACAGCTAATAAAGGGGTTGTCCCGCGGCAGCAAGTGGGTCTATACACTTCTGTATGGCCATATTAATGCACTTTGTAATGTACATTGTGCATTAATTATGAGCCATACAGAAGTTATAAGAAGTTTTTCACTTACCTGCTCCGTTGCTAGCGTCCTCGTTTCCATGGAGCCGACTAATTTTCGCCGTCTAATGGCCAAATTAGCCGCGCTTGCGCAGTCCGGGTCTTCTTCTTTTCTGAATGGGGCTCCGTGTAGCTCCGCCCCGTCACGTGCCGATTCCAGCCAATCAGGAGGCTGGAATCGGCAATGGACCGCACAGAAGCCCTGCGGTCCACCGAGGGAGAGGATCCCAGCGGCCATCTTCAGCAGGTAAGTAAGAAGTCACCGGAGCGCGGGGATTCAGGTAAGCACTCTCCGGTGTTCTTTTTTAACCCCTGCATCGGGGTTGTCTCGCGCCGAACGGGGGGGGGGGGGGGGGGGTTGAAAAAAAAAAAACCCGTTTCGGCGCGGGACAACCCCTTTAAATGCCACTTTTGGCACAATCAGGCTTCAGGGTCCAGGTAGGACTGAACTCTTTTAGTAATGCAACTTCGATCTTGTGTTGTGTGTACTCCTACTAGTCATATGCCCCTCTCAACCAATCCTTCTAGAGCAGTGTTTCCCAACTCCAGTCCTCGGGGCACCCCAAGAAGTCATGTTTGCTCTAAAGCAGTATGGTGGTTAAAGAGGTTGTCCAGAATTGGGTTTTTGGAAGAAAGCAGTTACGTTTTCCTATCATCGTGTCTGGCATTGCAGCTTGGCTCTACGGCATCTGATCTGTAATACCATGAGCAAGTTGTGGACAGGTGTGGCACGGTTTTCTTCACGTTTTTTCAAAAAAAGACAGTCCTTTTTATCTCATCCAGGCCAGCCCCTGTAACATAAAGCATAGTTGCCAGGTTGCTTTTGGTATTTGGGTCCCACAAAACCAGGTGGGCTTATACTAACTAACCTCCAAATAAGCATTTCAGGGCGTTACAGATGGAACAGTGTGCAGTTTTAAAATTTCTGTTTAACTGTTGCACACAGCTCGCAGCTTCTTATGGAGCTTGGAAAGTGTCTGGTGGGCTTAGTAGCTTACCATTTTTGATGCCTCCAATATGTCTGGTTTTTAAACTCAAATTCTGTGCACAAATACATTTTTGTTCATTATAATTCTGTTATCCAAATCTATGCATGAATAGATTCCGGAGCGTGGAATGTGTTCACGAAATCCAACACATGACTCCTATTAGCAGTTCTCCTTTCACATGTGGCTTTGCATTGTTGTTGGATTATTCCTGATAAATTTCTCTACAGTTCATTGGCAGTAACCACAATATTTAAAGCTATAGTAGCCACACAGTGGTCCACTCTGCAGAATGTCTCGCATGTTAAAGATCTTCCCTAGCGAAGGCCAAGGGTTATTCCAACAGGTTACATTTATGGCATTTCTATAGGATGTGCTATAACTTCTCTGGGAATACTCATTAAAAGGGGTGGCATGGGGTTAACAAAAATATGTCCAATTTCTACCAAAAACGTGGCACACTTGTCCACAGGTTGTGTGATATAGCAGCTTAAGCCCATTCACTACAGGGCAACTAAATTGCAGTATAAATGGCTACACATCCAGGTGGAAGAATGTCTCAGGTGGGGAATTACAAGACTCTGTCCTGGGCCCATTGATGGTGGTCAACATTTTTATAAATGATCTAGAGAAGGGAATTGAGGGGAAACTGATCATGTTTCAGGAGGGATGACTAACACTAGAGAAGAGCGAGACCTAATTCAAAAAGATCTGGACAACCTTGAACAGTGGGCAGTGAGTAACATAATGGTATTTAACAAGGAGAAATGCAAAGTCCTACATCTGGGCAAGAAAAATGCAGAAAGCACATACAGAATGGGAGGAATTGGGCTAAGCAGCAGCACATGTAAAAAAAGACTTTGGTACACTAATAGATTACAGACTGAACATGCATCAACAGGGTGATGCAGTAGCAAAAACAAGGCAAGCACAGTTTGAGCGGAACGTACGAGTTTAGATCATGTGAGGTCATTATCCCCTTCTACGCTTCCTTGATCAGACCTTATCTGGAATACTGTGTCCAGTTCTGGGCACCCCAATTTAAAAAATACATCGACAAACTATAGCAAGTTCAGAGAAGAGTTACCAAGATGGTGAGCGGTCTGCAAATCATGTCCTATGAGGAACGGTTAAAGGATTTGGGAATCTTTAGCTTCCAAAAATGAACGCTAAATGGAGACTTAATAGCTGTCTACAAATATCTGAAGGGCTGTCACAGTGCAGAGGGATCAGCCCTATTTTCATCTGCATAAGAAAAAAACTAGAATCAATGGGATAAAACTGAAAGGGAAGAGACACAAATTAGAAAAAACTTTGACAGTGAGGGTGATCAATGAGTGGAACAAAGGAGGCAGTGAGTTCTCCTTCAATGGAAGTCTTCAAACTGGACAGGACAGACCTCTTGTCTGGGATGATTTGGTGATCCCGCACTGAGCAGGGGGTTGGACCAGATGACCCTGGAGGTCCCTTCCAACTCTCCCATTCTATAATTCTATCATACACAACCAATGGATAGGGGTGGTGGAGTTTTCATGTTTTTATATTCTTGGTGTACAATGTTTAAGTCGGGTGAAGTTATTTCAGACGTGTGTGTGATATAAATGTTCTTTTTTGCATTTGTAGCTATCCATGTTATTTGGGTATGCCAGAAGATAATGTTGATTTGGGGGATCTTTCAATTGGTAGTACTGGAATTTAATTGATTTGACTGCGTTTTGGAAACTTGGAGTTTTTTGGTGTTTGAAATCTCTGAGTTGTGCTAAAAGGGTTCTGGCGCTCTACAAAGCATAGGTGACCTCTTGGATTTGGTGATTGATTCTCACTAGTGACCTGTTCAGATGTGTCTGTATGTCAAAAGGTGAATTTAGTTGGAATACACCCCCTCCAAAGGGATTTGCTCGTCTCTACGTGCTGCTACATTTTCAGAGTACACCAGGTGGTACAAAAAATGACCGTCTTAAGTGTTTTGATGGCAGATGCCCTTTTAAGACCCTGGATTCTCCTGTCAATAGAGATTTCTGCAGTGTAGAAGAGACATTGAGTTTGTGCTGTGATGTAGAAGTACAGTCTCCTCATTTTGCGTGTTCAGTCTTCTGTGTCGCACATTTTGAAACATTTTCCTAATTTAGTGTTAGCTTTTTTTTCTTTTTGTCTGAGGATGGATGAGTCTTGGCAGAGCGTGGGTGTTGCTTTATGGAGTAGGTCAAGCGGCTGGCAGTGTCTGAGTCAGGCAGCAGTTCTTAAATGCCACCCTGTTCTGGAATTAAGATGTTTACCTGGCAAAATATAATGGCATTTAGTAGAACGTCTATTATGCTATTAAATGATGAAGGTAGGGTTAGGGCTTCATAGTGACTTTGGTTTTTCACAAGTCGCAGTAAAATCATGGCATTGTTATGATGGTAGTGAAACCGCAATAGTCCTCTAATACAGGGGTCCCCAACTCCAGTCCTCAGGGACCACCAACAGGTCATGTTTTCAGGATATCCTATAGCAAGAACACCTGCGGCAATGTCTAAGGCACCGACAATAATTACATCACCTGTGTAACACTAAGGAAATCCTGAAAACATGACCTGTTGGCGGTCCCTGAGGACTGGAGTTAGGGAACACTGCTCTATGGCAGGGGTCCCCAACCACCGGACCGGGGCCGGGCCGTTGGGTGGTTAGCGCCGGTCCGCGGCACCGCCGGGAACTTTTGCTCTAAACACAAGGCCCGTGCCCCGAATCCGGCCCGCTGCCTTGTGCTATGTGGCCTGCGGCGTGCCGACACCGCTGACCACTGAAGCGATTACCAGCGGGGGCGCCGCAGCTCCCCGCTGGTAATCGCGCTGATCCCGGCGCACACACTGACGTCTGTGCAGCCAGGATTCTCCTCCCCGAGTCCCCTGCTCATTAGTTCCGCAGGAGAGGACTCGGGGAGAAAGCGTTCCGGGCTGCACACTGACGTCAGGGCAAGCAGACAGAGAGCGACAGCAGGGAGGAGGTAAGTATATGGTTTGGGGGGGCTGCCTATTACTGGGTGGGCTGCATATTATGGGGGGGGGCTGCCTATTACGGGGGGCTGCCTATTACTGGGGGGGGGTGGAGGCTACTTATTACAGGGGAAGGGGCTGCCTATTACTGGGGGGGGGCTGGTTATTACTGGGGGGTGGGGGCTAGTTATTACAGGGGAAGGGGCTGCCTATTACTGGGGGGGCTGGTTATTACGGGGGGGGGCTGCCTATTACGGGGGGGGGGCTGCCTATTACTGGGGGGGGCTGGTTACTACTGGGCAGGGGGCTGCTTATTACTGGGGGGGGCCTGCTTATTACTGGGGGGGCTGCTTATTACTGGGGGGGGACCTGCTTATTACTAGGGGGGCTGCTTATTACTGGGGGGGGGGTACTTATTACAGGGGAAGGGGCTGCTTATTACTGGGGGGGGCTGGTTATCACTGGGGGGGCTACTTATTACAGGGGAAGGGGCTGCCTATTACAGGGGGGGGCTGCCTATTACGGGGGGGGCGGCTGCTTATTACGGGGGGGGGGGCTGGTTATTACTGGGGGGGTGGCGGCTACTTACTACTGGGGGGGCTGCTTACTACTGGGGGGGGACCTGCTTATTACTAGGGGGCCTGCTTATTACAGGGAAAGGGGCTGCCTATTACGGGGGGGGGGGCTGCCTATTACAGGGGGGGGGGCTGCCTATTACGGGGGGGGGGGCTGCCTATTACGGGGGGTGGGGCACTGCCTATTACGGGGGGTGGGGCGCTGCCTATTACTGGGGGGGCTGCTTATTACTGGGGTGGGGGCTACTTATTACAGGGGGAGAGGCTGCTAATTACTGAGAAATGGGGGCTGTCTATTACTGGGGGGGAGATAAATTATATGCTGCCCTATGTGTGTGCTGGGGGGGGGGGGATAGATTATATACTGCCCTATGTGTGTACTGCCAGGACATTCTAAATGTCATAATTAAATAAGAATGCACTAAACTCCAACCCCATTTGTAACCCCGCCCCCTATAACCAAAGCCCCACCCATGTCCCGCCCAACCCTGCCAGGCCTAGTAAAAATGGTCTTGCTTGAAGCTGGTCCCTGGTGCCAAAAAGGTTGGGGACCACTGCTCTATGGGATGCAGAATTGCATGTGACCTTCAGACCACTGTCTAAAATCCATTCAGGTGGCTTTTTGGCAATGATAAAATGGCAACATTTATTGCGATATTCCGCAGTAAAACCTTGAGGAACTGTAATGCCATTATATTACCATGACTTAAAAAAATCCCCTCTAAAGCCTTTAGCTTAATATATGTGTATATTGTGTTGTTGCACGTATAACCAGTTTGTTTGTTTTTTTTCCTTGAACCCTGTTTTTTTTTTTTCACTCTTGACTAATCTTGTCAATAGTAAAAAAAATAAGAGAAAAGTTGAAAAAATTAAAATCCAAGTAAAAGACAAATTGTCCTTGTTAACAATAAAAATTGTTATAAAAACTGTACAAAATTGCTATTGCTGCATCTGTAGCAATCTGTACTATGAACGTATTAAAGGGGTTGTCCCGCGGCAGCAAGTGGGTCTATACACTTCTGTATGGCCATAATAATGCACTTTGTAATATACATTGTGCATTAATTATGAGCCATACAGAAGTTATAAAAAGTTTTTTACTTACCTGCTCCGTTGCTAGCGTCCTCGTTCCCATGGAGCCGACTAATTTTCGCCCTCCGATGGCCAAATTAGCCGCGCTTGCGCAGTCCGGGTCTTCTGCTGTTCTCTATGGGGCTCCGTGTAGCTCCGTGTAGCTCTGCCCCGTCACGTGCCGATTCCAGCCAATCAGGAGGCTGGAATCGGCAATGGACCGCACAGAAGAGCTGCGGTCCACGGAGGTAGAGGATCCCGGCGGCCATCTTCACCGGTAAGTATAGAAGTCACCGGAGCGCCGGGATTCAGGTAAGCGCTATGCTGTTCTTTTTTTCAGTCCCTGCATCGGGGTTGTCTCGCGCCGAACGGGGGGGGGGGGGGTTTGAAAAAAAAAAAAACCCGTTTCGGCGCGGGACAACCCCTTTAAATTATGCTGCATTGTGAATGCTGTACATTTAAAAAAAAAGATTTTTTTTTTTTTTTTTTTTTTTTTTAATTTCGCTCACCCTAGCTCTCAAAAACAGAATAAAAAGTGATTTTAAAAAATTGCTTAGATCAAAGAATAGTATACATGAAAACTACAGGTCGTCCCACAAAAAAATAGTCCTTGTACAGCAATATAAAAATTAAAAATGTAACGGGTCTTTGAAAGTGTCGACAACCTTTTTTTTTTTTTTTTTTTTTTTTTTTTATGTATTTTTGTTCCAAAATAGTAAGACTCTGGCAAACGTTTTGGGGTACATATACCAGATTTTAAAAATAAATCGATCATTTGTGTTTAAAAAATAAAACAAAAAACACAGCTTATGAAAAGTAAGCCTTTATATACTTCTGGTTCTTGAAAAGCAATGATGGAAAAAAATAATTGTGTTTTAGAGTGGTTGCAAAAGATTAGAAAAACCTCTTTTTGAAAGAGCATCACTCTTCTGCAGGGGCTGTTTTTGGTACTGCAGCTCAGTGCTACTGAGCTGCAATACCAGACACCGTCCACGGACAAGAGAGGTGCTTTTTCAGAAAGAAAGGTCGCATTGACCTGTTCAACACCCTAAAACTGAAAAATCTCTTTAAATATTATGTTGTAATAACACATGGCAACTTTGAAAACTTGGCATCTTTTCTTGCTTTTCTTTTGTATTGACCTTAATTGGCCCTGACTATGGAAGGGCCTTCATCTGGATGCTGAGATTTTTAGTTCTAGAACGGCCGTAGAGAAAGTGGTATTGAAATCAGTGGGCTCCAACCTGTAGCTAGCTTGCTGTTCTGAGGCTGCATTTCCCAGCATGGTCAGAGATCACTGATTTTAGATGATAACGGTTATCCTGGCTAAGCTGGTATTACATGGCAGTTTTTATTGTCCTATGGCATTTGTCAGCAAGAAAATATAATTCTCACAGAATTTTGCACAGTTGCAGGTGATGACAGCTTGAATTTCTGAATTTCCTGTGCTCAACAAAAGCTTTTGGGAGGTAAAGCACATACAGGATCTGACTGATTTTATACAAATGTCATGTTTTCCATAGCATTTTTTAAGCCAAATAGGCAAAAACAGCATGGCTTCTGGAAATTCCTATTCATGTGCTAAGGGCTCCTTTAAAATACTTACACACCTAAAGCCTGAACTTATGAACCAGTCTATAGGTTGTATCAGCTATTGCAACGTAGCCCTATGCACATCAGTACAGCTGAGCTGTAATACCATACACAAATTATGAACAGGTGTGGCGCTGTTTTAAGAACAAAGCGGTCATATTTTAAATTCTGGACAACCCCTTTAAAGTCCAAACTAAAGGATATAGAAACTTCAGTTATTGAAGTAATTGTAATCCTAAGGAGGCTGTAGTGCACAATTGGACAGCCCAGTGGCGATGTACTAGTAGTTCTTCCCTCACCCCAATCCGGATTCCCACCTGTTTAAAAGATGCTGCGTCACATCTATCAATAGTTATGATTTGAGTTGTCCTTTCCTTGTGACGTAGTTACAAATGATATTCAGCCATTTTTAGTTATATCCATTTTCTCCAAGCTTTATGCAGCTTCCCGTAGGGTAACTCCGGACACAGGGCATACATTGAGGAGCTAGGAGGGTAGAGTGGTCACTTGTCATGGTGGCACTTACCAGGCTCCCTCCCGGAGGAACACACGTAGCCTCGGCCAGAGCAGCGCTGAGCCTCTTCCGGACACCCCTAGGAGAGGGATTGGCCAATAAACATAAGAACAGGAGATAAGGTTGTCACGGGTGACGCCACCGTTCCGTTACCCACCAGAATGACCCTCTGTGGTAAATAAAGGAGCCGCAGACTGTGTAATGTACCTCAGGTCCCTGGGAAGGGTCAGGGCTTGGCAAAACTTTACTTGGAACTTTATCAGGGTACAATCAAGAATACACTGGTGCAGGTAAACAGAAGCTTGAAGGTCAGGGAGGAGACACAGGATGACAGCGGTCCTGCAGTCACACTTATCTGCTAGGAGCCGCTCTTGGAAGGGGAACTCTTCTTTTTTTTTTTTTCAGGATGTATTGTATGGAAAGACAGTGTTAAGATGACCCTCCGATTTTGGTCTAGTTACCAGCCATCCAAGATGGCTGATGTAATTTTCTAACTAGCTAATGCACACTGTGCACTGCTCTCTAATTAGTCATGTCTGATCACGTGACCAACACTAGCCATACAGAGAACAGATATACTGCATTGGTAGTCTAACACTACCAGTGCATTCTGGGAGATTAGGTAGTGCAAGACTACCAATGCACTATACCTCCTCTCTGATTGCCCATCACTGGCTAATTAGAGTGCAGTGTGCATTAGCTAGATAGAAAATCGCATCAGCAATCTTGGACTGCTGATTACTGAACTGGAAACCTGTGGATCAGAGGGACGATGGAGAAGAACTTCAGTTAATATACCCTTTCCAATCCTGGGACAGAATTTTCTCCTAAAGCCAGATGGTCACATTAATAAGTAGGTTATAGTTATGTTTATGGTGGCGTGGTCACATTTTGAAGGTGGGGCTTAAGGGGAGGAAAAAACTTTCAGATACCTCGCCATGAACTGTGGATTTGCTAGTACGGTCATCTGATTGTTTTGACCAACAAAGCCATATGGGCTCGGAACTATTTGTGATGTGTGAGGCCAACTGGATCAAGATATAAAGTGGCTGCTGTGTATGGACTTGAATCTTATGGCCAGTACTTGTATTCTACAGAACGATGTGCCTTTTCAGAGACCTCAACATATTTTGTAGATCTTTTTATAACCTGCAGTAGCACAAAAGCTTCTCTGCTATTAATAACCAATCTCCTTGAAGACCGTGAGAGGTGCCGCCAGACAGTCGGATACTTCCTCTGGTTCTCCTTTATAGTTCGGGAAATGGTATTAGCAGGATTTTAGAGCGAGATTCACTATTTATTGTTCTTTAGGCTTCCTGTAATTGTTTTAGTGGCATTTTTTTGTTCTAAGTAGATCATAAATCGGAAGCGTACAGTATTTATGCTCTTAAATTCTATTGGCGAGAAGTTTTAGATTATTGTTGTATTAAAGTGACCTTCCAGTTTCAAGAAAACTCTGTCCCAGGATCGGGGATGTATTAACTGTAGATCTTCTCTGCCACCCCCCAATCCACTGGTTCTGGGTCCCGTTTTCTGCTGTCTAAGATGGGCGACATAATATGTAGACTACCTAATCTCCACAGTACATTGGTAGTTTTAGACTACTGAACGCACTATATTGGCTCTTTGATTAGCCAGAGCTGCTCATGTGATCATCACTGGCCAATCAGAGAGCAGTGTATATTGGGTAATTATAAAATTGCTGCTGCCATCTTGGATGGTCAAAAACGGAGCTCAAAACGGGCAGATCGAAGGGACTACTACTACAGGTACCCCACCCCCAGTCCCTCCAATCCCTGGACAGATTTTTGTTTCGAAACGCGAGTCTCGCTTTAAAGGAGACTACACAATGTTCTGCTTTTCTGTCTTTTGCAGTGCTGTTGTGGGTTGAAATCGCCATCTACAGCAATATCTGTATACTTCCTGGTTTGTATATGTGGCAGCATTGATATAAATGGTGATTTAAATGCACACAAGTTCCAATTATGGTACTTGTCCAACCTGAAATGCCAGCAGGAGGCCCAGCATGGACAGCCAACAGTCCACTTGCTGAGATAACAAGGCCTGATTTTTTTTTCCTGCAAAGTTATAATTTAACCCTTTCCAATCCACTGTCTGACGTCTGAAGACATTCTGATTTGAAGGCTGTACAGCTCCGATGTCAGAAGACGTCCGGCAGGGTATTCTTACTGTATATTACTGGCCGCTCTGTTGTCAGGGGCCTCCACAGCATGTCCTATATCACAGTACTGGCTCTAGCCAGCAGATGGCGCCATTGTATAATGGCAGAAAGAGAAAGCCCCCCCCCAGGAAACCTTGAATTCAAATTTGGATTGCAAAGAGTTAATGGGAGTTTTACAGGATACTTTTATGGCAGCCTTAATGAAAGTGCCACCTGCATTTCCTGTCATCAAATCAAGTTGGATTGAAATCACTACTT
Source organism: Eleutherodactylus coqui (assembly GCF_035609145.1). Classification (NCBI taxonomy): domain Eukaryota; kingdom Metazoa; phylum Chordata; class Amphibia; order Anura; family Eleutherodactylidae; genus Eleutherodactylus; species Eleutherodactylus coqui. Next base: position 100,893,512 of record NC_089842.1, on the reverse strand, counting down.
TCAAAGTTTCTCAGACCGACTGTGTGAATGGACCAGTGTATTTTACGCATGCATTTTGTTAATGCTAAATGCGTAGTATACTCTGTGCATTTGCACACGAAAATAGAAATATTGAACTAGTTAACTTAATTGCCCATTTCAATGAACGGCAGCATAGTTGTGTGCTTTTTTTTTTTTTGGGGGGGGGGGGGGGGGGGTTGCGTTTGCAAATAAGCAAAAAAAAACATCGGTCTTGGCTAATGATCCTGGCTTTAGAAGGATGTCGGTAGAACCAGAGCTACAGCTGTTTGAATTAGAACAAGCTCAGTTTGTCCAAAGCTGTAGTATCCTTTTCCTGCAGAATCGGCACTGTTCAAGGTAAACTGCAGGGGGGCCTAAATTGCTAGGCTGGCACCCTCCTCCCCCTTAGTCTTGACTGCACCTGGGGTACGTGCCCGATTTACATCCTACGTGCCCTGTATAGTGGCATATAAGTGAACACTGATGTATTTAGTGATGTGAACCCACACAAGGTCCCAAGGACAATGCAGCGCTCGACATGCATGACGCATCTTATTGTCGTTGGAACCCCTCAGTAGTGCAGCCTCAGCCTTTAGGCCTCCAACTTCAGTTCATTTTCCTTCAGTGTAAAAGTGAGGTATTAAAGGCATTTTTACATTACATGACGGCGGTGTCTGATCACTCATGTGACGAGGGATGTATGCGATGCTTTGGGTTACGAGTCACGTTGAGTACCATGTCCATGCTGCTTTCAGATTGTCAATCGTAGAGCCGGTGTTTCCAGATGGTTATGGGGCTCTGGCATCTGCCAGTTTAGTTGCCTATGATTCTGTTTGCTCTGAAGATGTCCTTTTGAGTTATCTAAGTGTCTGCCGCCCAGCTTTCTCAGACCCTTCCATGTTAGAGCAGCCAAGCTGTGCAGGGCTATGGATGTGTAGGCGCAGATATAAGAGTGCCTTCTACAGCAGCAAATCTAAATCTGCATCTAAATGGTGAAAAAAAATGTTTTTTTGCGGATTTGCTGTGGGTTAACTCTTGTATTTCACATGTTGAAATCTGCAGCAAAAATCCACAGCATAATTGGGCATACTGCGGATTGCGTGCAGACTTCTGCAATCTCTTCCATGAGGCCAGAGGCGTAACTTGAAACTTCTGGGCCCTAATGCAAAACCTGTAACAGGGCCCCCAACTATAATGCTTTATCCATAGTACTGGGCTCCCTATATGGAGAGGAGAGGCCTTATGGGCCCCCTAAGGCTCTTTGGCCCGGGTGCAACCGCAGCCTCTATAGTTACACCAGTGCATGAGGCTTGTACTGTAAAAATACTGCTTAATTTCTGCAGAAAAATCTGCCATTGAAGTTCTGCAGTTGGCGTGATGTGTGGAGGCACCCTAAAGTGCCTTGTGTAGTAGACTAGTAATCCTGGCGGCGACTGTTGATGTCCCATGACTGATTCTCCCCATTCTGGACAATTGTTGTTTTTGGAACACAGTGAAAGGAAGCAAAATTCTTCTCTCCCACATCCCGGTCACTGTGCAGCCAGATCCAGCTCTGCAGGCTATAGACAAGTCAGAGAGAATACAGGATTGTTTTTAAAGCGGTATTTCCTTCTGTTGTACAATGGAATCTGGCCTCCAGGCTGATACAGCTTACCTCCCCTGCTACATTGTAACAAACAGGAGAGAGATTTGAACTGCTGATGTATAAAGCTTGCAGAGGGTGCAGATGCATCAAACCACCAACTGAGGAAGTATTAGGTCTATATCTGGGTTTTCAGCTACTGGATGTAACCACTTACTTGACAGCAAGCAGATGTCTTAAAAATGGAATTGAAGCATAAAGTATATGACAAAGTTGCAGAATTCTTAATGCCAATTTTATGTAAAACAGGAAACCTTTCACAATAGGGAACTGCCAGAACTATCAATTGACTGGTACTTTAGTGCCCAAGTTTTACCCTTTGTGGTATTCCTATTCATACAGAAAAATTTTGTCTCCAGCCGAACTTGTTTGAAACACTAGAATTGACTTGCATCGCCGCCTAGTGGCTATAAGTGGTGTTGTTTTTAAATTGGTGCTAATTCAGTTTGCGGTTGATATTCCAGAGTTGCTTACAGATCGGTCTTGTCTTCTATTGCACTTATTCACGTGTGTCAGTCTTCACTGTAATTATAAGATTTTCTTCATAGGCAAGAAAGTTTTTAGAGATCTGATCCAGATAATGTTTAAAACTCTACTGGTAGCGCATGGAACTGTGTGAAGGGAGGATGTACATCAGAGATTAACACATTTGTAGCTATGATATGCCGAGACACAGCAATCACATAAAACATTTTGTGGTTACTATTTCACATATTTTTTTACTGCTTCTCATTTATCTCATATGTAAAATCCAATCAGATTTGCCAAGTCATAGCGGCCGCGAGTAGTCCTACATAACCACTATGGTTAACCAGAATTATGAGTCAAGGTTGCGAAACTTGTTTAAAGTTGTACTATACTGGAAGTTGTGATTTGTATGCGGCACATACGCTGCCGTAACACTGGAGTTGCCATGTTTTCTTTTTGTCATATTGAGTCAATATTCGTAATTTCTCCAAATTGTAGTTTACAGGAAAATTTGTGGCTTCAAAATTCAGTAAAATAAGCGAAAAAAGGCCCCTGGGTAAAACTACTTCCTTTTTTATCTGTTAAAGGTGTTGTCCCATTAGAATAACCCCTGACCACATACATCATAAGGACACACAGAGTTCATGGGGTGGGAGGGGGTGCTGTTCAGCAGCTTCCGATCTGGAGGTCACGTAGGCGGTGTATTATGTGGACAGTGGGTTAATTGAATGAGCACCAAGCAATATCCTGTTGCCGGCTGTAGCTTTCCAAGGCAAAACCCCTTTGGCTACTTTTTAACATGTCTTTAACTCCTTAGTGACCACTCCATAGTGTTTTTATGTCCTAGCTTGCTGGGCCTTAATCTGCAAGGACGTAAAATCATGCTCCCAGCGGGAATTAAAGCCCCGCAAGCTGTGGATGTGAGAGCTCCATGAGGGAGGATGAAATTATGTATCTAAGGCCCCCGGATTTATCCGCAGACCCCACCACGGCTTCTGCGAATGCGTCCGCCACCAAATGTAGCCAAGAGCCTTGAGATATCACGGAGGGTCGTGTAGAAAACAGCGATCGTATAAAAGTTAAAAGAAAGTTAGTTTCACCTCCTCTCGCAGGTCCGGTCCACGAGGGGAGGTAAAATTAAGGCCTCCAGCTGGATCTTTATCCACTGACCTTCAGCACATGCGCCCATCTGCAGAATGGCGGACGCAAGGGCAAAAGCTGTGGAGAGCCTGGAAAATGTAAAGTTTCCTTGCTCCTGGGTACTACAGGTAACTGAGAGTCTGGAACACTGACCGAGTTTAATGCTCTTTTCGATTTCAGCACCATTGTGCATACAGACATAATATTAGGGCCACAATGGGTATAGTTCTGAACACAGGACAAATATGGGTATCCATTTTGGGGTGCAAGTCTTCATTCATATGTATGCTGTACAAAATAACTGTTTTTAAAATGACATAATTACCCAAAAAATGAAAATCGTAATACACTGGCGTCCTGTATTGCCTATGCCTAGGATCGCTGTATAAGCGATAAGGCATGGCAGAGCAGTACCTCTGCCATGCCTTATGACAGCGATCATAGGCACAGTGCTGCAAGTCCCTCAGAGGGACTCGAATAGTGTAGAAAAACGTAAAAAGAAAAACGTAAAAAAAAAATGTAAAAAACCCCCTTTTTTATGCTTTTTCTATTATTAGCATAAAAAAATTTAAAACCCCACATATTGGGTATTGACACGTCCGTAACGATGTGTACAAAAAGTTGAACACCCTTTTTATTTTGTACGACAAAAAGCGTAAAAAAAAACGCTAAAAAACAGAGGCAAAATGCTAATTTTTAGCATTTTGTCTCCCAAAAAATGCAATAAAAGTGATCAAAAAAGCCGTACATTCCCCAAAATGGTACCAAAAAAACCTACAGCTCATCTCACAAAAAATAAGCCCTCATAGAGCTCCGTACATAGAAAAAGAAAAAAGTTACAGGACTTTGAATGCAGCTATAGAGAAAAAAAAAATTCCAAAAAAAAGGGGGTTTTATTGCAAAAAAGTGTAAAAACCTAAAAAAAATAACAATTTTGGTATTGTTGTAACCATACCAACCCGCAGAAAAATTTTTGTGTGTCATTTATGCTGCATGATTAACGCTGTAAAAAAAAGAAAAAAAAATCTATGGCAGAATTGATGCGTTTTCTCTCCCTGTTATCATAAAAAAAATTATAAAAGTTTTACGATATTGTCTATGTACCCAAAAGTGGCACAGATAAAAACTACAGCTTGCCACGCAAAAAACAAGCCCTTATACGGCCGCGTCCACGGAAAAATAAAAGTTATGGCTTTTGAAAAATGGAGATGGAAAAATACCAAAAAATCGCTTGGTCCTCCACGCCAAAAAAGGCTGTGTCATTAAGGGGTTAATGTTGTACCAAAAAGCAAATTTAAGTGTGGCTATTGGAACCCTTGAGGATGAGTAGCAGATTGAAACCTAATACACAACCAGTGACTACTTCTGCCAGTCAAATTTAAGGCTGACCATTTTATTAGGGCTCCTTCATACTGACGATCTCGATTTTTGTCCCGAGAAAATCGCGGCAAAACTGCGTCTTTGTTCCCATAATTTTTGAGCGTCAGTGATGCTTTTTCCTGAGACCTCTTAAATCACATCGCTTCCGCCCCTTGACTTTTGAGCGCGAAAGTCAGTCGGAGTTTCTAATGTTAAAAACTCATCGCATTGCACAAAAATTGCAAATTCATGCATTGCGATGCGATAAAAAGAAGGCTCTATAGGGAAATGTGGGAGATTCAAAAAAATCACAAAACCCTGAAAGAGCATGCTGTGGAGTAAAAAAAAAAAAATCACATTGTGTGAGTAAAAAAACTGCAAATGGGAATGAAAATATTGAAAATCATTGGTTTCATAATTCTGCGTTTTCACTCTCTCTCATCATGCACAAATCGTACAATTTTAACGCAAGTGTGAAGGCCCCCCAATAGTGGTCCCCAGCTAGCGACTCAGACTACCTGTGGTTACCACCTCTTTCTCAGTGACTTGCCAGGAAAGGCGTGAGTTCTGATCATACTGTATATACTGGAAATTGACATTATTGCAGATCTATCCTAACCGACGCCATTTCAGATCACTTAGGGGTGGTTTCACTTCTGTATCAGGGGTTCCGGCTTCCTGCTCCGTTCAGGGAGTAGAAAAGGGGAATCCCCTGGCTTAACGGCTTCGTCTTCTGACGGAACCGAACAGTGCTGAACGAACCCCATTGACTATAATGGGGTCCATTCGCTTACCGCTCAGCTGCTCGCCTTTTTCCTGCATGCAGCGCTTTTTTCCCACTATTTTGTGCCAGATCTCTGGCCACAGATGTAAAACCACATTCCGTACTTCAATCTGTATCAGTAGAAGTTTTCTAAAATTGCGAGTTCTTGTTGCTCCACATTGCGGCTGGGGCTACACGGCTGGGGCTACACGGCTGCTGTGAACGTGCCGCACATTACGCCGCCTAAGGTCACGCTTTGCATCGTAATGGAAGTGAATACCATTTCCTTTTGACTCACAAGCTGTTACTTGACAACTGCAAGAAATACATCAGGTTTGGTATTCTTCGGATTGTCTGGGCGCAGCAATGTGGGAGTCGCGACGGAACCACGTTTACTTAGCTTTGGATGCGATATCGCAGCGCGGCATTGTGATCTTTGGTTGTGCCACATGTGTCGCGTCCAAACTCGCCATTGAACCCTAGCCTAAAAATTTCTCTCCTCCGTTTCTGAGTGGAATGTGCTTCACAAGGAACGAAGGCTTGGGGGCCTCTTATTTACATACATGTATGTGATGGATCCGTCAGGGCAGACCTGCTCACACTTGGCGGCTAGCGAATGTAGTGCATAGAACGAGGTCTGAGTATGGGGAAGCGCTCTATGATGTCCATATACCGTAATGGCAATATAGGCAGCGGTTGTTGATATGGCAACCCCATTAAATATTACAAGAAATGCACAGAGGTTTATCAAAATAATGGAAATGCCGAGATGTTAACTATCAATTCTAGGGATTTCCATAATTTAGGTAAATCACAGTATTTTGTATTTTCATACAGGATGGCTGCAGAAAAGTAGGCCGGTGCCTACCAATCTGTTTTTTTTTTTTGCCCATAGCAACCAATCACAGCTCAGCTTTCATTTTTACCTCAGAAGTATAAGAAATGGCAACCAATCACAGCGCAGCTTTCATTTTTACCTCAGCAGTATAAGAAATGGCAACCAGCTTTCATTTCTTATACTGCTGAGGTAAAATGAAAGCTGTGCTGTTTGGTTGCCATTTCTTATACTTCTGAGGTAAAATGAAAGCTGCGCTGTAATTGGTTGTTTTTTCTTATACTTCTGAGGTAAAATGAAAGCTGCGCTGTGATTGGTTGTTTTTTCTTATACGTCTGAGGTAACATGAAAGCTGCGCTGTGATTGGTTGTTTTTTTCTTATACGTCTGAGGTAACATGAAAGCTCGTAAACTACCATGTGGTCAATTTTGAACGATTTCCTGCTAGTTGATGGAACAATTGCTGGTTCTATTACAGTAATGTGCTCTGTCTTCCTATAATCTAGCAGTGATCTGTGGTTCTCTAGCTCCTGTCAGTGAAGGGCTGCCCTGACGTTGGATTGCTCTGTGTGGCGCCTTCTCCCCCATGTGGCGTACAGATAACACTCATACATGACTAGCATTACTGTACACTTCATATCTGATATGCTGTACATTGACTAATTATCAGTATCCAGCGACCAAATGGCTCCGTATATAACTTACTACGAGCTGTACAATAAGAGATCTATTGCATTGTGTGAAGTAACCGCCTGCATCTAATGGGGAATTTCCAGTATGTCAGATATATAGAATTACATGGTGTTTTGCTTTCATTTTTATCCTATAATCACATTTTTTGCCATTCTTCATGCGTTATTACATGTGCACCTTTTTTTAGAAATTACAAAGGTTATTCTAAAATTCCCCTGGGGGTGTTGGACCTTTTATCTTCTATGAGCAAACAGGAAATGTAAGGTTACATCAGTGGTTCTCTTGTTAAATATTGTCTTCGTACAGACATATTGTTTTACTTTCTAATGTTGTTTGAGGGGGAATTAAGGTTAATTTAAAAATAAAAAATAAAAAAATCCCCAAAAATCAACTTGTTATAAGGAAATTATAGGGCCTTTCCTGCTCCTTGTAATTTGGGGAAAAAGTCTTTGCATTTTAAGCTGAGATACAATCCCTTTTTATCTGGGAGGCCCCACGCCTGAGGCTGCACTACCGAGAGGTTCCGATGACCTCATGGCACCTTATTTGTTACAGGTGCGATGTTTTCATAAAGACTAAGTATGGTAAAATTATTTCATACATGCGGACGTCTATTACGCAAAACTGATATATACTTCCCTTTCAACTGGGCACAAAAGCAAAATAGAAACCGAACATTTCAGATGAAAATGGAATCTAAACCATGTTCTAACTGCGATGGTATTATTAGTCTAAATGTGCTGTGTTTTTTTGTTTTTTACGTTTAAATTTTTGTGTATATTTATTGCATTTTTGTATATATTTATCCGATCCAGTGTAGACGGGCTACTGACCCCTTTAAATTAAACTAAGGGGAAAAAAAGAGAGTTGTTGCATGAGTACTTTAAAAGGAGTTGTCGGCGTTGGACAATTGCATTTTGTTAGAGAAGCTTCATCACAACATATGAAAGCCCTTCTACTTAAAGGCAATTTTAAGTCGCAACATCACAGAAGAATTTGGGAATATAAACCTCTAACCACCTCTGATGCGACCAGAAACTGTATGAATTTCAGGAGGGGACTCTACATCAGTGGAGATTGTGACTAGGATTTTACACTGATGAGGGGCAAGCACCCCGCAACAGCTGTCTGTGTATGGTTCTCTGGCTTGGTTTCTTATTCCTAATCGTTGCTTTGCAGACTTGTTTAAAAGCTGTACATTGAGTTGAAGGAATGCTGCCATCCAATAGGTGGCGCTGCAGAGGTATTATTCCATTATAAGACCTGAGAATTCCAGAGCAGAGGTAACCTGCTGAGCTATAAGCTTTCACAATCCTGGTCACTGGACTAATTCTTTAACTTGCTATTGGCTCTTGCATCGGTTTGTGTGTGTCTCTCACTCCTTCTGCTTTCTATATAATTGAATGAGCGCCATGACTTATCCCCTTCCCATTTCTAACCTCCTTGTATTTTGACAGATAGTAGACAGCAAGCTAGGATGAAGGGAGACCTGTAGTAGCCAGCACTTCTAGTGTGTGTTTTTTTTTCTAAAATTTTTTTCTGCATAAAAACCATAATTTTAGGTAAATTAACGTAAATGGCAGTTTTGCTAGTTCAATTCAAAGAAGCTTTATTAGTAAGATCAAATAAATATTAGCATTGTCGAATCAAATAGAGAAAAATGCATAAGGGATCAGTCTAAGGAATTAGGCAATAAGAACACATTCGCGGTTTGTGGTATTGAAGTCCAAGGCATATGGAGGTCCTCTCTGTCTATGGCCCATACTAACTTAGTGTTTTCCTTTTCCCCCCAGAAGGCTGTAGTTACTGTTCATCCTTATGTAGAGCAGGAGGCTGGCCAGAAATCAGAGTCTCCTGTAGCGAGTGTCCCCCACTGCTGAGTATCTGTGGCATTGCTGCAGGAAGTGGGCCTCATCTTCCATGGCCTCCTGTTGGCACAGACTGCTCACCCTGAGCTTTTAGTTCTGTCTGTGGCACCCTGGTTTGATGGCCCGGGTGTTCCGTGTATAGCGGCTCAAGATATTGTTCTCTGGGGTTTGGTAGCATTTCCAGATATGGTGATAGTTTGTAGTAATGGTCGTTTTACACGTAATGAGCTGTCGGGCTCCGGAACATCATCATGTTGATTTTCTTTGGATTGACGGGCAGTGACAATGTGGTACTGAATCTCTCCAAAATTTGCAGGTTGTCCTGGCATCCTGTCTCGGGCGCTGATGGTGGCAGGAGCTCATCTGCATACAGCAGGAATGTCACCTCTGAGTCATGCAGGGTGATGAGATCTGGTGCTGAGAAGGACTCCAACGCTATGACCAGCTCATTGATGTAGATGTTTAGGAGCATTGGGCTCAGGATGCAGCCCTATCTGACTCCTCGTCTCTGCTGGACATGAGCCGTTCTCCTCCCGTTCACCTCCACTGCATCTGTTCTTGGTGTAGGAGCCACTGATGATGTGTTTTCTCTCCTATTTCGCTCTCTAGCAGTTTCTGGAATACGCACAGCTGCCACAGCAAGTCCACAAAGCAGACGTAGATCTTTTCTTGCTTTTGTGTTGTGGACGTGGTAGGGTATAGATGTGGTGCCGTGGTTTGGCATGAACCCTGCTTGGCTTTTGCTGAGGACATTGTACTAGGTGAGGCAACTGAGGATCCTTTTGTTCAGGAAGCTGTTTAAGAGTTTCCCAAAGTTGCTGCTGACGTTTATTGCTTGGTAGTTGGCTGGGTCGTACCTCTTCCTGCTCTTGTATATGGAGGTTATGAGGTTTTGGTTCCAAGTTTGAGGGAAGTAGCTGGCACTCGGGAAAATGTTAGTTTTGTTATTGTGGCCTCTACTTCTGGCAGACTGTATATTACCATTTCTTGTAGGATCCCATCTGGACCGCCGGCTTTTTCAGCACCTTATGGATGGGATTCTCTGTTACTTCCTGTAAAGGTATTGTGTGTATACACAGGGTTTTGAAAGTTGTTGAGTACTTCCTCCATAGTTAGGTTTTTTTTGTTTTTTTTTGTCATTATTTCGTCCTGCTCTGGGCTTTGCTCTTCCTTCAAGATAGCTTTGTAGAGGTCATTGAAGTATTGAAGGCAAATGTTGCTGCTTTGGATGTGGAAGTTCTTAGTTTGTGCCTTTGTGATTCCAATTCCATAGTTCCCGGAAGGATTTGTCCTGAAGGTAATTTTGAAGTTGGTGGAGATGTAGCCTTTTTTTTTCCTCTCTCTTTTTCTGAGGATGGTTTTGTACTGCCATTGTATGGTGCCCTAGGTACTGTTGTACATTGTCGACACCGGAAGTGGTGGGTGTCAACAAGGTTAAGGCTGCTTGACAGCCGGGTGACGCCCCCTGTTCCTGATTGGCTGCATGCCTTGCTCCCTGTCCTCGGCCTCTCAGGTCCTGGCACTCACCACTCCAGTATCCCTTCTCGCTGCCTTGCTCCCTGTCCTCGGCCTCTCAGGTCCTGCCACTCAGCACTCCGGTCTCCCTTCTCCGCTCACGGGTCGCTTCTGTTGTCGGCTGGTTGGGATGGAGAGTTATGGTTAGTTTCTGTGTAAGGCTTACATTAGTTGCTATAATGCTTTCATGTTACTGCTGCCCATCGAAGGATTTACAGCTAATAATGTAAACCTAACGCTCAACCTAACTCTACCCCTCCATCCCAGGCATAATTAAATCCCCACGCTGCTAGGACCTTGCTGCAGACAGACAATCAGCAGCTTGTGGGCGTACACTGGGCAGATACAGACCATCACATACTTGTGGTGGAGACGTGATACACCAGTACCGTTGTGATAGACTTCCCTTTTAGACTGGTGTCATTGGGTTTCTATGCGTCTTATTTGAGGTTGTTCTCAAGGACTTTCATACAGTATTTACCCCTTTGTCAAACCACCTGCTGGGATGACTTTCTTTTTGTCTCTTGTGGTTGTACCTTCTCAGGTGGAACCCTTTTGCCATGGTATAAAAAATATTGTATTGAGGTCTTTTATGGTTTGGTTTACTCCTTCTGAGTTTACCTTTGTACATATTATACATGATCTACACATTCTTTCATTTATGGTTTGTTATAAACCTTTTTATATTTTGTAGTCCCATGTCTTGGGCCATTTAAAAGCTGGGGTTAGATCAGAGAGGGCGCTGTGCTGTGTTTTTTTTGTACAGATGGCCTATTTGCAGATTTCATGTAGGGCAGCAGTTGGCTGTGAGGTACCAGACTGATATCCCTCTTGAGCCTCGGCCCTGCTTCATGTTTTTGTATTTCAGGACAAGGACTGATATTTCGCAGCAACCAATCACTGTTGTCTTTGATTTTATCGCAGCAGTATAACAAATTAAAACTGCGCTGTGATTGGTTGCTAGACAGTTTTCATAAGATTGTTGTTCCAGGAACGGAGGGAGGCTACTTTTAGACCGCTTTCATAAATTACCCCAATGATGATCTTCCTGCAACAGTGACCATTTATTGTGAAGGGCTAAATGCGAAGTGGATCACTTAAGGAAAAGCGGGTTCGAAAGTACAAAACCACCTGCTAAACGTTGCATTCAGAGCCTGGTTCAGAAATGGCAGCAAACCAGGTGTTTCACAAATGGAAAGAAATCAAGGCCACCACTAGTCCGGACGTCCGAAGTCCTCCGTGACCTTCAGCAGTGGATTGCAAATAGCTCTAGAAAGTCCACTTTGAGACTGTTCTAGCAAGTTGGTGTATCGCCAATGACCTGTTGGCGAGTGCTGAAAACGCTCAACCTGAAACCATACCGAATACATTGTGCAGGAACTGAAAGCGCTCGATAAAGCTAAACATGTAAATTACTGTACATGGATGCTGACTATGATTGCTAGAGGACTTTTGGACCTATCACTGTACTTTACGATGATTCACAGAATACGAAGTACTAGTCTAATGAAAATCCCCTCCAGACTTGTAAAACCGCACTGCATGACCAGAAAACTGGCATCTGGTGCGCGGTGTCAGGAACCCGAATAGTGGCCCCAATTTTCTACTAATCAATTGTGAATACTGCGGTTTATCACCAACTAACACCAGAAGGAGGAATTTACAGCCTTTTCCAACAATATGGGGCAACATGCCACATCTCCCATGACTCGCTGACGTCGGTTCATGAACTGTTTAGAGGAGAGCGATCTGTGAAAAAGCAGTTATGGACGCCATATTTCCCGGACTTGTCCCATGGGTGATTTTTTTTTTTTGTTTGTTTGTTTTTTAATCTGTAAGCAAATTTTAAAGCAGAACTAGTATGCTGATAATACGCATACTCTGGATGAACTCAAGGAAAATATGAACACTATCCATAGTATCAACTTTGAAGAGCTGCAGGCAGTATCAGCCAACCTGTTTTGACATATCCAGAAGTGCATAGAAATGAATAAGAACTACTTCCATCATCTTTTGTAACGTGGGTAAATTTGGGCAGTTACCTATTCAGAGGCTCCAGATTTGGTGGTAGTAACAACCTAGAGCAGAATATCATGTGGCACCTTATCAATATTCTCAGCAATTCCACCTCTTCCCTTTGGTGTATTGTTTGTGCAGTAAAAGTATTTACCCAGGCGATGAATCCATAATACAACAGAACGGTCAACATGAAACAAAATACATGGCTTCTAATATAAAGTTAAAGGCAGATACTAATGGAGAAGGCTCTGCTCCCTGCACTGTGACCTCTATACATGTCGTAGAACATGTTCCTTAAAAGTCAATTATTCATCCAGAAGTAGGGGAAGAAATCAGCTTTTTATTTCCAGCGCCACATCTGTTCACGTGGTCTTGTTTTAAGAAGAAGGAAGCAGATCCTTTTTTCTTATTCTGGGTAAATCCTTTAAAGGAGTGACTGGAAAATACAGTAATAGTCTTGTGGTGTTTACAGGATCATATAGCGGTAACTTGCATGTGAGTAAGTTGCATATGATGTACTTAGAGCATATGCTTAGACAACCTCAAGCAAGGTACTTCCCGTTCTGGTGTGGTCACTGAAAATGTTACATAAGTCAACATCTGCTAGACCATTGTGGGTGGTTTCACATTTGTGCTGGGGATTCCGCTTTTGCTGCTCCAGATGGGGAGCAGGAAAGGGGAATCCCCATGGACGAACGGTTCCATCTATGGATTGAACCGAACAGTGCCAGGTGGACCCCATTGCCTATAATGAGGTCCAGCCCACTTTCCGCCCAGCTAGCTGGCTTTTGGATGGAAGGAGGAGCGCTGCATGTAGCGCTTTTTCTTCTAGTCTTTTCAGCCACGTTGGCTGGAGGTTCTGATGCAGATGTAAAACCACCCTAAGCATTGTCGAGTTTAGAGTAGGTGCAAAGTTCTGTGTTCATTTCTTCCTATCATATTTTGAGTGATCTTAGATCTGTTTTTGTGGAAACGCTGATCCCAATCTCCCACACAGCCATATTGCGTATTTCAGTCCATAAATACGCAGCATAATCATAGACCAAAATACGCAGATTCCCTAAGCCGTTAATCCCTTTAGTGGCACTCCCAGAAAATCTCCTAAAAATCAGTGTTGAAATGTGCTGAAGACTACCTAAACCTGCCACTGGAGGGGTTAAATGATACAATTCTGATTGCCTGCAGCTACCACTAGAGAGAGCTGAGGCGCATATTGGTAAACATAATTATATGGGTTGGTGGAGTTTGGGAAAGGAGTCCCATGGTGGGAAGATATCCCATATCTATCTAGCCATCCAGAGGCGTAACTTGAAGTTTCTGCACCCCAACGCAAAATCTGTAATGGGGCCCCTAACTATAATGCTTTTATTCATAGTACTAGGCTCCCTATATGGAGAGGAGAGGCCTTATGGGCCCCTTAAGGCTTCTGGGCCTGGGTGCCACCACATCCTCTATAGTTATGCCCCTGTAATCCATCGATCCATAGTAAAACAGGGTTGTAATTGGAATATTATTTGATGTGGGTTATTTGTGCACTGAAATTGCAATTCCTCTTTTAATATATTGAAGAGCACAACAAGGGCATGATTATGTTCTTCTGCCAAAAGGCGAAATTTTAAAAGCAGAGGAGGTTACTTTGTCCCTTCCTCCTATATACAAGTCATTATTTCTGCAGTAACATGACAAAGCAAACTGGATGATTACACCTACATGACAGACGCCCTGCATCCTAATTGCAGGGGATACCCACCCCTGGACTTTTCTGATAGGATGACAATTGTTCATAGTATACATTAGGAATATTGATGGCCAAGAGCCTAATATAATATACACCAGTGTTTACAAAAACTCCAGTCCTCATGACCCCCTTCACACACACACCCCTCCCACAGGTCCTAATTTGAAGATGATGTGTAGAGAGAATACCTGTGAAAGTCAAATTTGAAGCTCGATGGTTTTCTCAAAGCCCATAGAGGTAATTAACATCAATAGTGTTATCCATCTGCAGTGACCGAGGAGCGGGCCACAGCCTAGAAGACAGCAGAGTAGAGTTTGGACCTTGTCATGGTGGCTCTACCATCTCCCATCCGGAGGGTAAGCGGTGAAACGTCCAAGGGCCGAGGGCAGGTTAATAAATTCAACTAATGGATTACCTTTTAGTCCTGTTTTGTCTCGTGACGCCACCTTTTCTTCCATAGCGGGGGTTTCCTGGATGACGGAGTAAATCCTGTCCCGTGTAGCTTCCGTGGAGGAATTCCTAGGTGACGGAGTAAATCCACACACACACGGGTACTATTTAAGACACAGACTCTGGAAACGAACGAGTGACTGCTTGTTTTACTAAACTTCAGAAACAGTTCAGCAGTTTCTTGACAAGTGATGTCCTGTGAGTCCTCCCTGTCACATCAGGAGAAACCACAGCCACAGTTATCCGTAGGTCCTGGCCCAGTACCATACTTCACGTGTGTGTGTCTGTGTCTGTGTCTGTGTGTCTGTGTGTCTGTGTGTCTGTGTGTCTGTGTGTCTGTGTGTCTGTGTGTGTCTGTGTGTGTCTGTGTGTGTCTGTGTGTGTCTGTGTGTGTCTGTGTGTGTCTGTGTGTGTGTGTCTACCGGTTCACGGACGAAAATGCTCTGCAGAACTTCTTAGGAGTAGTAGTCCCCAACAATTACTAGGCCAACCTCTCGGCCTCCTCCATTCTGTGTCTGTGAGTTGAAGGTACCCACAGACAGTTGCCTTGACCTAATCTCTCTCACGGGATCCATTCAGAATTCTCCCAACCCAGCACACTCTAGCACACCTTGCAAGAAAAAAGGAGAAAAAAAATATAAATAAATATAAAGTGTGTGTGTATACAGTCACATGATATACAAAACCCGGACAGACATCTCACATACCAGAGCCTTAACCCTTTCAGTGCTGCAGCTATGCAATGCACACCAATCTTGCAACACAGAAGACACTGACAATACATCGACAATCACATGTATACGGTTATGGAGGGGCCCTGTTGTACTGGGCCACTACACATCTATCACTTTTTAAAGTTCTTGGGCTGTATTTACACAGGCAGGAATAATGTGAGTTTTGTAGAATTGCGAGACACATAGAACTCCCGCTTTATAATAACCAATTCTTCTCAGTGGGCTAATTTACATGGCAATTTTTCGTTTGCACTGATGTTGCAAGATGGAAAAATGGCAGCATGTTTCATATTCGTGTAAATCTCGCACATGAATAATACTTGTAATGCGGGCGTACAATGCGAGTTGCACTCGAGAATTTTGGGCACAACTTGTTCTTGGCCGTTTAAGTACAGCCTTAATCTGAAGTTCTTTTGCCATGTTTCTTACTACTTTTTTGTTGTTGTAGAATTACATAAATCTTTAACTTCAATGCCTCTTTCCCCTCTAGACTTGGTTGTCTCTCTTGTGGCCGTAAACTTACTTTTCTAGATTTCTAAAGGGGTTCTTTCACTACAGCCAACTCCTTACATGTAAGAACCACTACGGCAATCTGTTGTTGCGCTACCTCTAAAGTTCGTTGATTTTTTTTTGCCTGGTGAAGCAGTAGCCAAATGAATGGCTGTGCATGTTAGGGCCCATTCAGACGGGTGTATGCGAGGTGCTCCCAGGATTTTTGTTTGCAAGTTGCATGGGACAGCACATGGGCACATGACCGAGCAGCGAGGCAAGGAGTATTGCATGTCCTACACTCATTCGTGATATACCGCAGAAAAGGGCATGCAGACTTTCTTTTTTCTCTTACCCCTACATGGGCCATTGGTCTGTGCTAAAAAGCATACATGTGAATAGCCTAATTGGCTACAATGAGTCCATGAACTGTCTGTGAAATACACAGATGGCACACAGATGGGATAAATGGCCGTCTGAATGGGCCCTACGGGTGTCGTCACATGGGACAGAATATTTCATTGTTAAACTTAGAAGATCAAAACATGGTATTTTCATGTGGAATTGCCAGCAGCATGCTACCATTCTTAATCCGCATCAAAATCTGAATCTTTGACATGGCAGAATATTTTGGAGCCTCTTGCGGAAAGTTCCGACTCGTGTGAAAGCGCAGTAATGCTTCACGGTCTCTCATGGAAGTCATCAGTAATGCCCTCTATCTACAATGCCTCCTTTCAGTTGACCTTTTCAGTGGATATCATGAATGCCATGACTTGCATTTTTCTATAAGGATGTAAGAAATGCTGAAGAAGAGAAGAGAAGTAACAACACTTAAGTTATTCATGACTTAGCTGACCTAGGCAGTAATATTTGTGACCACACCTAAAATGGTGGAGACTCCTATTAGAGCACGCGGACATCCTAGAGGGGGTCGACTTGGCCATCTCTGGAGGTCCCATTAAAGTGAATGGAGCGCTGGAACCCATGTGGCCCCGCTACTATTCACTTCAGGACTGAGCCATGACTGGGGATGATGTGTTTAAATTCCTCTTTGTATTCTTTGGTCATCGGGTTCCCCTTAATGATGTGTAGTAGTTTTTGGGGGGTTTTCGTCTTTTTTTGGAAGTAATCTGTTGTGTTCATATTTATTACAGTTCCTCCTTTTTCATTTATTCAGGCACCTGATGAAGGAGCCTAGATCCTCAGAAAGCTTGCAAATATAACTTTAGTGGTTAGCCAATAAAGGTGTCACTTCTGTAATACTTTTGTCTTTTTATATAAACCTAACCTATATTTCTGGCTATACGGTACCATGCTACTTTTGCTGTACATCATAATAAAAAGAAGACTGCTACTGTATGCTGGACCTTGTAGTGCCAAAGTCAAGTACATGTGCAAAACAGTGATGAGAGGGTAATGATGTGATGGAATAGTAGTATATGCCAAGGTGTTACATTTTGGTATAATTCTGATGAGCACTTAAGGTGATGCAGTTTGCATGATGCACAGGTAAAAAAAACCATTATTACAATAGAATAGTAACTAAGGAGAAGTGAAGTGTAGTGCTTACGGCCGAGTCATGATAACCAAACGGGATTATGAAAATTGGAGAGTTTGTTGATTTGTCATTTTATATGAAATAATGTGCTTATGACTAAAAGGGACCCTGACTGCAAGCTCGGACACGACTGTACGGCCAACTCTACTTAAAGAGAACCGGTCACGTCCCCATAGCACCATAAACTAAGCTGCAGTGCTGTTAGGGGAGGTGACTGGTACTCGTCCGCTTCTTGGTTCCTGCAGCAAACCTCCACTGCCATAGCTTCCCAAAAATGGCTAGTCTGCAATTGTATACACCTGTTCAGGCTATTGTAGCCAAAGAAGTTTTGGGACCACTACAAATTCTACTAAAGCAACAAGGACTGGTCATGTGTAGAGATGAGCGAGCGTACTCGGCCACGCCCCTTTTTCGCCCGAGTACCGCGATTTTCGAGTACTTCCGTACTCGGGTGAAAAGATTCGGGGGGCGCCGTGGGTGAGTGGGGGGTTGCAGCGGGGAGTGGGGGGGGGGGAGAGAGAGAGGGCTCCCCCCTGTTCCCCGCTGCTGCCACGCCTCCCCCGGCGCCCCCCGAATCTTTTCACCCGAGTACTGAAGTACTCGAAAATCGCGGTGCTCGATCGAGTAATTACTCAAAACGAGTAGATTCGCTCATCTCTACTCATGTGGCATATCTCTCATCAGAAGCATAGAAATGGTAGAAGGGGAGTTTCCACTCTCAGACCAGACAGTTCATACATTACATGGAAGACTATTTATTTCAATAGTCACCATGTAATAGTACATTTCCCCAGCAGCGGCTGTTATCTGTAGAATTGTTCCCGCTCATGGGTGTTTAACAGCAGAGATCAAAATAGGCTTTGTTTGCCTGTACGGTACATATGCCATTACTCCCTTTGCTGGATCCCAATGGCTCAGGGTCCATGACGCTATCCTCTGCAGTAGTGCAGCATGAGTACTGAGAGGGGTGCTGTGTTTGCTGTATTTTATTGCAGCTACCAGATGCTTTTGTTTTGGGAAATCCCATTCACATGTTATGTTGTGTAATATCTAGGGACGTCTCACTACAACTCTTGTCTTTCCAGCTGTTGTGAAGCCCCCACACCCCAGCAAGCTAAGTTGGAGATCATTGATTTTACTAAAATTAAAAATAGTTGCATTAATGGCAGATAATCACAGCAGCCACTAGGGGGAGTATGAAGTAAGCGCTACCTTGTTCCCCAAACATGTGTAAACTTGCTACAACTTTTTCTTCCTCGTTGTGGTCTATGGATTTATAGGTTGAGTTGCCCCGGTGGAAAGTGCTATATCCCTAAAATAGGAGTTCTGTCTTTTGCTGCTGCCTGACTTTTCTGACGCCAGACAGTCTGAACCAGTACTGTGAAACTTATCAACTCATTTCCAGTAATTGAAGTGTCACATCTTTCTATATTCTCTTACTACATTCCCATTTTGTCTTTTAGGAAATTGCAAAACGGTTACAGCAACTGGAGGAGGAAGAGCTGCAGAGGAATGTACAGGAGAGATCCCGGGGAGGTATGAAGTGTACAATTATCTGCACTGTGCCTCCAGGGGAAGAAGGGGGGGTACAGAGGATGGCTCATTGTGAAACTATATACCAAACTTTTTTTTTTTTTTTTTAATATGAAGGAGGGTGCTGAAAACAAGTACGGCACTGACTCACTGGAAATTCTCATTGCACTATAAATTACTCACAACTGACAACACCTTGATCAGTTTATTTAAAAAGTGGCACCATTACTGCATCTACAAAATGAAAAATAGTGCAAAAATTGTGTTTTAATGCAAACAGTGTATGCTGCCATACACTAGGCATTTTTAAAAGAGCACTAAAACTCCAACAGTTCCCTTGTTGGACCGTAAAGCTACTTTGGTGCCTGTCAGCCATAAATTCGCATTATAGTTTATGAAAGTCAATGTCCTATTTATGTACTATATCATTAGGAGGGAAAGCATCGGAAAGCATGATATGCCAGATTTCAAGCCAGCGCCTTGGAAAATAATTCCAGCAGATTCACGATAGATTGCCCTCAATTGCGTTGATCCAGCCAACATTATAACTCTGTGCTTTTCTGTTTTTCCCAAATAACCTCTAACTTTTAAAAGGACATTAATTTAGTTTTTTTGTTTCAGCCTCTTGTATATAATAACAGGTTCAGGTAACTGCAGGTCCCATAATCCGTTACTCAGATATTGCAAACATAGCTGCAGCCAGATCACTTCTTGCAGAAGCTATAGTTGTATAGATCATTCCAAGCTGGAAAGGCACAAATGTGGGTCTAATGCTCAGGAGAGGTTGCAGGCTGCGCCATGTACAGCAGCATGCAGCAGGTCACAAGCAATGTGCAAACTCCGGCCCGATATAGGAAGGCACAGAAATGATTATTTAGCAGAGCATTAGTCTTAAGGGCCACTCATGGGGTCTATTAATTGGTCAAGAATACATGAAGAAATATTTATTTGCTCGATCATCAGGCCTTTGTTCATTTGCTGATTGCAAAAAAAAAATCATTGGTGGCAGCACATCTTCCTGTGTGAATGGAGCATGGGCTGTCAACAATTCTGAAATTGTATTTGGGGTAAGGGAGTGCTTATTGCGGAGTTTAAAAGGACCCTTAGTTTAGCCATAGGAAGAGATTCCATATTCACAGCATTATGCCGTGTTCTGCTTGTTGCCCAGCATGTTCTTGAATTGTTGCAATGCAACTACTGGCACATTCTGCCTGATCTTTTCCTATTCAGAAACCTACTATATACAAGACAGCAGTGACATCACATATTATGATTACAGATGGAAATGCACATGGTTCACTATGGTTTTCACTACTCTAATGAAAGGCCACTGTTGACAAGGATTCCTGCAGAATAATAGACTGGCCCTACATTTTCAAGTATTCCACACCCATCACATAACAATGCATGTTGCTGTCAATGCCAATAAAGTCTTGTTAGTTTCAGTCCTGCCTGTACTACAATAATATATGTGCCTTTCTGCTTTGTCCATACATAATATTACACACAGGGTGAGGCCATAATAAAAAAATAAAAAAAGCGTTACGAAGGGTGGTCACGGTTCTGAAAAACACTACTGGATAATTATGGAGTATTAAAGGTTTGTGTATGGGTCCAAGCCTTGATCCATCTCTATACAGTGGAACATTTTCTATGGAGTTGATGCCCAGTCTATATTTAAGACTGGGGTAAGACTTGAAAATCTCGCCATTAGTTTCTTTACAAATATTGGACATTTTTATTTAAGTAACCACTGCACTGAATATAAAAGGCTACTTTGTATATACATTACACTACTGATCTTGTTCTGTTGCAGCCTGTACTATACTCCAGAGCTGCAATCGCAATCCTGTTGGTCTTCAAGTTTGTCATTAGACAAGTGCCTAACAGTATAAGGTCCTATTTACATGGTTTGATCGAGCAAGAGTGTTTACAGGAACATACCTTTGCCTGGATATCTTACTGTGTGACATTGTACCCACTCAACCTATGAACAAGCACTTATTCATCAGCTGAACGTCTATTTTTGTGCAGCCAAAAATATGGTTATTGGCAGCACACCTACCCGGGGATGTGCTGCTGACAATAACACTATATTGGGAACAAACGATTGCAATAATGATCGTTGATTCACAATACAGAGTATATTGGTCTGTGTAAAGGTCTTTCTAGACGAGCACCAATTTCGTTAATCAGATCAAATGGAGCCATGGGGGGAAAAAACCCTCAACTGAGTTCCTATACTGTCAGTTTTTCTTACATCTGATTAATGTATGGTGCTTGATATAGGGTTTCTTTCACATCAGCATCTGTAATTTTCCTTTGTTCCGTCCTACGAACTGAGCAACAAAAATAATAGTAACACAGAATGGGAATGAACGGTGCCTGATAGATCCCATTAACTAGAATGGAGTCCAGTGGGTTTCTAGTAAGCTGCCTGGAAGTTTCCCCAAACAAAATAGTGCAACATGCTGCACTACGTTGCCCAGGATTTTGTGCTGGAGTGTCTGACACAAATGTGAACAAGGCTTAAAGGGGTTGTCCCGCGAAAGCAAGTGGAGTTATACACTTCTGTATGGCCATATTAATGCACTTTGTAATGTACATTGTGCATTAATTATGAGCCATACAGAAGTTATTCACTTACCTGTTCCGTTGCTAGCGTCCCCGTCTCCATGGTGCCGTCTAATTTCAGCGTCTAATCTCCCGATTAGATGCGCTTGCGCAGTCTGGTCTTCTCCCTTCTGAATGGGGCCGCTCGTGCCGGAGAGCTGCTCCTCGTAGCTCCGCCCCGTCACGTGTGCCGATTCCAGCCAATCAGGATGCTGGAATCGGCAATGGAACGCACAGAGCCCACGGTGCACCATGGGAGAAGACCTGTGGTCCACCGTGGGTGAAGATCCCGGCGGCCATCTTCGCAAGGTAAGTAAGAAGTCACCGGAGCGCAGGGATTCGGGTAAGTACTATCCGTTTGTTTTTTTTAAACCCCTGCATCGGGTTTGTCTCACGCCGAACAGGGGGGCTATTGAAAAAAAAAAAAACGTTTCGGCACGGGACAACCCCTTTAAAGTTGATACTTCCCAGAATGCAAATTACCAGAGGTAATTCTGTGCAGACGTTAACCCTTTCCAATCCACTGTATGACGTCTCAAGACATTATGCTTAAAGCCTGTACAGCTCCGATGTTGAAAGACGTCCATCAAGGTTCTCTTACTGTATATTGCCAGCCTCTCTGCTGTCTGAGCCTTATCAACGTGTCACCTCATGCAGTACTGGCTTTAGCCAGCATACAGCGCTGTTGTATAACGGCAGAAAAAGAGTAAGCCAGGATACAAATTTGATTGGAAAGGATTAAACCAGTAAGGGCTGCAGAGATTTCCATTCAGAAGCAAGCAGAATTGTGACTGCAGCTCTGGAGTATAATACGGAATGTAATTCAGCAGTAAGGTATGTAAATTCAATTATTTTTTTTGTAAACTATGACATGGTGTTCAGTAGTGGGACCGACCTTAGGCCCACCAGAGAGGAGATATGTGTCCACCTTCCATTTATGCAGGATATGTACACATCCACTTATAATTGCAATGTAATCTCTGCTGTTCTCATTAAACAGACATGATGATATATCATCAATAACATCTAATAGGTTATTTGTGCAACATCCCATAAGAAATTGACCCTAGTGGCAAGTGACTGGCTCCAAAGTCCTCTGCAAATGGGGTTGCCTACTGCTGAGCCTCTGTATATTAGTGGGCAGTGCCTGCCACATGCAGTGTGTTAACCATATAATCACTATGGAAGTTGGCACAGCTCTCTGGACTATAGGTCTCGATTTTAATGGGTTAGATTTTCTTTTATGCCTATACGGAACTGCAACTGTTTGGCAGCTGCACCCTCCTTCTCTCACAAGGAATGCTATGTACTTTTTTCAGAGTCAAATTTGCGTAATAGTTGGAGAATCTTGCCTGAGGTTTTTTTATTGTCTATGGCGAGACTTTGTTCGATTAGTGTGAAAACGTCTTGACTCTAACATGTAACAAAATATTTATTAGTGAGAGTCTAACTATCTGACTGCAAGAACCGTGCCAAATTTTGAGAGTGGACCGTTTTTTGTCTTAGCCAGGAGTGGCGCATGCATGGACAATCTCAGTTTTAATAAATGGCAATGACAAAGGTTTTACCATTGTAAGCAATTAATGCATGTCCTCAAGATATGCTGTAAGTGACTGATGGGTGAAGAGCACACCTCTGGGACCCTCAAGGACAACAAGGAAATGCAAAACGTCTGTCTGTTCTTCGACCTTTGCTCTGCCTCAATGAAATCCATGGTCATCTCTCCATTGGGAATTGATGACTTGGGGTTACCAAACCCATGTTCTCCAAAAGGGAAGGAACCCACACCTACCAATCATATGGTATATCATGTGGATATGCCATAATGCCTAAGTTGAAAATAACCCCTTAAGCTCATTTTAGCCCTGACCACTGCTCTCCATCATTGGTCAGCGCTAAAATTGTCCCTGCAAATATCAAAAGGATAATACACATATGGTTGATAGTATTGTACAATATAGTTTTAACGGAGGTCTTCGTTTTACTGACTGACCATTAGGGCCTAACTGTGTCTAACCCCAATTGCACACATTCACACTGAAATGTATGTCTTTAATTTATGTCTTGTAACATGAGACTAGTCGTCTTCTGATTATGTGTAAGCCGTGGCTCACCTAACTCACCCATTTGAATGCTTTTCCATGTAGTCAAACCTGTTCTGTGTCAAATGTTACATGATGATGCATAGGCCAATCTGTACCTTAAGCGGTTGTACCTGTTATATGTGCACGCTTACTAACCTCAGCTTTGTGTTGTTGCATGTATACACAAGAACACAGCAGCCGGCAGCGGCAATACCTGACGTCTTTGGATAATGAGGAGGAGGAAGGATATCCCTTCCAAAATGATAGTTCTAAGCACCATAATGCCTCAGATTACAGGCGAGGGCACAGAAGCTCTGAGAGGGACCATAGCTCGAAAAACCCAGAAGAGCATCCGGGAAGAATGATCTCTAACCGCGTGTCCTTTGGCCAAGTCTATTATGACAGTAACTCCAAAAATTCCAAAACTCCAGATATATGGAAGGAGCCCAGCCGTAAAGATCAACAAGTGCAGTTTCCTTACAGAAATCAAAGGAGTTCCTCAGAAAGAAGCCCATGTCATCCTAGTAGCTCAGAGGGAACTTCTAGCCATGAGCGAGATGTGGGTCGAAAAGAGGAGAAAGTAAGGGGTCATCGAGATAAACCTTGCAGACATCACTCTGACCGATGCAGACGCTCCAGCTCGGATAGTGATGACTGCCCAGAACACTGTGTTAGGGATAAGAGGAGTCGACGCTCACAGTGGAACCAAAATCATGATCCTCGTCACCATCGACCATCTAACAAGCCTTCATGTAGGATATCAAGTCACATATTGAGCACAGGTATTATGATACTTTTGAGTGGTCCATATAATCACTAGGAATTAGGGACATGACTGGGGCACTATATGTTTGTCATAATTGTTACCTTGCAACACGGTGCATGCACTCTGTGTAAGTGGTGGCAAAACATCAGTCATGTTGATCATCAGACATGTTGGGCATTTCCTGCATTACCCATTACCCTAAAGCTGCAGAGTAACTACAGAAAGTTTGTTAGGATAAGAAGGGAATACTGGGAAAAGTTGTAATCTATCAGCCAAAATGATTTGTCTACTTGCATGTATGTATGGCATCGTTAGTCATGTAAAACTGTCTATAATGTCCTCTTTTTCAACTGTATTAGAAGTTGACTGCAACTTTTTGTGTAGTTTTTGGAATAGCCATGACTTCATATCTGCAGAAAATGCATCATTTTCCAGGAATTGTGTATTAACTTTATTTGCTTTTTGCTAAATTCTTGGGCTGTTAATTCCATGTAATTTACTGAGAAAATGACAAGTACTGAAACGTCCAAAGGAAATTGTGGTGTAAAGGATTTAGAAGGCGTTCAAAGAGTTCTTAGTGTACAACATATTCTTATGTGGAAAGCATCAACAGCCAAACGTTAAACTTTTGTGTTATTGCCTTATTGGGCGGTACAGCATATCCTGAGCCAGAATGATCTTTTGAACATAATGGCATGTTAGACAGATGTAAAAGATGGTAAAATTCCACATGGGAGTCGGACTACAGCCTGGCCGGCACAGAGGTAGCTTTTTTGACCTACAGGAGACACTGTTGGGTTCTTAGACGTAGAGTGTTTTTTTTTGAGTGAGAGTGATGGGGGGGTTCTTTTTTATTTATTTTTTTCTCAAGACTGTCAGATACATACTTCATTGTACAGACTATCTTAAAGAGAACCTGTCACCTCTAGAGATGAGCGAGCGTACTCGGTAAGGACAGATACTCGAGCGAGTATCGTCCTTACAGAGTACCTGCCTGCTCGCCCGCAAAGATTCGGGGGGGCGGCGTGGGTGAGCGCTGTGTTGCAGGGGGAAGAAAGAGAGGGAGAGATCTCCCTCCCGTTTACCTCCGCTCCCAGCCCCCCGCCTGCACCCGACTCTTTGCGGGCGAGCAGGCAGGTACTCGGTAAGGACGATACTTGCTCGAGTATCTGTCCTTACCGAGTACGCTGGCTCATCTTTAGTCATTACCTATAAACTAAGTTTTATGGTGCTTATAAAATTGGTTCCTCTGTGTCTTGGGGTGTAACTTTTATACTTACGAGGCTCCCTGTTCCTGCACGGTCACCCTGGGAAGTCTGCACGTGGTCAGCCAGTATAAGGGTGGCTTCACATGAGCGTAAGCGCAAAACTGCACATGATGGTGTGAATTTGAGTATTGAACGTCATGGTATTGCGTATTTTACTGTACTTTCTGCGCTGCCAGGGACCGTTCACATCTGCACAGGACACACTCGCCCTGTGAATTAATTAAAAGGCTGTGCAGCCTAACTAGTCCCCAGTGCTTTCAATCCTCCCTGAAATTGCACAGCATATTGCATAATTACACAAGTATCAGGTGCGCATTTGCGTAACCTACTTCTTTGGTGCCTTTTAATGCGCAAATGTGCACCAGAATAGAGCATGCAACGTTTTTTTTTGCGCATGCAAAATATGTGCGCAAAAGCGAAAGTGAGAATGAACCCATTAAAAGCAATTGGTTCTATTCTCTACGCATTGGGTGTGCAGACACTGCGCACATACATGCTCGTATGAAGCCTCCCTAACTCTTTATATTCGGTCTGTGCGCAGGCACTTCACTGTTCTCAATGGGAGTGCACGCATGGACTGATTTGAAGAGTCATGCTAATAGTGTTGTCTTCCCGGGGTGACAGGTACCGTGAGCCCGGTAAGTATGAAAATGTCACTTCTGGACTCAGTGGGACCTATCCTATAAGCTCCATAACTTAGGTTCCTTTAACACATCCCCTCCTAAACTATCACATAACTGCAATCTGGGCTTTCGGTCAACTTCTCAGATTTCAAACCCTTATTATATCAGCATACACTAGGCTTTTTTCCGTTCTCCCTTCATATCTCTGTCAGTCAGTGTGAGGGCTATGAAAAATGCAAGTATAATTACACTGCAAACCAGTTTAATCCCATTCATGTCATGGTTCAATTAAGTACAGAAACTCTGACTGTAGTGTAAACAGAGTCCGTTTAAAGTGTCATAGCTTGAACTCCGTAATGCCTCGTTCATACCTGGTTTCTTCTGCCCCGGCTCATGTCCAATAGATTGTTTATTGTCACCAACTACAATGACGTTAGGCTTTTTTTGGTAAACTTGTGCTGCATCAGTACTAAGGGTTAGCGAGAGTTTGAACATGCAAATATTTTCAGCAATTTCCCTTTAGGAGAAATGATGTATAACTACTATTTCCAGGCAGTCACCCCTTTTCTTAGTGACTTACTGTCATATGTAGCCCTTTACCGTCCAGTTTCTGGAAAATGTGGTTGAGGAACTTGTGACTTTTTGTGCTAACTTGCCTATTGATTCTATATGGTTTGAACATTATTATAGCATCACATATAGGACTGTGTGGGATTAAAGGTTATAGCGGATCTCTAGAATGGTCATTGGAGCGGAGGAATGTTCTGATCTGGTGGACCTGTCCATTC
The DNA here is from genome assembly GCF_035609145.1 of Eleutherodactylus coqui. Lineage (NCBI taxonomy): Eukaryota > Metazoa > Chordata > Amphibia > Anura > Eleutherodactylidae > Eleutherodactylus > Eleutherodactylus coqui. The sequence goes on along the minus strand of NC_089842.1, from coordinate 100,866,567 downwards.
ATGGGATATCTGTTACTGTGAACAGGGATGTTTGTAAAGATAGAAGTGGAAGCATTAGGACACCGACTGCACAGAATTTCAGGATATGACTATACTGATCCTGTAGGAGCATGCACATGTCCACTCATGTGATTATGTTGATTGTGATAGAGGTGCTTGTAATGGGGATGCCAACTCTGTGGGGACCATACCAATACTTGACCTACAAACCTTGCCTTGTTAAATGGGGTTTCTTATTGGGGTGCATGGATATTATAGAAGGGCTCCCCCAGCTGAGGACTCCCTACTATGATGCATAATAGAGCTGTTGTTGTGAAATAAAATCATTTATGTATTACGTGGACAGCTATTCATTTGCAAATATGTCTGGCCAGTCAAAGCTACCCGCACACAAAAAGCTGTCCGTTTGCCATGCATGCTGAGGCTGGACCTCATCACTGCCCAACCACTCAATGATTTTTGTATTGAAGTCATTCTATTTTTTTTATTTTTTATGGAAGGTGAGGAGAGCAGGTCAAGCTACAGTATAGAACCACTTGACTGGAAGATGGCAGAACTTAATGTCCAAAGCTCTGACCAGCTCTTAAAGGATGAAGAGTTGGCTCGCCGGCTTCAAGAAGAAGAGGAGAAACGTATAGTAAGTACAACAATTCTTGAGACGCTCATGGGAAAATCACAGTAGATGGTATCATCCATTCTTAATGTCCTCTACAGGCCAAGCTGAAACGTCAAGACCAACACGAGGACTTCCGAGCAGCTCAGGTGGCACAAGATGAAGTAAGATCAATATAAATAGCTCTACATAGCAACTAGATTCATCTTACATCCATATACCTATGTCATCTGTATAGAAGTATTCAGGCCCTGATGTTCCTTCAACGTCATTTCTCCACCAAGTACTTAATTTTCTTTTTCTCCCGAACCACAAAGCCAGAGGTTTAACTATAGTAGGTGCAAAAGTTACAGATACACCTTGTTCTTGGTGTAACCAAATGGTTTCCTCAACCAGAGAGGACACCAGTTCCAGAACTTTTAGCTGAAACCACAACTCCCAGCATGCTTGCACAGCAAGTTGTTAATACTATATGATAATAGGTTGCATTTCCATAGTGCTAGAAACGGCAAGAAGGAGTTGTGATGAATTTCGGACAATGCGTATAAGCGGCGGGCTGCCATATATTCTTAGGATATGCCCTGCGTCGCTCACATCAGCAATAACACCATCTTCTATATATGCAGCTACTGTATATCTGTCTTTATCTCGCTGCAGGAAATAGCCAAGTACATTCAGCAGCAGGAGCTGAAAGCTCACAGGAGATCCGAGGAGCTGGACCTGCCTGGAGACAGTGATGACGATGATGGAAGTATTTGTAGCTTCACTGAAAGGAGGAGCATAGGAATGAAGGCAAGTACATGAAACTTAAATGGGAGCTGCAATTAAAATTAGTTTGTATATATTGGTGACCTAGTTTCCACAGCCTGGCCAAAGTTGAAGGAAGCGTTCATGTCAATGAGGAGTAGGAAATAGTTGTTTTTGAAATTGTAAATGCTATTGAGCCAACAGAGATGGATTATTTCTGGTCAGTCACTTGCTGGATCAATGGTAGAGTTGTCATTTTATGGTAGGTTTTATTGTATCTGTGATGTAACTGACAGCAAATGACTGTTCTACATAACTAGTATATAAAGAAGTAGGTGCTGTCCATTACAAGAGCTCTTCATGACCGTGAAGTGATGCTTATCGAGCAGACCTTGCAGTGTATGATCACATAGAGAAGATCTGGAACATCTCAACTATAAATGGACACCGTAGACCCTATGTATACATTGCTCTTCTATGGTCCCTCTTAATGCAGGGTTGGATTTCGCATAAGGAAACCAATAGCTCATGCTCAGGAGTAGACTACAGTTCATGAATGACCTCTACTAGACTAACATACCAACTGCATGGACTGCTCGTTTCATCAACCGGTCCTTATAGCTTTCACAAGGGAGGATCACTGTTTTCTGGAGCTGCATCTTACAGATAAGTTATATAGAGGTTCAGCTGCTATAAAAAAAAAAAACTAAACTCAATATTAGAAAAATTGTATCCACTGTCTCTACTTAGAACCTTATCTTTGCCCACATTCACTTACCAGATAAAGCTGTTGGTTTCCTTCGCAATCTTTTAGCTTCAAGGGCATTTGTAGACTTGTGGTTACTGCCTGCCATTATGGAATAGCCACATTGCATGGCAGAGGTAAGTTACTAGTTGTAATGCCGGCATGAGTGTAGCTAGGAAAATGGAAGTAACCAATATAGCATGGCCTCAAGATTCATTAGTCATGCTGTCTCCTAATGTGTGTTTTTCACATAATTTTCAGTCGTGTGAATAAAAAAACTTGGCATGTCCTATTTTGGTCCCTTTTAAGGAAACATGCGTATTAGTGCATAAAAACACTAGTCCTTTCTTGGGTGTGTTTTTGTTTATTTGGGGATTTTTGTGCACGTGAGTGAGCCCTAAGAAACACGTGAATAGATTTTTAACAACTTCACAACAGAACCCAGTTCTCCTGTTAGGTGGGGTCATAGTGGGGGTATATGCCGTACACTGTGTTACAAGGGTATATTTTACTTTGTAAAAATCAGAGTTCTTGCCTATATTCGGGGTGCTGAATCCAAATACAGCAACCAAAATTGTCTGTCAGGCTAAACCTCATAAGAAAGTAGGCTGCTCAATGGTTATAATGGTCAGTATACTGTAACAACAGACCGTTTTACCTTTTGGGGTATCTATGATATGGAGGGAACAAAAGGATCATGTGACAGACTGTAACTTCTGTCTAACAAACAGAAAATCAAAGTCATATTGTGTATCCCAACTTACCATCTGCAATGAGGCCTGTACCGCACTCCGAAACTATTCCTAACCCCTTACAAGCTTCAAGTGAAAAGGATGGAGGATGGAGGATGAATTTCTATCAAGCAGTGAAAGAAATGATCCAACAGAACCTTGCATGCTACACTTCTTAACACAGGAAGATTTAAATGATTTAGTCTCTGATTTAATAAATGGAAGGAGGAACTTCTGGGTTCCGGGTTGCAAGAATGGTATCTTCTCCAACCCGAAACAAGAGTTTATAGACACAGATAATAAGATCTTGTGCGTTTCTTCACTTATGTTGGGACACTAACTTTTTGTAACAACATAAATGGTTTGATGTCATCTCTTATGATGTCCAAGAGTGGAGGATTTTCATAGACTCTTCAAAAACCACTTTGAAAGCAGGTTTACTTCACAACAGCAATGTGCTACGTTCTGTTCCAATCAGTTCTGCCAGTCTTGCTAAGGGGTCCTATGAAATGCAGCAGCATATACTTTACTCAATTAAATACTCTGAACATAAGTGGAAGATCTGTGGAGATTTTATGGTCATTGCTGCCATACTGGGAATACAGGCAAGGTTCACAAAGTATTTGTTTTCTGTGTGAGTGGGATAGCATTGCATGACAGGCAATCACAATACATAAGGAAGGACTGGGCAGCTAGAATTTTCTGGAGAGTTGAGGGCAAAAATGTTCTTAAGACATCCTGTTTCCTCGATGACCTATTAAATTAGGCCTTATGAAACAGTTTGCCAAGGCAATGAATAAATGGTAGAGGATTTGCCTATCTCAAGACCAAATATACCCATTTTTCAGAAGCAAAGATAAAATAGGGTGTTTCCTTGGGTCTGCTGATGAGAGAACTGAAGGTGACAATAGATTCAATGAATGTTTAACAAGCAATGAAAAATCTGCCTGGAATAACATTCAAGAATGTGACAGACCTTTCTGGGAAAAACACGACTTAGTATGATTTCAACATGTTGGTCACAGTCTGTTCAAAGTTCTCGGATGAAATGTACCTCCAAAGTATATTTCATGCACTTATACCTGTTACTGTTACTGGAGAGATGCAGTGACTTATCAAATGAGCATGGTGAAAGATTTCACCAGGACATACGTGTAATTGAAAAACAGTATGAAGGGAAGTGGACGCCTGCGATGCCGGCTGATTACTGCTGGAATATTTCCAAGGGAGAACACTGGCGGACATAACAGAAATGTGACTTATGAAAATATGGGAAGTTAGATGTAATGTTGGCATGACACGTGTAAGTTCTTTGTTATATATCTGCCACCAGGTGATCTTATGTCCTGTTATAACTGTATGCTACCCTATCCAGGATTTATTGTTTATAAGAACATACTTTAATTATAATTATTTCTACACTTCTATATTCTACGGTTAAGGTTACTGTCTGTGAATCTGTTCCTGACAGTCGAAATCTGAGAACAAATTCGGTATCGGCACTCAGAACTCTGTAAGGCCCAATGTCCACGGGTGGATTAGATTTGTGGAACCCGCATGGGAGATCCACAAATGAAGCCACCCATAGGCATGCATTAGCAGCCGCAGGGCATTAAAAAAACATGCAGATGTGATATTTTTTTCCCGGCGTGCAGATCGCACGCGCAGGAAGAAATCGCAACAAGCTCCATTTCCCTGCAGATGGCTTCCATTGAAGTCCGTAGACCACCCGCAGCTGTCACTGTGGACGGGCCGCGGATCTGTGGGAAAGCAGGAGATTAGGGGAAAAAAAAGCCCTGCGCATGCGCTGGGCACCTCAGCTGTTCTGCAGAAAGACGAAACGTCTGCGACCGAGGAGATTCGCGCTAGATCTGGAGAGGTACGAAAATGTCTGTCTTTTCCTCTCCATGTCTGCAGGCATGAACAGATTCTGCTGCTGGATTCAGCAGTGGAATCCGTACGTGCAAGTGGACATTCGGCCTTGGAAACAAATTTTGTCCATTGGAAAAAAAAATGTATATAATAATTGCACTGTTTTACAAAAAAAAAGGTTAAAAACTATAAAATCAAACACACAAGTGTGTGTCTATCATTAATTGGAATACCCCTTTAAATCTTATAAAAAAAAAACACTTCGCAGCTTTCTAAAATGCCTATTTTAGTTAAAAAAAATAAAATAAAAAATTCCCATTAGAACACGTGTCAAACACAAGGCCCGCTGACTCATGTTATGTGGCCCGTGGCGTGCCGATGCTGCTCACCACTGCAGCGATTACCAGCGGGGGTGCCGCAGCTCCCCGCTGGTAATCGCGCTGTTACCGCTGATCCCGGCGCACACTGACGTCAGTGTGCAGCCAGGATCCTCCTCCCCTGAGTCCCCTGCTCATCAGTTCCGCAGGAGAGGACTCGGGGAGGAAGCGTTCCTGGCTACACACTGACGTCAGCATCCGGGCTCAGCATGAGCAGAGGGGGAGCGGCGCTGACAGCAACGAGGAGGTAAGTATATGGGTTAGGGGGAACTATTATTACTGAGGGGGGGGGAGGCTTATTACTACTGAGGGGGGGCTTATTACTGTGGGGGGTTAATATTGTTACTATGGGGGGTTATTACTACTGAGGGGGTTAATATTACTAATTGGGCCACTCTGGGGGTTGTTATTTTTACTGGCGCCACTATCAGGGTCACTATTAAAGCTCATTCACATGGGTGTAATTGTATTTCGGCCGTACAAATACGCTGCGTATTTGCGCAATCGTACTCGAGGAACGCAGATGGGCAAAATGAAATAGTGCGCAAATATGCAGTCAATACATAGGTTTCCTGTGCATTCACCACGTATTTGCGCGGACCATTCACTTCAATGGCCTATTGGGGTACGTCGTACGCAACCTAATAGGTCATGCTGTGTGAAAATATACATCATGTGAATGAACTCATTGAAATCAATGGCTTCTATTCACTGCATATTATGTACGCAAATACCCTTGTGTGAACAGGCCCTTACTATACCGTCTTAGGCCCCCTGCACACGGGCGGAAATTCCCGCAGAATTTCTGCCCGTGGAAGTTGCCATAGGATTGCGTTAGAAAAGTACGCAATCCTATGCAGACGGACACAATCTTTACGTGCGAAATGTCGCGCGGAAAACAAATCGTGGCATGCTCTATTACTGTGCGGGTCTCGCAGAGCCGGAGTCGCGGGAGCAGGTGAGTACCGCGCTGGTCCCTGCAAGGGCTCGGGTCGGGTCCCGCTGCAAGAATTGACACCCCTCCATTAAAATAATAATTCTGGAGCATCTTTTGTCAGAACTCTACATTGTGCTGCTCCCCTCTTGTTCCTCCTGGAGATAATTAAATCTTTGTTACCATCCCCTTTGTCAATAGTTTGTTACTATGCACTTTGACACCGTCGCATCAGTGCTGCCAATATCACGCTGTGTACGAACACTCCCTATTGCCAAGGGGAATAGTAAGGCGACACGTGTCACATATGTTGTGCAACTGTTTCAGACCTGCAATTTAGCTGTTGAAAAATACAAACTGCCAAATCGCAAGAAAATCTCATTGGCATGTGGCTTACATTGATGTCAATGGTGGAAAAGTCGCTTGTGACTTGTAACCAAAATCCAACTTGGTTGGATTTTTTTTGCAACTGTTAGGTTGCCTCACATGGCATCACATCACCATGTAGCCCAACTCCAAGTTATCGGTTTATTCATATGTTTCCTGTAGCAATAAGAGAGTAACGTAAGCTGGTTATGTGGAACACCTCTATCTCTTCCAGAAGTTACATCCCATTGTAAAGTGTATAAACTGTAAGATCTCCTGCTTGATCCAATATCTTTGGTTGAAACTAGATTGTGTGTAGACTTGCATAGTTGAAACCTATAGCTATAATTACTGCTATCTGTTCCCATCTCCCACGATATTGTTAGTATCCGCATCCCAGGTGTATGTTGTGTGATACTTCACTTGTGGGAAAGTCTGGCAGCTTGGTTGGTACAGTGATTTCAGGACAGAACCACCCATTTGGTAATATGTATGGAAGGGTCTATAAAATGGTGCGAACATGTAAACCCCATGGCTCCTTTAAATATATAATTGTGTGATATTTGTGTTCACTCTCTTAGAATGATGTTGTGCCTTCTTCTAACCAAGGACCGCTGGACTCTGAGGGCCTGGCATCCCCGACTGAGTGTCGTACTCCTGAGAAAATTGAGTTTTCAGCAGTAGAAGGAAGTCTTGACCAGACCAAGTATGTCCTCTTTTATCATACCTTCTAGTTCTTATTGACCGTGACAGTAGAGTAGAACAAGTAATGCTTATGAATTCTGTGAAATTCTGACCCCAGACCCAGTTCTTGGAGACTTGCAAAAAAGTTGTCACACGCTAAATACATTATATTACATATTCTGTTCTGATCCAGACTTACATCTTGTCTTAACCCTTTGCAATCCAATTTTGGATTCAGGGTTTCCTAGGGGGCTTTCTCTTTCTGCCATTATACAATGGTGCCATCTGCTGGCTAGAGCCAGTACTGCAGTATGGGACATGCTGAAGAGGCCCCGACAACAGCGCAGCAAGTAATATACAGTAAGAATACACTGCCAGACGTCTTCTGACATCGGAGCTGTACAGACTTCAATCAGAATGTCTTTAGGCCGCCTGCACACGAGCGTTCCGGTTTCCGCTAGCGGATTTTCACGCGCGTATGGTACCTTAATGTGCTTGCGGATAGGTGCGGATGCGTGAAAAATAACGCGCGGATATACGCGGATGTGTTGCGGAAAAAAACGCGCAGAAAAACCAGCAGCCGCCCCTTATTGTAAGCCCAATCCCTAGAGAACTGCCCATTCCTTGGAAAACAGCTTAAAAACCAACACCCACACTCCGTTTTGTCCCTCTTGCTTGTGCGAGCACCGTTAAATTATTCTGGCAACATGCTTTCACCCGGTGAGCAGATGTCTTTGTGGGCATGGTTGATCCATGTAACTTTTTTCAGGCGCTTCTCCAGCGTGATCTTATTTCAGTCACTGCAAAAAAATTCACAAGAGGAATTCATTACTACAGATTTTGCGTTCTTACATCCTGCATTGGCAAGAAATACTACCTATCTTCCTCTACACATTGCGGGTGTCTGCTGAACAAGGCTATTAACCCAATAAATGCCGCTTCAGTGGCACCAGTGGAAAATACAACTGTTCCCGCAAAAAACAAACAGGGAGGGCTTAGTAACTTGGGCGCATCCTGGCGGCTGATGCACCCGTCTTCCTGCACAAGACGGCCGCAATGCAGGATGGACGTCTTTCCACAGAGCAGGAGGAAAGAACACAAGTCCGGCAATGGAGCCGGTCATGTGCTCTTTTCTGCCAGCATTGCGGAGAGTTGTCCGTCCTGCAGTGTAACCGTTTTGGTATCGCTGCATCCGTAAAAGTCTGATCTATCAAAGTAATGTTTGATTTACCCTGCACGGTGAATGTGGTCAAAAAAAATAAAGAAACTACGCCCGAAATGCACTTTTTCGGTCACCCTATTTCCGAGAAAAAATGTAATAAAAGGCGATCAAGAAGTCAACTGTATGCGAAAATGGTACCAACAGAAATGTCAGGACATACCGCACAAAATGAGCCCTCACACAACTATGTCACCAAAGAAATAAAAAAGTTATTGCACGCAGAAAATGGACACAGAAAATAATTTTAAAAACTTAAATATCTTAAAAAAAAATACAAGTACTACAGCAAAAAAAATACTACATAAGTTTGGTAACATAGTAATCGTACTGACCCATAGAATAAAAACATCAAGTCGTTTTTGTTGCACTTTGCGCGCTGCAGAAACAGGACGACCGAAAGATGGTGGAAAGTCTTTTTTTTTTTCTCTCCGATTACAATTTTTTAAAGGTTTTTCAGTAAATTATATGGTACAATAAATAGTGCCATTGCAAAATACAACTCGTCCCGCAAAAAACAAGCCCTTATACAGCGACGTCGATGGATAAATAAAGGAACTACGATTTTTTAGGGAGTAGGGGGGAAAAAGAAGCAAAAAAGCTCCGTCACTAAACGGTTAAAAGTGGGGATGGAAAAAAGCACAATAAAAACAAAAGTAAAACTGCTTGGCCACTAAGGGGTTAAAATGGAAAAAAAAAGGACATTTGACGCAATAGCGAATAATACTCACGCAAGTTCTTCTTTTCCGCTTCTATTGCGTTCATCCAGGCATCCCCATAAACCTGAGCGGAGAGTTGAAGCCAGGATTGTTCCTTTCGATTCTTGTTTAAGTACTCTGGGGAGTTACTCTCCCATATGCTAGGGAAGTCCTGCATCATTGCGACAAGTTTGCCCATGTCGATCATTATTCGTTACGCCTGGTGGCTGGTGGCTGCAGGCTGGTGGCTTGTGGCAGGCTGGTGGCTTGTGGCTGCAGGCTGGTGGCTGCTGGCTGCTGTCTGGTGGATGAGGTGACTGGAAGGGCAGTGCTGCTGCTGAAATTTGGCTGTGAAGCTCTGTGCTGTGTGTTGGGAAGCCTCCTACCATGCCTACTTCCTGTAGTCATAGCAACCAGTGACTCCATCCACAGCTGCACTGCGGATGTACTGCGTGAAAAAACGCACCCATTCACTTGTATTGGAGGCTTCACGCACAGAATCCGACCCAAATTAGAACAGGTCGCAGATTTTTTCAAGCGCGTGAAAAAACGCGATACAAATCCGTCTGTCTGGGGACAACTGCGGATCCTCATAGGAGTATATTGGCTGCGGTCTGGGGCGGACAATGTGCATAAAATAACGCGCTCGAAATTCTGTTCATGTGCAGGCACCCTTAGGCCGCCTGCAGACGAGCGGGTCGGATCCGGCGGCGAGAATTCTCGCCGCGGGACCCGACTCGAGCGCCTGCAGAGACGAGCGCGTACTCACCCGTGCCCGGCGGCCCCGGCTCTTTCATGTGCCGGCTGCCGGGCCGCCGGCGCAGACCGGAGCCGGCGGCCGGGTGAGTGACGTATCTGTGCGAGGCTCTGCGAGGACATGCCGCGGTTTGTTTGCCGCGCGGCCAAACCGCGGCCGTCTGCATAGGGGTGCGTATTGTAATGCACTCCTATGCAGGCTTTGAGCGGCGGAAATCCCGCCGCGGGATTTCCGCCCGTGTGCAGGCGGCCTCAATGTCAGACAGTGGATTGGTAAGGGTTAAACTCTAGAGCTAGCCTCACTATTCTGCTGGTTGAGTGCTGGGGAAAGTCATAAATGTGTTTATACTAGAATTCTGGCATGAAGAATCCAGAAATATTTGTGGAAGTTCTACTTGCCCCCAAAATTTGTGACTCTTCAGCATTTTCCGATGCCACTCGCCAAAAAGAAGAAAAAAAAACAGGACTTGGCAGAAGGGGCGTACAGAGCTTGCTTTGATGGCTTGAATTCTGGGAAGCATCTTCTTTACCCTGCAGCACTTTATTGTATAAGGGCCGGTGTACATTTCTCACCACCTACTAGAGTTCGGCTAATTTGTTATTGGGGTATGCAAGCATTTTATTCGATTATAACTAGTGGAAAGGTGAATGCAGCTCTGGAGTATAATATCAGTGCAAGATATGTAATGCAGTTAGAAAGTGACTCCCCTTTTTATGTACATGAATTCTACATATAAACTGTAAAGTGGCGTTTCCTTTAAAAGGGAAACTCCAAATTAAAAATCAAGTTATGTGTCCTGTAAATGCAAATTGTGAAACACTGCCTCCTATATTCATTGTCACATGCAGCTCATGGCTTTTATCTCCATGACACACACATAGTTGATAAAGAGCAAGAAAACACAAGTTCAACCTATAATGACCCCCTGAATCTACATCCCTGCTTCAGAAAGCTAGTGGCTAGAATGTGCAAGATTTTTTTCAGGAAAGGCCTCCAGGCCAGCCTTGAACATGTTTAATGAATCCACCATCACACCTTGGTGTGCCTGAAAGCTCCATAGTCTCACTGCTCTTACAGTAAAGAATCCAGTCCATGATGATGGTGAAAATGAATTGCTTTGTAGATTCCCGGAAATGTTCTATATTAACATTAAAAGGCTTTAGCAGTTTTTAGGAGACACAGGACTATATGCTGTTTTAATGATAAATTTACCAGCCCTCTAATACACATTGTGTTTCCATTCCTCACCATTATCAATATCTCTGCTTTCAGTGAATGTTTGCTTCTGTAAGGCTGGGTTCACACGAGGCAGAATTGCCGTGGAATTTCCGTGCGGACTTTCCACACGGAAATGCCATCGGCAATCTTAAGCCCGAGACTAAGCAGCAAAGTGGACGAGATTTTCAAAAAATCTCGTCCATACGCTGCGGACAGTCCATTGCGGCCACGGATTTCAAATCCACGGCATGTCAACTGTATCCTTCTTTCCGCTGCCGGCTCTCTGTAGTGAGAGGTGGTCACAGCGGGATACAGGCAGGCAAGTCAGCTTCAAACCAGCACTGAACGGCGAGGCTTTTGAAGCTGCCCTTCTGCTGCGGAAATCTCGTGGAATGTCCGCGCAGTCCCGCTGGGAACATTCCAGAAGATTTCCGCGGGATTCTCGCCCTGTGTGCACCCAGCCTACAAGTTCCTGGTTTCTTCATGCAAAACCCTTATATAATGACAGTGAAGGAAAAATCCAGCATGCATTATATGGTAGAAATATTTTTGTCATATACACAGTCTGCGCTATTTCCACAATGTGTGAAGGCAGCTTTAGGGCGCATTCAGATGACCGTATATCGGCTGGGTTTTCACGCCCAGTCAGTAAACTTAGCTCCGCCCCGCCCCTCCCATTCCAAATAGTGCCGAGGGGCACAGAGGGGGCGGGAGCTCAGTGCACTGCTCCCGCCTCCTCCCCCTGCAGAGAGGGGGGCTGAAACTGCAGCCGATATATGGTCATCTGAATGCACCCTTACTGATATAGGAGAGCAGCAAATAGAAGTTTCTCTCCCACATCAGTAAGAGGTTTGCTTACGCAATCATGAAGATCTGGTCAAGGTCTTGAATCAACCAAAATTTTAAATGAATTTTGACTGTGGATTGTGTATATGAAATAAAAATTAAAATATTTCTGCAACACTAATAGGGTTTTATACAGACCGAAGTGTTCCCAAAGCTGAGCGTTCGCTTATGTTGGATATCATTTCCCTATGAGCTAAACAGTCTGGATTCCAAGATGATATATTTTTTTCTTGAGCTACATTGTGGCAAATCATCCTGAGTATAGGGTCCAAAACACAGGCGCACAAATGGTTAATGCCCTGTTGGTTTAATTGCTGGACCTGTGTTAATCTCCTTTCCAGCTCCATTTAAGAAGTCCTGTTATGACAAACCCTTTTTAGGGTTATTAGAGCCGGGGTTTGGTACCTGGATTTGGACAGAAAATAGTTTTTATTTACTGACCGCATTATTCTTGGTGACAAGGTTTATTACAAAGTTGCATTTTTTTCTTAATAACTGGTATCTTTAGCCCACATCCATACGGGCTATTTTCTCGCACGATTTTGCAGCGATGCGACAGTTCTACAAATCACATGTATGTGAAGTCCATGCTTTCCTATGGATTTATCCACATCAGTGATGTTTTGTAGGCTGCTACATTGTGAGACTACAAAATCGCAATTTGCTATGTTTTATAGCCCAAGAAGAAAGCATCACTGACGCTACAAAATAGCGCGTACATAGCAGCGATATCGCTGCCGCCCGTGTGGATGCAGCCTCAGGTTCAGTCGTCTTCCTAATGATTTTGTGAATGTAATTTGACGTCTTTTGTAGCATTTTGGGTGTAGTTGTCAATTAGTTTCTTCTGAAATCTGTTCTATCCTCACAACCTCTCTCCTCCCTCCTCCGTTGGTTACTGATGAGCTTTCATAACTTCTGTAGCATTTCATACTATATCTTTTTAGAGTCTCACCACAAATAGTACTTACAAAAAACAGTGAGTTCTAAAAATAAGTCCTGTAGACCCACACATCGTAGGCTGTTCCCCAAATTACTCACTAGACACACTACCGAAATTGTTAGTGACGCAAGATGCTTAACCAGTTCATTTCAGTTCACTGTATGTTGAACCACAAGACTGCTTTAAAGGGGTTTTTTTTACCCAGAATGATATTTATCCTCCTACTGTAAATGAGATAAACAGCGCCCCGAATACCCCATGTGAATGGAGCGGTGGTGCGCATGGCGTGGCTACAGTTCTAGTCATTTCTATGGGACAGGGAAGTTGCAGAGTGCATTGATCACTGCCTGTCTTGTAGAAGTCAATGGAGCAGTGGGCAGGCATGCACACAGTCACTCCAGTCACACGGGGCATCCCGTGCCATCTTTAATCAATGAAGATGGCTGAGGCTTTATCTAGATTTCCAAAGGTCTTATCTGCACTGATTTGTGCTAAACGGTACATTTGTATGAGGAGGAGAATACCAATCAATATGGTTGCTGTTGCAAGTTTCCTAGACTTCTCAATGGCAGTCATAACAGCAGGGGGATGTCTCTACATAAAAGGGAAGAGGTATACCTTGCAGAGAAAGCTGCATGAAATCTTCTAGGGGATCTGCCATGTCTTCTGTTTGTTACCCAGCTTTCCAAGAAACAATGTTGAGCTTTTTAAGTTTTATCTGAGAAGCATAAGACTGGGTTCTCATGCGACAGAAATCCCGCAGAAATCTTGTGGAATGTCCGTAGACGGACCACTCGGAAATTTCATGAGCTTTCTGTAGCGGAAATGCTGCTTCAAAATCTGAGCCACTTGGCACGGGTTAAAAGAGGCTTTTTTGCCTGTATTCCGCTCCGGGAATCTCTCCCCATAGAAGAGAGCCCGCAGCGGAAACGGCAATACAATTGACATGTTGTGAATTTGAATTCCGTGCCACATGTCAGTTTTCGTGCGGCTTGTCTGCAGCGGACTGTCTGCAGAGTGTGGAAGAGATTTTTGTAATACTCGTCCACTTTGCTGCTTAGTCTCAGGCCTAAGAATGCGTGCGGAAATCCGCATGGAAACTCTGCAGCAATTCCTCCTCGTGTGAACCCAGCCTAAAGCATGTCACCAAAAACTATTTTAAAACACCCCTTCCCAAGGGAATTCTGAGATAGTGGGCTGTGGGCTGAGGATCCTGATTGAGGGACTACATTGTGAGTGCAGAGCAACTACAAATGTGATTACTCTTCCAGCTGAACTCGGAACCCCCGTCTATTACACAGACATCCCATTGATTCCAGGGAGGACTATGTTTCACTGTGGTGGTGCTCCAGAAGAACTGAATGCATGCATCAAATTCCTGTCTAGATTACATTTGATCACTGGGAGTCCTTGAAGTGGGACACCCTGTTTTCAGTTGTTTTTGTATTTTTTGGTGGACCCCCTATCAAAAGAGGAATTATACAAAGTGGACAACCCCTTTTATATGTGATGTGCTCAGTACATATTCCTCTTTGATTTTCATATCACTCTTTGCTTACAAATGGCCCTTGTATTGCAGACACCGGTCACCCAGGAACATTGCCGAAGAACTCGACCCCACGTTTAAGTCAAAAAAGGACTCCCAGCCTGAAGTATTTGCAGTCTGCCCACAAGGTAATACCTGCCACTTGCTTTCCAATCTGCAGTTTATCACCTAGAGGCCATTAAAACTTGGCCTAACCGAGGTTGGTTTGTGATCTGTTACCATGGAGACAAATAGGTTAGCATGGAACTGGAGACACGGAACAATGGATTTTTATTTAGGAACTGCTTGCAAAGAGACTTCATCGCAATAACCACAAAATCAGTATGAAAGTAGACAATGTGACTTTCATTAGCGGGCTGTTTGTCCTGTGTTATGTTTTCACAGCACCATTCTTGTTTCTAAGGTCCTGACCGGTGACCATATATATAAAAACATATAATTAAAGGATAACCATACTGTCAGTGTAATTCTGCACAAAAACATCTACCTGGAGATGAATGGGCTGTTCTCCAACTCAATACTATACAGAGCTGTCATGCTCTACCCAGCATTAGTATAAAGAAATTACCCCCTTAATTGGGGGCTAATGGTGTGGACTAGTGGGGCATATAAACCTCATAGAGGTGTGAGCGCTACTAGCCAGACTAAAGAACTATAATAAAGGGCGGCTCCTGCTCTGGAGGACTTGATGGGGGCGCTCTAGTCACTATGTCCTCTAAAGACTTGTGCACAGTGCTATCTTATATGTCATTGTATGTATAGGTAATGCCCATAGTCTTACATGGGTCAATACTGTACATCTTTGTGCCTCCAATAGAGATGAGCGAACGTACTCTGCTCGGGTGTTTTTGGACCCGAGCACCGCTTTTTCCGAGTAACTGACTACTCGGACGAAAAGATTCGGGGGATGGCGTGGTGGAGCGGGGGGTAGCAGTGGGGAACAGGAGGGAGCTCTTCCCCCCCACTTCCCTCTGCAATTCCCCCGCGCCCCCCCCCCCCCCCCCGATTCTTTTCGTCCGAGTAGTCAGTTACTCGGAAAAAGCGGTGCTCGGGTCCAAAAACACCCGAACCGAGTACATTCGCCTCTAATTTTAAATGGGGGCACCACATAGCTGCAGATGGAGTGCCTATGGGTCAGTAGGACATAGCCACAGAGAAGGAGTGTGAAGCTGTACTGTGTCCATGCGCATGACTTCCTTGAAGAGTTTCCCTATAGCTATAGTTCCAGTCACTACACCATGTCTTATCATTACAGAATTTCCAGTATCCACTCAGACCCAACCTGTCCCAGTTGACGGATTCTATGACTTCATGGATGACGGCACAGAACCAATATTTATACCCCCAACAAAACGGCAGCCGGAGAAATTGGGACGCAGTAAACCCAAAGACAAGAAGGAGGGATGCAAGCAGCAGTGACTTGTGTTTACCATTCTTACTATTATTTGTAGCAGTCATCTTCTTGCCAAACTTTTTGTGTTCAGTGTCAATTCATTATTGTGGACGATCTTCAACGTGCGTCAACACAAGTGGTATTAACTCATTCAGGGATGAAGACGATAATCTGATTTTCTCGCATTCAGGTGCCTTAGGCATTTTTTTGACTCTAGAGAATGGCTGTTTTAATAATATAGAGCTGAATGTCCTGGTTCAGCAACGAAAAAGCACATTTTAGTAACCTATTGTCCAGTCTATTAGAACAATATTAGCTGTGTGCTATTGAATCTGCGTATGACGAGCATCGTGGCTTATTCATCTACACCATCAACTACATGGATTTTTTTATATTTTATTTTTTTTTGTTTGTTTTGCCCCAACTCTGAAGCTGAAATGAAAACTAATCTGAAATTGCATTAATCTACAGAGGTGACCTGCGAAATGTTACAAGTACTAATCTAATTAATATGATTATTATTTGCGACTGTTTTTATATCGATCTCACTAGTTTCCTTTTTTCTTTTCTTTTCTTTTTTTTGTTCTATTAACTGTACACATATTAAGTGTTTATCAAACTTTGTATTGCGGCAAAATTCAGCGTCCAGTATTTTTTTAAGGATTTTTTGCACTGATGAATTTTTTGTTTTTCCATTTTCTTTTTTTTTTTTTTTTCTTTTTTATTTCTATAATTTTTGGTGCTTTTTGTGTATAGATCCCAAATGCCTTTAGAATTTTACTTTAAAGGATTTTTTTTATATATAAATATATATATGAAATACAAGAAGTATTATTTGTATTTCTAGTTGGTCTGATTCATTTTCATAAATCAAGAAGAGCTATCAGAATTAAAGAGGAGCTCCATCTAAAATTTAAGTCTGTTTTGCTTAGGGTTTTAGCAGCCTGTTATCTCACTAAGCAGGAATGTCGCTATTTGGATCTATTGTTTGCAAGCCAGACAGTTAAAAGGGATCAATGGGTCGCAGAAGTCTTAGACCCAGGGGCTGCAAATTACACTTCTGTATAGGCCACATGACCACTAAGTACAAAATCTGTAACCGAGCCCACACCCCCATGTGTCATTTATAATACTGGTATTATCTTATGTTGCATAGGTGTTTTTGAATACTTCACAAGTGCAGGTGCCAAGATGCGTCCCCTATAGGCAAGCCCCTGATTACATCCCATGTAAGTGTGCCCATATCTGACTAGAGCGGTGATGTCAAGTGCCACATACAGGTGAAGACATATCTGTAAATACTAGTCAACTACAGAGGAGTACAGATATGGCCTTCAAGGGGGACATTGATTCTACACCCTGTCAGGAGATGCTAGGACTTGCAGTTTTGCAGCTTGCTACAGGTTGGAAATCACTGGTGCAGAGAAGTCTGGACCTGGAAGCCTGAAGGGACCCAAAATTCCCGCTGCAACTTAAGTAAATAGCAATACTAGAGATGGCATGTTATGGATAAAACCAGCGGTGTGTCACTATTTCAGTATTTCCTTCCACCCACTTGACGTATCTGGAACATGCACACAATTTGTCTTAGCTTAGCTGCAGCCTACAGCCTCAGCCTTATAAAAAGCTAAGACTTGACCCAGAAGACGCACATTCCCAGCAAATGAGTCAAAAACTGTCCAATGGGCGGTCTTATCAGTGATTGACAACTATCTATGTATGGCTGTACATACAGGGGTAGCTGTCAATCACTGATAGCTCCGCCCATTGGACTGTTCAGCGATATAAATGAATAAAATACAACTTATATAGTTTTATGGGGAAACATTCAGCATATCAAACTGCTCGGCTCCTCTGGCTCTATAACATCATGCCTGCAGTTTAGACAGCAACTTCCAGCTGATAGATTCCCTTTTTAAGGGTTTAATAGTTTTCTGACTCATTTGCTGGGAAGTTCTGTCTTCTAGGTAAAGTCTTAGCTTTTTATAAGCCCTGGAGACTATAGACTGCAGTCAAGCTTAGATAAATGTTCAGACACGTCAAGTTCAAACTGAAAGATTCCTTTTAAAGAGGTTGTCTTAGCAAAGACAGTGAAGACCTATAATGACCCAGAAGGGGTCTGACTTTTTGTGACCCACACCAGCTGCTAGAATTTAATTGCAATGGGGCACTTTTACTACTTTCTTTAATCACTACCCTGCTCAGAATTCTTGGGAAGCTGCATGAGTAAACCAGTGTAGCCATTGGGCCAGCCATGTAGCCACCTGAATCAAAGCTAAGCAGAGCTGCAAGAAGATGAAGTTGCATGGTGATTTTCTTACACTGCCACAGTGGAATCTATGGTAAAGGATATTCTGGGATGTGTCTGGGCAGAACTGGACTAGCGACTTAACATCTGCCGTGACACCAATGGTGCCCAAATCGAACATCTGTAAGGTGCATTAGAAGCTTGGAGTTCTTCTTTCTTTTCATCTCGTTCTAGCTGTTGGTTGTCACTTCATGAATAAATCCGCTTTAGGGGGCCTTCACACTGGCAAAAAAAATCAGGCGATTTTTCTTGCGACGCGAGAGTGAGTGAAAACGCATGATTATGAAACCAATGAATTTCAAAGGTTTCATTCTCATTTGCAATGCTTTCACTCCTGCAATGCTGCATGGAAAAAAAATTGCAGCATGTTCATTCTTTTTGCGATATTACCCATTGTTACCAATGTGGCCGGCGGCAGCAGCGCCTGCCGCATTGAAAGCCGTGGGAGTAGATCGCAATCCCCTGCTGTAGCAGCAGCGGGAGGCGATTCTTTCAGCCCCACAATGGGAGGATGTTGCATCCAGCGGTTTTACCTTGTTCTCAATGGGGCCGGTGCTACCGCCCCCATTGAAACCGGTGGCGAGTGTCGCGATCTGCTGCTGCGGCAGGGATGAAGAGAATCCCCGCAGGGATGTGAGGAGGTTTGCTTGTGAAAACGCCTCACATCCAGGGGGTTTCAGAAGGACTGAAAGTGCGATATCAGGTCGTGAATCATGGCCCGATATCTCGCTTGCCAGTGGGCAGGAGCCCTTACTTTTGCACTATTCTTCTTGAATCGCCCTGTGCAATATTGGCCCCCTGTGAATAAGAATTTGGAAATGAGGGTATTTACTAAAGATTGGGATTCCATGTTATCAAAAACTGGTAAGCACAGAGCGTACATGTGCATTTTAAACAAATGGGTCACTACCGCAGAGAAGTGAATTCACAAGAGGAAGTCCTACAGTGGTTCTGCAGTTTATTCCCATATATCAGCGCAGGTCTCATTTTACAATCTATAGCAATGCAGACTGTGCTGTGTGTGAGACGGAATGTCAAATTTATTATTAGTTCTATTGGGGATCAAAGGCCCTTACACAATTGCTAATTAAGATGGACTTGTAGCCATATATAGTCCTGGTATAAAAGATCAATGTGGGAATGGTACTATGAATTTAGAGGCTGCTGGGTCAGTACAACAGTGAGGCCGCCAATCGAGTTGAAGTGGCACTTCATTCATGTCCAAGTACTCGTTGTTGGTTTCTTTGGAAACGTATTTTAGACACTTGCTAGGCTTCGCACCATATAATTACCTCTGTGTTAGTCAGCGTGGAGAGCAACTCGCTCTGGATGAATGGTTGCCACCATGTGATACATTTGCCTTGCAGTACGGGTACTTTACCTTAGCCCAGCAGTTACAACTAGAGATGAGCAAGCACGCTTGGGCAAGAATGCAGTTACTCGAGTAGAGCGAGGCTCGCTCGAGTAACTGACTTATCCGAGCGTGCTTGCTCATCTCTAGTAACAACCCTAAAGGCCGCTCCCGATGGATGTATTCGCATGTGCAATACGCAGCGAGTAGAGCCCATTGATATCAATGCGTTCATTCTCATTTTTTTTGCATGTGCATTTCTCACATGCGCAAAACGTAGAACCTGCCCCATAGAAATCTGGTGGGGTGCGCAATTTACTCAATGAAATGCATAAAATACAGCGCAGAACCAAGGAGAAAAGAATATATCTAGACCTCATTAGGCAGATTAGCCTTTTAAATCATGGTAAGAGTGTATTCCATGCCCATGCGAACATGCTCAAGGCATGCAAAAAAAAGTACAGTAGAATGTGCCGATACATGCACAAAAGTGCCTTGTTCATGGTGCACATTTGTTGCGGTTAAGTACGCACAAAAACATATACACCCGTGTGCAGCCGCCCTAACAGTCATCTCATCTAGGGCCCTGATTTTGGAAAGGAAGATGATTACTACAAAGGCTGTCCCATATACGGTCAAACCTCTAGTTTTGTTGGTAATCCATCCTAAAGCAGTCGACTAAACTTGAAACCAATGGAACTTGAGGCAATTCTTTCCATAGAAATCAATATAAATGCAATTATGGAATCCAACATTCCAAAAAACACACCAAACCACATTTTTGTACAGCGTTTAGCACTGCTTTTGCATTGCGGCACTAAACGCTATACAGTGCTCCCATTTATTGCAATGGGGCTGTTCACACAAGCGTTTTTGGCCCTGTGTCGCCCATTGAAATGAATGGGCAGTGGTTTCAGCGCAGCTGAAAACACGGCACAACTTGGTACCGTGTTTTTGGCAGCGCTAAACCCCCTAGCTACACTGCCTGAGAGAGAAAAACAAGAAAAAGCGATATATTCACCTTGCAGGTGCCGTAGGTGTGTCGGGAGCCGCTCTCCAGAGCTCCATGCAGGCTTGTCAAGCCGGCAGAGCATCTTGCTAGTGACGGGGGATTGAAATCCCCCACCTCCAGCAAGAGAGTGCTCTGATTTGCTGAGTAACAGCCTGCTCAGCCAATCACAGCCATTTATCCATGAATGGCTGTGACGTCAGCAGCAAGGTCACGTGGGCCAGCGGCGAAACTAGAAGCAAGTGACGGAGGTAGAGACGAAATTCCGCGGTGAAGAATCGGCTAAACTGGAAACCGGCGCAATAAGAAGGCAACAGAAGTAGAGGTATATGCTCAGAGCATTGGCTGTCCCCAGCCAACATGACAACTTATACAAAGTGCATTACACAGGTAGGTGGGAGAGACATTCAGAACACGTTGTAAAGCCTGACATTTTATGACTCTTGTGAACAACCTCAGAGATGGAAAGGAAAAAGTCAAAACTTTCCTACCGAGCAGCTCTGTGTCTGCTGTCAGAGACGTAAAGAGCAGCACAGTCATACAGATTGTGCAGCGCAGGTTCCAGTTGTGTAAATTTGTGGCTTTCCTCTTACTGCAGATACAGTCATGTAGAGACAGCTTTTTACATATTTAGTTTTTAAATAAAGTGAATTAACCTTTTCATTACATTACTTGCTGTATCACTTTCACTTATGCTCCAGATCTCGTTCATTGACAGCCGCTATAAAGTCTTTTTATTTGGTCATAGTCACCCAGACTCCATAGAAATTTATTTCCCCCTTAGCATTGTGGTGCCATGCAGGAAAATATCGCTCATGTGCATGACCCCATCCAAAAGAATGGGATTCATGCTTGTGCAAGATTTGTGCGTCTCAAAACACGATTTTAGCACCCGTGTGAAGGTAGACTACGAAATTACTTACAATTCTCATTCTATGCAGGAGAGGACAGCGCTTCTGCCATGATATTTTTATATGATTAATGTCCAGAACTGGAAACTTTCTGTAAAATAAATGGGTGCTGGAACCCAGCAGTGAATATTCAATTTCCCAGTGGCGCCACCGCAGGAGAAATTGTGTATTATGCTTTGGTCAGTTAAATCAGTGTCCTGCCCATTTAATGCACAGAGATATTAGGTTCCTCCAAGGTAAGGATGTTCTTTCTAGCTCTTCACTGCTCTAAGGCCTCTTTCACACAAGTGTGGTTTTGGTGCAGTATAGGCGCACAAAAAACTGTGCCTATTCTGTGCTAAAAAGCGCTTGAACAGGGAGCTGTGTTTAAAAAAAAAAAAGCACAGCTGCTCGAGAGAGAGACCGAGAGAGAGAGAGACCGAGACCCGTAGGGCTTCGGGATTTCCCCATAGCAGA
Organism: Eleutherodactylus coqui; assembly: GCF_035609145.1. NCBI lineage: Eukaryota > Metazoa > Chordata > Amphibia > Anura > Eleutherodactylidae > Eleutherodactylus > Eleutherodactylus coqui. Next base: position 100,844,846 of record NC_089842.1, on the reverse strand, counting down.
GAGAGAGAGCATGGCTATGGGGGCATTAACCCATAGCCCTGCTTTCTCTGTCCCTGCTATGGGGGATTAACCTGTAGCCACACTCTCTCTGCCTTCTATGGGTTTAACCCTCCCCCCTTCCGTAGCCCCACTCTCTTTCCCTGCGATGGGGGATTAATCTGTAACCCCACTCTCTTCCTGCTGAAGAGCTATCCCCATAGAGCAGAGAGAGAGGGCAGGGCTATAGGACTTCTCACAGGGATTCCCAATAGCAAAGAGTGGGTGGGGCTAGAGTGTGGATCCCTCTAGCCCCACCCTTTCCTCCCACGCTCCCGGGGAGCCTTGTAACCCCACCCCCCTCTCTTCCCCTACTGTCCCCAGCTGCTGGGAAATTCCCAGCTACTTTCAGCAGGACAATTAAAACATGCTGCCCAGAAGCACATTTTAAATGTCCCGCTGTAAATACCGGTTAATCCCCACAGAGATTAAGGGAACCCTCGATGCTTCCCCTCATCCCTGCAAGCAATAACAGGAGTTTACAGCAGGACATTTAAAATGTGCTTCTGGGCAGATCCCTCTAGCCCCACCCATTCCTTCCAAGCTCCTGGGGGAGCCCTGTAACCCCAACCCCCTCTCTCTCCCCACTATAGGGGAGAGAGGTGGAGGGAGTCCCCTACTACCCCGCACTGCTGGGGAAGCAAACCTGTTAGTCCCCAGGGAGATTAAGGGAACCCTCGGAGCTTCCCCTCATCCCTGCAGGGACTAACAGGAATTTACAGTGGGACATTTAAAATGCGCTTCTGGGCACCATGTTTTAAATGTCTGGCTGTAAGCAGCGGGGAATTCCTTCTGTCTGAAGAAATCCTAATGACATTTGTAATCTCATTTCCCTGCGCAGAAGTTTCCATGGACTTGTGCTCCCATTTATGCTCCTTTGGGTAATATGCAAATAAGGAAGATGGAATAATACCTCCACAGTGCCACCTAGTGTAAGGCAGCATTCCTTCAAGCCAAAGTTAGACTCTTTATACAAGCCTTGTAACATTGACTGGGATTTAAAAGCAAAGCCAGACTCCATGTACAGACAGCTGTTTCAAGGTATTTGTACAGTAGGAGTCTGGCTTTGCTAGTGAGAGGCCTGGGACGGGGGTCAGAAACACTATCTTTTCTCCTTAGGGAGAGCACCTAGACAGGGAGTGAGGAAACTCAAAAGGCCATGCACGCTCCTCTGGGTGATATACAAATAAGGGAGATGGAATAATACCTCCACAGTGCCACCTATTGTAAGGTTTCTGAGCCTCGTCCCAGGCCTCTCAATAGCAAAGCCAGACACCTACTGTGTACTGATGAAGGGCAAATACTCTGAAACAGCTGTCTGTACATGGAGTCTGGCTTTGCTTTTATTTCCCAGTCATTGTTACAAGGCTTGTATAAAGAGTCTAACTTTGGCTTGAAGGAACGCTGCCTTACAATAGGTGGCACTGTGGAGGTATTAGGTCCTAGCTTTTCTCGCTCCACAGACCTTAGATGTGAGCTTTGCAGTGGCATGTCCTATCTTCATGTAAATGCTTCTATAGGAAACCATTGGTTCTTATAGGAGCGATCTTTTCATGTGCCTCTAATGCGCAAAAACAGTGCTTGTGTGGAGGCCTAATACACGGGCCCCATGATTAGCAGAACATTCTCTATTTACTCAAAGATAGCATACCACTATTTCCAGGCTAACCTTTATCTATCATATCAATTAGTTATTGTAAGTTCTGTAGTATCCTGTATAAAAGAAATGAAGTCAAATACAAGGTATATTTTAACAAAATATTTGGAAACTGGGCAAGGCCTATCCCAGCGATAAGCTGTAACATAGTTTGATGGGAGCATTCCCTTAGATTTATGTCTATGCTGGGGATTTGGAGCTTAGTAATAGAAAAATATGTTAGGTTTAACATTCTGCTCTCTTCGATCTTGATAGAAACAGTTCAGTTCAGGAGCCAACAAATACAGCTGGCAGTTTTATAATCCAGTATTACACAGTGCATAGAGCATACAGGAGTTTCCCCATTTAGCTGTCAAAAAATACTCCACAATTGTATTTAATGTTTAGGTTTATGACTGAAACAATTTAATAACAAAACTACTAAATGTAAGCTGCTTTATATAATGTTCAAAATACTATATATTACACTAACAAACATTGAGTGGATACTCTTATAAATAACAACATGATACACTGGGACCACTGTTCATCCATATAGAGATAGAAGGTCCTTTTGGCTAAAGACTATCTACACCTTCACAACCATTTTTTTTATTGTTCCAATGCATCTAAAATCAAACTCGTTAATAAAAAATAATGCACCAAGGAGGAGTGGTTGGAATAGAATGGAACTATAGATGTAAGTTATTATTACAATATTAAAGTGAAAGAATAGGTTTATTGGGGGATACTGTACAAGGCAAATAGGCTCGAGTACCCCGTTGGTCCACCTCTAACCTGGATATATAAGATAAGACACGGTCGGGCATGGAGGCATACCCGTTGGTCCACCTCTAACCTGGATATATAAGATAAGATACGGTCGGGCATGGAGGCATACAGGCTCTGTATGTTATCCTGCAGCACATTTGCCCAAAGATGTTGCAACTGGAGTTTTAGATCCTGCAGACATGTAGGCTGCCGAAGCTGGTGTCCACAAATGTTTGATCGGCGATGACTCTGCTGAAGGGGAAGGCCAAGGAAGTGTGACAGTGTTGTGGAGGCATTCCTGTGACCTCCTTGTGTGTACGGCCGAGCATTTTCATGCTGGAAAATGCCTCTTGGAAACCGCCATGATAGGAAGACGTGGCTGAAGAATGTCCTGAACATATCGCTGAGCTGTCATTGTCCCTCGTAGCACTACTAGGGGTGACCGACTGTTGTATGTGATGGCTCCCCAGATCATCACACCAGCAGTTGGGGCCATGTGCCATGTGTCACTCCACAACAAAGGCAGGATTGAAGCACTCACCATGATGCCACCATACTTTGACGCAACCATTGTACGCTCCCAAGCAGAATTTGGAATCGCCACTAAAGACAATAGAGTTCCACTCCGAAGCAGTCTAGGTTTCTTGTTCACAACACAACTGCAAATGAAGGCAATGATCTTGGGGTGTTAATGGCAGGACACGTAATGGGTGTTGTGACATCAAATTTTCTTCTGCTAAGCACCTGGAAATAGTCCAGGCAGAGACAAGGTTCTGTAATGAAGGTTCCACCTGTGCCTGGATGGTGGATAATGAAACTGTTGGATTTGTTCGTGCTTGTTCAAGCGGTCCTCTCCACTGGTGGTCTGTCTGGGATGTCCAGAGCCAGTTCACTGTGTGTTCATGCCCTCATGTAGCCACTACTCCCAACACCTCAACTTGGTCAGAACGGCCCAGATGGCAGATAATTCGTTGAAACAACCATCATGTTTCTCTCATTGCAATGATACACCCCCTCTCAAAGTCTGTTAACTGGGCACTCTTTTGAGTATGTCTTGGAACAAAAGCCTAGTGGCCAGCGATCTCTCAACAAAAGTAGCCTCTGAGAGCCTCTTAAAGCGCATCGGGAAAAGCACTTTTACGGGATCTGGTAGCAAGATTAAATCTAATCAGACAACTGTAATCATTTGCATATCTGCCTGGAACACACTAAGTTTTGCAGCCATCCACATTTTCATATGGGTCCTTTTTGTTTTTTTTGCCAATGAGTATATAAAAAAAAAAATGAAGCAACTTTACAAATCAATTTGCTTAAAAATCTCTTACTGCTTTGTGTCTACAACTCATATATATATATAACAACCTATGTATCTCCCTGGTTACAGACTACAAACCCATTTGTAGTCCTATTCCCTAAGGCCTCCTTCCCACGAATGGATTTACGCTGCGTAAATTCGCGGCAAAAATCCGCTGCGTTGCCCCCTGCTATTAGGTTCTATTGAACCTAATAGCACAATGCCCACGGTGCGGAATTCCACCGCGGAATTCCGCACCGTTAAATCTCCCGTCCTCACCCGCGGCATGCTCTATTTGCCGCGGGTGTACGCGCTGACGGCTTCCATTGCAGTCAATGGAAGCCGTCCGTTCACGCTATCTCCCGCTGTAACACAGCGGAAGATAGCGTGAAAACGCTTTCCCGCCTACTGCCGCCGCGTCATATGACGCGGCTGGCGCGTCACGTGACGCGGTGGGCGTGTCACATGACTCGACGGTGGTGGGCGGGGAAGCGTTTTCACGCTATCTTCCGCTGGTAAGTATGGGGTCTCTGGGGGGCGCCGTGACGGGCTTCACTGCGGAATATTCCGCGGCGGAGCCCGTCACGCTCGTGTGAAGCCGGCCTACTGAATATATAATGTAACAAGCAAAGTACAGATGGAATGGAGTTTCTCTGCAGGATCAAATTACACACATGATTTGTTTGTAGTCCATAACCAAGAAGACATAGAAGTCTACGATGAAGCTGTAAACATCAGTAAAATATTTGATGAACACTCAATGCAAAGTTGCTGGTTTATCAAATGGGCCTAGGAAAAAAGTTACTTGCAAATGAAGACATTCCCATTAAACTGTAAAGATGTTATCATTGCACATGGGCCATATCTAGAGATGAGCGAGTACCAAAATGCTCAGGTGCTCATTATTCGAATCAAGCTTTTCATAATATTTGAGAGCTCTATTCGAGTAACGCAATGGACCCACTGGGTGACGAGTTTTTTTTTTTTTTCTTCTCTCTCTCGTCACAGCAGGAAGTGGTGATGCAGGGAGGGGTCGAACTCGCCGTGGTACTCGCTTGAGTAACGAGCACCATCGAGTATGCTAATACTCGAACGAGCATTAAGCTTGGATAAGCAATTTTGCTCAACTTTAGTCATATCCTCAAACAAGAATTAATATGTTATTTCTGGAAAAAAATATGATCAACACCGGCAGTATGTGAGCTGCTCTACTATCTGATTCAGAATGGCCACTGTTCATGGACTCTTGTGTCCAGACTTCCTTATCATTCTGGATCTTGTGCCCATGAGTTGGTCCCTTAGTCCTCTGTAGGGCCTGTCCGATCCACCTATAGACTAGTATTAGCTGATTTAAAAATGTAAATTGCAGATCTGAGGTGCAATAAATATTGCTGCAGAGCTTTCCTCAAATATCTTATTTCCAAGTGTCCTTTAAGTGAAATGCATATACAGTATAACCTTCCATATATATATATCCATGTATCCTCTTAGTTTTATGCACCATGAATGTCTCCTTCCTTAGTGTGATTGAATCCTTCAGTACTGAACCTTCCACTCAATATAGAGGTAAACCCATGTAAGAAAATAGTTTTTGTGCATGTAGAAGAATGGAGATGATGAGCCAATGTCAGGCTTCTAGGGTCATGGGTTCATTTTCCCCTCCGTTTTCCTCTTCTGGAAAGTGACAGCTACAGCCATCTTCTTCTCTCTGCTTCACTATAGGTTTTGGAACTATAGGGAAAAAAATAACATATATTTCAATAACAAAATAAAATGTACTTTATTGCACTTTATGACATACTGTTATCCTTAAAGGCATTGTCCTCCAGGATTATGAAAATGGTCTGATTTATTTATTTTTTTAACCAGAAACAGCACTACTTTTGCCCACAGGTTATGTCTGGTATTGCAGCTTAGTTCCATTCACTTGAATGCTGCAATACCAGACACAGCAGTGGTATTGTTTCTAGGGAATAATCTAATCCTGGACAATGTCTAGAAGTATCATGCACAGGATAACCTGAAAGCACATTAACCCTTTCCAATCCACTGTCTGACGTCTGAAGACATTCTGATTGAAGGCTATACAGCTCCGATGTCGGAAGACGTCCGGCAGGGTATTCTAACTGTAGATTACTGGCAGCTCTGTTGTCAGGGGGCCTCTCCAGCATGTCACATACTGGCTCTAGCCAGCACATGGTGTCATTGTATAATGGCAGAAAGAGAAAGCTCCCTAGGAAACCCTGAATCCAAAATTGGATTGCAAAGGGTTAAGAGTGCGTGTTTAGAGCAGTGCTCCCAAACCTAGAAAACCCTAGGTAGGGTTCCCTGGAAGACAACTGTAGAAGATGTTATTACTTTTTCAGTAGGGTTGGTGTAGTGGTTCCCCAGCAGGAGAAAACGTTTAACATCTGGGAATTACTGATTTAGGGCATAGGCTACAGGTCACACTACTATTTGTCAAAGCCAGATGCAATTTCCATAAGCAGATCTTAGGCTTGAGGACTTGAGTCCATCAATGGCAAACACTAAAGCATCATGGACTACTACTATCTTGATGTGGACTTTAGGTATGTATTGACCATAAACATGGCAACTTCCAAAGTATAATTGGATCTCCCAATTGGAAACCTCAACGATCATAACAAGAAAGAGAAGGTGGTCTGCAGTTGCCTAAATATCATCCATGCCACAGAGGCATATGCATAAGGAATCTTATTCCCCAACCATAATTAATTGACCACAAAGACTTCATAAAGGAGGTTCTTCACAATCGGCTTATGACCAGGTTAGACACAAGTTTTTAAAGGGATTGTCCAAAATGCTCCTTTAAAATCAGATATTTGCTATCCTTATTGCAGTCACACTAGGCAGTTATAATAATTTACTTACATTTTAGACAAATGTGTTTAATTTTTTCTATCAGTTTCTGACGACATGCAATACTAATCGCTACGAGCAACACGCCAACTGCAGCGGAGACTACAATATAGACAACTGGTAGATCACTTTCTTCAGGTTTCGCAACTGGTTTTAGCTCTAAAATGATGAAGAGAAAAATATACTTATTAGTGAAAGGAGCATACAGTACAGGATATATACATAGTATACAAGGTTTACAGAATATATTACGTAATAATAGATGAGCATGTTGGATATGACATTTCCATGCAGTCTTAATGGTTATTAGTAGTCAACCCCTTGTAAATGAGTAATTCCTATCAAAATCTATTTACACAGTTCCCCAACTTAAGTTTCCGAGTTGCTATATACTAGGGCTTTACTGTAAAAAAATCAATTCAAATCTAGTAGAGTTGATTTATATAAGTTCAGCTGCTAGTATATGGCTGGCATAGCTGTGTAGGAATCAGAAGACAAGGGTGTACACAGAGGAGACAGGACCCTTCTGGATCACACCAATACATCCCCCATGCTATCTGCTCCAGCCCTTTGTAAGACCAAATTGAAACATGACCTCAGTCACTTACCCCATTCTCACTTTTTTTGCCAGTGGTACCTTGCAATGAAGCAACTTGAGAGCAACTTCTCACTCGGTGTAAACAAGAGTCCTTCAATCTCTGAGCAACTGCCCATTTGCAGTGAATGGAGGTGGGCAGCCAGTTGAGATCCCCAGCGCGCTCCATCTCCAATCACTGAACAGCTATCGCTCCTGTGTGAAAGCATAGGAGCAACTATTGTTGGGACGGCTGTTGGATACTCATGCGCCCGACAGTTGTTCCGTGTGGAGATACCTTTGTAAAGAGACTGGCAGGCCTAGGTAGCAGCGAATAGGATGTCAAATTTAAGGCTACGTTCACACATAGCCGAAGTGGTGCAAATTGTCCGCAGTGGAAAATCGGCTACAAAATTTTCATCATTTTCACGTCAAAAACGGTGTCAAAATCCACACCACTGGTGCAGGTTGTGACACGGATTTTGGTGTGGATCTGCAGCAGACGTCACCCATTCTAGTGAAATCAGTTGTTACTATGCTATGTCACTATGATCTGCACCAAAATCCACTTAAAAATGCACACCACAAATTAATGTGTTGATTTTCCACTACAGAGAATCCGCACCATCTCTGCTATGTGTGAATGTACTGTAAGCAGGATCCAACAACCGGTATGTTTCCACGTCAGGAAGTCAGACGGCAGCGGGATCAGGTGACAGTAATTCAAGGTGGTTTATTGCCAAACTCTCAATCATACACAAAAGTAGGCTTTCTCCAGCAAGATAATGTCCATAAGTCACATAAAATAACAGTCCTTGAAACTGTATACAGGGATTCTCACCCAACCCTTCTCCTCATGCTTTAGCTTCCCTCAGCTCTCCAGGTTAATTCCACCTAGCTTTCCAGGGACTCTGCACACAGTCCTCACTTTGTTCTGTCTGACCACACTCTGCCACAATCTCTCTCTTACTGAGCTTTTCCTGCTCCTATTGCAATTAGGTTTCAGCCGTGTTCCAGGTTCAGGTACTTCCTGGACTGGAATATATGCGTGACCCAGACAGCCCCTGTCTTATGCATGGTCCGGAGTTATATCCCGGAGTTTAGCAATCTCCGTGGTATATACACACCATCCAGGAGTTGATCCCTTACTTCACTACAATACCCTAACATTACATATTTACAGCTCTGGAGGAAAACTTGCTGAACTTTCTTGATACCTTTTTGTGTCCAAGAATTACACCCGTTTACTGTGTCAGTCTGATGCTAATAAGGGAAATGGAACAATACTTCCACAGCGCCTCCTACTGGAAAGCAGCATTCCTTTAAGTTAATGTTAGACTCTTTATACAAGCCTTGTAACAATGACCGGGAATTGAATTATTATAGACTTACCTTTTGTGATGGCAGCGACTGCTGCTGATGAGCCTTTTGACCATGTAGCCTTGGTAGGGTATACGCCACAAACCACATCTGAAGTATGGCTCCCATTAATAATTACAACTCCAACCGCTGAGCAACTGTGTACACAGAAATAGAATAAATGTACAAAGATATTATAAACTTCTACAGTCTTCTCATGTCACCTACACAAAAACTACCAATGGACATTAGATTTTACAACGCATTTCAATGACTTTGTCCCAGATTGCTGAACTTTAAGGGGCTGCCATACCCTCTTATGGATACTTATGTGTCACTGCCACAATCCATAAGATCCCACTGCTGGCACATAGTGGGATCTTACTGCCTATTAATAGCTGTTTGTTTTCATCCCCTCTAATGTCTCATTCATCAGTTCAAGCACAGCCATTCCTTTCCATACATTCTACGCAATCCAAAAACTGTGCAAAAAGAAGCTTGGGCGGCATTTTATCAGAATGCTAAAAATATTTCTGCTAGATATAAAGTATACAGAGAATAAGAAAAGTTTAGACACTTTGGAAGAACCAGATCGGTAAGAATCAGATCACCCAGACATATGGCCTTACTTTTTCCATGGTGTACATTTATTCTCTGCTCCACTGTTGAAGGTGCCTACGGGGCAATTCACACATTCTGTGGGAGAAAGTCAGAAAATTCAAGAAAAATTCACCAGGTTATATATACATTTCTCACTGTATGCAAGGGATCAAACTCTTCTAGAGAATAGATATCAAGAGTGTAAATCTAAATCAGTCTACAATTCTATGTGGATTCATTTTATAACCTATTTTATAGGGAGGTCAGAGTTGCATTGTCCTGTCATTAAAGAGGACGTCACTTGATAACGTCATCAGGTTGGTTGCATGGCTCCGCAGCGCGGCTCTGTTGACTGTATCCCTGTGCGCCTGTAAGGGCTCTTCTGAAGTCCAGCTCTTGGCACTGTCAATGTGTCAAGTGGGCGGTCCACACTGCTCACTGTCAATGGGTGACGTTGTACTGATAATCATGTCCAACATCACCTATTGACAGTGAAGGGAAGGACAACCCACTTGGCACACATACAGCACCATGAGCTAAACCTAAGAAAAGTCCGTCCAAGCAAACTGTGATCAATGTGGGAAAAAAAAGAGATGGCGTCAGTGGGCTGTGCCGAAGAACTGTGCATTTGATTTTATCTCATGCCAGGTCTTCTGTAAGCTGCAAATTTCCTGCTTCCTTGTGGAATTAAATGATAACAGTCTGGTTGCCTGCAGGGGAGTTTACTGAAGGCAGAGCTATACAGCTCCAGTAAACTCAATAGTAAATCACCTTCCGTAAGCTTGTAATATCTGCACAATTGTATCTCACGCAACTATGTGGTCACATGACATGCCATCCGTTAATCATAAATCCCTCCGCTTCAGTAGATTCTAAATCTTGTTTGTATAGAAAACAACAAGTGTTGCAAAACAAAATCTTCTGAAGGTCTTACTTTGTCCAACCAGCTGCTGTCCAGCAGGACAGCGGTCACTTATGCACTGTGTGCACTTTTCATCTGTGCACTTCCTGCCCGCAGTACATGTACACACAGCGTTCCTCGTGGACGTGCAATTCGCTTTATACTGAAATAATACTCCTGGAAAAAATTGGGAAAAATTAAAAACATTACATCCCCGCCTCTTAAATGTGCTACCTGCTGGGCTCACTCAAAGGAGCTTTATCAATTACTATTAGTAGCTTTACATACATGCCCAGATATTATATATTATTTACTGAGACGGCCATTTCTGGAGTCTATCACCAGGAAAGACTTGCTTTAGGTTATAGCATCATACAATCTCCATCATTTAGGGGTATAGCTATGGGACCCGAATGGTTGCATTCACCTAAGGGCTCTGGAGCCTAAGGAGGCCCAAAAGATCTTGGCAGGTAAAATCTGTTGTTTTTTGGAGTTGCCAGGAGCGAGATTCTGCTTGCGGTCAGTGAATATTAATCTTCACGGTTTACAGAATGAAAATCTGTCCTGATCATGTAATGGCACAGTTCTGGCGGCTGTGTAAGGGGGGAACCCGGGTCCAGCATGTTGTAAAGTTGGATGTGTTATTGTTTACTTTAAAATGATTTTACTCCTGTGTCTTTAAGGCCAGTGTCACACAAGCGTAAGCGTATTTGCGTACTTGCACAATAGGAGTTGCGTAATTGCACGTACATGTGCGTGTTTTACTGTACTTTTTGCGCACACACAAATTTTGCACATCTGCAGGCACAAAAAAAATGAGCAAATACGTTCATGTGACACCGGCCTAAGAGTCAGGAATTGAGTGTGTCCCTGGGTGTGGCTATCTGCGTGCACACAATCCCAGATGGGTGTCTGGGAGAGGAGCAATTTTTAGTGAGTGTCTGGGGAGTGAGGATGTGAGAAACGTGCCTCTGGCGAGAGTAGCTGACCCCTATGTGAGCGATAGTGGAAACGCCCTACAGCCAGACAAAGTGGTGTGCTTTATCTACACTGGACCCAAAGCATTGGGTAAGGTCACGGACAAAGAAAGTTTACTACAGAGATATTACCAGAGTGGACTGTTTGCATCCTTATCACCCGAGCATGGAAAGAGTACGTATTAACTGTATATACTAACCGGTTACCGATATTGAGATTTATGTGTGTCAGCTCGATTACGGCCATGTACAAATCGTTTCTCCACTGTTCCCCATATTAAAGTTGTTCAGCATCATAAGCAAGCAGCCTTCATTTGTGACTTATCCTCGTAACCCCAGGTATACAGTGATGTGGCAAGCACACTTTCAGGAGTGGCACCGGAATTAGTGTGGCTTAATCCGGTTATGAGAACTTAATGATCTTGACACTCTTATGTTCACCATGACTATGATAATGATACAGTCCTTGGTACAGACTGGCATATGAGTCCCAATTTCGGAAGCAAGTTGGCATATGACACCAGCCTGACCTCCCCTTGGTGGAGAATGTGAAACCCAGGCCTTCTGCTTGGCCCAAGTTACAGCTGTACCATAATGAACAACACTCTTGTGTCGTCACATACCCAGATTTTCATCCAGTAACTATTTGAGAATTATTCATGCAATAACTGTAAGTGGAGACCCTGAACCGATACAAAAAATATCAAACTTTTCAAAATACAATGTATAGGCTTTATATGATAAACCTGAAATCTCTGTTTAAATATTGTTGCAATAACAATAAAGTCACCCCAGGACAGTGAAGAACTAGTTTTGTTTATAAGGAAACCATAACAAAGTAGTAAGACAACCTCGGGGAATGCCTGAGAATTTTCTGCCTGTGTGCTGTCTGTGCACTTCCTCTTTTAGGCGGTTTATGTGTTTAGACATCCTCGTGTATTGCTGGGGGTTATAACTCATGTTTTGTTCTGTTGCTTCATATAAGGTAAATTCCCATGAGTAAAGGGGCTGTTGGAGGCATCCTCCTAGAAAAGCTTAGAAAACTACATGAAAGTTAAATAACCAAGGTATTTTCCCAACACATTATATCCTTATTATCTTCCAGGGGTTACTCACTTTGGGAAATCTTTTTGTAAGGAGGATTTCCTGATAATAAGATAATTACAGGGTCTTCGTTTGCTCAATTCGACAGCAATCAGATGTAATCTCGAAGTGTTCTATTTCCTTGCAGCACCACCAAAGGGGAAATGAAACATTACAGGGTGCTATTGAAAACAATAGGATATCCATGTAATGCATAGACATGTGGGGTCCTCCAGGGCTAGAGACGCTCTTCATAGATGATCTTCTTTGTGGCTAACAGGGTATAGTGTTAAGCTCCATTTAGACTGGAAGAATGCCAGTACTATAACATGTGACTACTGAGGCCACTGATTGGCTGAGAGGGTTGAGTCATTGTAGTTTGTATACAAAGCCCAGTAGGGATCGTCAGACATTCTGTGCTGGATTGGCTGGGACTGAAGATGTAAGCAGAGTTTTTTTTCTATTATATAATAATTGTGGCTCTCTTTACTTTTTTCAAAGGCTGAATACCCCATTTAACTCAGAGTGCCCTAATACAGAATTTTGGAAGGGGTTTTGTAAACTTGACAACACTTTTCCCCAAAATGCACCATTTTCAGAGCTGAAAAATCTCAGAAGGGACAGTCCCTTAAGTTGCAGAATTGCTTCAGCTCCGATATTTAGGAACTTAGATCTCCTCAGGGCCATCTAAGGGTACTTTTACATGGGACAACTATCGCTCCTGTGCTTTCATACAGGAGCAATAGTCACTCAGAGAATGAAGGCAGAAGCCCTGTAGATCTCTTCTGGCAGCCGTCTCCATTCGTTGTGAACAGGCAGTTGCTCCGACATGACTGCCATTGAGGGAGAAATCACGCACTAGTCGGTTAATTTATTAACTAGCGACTAATAAGTGATTTCTGGATCAGCACCCTATCGGGTCCCACTTTTACATGGGACAACTATTGATCAAAATTGCTCATTTGAGCAATTTTTCAGCCAATAGTTAGTTAGCTTGTGTGAAAATACCTCAAGTGAACAGCAGTGCTGTAAATTATATGACATTGACACTGGGTTCAAAGGGTTGTGTCAAGATAGCATCACTTGTTCTTATACCCATTAGGGTTCTCCTCTATGTCCCAAAATGGAGAGCTACTCAGTAAGAGTGGTTCCTGTCGTGGCGGACTTTCTGTCATCTTGCTATTACAGGAGGGTCATTCATATAAATGGCCATCCTGTACTACTACATTTCCTGGCTTGCCAAGGCTTTCCCAGGCAAAATCAGTGGTTTGCCAGGGGTGCCGATAGTGGGACTCAAGCCCCGTATTCTCAAAAGCCTTATGCATCAAACCTCTTTAGGTTTTGCCACTGGCAACAAGGTGACTTTTGATCACTTACCTTCACATCGTTCACAATGCTTACAGAGTGGCTTATCATTTGGTATGTCTGAGTAGCCAGTGATAGGACATGGGACACAAAAGCCACATTTATTTGCCAGGAAATAGCCTGTAGAAAATAGTCAAAATGTTACTTATTGATCAGTACACAAAACCACTTCAATGCATACATATAGTAGCTAGAGGTATAATATACAATAATTTAGCGTTAACATATTCTGTGGCACTTTACAGACAGTGAATCTAAAGGTCAATTACACGGTCCAATAATCGCCAGAATAATCGCTTTAATTAGGGTTTATCTGCAACTGTTGGCCCGTGTACACAGGGCGCTTAGCAAGAAGTTCCTCAGTTGCCACTAGTCGTTCTGTTTTAGCTCTATGAAAGAGAATGACTGCTCAATCTATTGCCGATTCCTGCGAATGCCCGGAACAATCCCCAACCCTCTCCACCTCCATTCACTTGAACAACTATTGCTGCTGTGAAAAGCACAAGCGTGATAGTCGCTGGTATTACAGTCTGGCACTTATGCACTTGACAGTTGTACCTTGTAAGGCTGGGTTCACACGGGGCGGACATCCCGCGAAAACCTTGCTGAAAGACCACACCGAAAAAACGCGAGATTTTCACGGGATAAGCACAGCATTTCCGCTGCGGCTATCTCTCCCCATAGCGAGGAGAGAGGCCGCTGCGAAAATGAAAAAAGAATTGACATGCTACGTCTTTTTTTTTTCGCGCTGCATGTCCGTTTTCGCACAGCTTGTCTATAACGGATCGGCTGCAGCATGTGGACGAGATTTTTGCAAAATCTCGTCCCTTTTGCTGGCTAATCCTGGGATAAGGAGCCGCTGGCGGAATTGCCATGTGGACATTCCCCATGGAAATTCCGCCCTATGTGAACCCAGCCTAAAGGTACCTTCAGGCATAAATATTCACAATGTTGCTGTAATCTACCAGGTTAAAGAATTTCATTAAATAGGTTGAAAGAATCAGAGAACCGCTTATCTTCAGTTTTGCTGAATCTCCCCCACTGCATGTATCTTTACTGCCTTCCTCCAGTTATCTAACAAAGTAACCTTTTGTTTTCATTGTTCTCAATATGTTTCCCTTTCACTAGAGATAGAATTTACAATTCCTGTTGGAGAAATCCCCTAAATATAAAGATTTATTATCTGTGGAAAAACCTGAACACCCAAAACTGCTATCTTAACAATTGTATCCATGAAGATGCTGACAACAAAGAACAGAATGTCGGCAACCCAACCCATTGTATCTCATGTGTATGCTGTAAATATAGAAATATCATCATTATGGGTAGTCTTATAGGGTTTTTTTGCGATTAAAGGTTAATAAAACGTAATCACTATATAAATTAAAAACTTACATAAAAGTTATGCAACTTCCTAATATTCTTCATGTTTCAGTTCCTTACCACTTACAAGACAGAAACTGGCATAAAGTATGGTACAAATCCATGCCGGCGTAGATTTCAATTTCTGCGACATGAATAGCAAAAGGTGCACCAAACATATTAAGAGACGTGCACTTCCTAACAATTTTCTTCAGTACAGTTTAGATTAAAACTGGCATATGAAATACCAGACTTAATACATTCCTTCCATTGTCTATTAGAAAATTGTCTAATCTTTCACTTTGGTTCCAGAGCGCCCCCATTCCCAATGGGTCACGCAATGCAAGAATGTGGCATTCAATCATTGCAGGATCAGACTCTCCACCAGCTGGGAAAGCTTTAAAAGGAACCTGAAAGCCTGCCTCTTTAGACAGGTCTGCAATCTTTCACCACCACAACATGAGCCCCTGCTACCCTCACCACTGTCTCCTTCTCCCTCCCCCCCTCCCTCGTAGACTGTAAGCTCTCATGGGTGGTTTCCTCTTTTCCTCTTTATTAATTTGCTAGTCATTTAGTAGATGTTTATTGTTTCTCTTGTTTTATATCTGTAATGTGGTTATATATGTAGTAGTATAAGTAGTGTAATTTAGTTAAACCTCTATTTCTTTATTTGTACTGTGCCCTAGAATTCAAATAATTAATAATAATCCCGTCTACCAATCATGTGATCTCCTTCTAGACTACCCCTTGGATTTCTGTTGTGGATTTGCATTTACAGATGCTGCGGACTCACACATTGATTATCCCCATTTCGTTTCAAAGGAACTCTGTGTCATAAATCCATGTGTTTTACTGTGGATTTCTGACATAGATTTGCTTTATAGGTTGCGTGGTCCGCTCATGAATTAGCATCCTTCAATGGAGCTGATCCACATGCGGATAACTCACAGCAGATTACATGTCACTAGTAGTCAGTAAATGGCAATATTCTTTTTTCCAATAATGGGGTGAAAATCCAACCTGAGGTTGTCCTGCTCACATTGGCTGCATTTTGTTGCAATGTGTCATGTGGGGTTCATGAGCACTACTAAGCTCTGAGTTGGATGGGGCCACAATCCGGCACCCATGGAAATTTAGTTTATAGGGCTGTAATGTATGTCGTTATACCTCTGAGTTCTACAGAGACACAGGGACTCCATGTGACTCCATACAAGTAGTGTTTACCTGGCTCTGCCTTTTGCATAATTCCTTAGAAACAGCAGCCTGGAGTCTGCAAGCCAGGAACCTAGCCAAGCCAGAAACTTACTGCACATTGATGAGGGTCAAAAAACCCGAAACAGCTGTCTGTGTATGGTTTTCTTGCTTTTGGTTTTCAATTCCTAGTCATTGTTATAAAGACTTGTATAAAGAGTCGGACATTGATTCGCAGGAATGCTGCCTTCCAATAGGTGGCGCTGCGGAGGTATTGTTCCATTTTCCTAACTGAATGATCATTCAGTTTTGCATGATCCAGTGAGAAACGATAATTGTTCATTGTAAAAGAGCTCTTAGAGAACAGAAGCAGATCTGACGAGGTCAATCGTTCTGTTATTTTTTTATTTCACATGCATTAAAGCAGTATAAATGGTTGGAAAAGTGGGCATACCCTATAGGCTACGACTCCACAATGAGACCTTGTCACCTGCAATTCACAGTAAAATTGCTCCATTTCTGTGATTTGCTCACTACCTCAAGTCTGTGATTTTATCACAAATCACAGGCAAATCTGTTTTGGCATGAAGCCCTAGTTTTAATGATATTTTACATATGATTTCGCTTTGCCAATGAATAGGCTGATAAAAAAAATACTTACCGGGCTCACACAGGGTGCAACACTTATCCCGGAATCTAAGACAACCTTTGCCAAGAACAGCCTGAATGAGCAGGATCTGGAGGACTCCACATAACAGACTCCTCACAGTGTCCATCCTCTGCAGTCAAAGTGCTAAACCTATTAAAGCACTGTCGATCTTAAAATCCTACTTGACAACTGATAAAAATCTGAAAAAAAAGAGCACAGAAAGTTAACAAACACCCCCTAAAAGTGCATGAAATGACTTCATTGTTTACAAGACACGTCACTGGATATTCCCCTTTGATATATCAGTACATAAAACAAGAGCAAAGATAAAGGGCCACCTGTGGGAAATCCCTCTGATGCACAGTCCTATTCAAAATGAGGATCTCCAGCAGCTGATACATTTATAACTATATAAATAGCGAAGAACAATGTATACCAAGTAAAAGCCCGTTTACACGCAAAGTCAAAATTTTAATACGATTGAAAGATTGAAAGTTTTAGCAATCATTTTGCATAAAGTGTTAATGGACACTAATTTTCATTAACACTTAATTATCTTCATTTGCCTGTAAAAGGGCCTCCGGGAGCTGTTTGCAGAGCCCAGCATGTGGACTGGGCTCTGCACACAGCTGCATTGTTCTCGCATGGGCTGCCTGCAGAATACAATGTAATCTCCCGGATCCCGCTGAGAACACAGCATGCAGTCTGTTGAGAGATACTTTATCTCTCTGTGGCTAGACGATGGATTTTAAGCTCGCCTTAAAATTATCATTCAGACGAAAAGTGCACAACGTGCGCATTTACACGCAACAATTATCGCTCATCTACGGTCATATGAACGGATTTTGACCAATAATCATTGCGTGTAAATTGGCCCTAAAAGCACAACCTTGTATTTGTATAAGTAGCACGCGGGTATTGCCATATATAACATCAATATGTTATATTTTAAAGGAGAACTTCATCTAAAACTGAAAAGGTTGCTTTGCATGGAACTTTTACTAATTCCCCCACGTCTCCTACCCATTTTAACTGGACGGTGATCTGAGATTACCAGATGAGGAAGAGATTGTTGTCAGCTCTCAGAACTCTCCTGAAACTGCCTGTGTAGAACAACCACAAACCACAGCTAGGGACAACCCGAGACAGTATGTACAGGCTATCAGTATTCTATAAAGCATGCAAAGTTCTGACAACTCAATGTCATGTAAGCAGGTGGCTGTAGACCATGACCAGACTGATATATTGCAAAAAAAACCTTTTAGCTATGAAGTAAAAAATGATTCACAGACCCTGTGTTTTCTGCACCAGCTTCGAAAACCTCCCCTTAGAAGTTATGACAAAGAGGAGACGCTGGACAATAACTTGTTTGCAAAACATTTCATGGTCTTTTGACATTGTCAAGAATTATCTACTCATTTCCCAACCTACAGCTAATCACCCACTTATGCTAAACGCGTCATACAAAATAGCATGTCTCATATGTAAAAGTGTGTTTTTTGTGTCATTGCAAAAACCCCCACAATTATACATTTATGGGCCAAGTAGGATTGTTTAGGATTATGTAGGAGGCAGAGCCATGCACAGAGGAACGGCATCCTCATAGTGTAATACTCAGATCTCGTTAGTTTAATCTAGAAATCAGCAGCGCGGAAGTGGATATATACTGTACTTCTCTCCCTATACGCCTGTGGGTAAGGGCGTACCATAGGGGCAGACCATACAGTTGCTATGAGCCGATTAAAAAATTAGATGCTTATGTGACAGTGTCTAAGAAGGCTCGTGAGTAAGCTCCTTCCAGTAAGCAACCACAGGAAGCTATATTTAATCCAGTGTCATCAACCACAATATCAGATAAAACGTATAGTGAATGCCCATTTACTATCACGAGAATGCATTAAATATACACTGTAGATTTCCCATAGCTACTAATAAGTTGTGTCACCTCCTACCTTAGATATCACAGGACAACCCCTTTAATCATGGGATACTTCAGGCTGTTTCCAAATCCTGCTTCTTTAAAAAAAAACAAAAACACAAACCGTGATGTTTTATTGCATACTATTCCACATGTAAGATATTTACTAACTCTCCCGTGTTCTCTATCAATAGTGAATAACAGTAAATAGAATACAAAAATATCAGCACTGCCGTCACGAACATGTAGCTGAGTTTAGGGAATGTGACCTACTGGTAATGGAGGTAAGTTACTGATGTGTACTATGACGTGCTCTTGTTGTCAAAGCGTTGCCAACCGTATTATTTCTTTTTACTGGACAATTTTTCCAAAAATCACGTTCAACCAAAAATTTTTGGTTGGAAAACCATCACGAACAACCAAGATACGTAATATGTGTCCATAGCTTAGAATACAGCTATGAACACATTATCAGCATTTACTGTAAAATGGTGATAATTACCATCATAATAACCTGTAGAAGCAAATCCAACATCATTTTTTTAGGAACAGGGAAAAAAGTCCCCTATTTCTTGACTGGCCAAAAATGCACGGACGGTTGTCGATCCTAGTCCCATGTCTTTGAATTACTGGGTTATCATTGAGACCCCTAAGATATGAAGAACGTGTTAGGTCACACTTACAAGTGTAATTTCCAAGGTTACCACAACATATGAGTATGTGTAACTAAATGTCAGCTGTGGGTTGCAAAAAAATGCTTTAAGATCACATCACTTATGGCCACTCAGCCTCATGTCTCCGAGAGGCAGGAAACACTGACACTATTAATATCAGTCACCAGTGAAGTCACTACCTGCATTACAGGCATTGTTCTGTAAATAACCATTATGAGACATTCTACTTGATTTTACTGTTTTCTGCTCTAATTTTAGACCCATCTCATTGATCAACATTTATTATTACGTTATGCCTAAATTGTAGCACAGTGATTGCCTCCCATTATCTCCAATCTGATAGATGATGATCTGGTGGAACTTCTGAAGGGACAGGAGGCGAGGGACAACACCAACAAACACTCCTCTTACTGTCTTATACTCAGAAGAAAAAGATTCTGACTTTCAGTTGACAACAAAAAGGCACTTAATAGAGTCCATTGGTCGTTTCTGAAAAAGTGCTCTTCAGCAGGTTGGTGTTGTCCCTTGCCTCTGTATTATGGCCCTATATTGGTTTGGGTTAATAGCAGCTTATATGACAATTTGCAAATTAATAATGGAACAAGACAGGGGTGTCCCTTATAAAAAGGAAACCTGAGAATTCGCATGAAAACTACAACCGAAAATTTGTGGTGGAGCTGGCCTCCCTGATTTTTGCAAATAGTATCAGGCAGCAGTCAGTGTGAGGCAAGTAGACTAGTTTAGCTCCTGGGACTTGAAACAGTGGGTGAGGCTAGAAGACAAACTGTCTCCTGTAGTGCTTGGGACTATTAATAGTGTGAAAAATGCAGAATTTTTTTTTTTAAATATATAGATTGTGACCGAAAGTTTAAAAAAAAATCATCAAGAAATTTTTGAAAGTATGTTTAACACAAAAATGTAATTTATATAATAGGTAATTTTCTGATGACACATTCTCTTTAAGTACACTGGGGAATTGGTTATTTGGCTTATATAAGTTTCTCCTCTTCAGTCTTGCTTTCTGCCTATACATGGTGCCAGGGGCTTAGCTGTGGGTAAAGTGGGCAGGTGGGGAGTGTGCCCTGGGTTCAGTCAAGACTGAGAGGGGGGAACACCACCGTAGCAATTTAACCCCTTTACAGTTTATCTGGAACAGAGTTGGTTCTGCAGGAAAAGATTACCGTTTTGGACAAACTGAGATTGTTCTGATTTAAATGGCTGTAGTTCCAATTCTATCAGTGCTACCAACTCATTTTAAAGCCAGAATTTACAATGATACTTCAAGCATGTTTGTAGCCCTTATAGAATCAATGCTACAGCCATTTGAAGTGGGGTTGAAAATACTGAATTTACAGCTACCAGGTCTATGCACAGTGGGGCTGGAGGGGTAGGGGGCTCCCTGTCCCTGGAAGTAAAGACTGAGGTTTCTGGGGAGGGGAAAGACTAAACTGATTTTTTGCCCCAAGTAAAGGAAAGCCTAGCTACTCCTCTGCATGGTGCCTATTGTGGTGTAACGTAAGAGGAAGATTCGGTTTATATAGCCAGAATGATCTTTCAAAGTGATTTCTGGTGTGTCCAAATACATATACCTTGCCGCCTGCAGACGAGCGGGTCGGATCCGGCAGCGAGAATTCTCGCCGCGGGACCCGACCCGAGAGCCTGCAGGGACGAGCGCGTACTCACCCGCGCCTGGCGGCCCCGGCTCTTTCATGTGCCGGCTGCGGTGCAGCCGGCGGCCGGGTGAGTGCGTGCCCCGCACAAAAATAGGACATGCCGCGGTTTGTTTGCCGCGCGAGATTTCGCGCGGCCAAACCGCGGCCGTCTGCATAGGAGTGCGTATTGTAATGCATTCCTATGCAAACTTTCAGTGGCGGAAATCCCGTTGGAAATACCGCCGCGGGATTTCCGCCCGTGTGCAGGGGGCCTTACTGTGTGAATTCATAACATGCATTCCATATCATGTTCTATCACAGTACTGCACCAAAGAAGTATTGAAGTAATACACATTTCCCATTGAAATCAAAGATCTGTGTACTGCTGTCTCATGTCCTCCAGATCAAGGGATATGTTTTGTAGCTGCTCTCCAATATGGCTAAAAGATGAGGATGTGGATTTCCCTCTATTAACCCAGAATTCACTTACAGGGTACATGGGTTTTCTACATGGGAACTGGATTAGTATTCAGCAGAATGGAGAAAGAAAACCCATTCCCAAAATTAATGTAATTCTAATTACCATCTTCACTCCTGTAACTTGCCCATGCGGACTACATGTTTTTAATTTTAATGTTCCTAAGCTTCCAATGCACAATTTTCTTATATATGATTAACCTTAGCCATACGTTGTTGGAGGGTTTTTTACTTTCCAAGTATTTGATAAATAATGAGCCATACCATTGATAGAAGCTGAATTGCTAAATGCAGCATATTCAGCAGAAGAGAGGGAGCAAAAGGTGGTTGGTTAAGGTGTATATATCACTTCAAAAAAGGGATTACTGTAATGCAAAGTCACCACATATGAAGAATTATTTTTGATATTTCCAACCTTGTAGGGTCTCTGGGGTCAAAGAGGTATAACCTCTGTGGGGTAAGGTACCATCTATTCAAGTGCTTGTAATCATTTTTTGAAGCCTTAAACCTTTGAAGTCAGTTTGGGTGCACATACCAATCTGGAGACCTGGATGTCCATAAAGCTAACTTCTAATTCCTTTCCCCAGGCTTTCATGAATTGTGTCATGTATACTTCTTATTGGAATTGCTTCCATTACAACTAGGAATGCCCCATTAATAAAGCAGGTTGCATCTGCTACGCCATTGATAACATACAGAGTGCCATAAGAAGCCATAAGAAGCAACGTCCTACTACTAAGGTTGAAGCTACAATTTAGAATTTGCATCCACTGTATCAGATTATGAAGAGTTATCAGAATCCTCAATAAAGTACAAAGCGGGATTAGCTGAGATTACGATCTGTAAGAGATCAATCACTTGCATTAGCAGATATCCACAACAACCTTGAATAAAAAATGCTCTCTGAATGTCACATTTAGAAACTTATGTCAATTTATCATAAGACACAGGCATTAGATGCCTCAGAGTAGCGGTGAAGTCCCCCCCCCCCCCCCCATGTATAGCAGCTGTATGTGCTTAAAACTCTGAGACATTTTTAAGTAACAATGAGAACATCTTAATAAAGTGTCAGAACAAAGTCTCCTCTATACGGCGCCAGGAAGTTTTAAAACAGAATTGTGACATTTCTCCCCAGTGACACTTGTTAAACATGAGTACGGCAGTGTAGAGCGTTATCGAAGGATCTTGGGGAGGATCGCAGCTCTCGCACACTGTAAGCAGTTACATCTGACACCATTCACTCCGCACAACCACAGATGACCAGAAAAGATAAAATTCTTACTGTATGGTTGGGATGAAGAGCTGTCTTTGAACATTTCCTCTCTCTCTCTCTGCTGGCCCACGAATGAAATGAACTGCAACTTGGTATTTAAGTGATCATTTGGACTTTCCCATGTAAGGGGGGGGGGGGGGGGGAGGTTGTGACTCATATACTTTTTATTCTACAAACCTGTCAATTAAAGCGACCCTCCTAGCTCCCCCTCACTAAAGTTAATTCCCCTCACTATATGCGTGGCAATTGCCTATAATCTTTTTTTCTTATGTGCGCTTTTATAATCTGTCAGTCCTTGCCTTAATAGAAATCAGCTCTCTCTGCACTGACTCCCTGGTTAGCTGATGGTTGGCTTGTGCTTCTACACAGCAGCCAGTCTGAAGAGGCAGAACTACAGAGAGGAGAGAGCAGGAGCCTAAACCAATGATAAGATGGGGGTGTGTCTCAGACTACTGCATACTCCCTATAGACAGTATAAATAAACTGTAGTCACAGATCACACCTGTGCACTAATAAAGGAGAGCTAAAAAGCAGCCAATGAGAAAGATCTAAGGAAAATATATAGCAGGTAATTATTCTCTAACGATACTGACTTACCTCTCATTTTTAACTTCTGACTGGACAGTTGCTTTAATGGTTATATGATCACCAAAAATCTATAGTTACACTGGAACATTATCCAAGTAAAGACCCTTTGCCACAGGACAAGTGTCGGGCAAACGATGCCCGACACTTGTCCCCGTGTATGGATCGCTCACAAAGTAGCCAGCAGGGAGGGGGGGGGGGGGGGCTGGAGGAGAGTTCTCTCCCGACCCTCTCCATTCACTGTAAGCAGCGGCCGTTCAGTACTAAATGGCTCCTGTTTACACTGAACGATCGTTGTTCAGGATTTTAACCCCGGGAGCACTGGATTTTGAATGACCTAAATGATAATCAACCCGTGTAAAAGGGCCTTAACCCAACAATGCACTTATAAACACCAGATTTCTGGAAATGTGGACAGGGTGTCAGATTTGAACAAAGCACAATTTTCGGCATATGCTTTAGCCTATGTGAGATTCAATTGGAGATAACTCTGCCATTTAATATTATTAAGGGGTTTGATATAGGGAGAGTATTCTCTCTGTCAATCCATCAGTGTGATTGCAGGAGGATGAGGAGTTGACGTTGCAGCTAGGGGCCTAGCAAAGGTCACAGGTCTGCCATTTCTCTGCGCCTATAGGTTAGGGTACATTCACATGAGCGTGTGCATGTGCATACATAGGTGCGCACAAAACCGCGCACCCATGTACGTGCACAAACACGTGTGAATGCAGGTCCATGCCCATTGCCTTCTAAGGGGCCATGGCTGCTGCCGGCTGCCCAATTGAAAGCAATGGGCTGCTGGCAACCCCTGCAGTGATTTCCGGGGAAGGGCTTGAAATATAAGCCCTTCCCTGAAAATCATCCCTGGTTTGTGTAAAAACCCCTTGTCACTGAACACTGCTCTGAGTCTCTTTCAGCAGGTGGGGATTTAAAATCCCTGCCTGCTGAAAAGGCTGTATCTGATTGGCTGAGCGCTCAGACAATCACAGGCAGCACTGAGCTGTCATTCAGTGACTCAGAGCAGTGATGGAACCCAAGCTTGAGCCCCGGCAGCGGCGGACAGCTGAGTTTTTGGGTTTTTTAAATTATTTTTTACACAAGATAGGAATGATTTTTCAGGGAAGGGCTTATATTTAAAGCCCTTCCCTGAAAATCACTGGAGGGGTGTCGGCATTGCAATCCTCTGCCACAGCTGTGACAGCTGTGGCAGGGGGTTCTTTACTCCCTGCGGGGAGTCCCCTTGTCACTGAACACTGTGACAGTGCTGTCACAGTGTTCAGTGACAAGGGGACTCCCTGCTGGGGAATATTGAGGAGCCGTGTCACGGAGTGCAGCACGCTCTTTGTAATCTCATGCACCGTTGAAGGTATATAATAGGAACTGGACGATTAATGGAATTAGGTGATCGTGATGTCAGTGCCTGGATTAAAAGCACTTGGTAGTGAAATAAGAGTAACACACTTATGTAGGTAAACGACAGGCACATCATTTACTTTCAAATCCGTGGTTGTCTGCATTAATACTAAGCTCCAGAAATTGCACATACAACTTGCATATATACTGTTTAACACTTTACACACAGATAAACAAACTTTGAGGAGGCAACATCTGAGCTAAGGAAAAGCTATAAAGAGAGAACTGACATGAAATCCCCCTTATAAACCCCACTAACAGTCTTGCTATTGTTGAAACACTGTGCTGAAGTTTTCTTTAGTACTCCTTCTATGAAGATTCTCTACTTCTGGTCTGAAGTTGTTGTCCGGTAGAAAGCAGAGTTGGCTTGAATGGACATCAGGTTTGGAAAAACAAACAGTCTGTCTCAGCATCAGGGAAATTTATGAGCAGCTGCACACAGGATTTCTTGAACGTTTACATAATGTATCTCTAATCACAGCAAGACAGAGGAGAAGGAAGAAGCGGTGTCTTTACATGGCTATCCGCTTCCTCTGTGTCCATCTCAGCTCCTCTTCCGTCCGAGTGACCTCTTCACTGTCTCACTCCATACTCCCTATGTACTGCACTTCTCATCCATCTTCTAACACTGTTATCAATTTCTAAATGCACAATACAAAATGAACCAGAACCCCCACCTTTTTTCCTCACTGCAGGGGCTTGTCACAGCTTAACTGATTTACGACGGTGCCTAAATAACCTTAACTCTTTACGTTTCTGACTCTCTCTTCTTACTAATTAAAGTCCAGCCTAACTATACTTTGTTAAATGAACTGGTAGTTAGAACAGTTGCTCTTTACTTGCAGGTAAAGTACTTTTATTCTGTAGTGTCAGTCCAGGTCACTACAGAAGTATAGTTTTATGGGGAAAGATTCAATATAACTTCTATTTATTAATTTACATCTCTGCACATTCTGAACTGAACAGTCCAATGGGTGGTCCTATGAGTGATTGACAGTTATCTGTACATACAAACTTAGCTGTCAATCACTGATAGGATCACCCATTGGACCTCAAAGCTCAGAATATGTAGATATATAACTGAATAAAATACAAGTTATACTGAATCTTTTCCCATAAAACTATATCAATCTGCTCAGCTGCGCAGTATCAATCTGATACTCAGAGCTGGGCCCCTATGCATCCCAAAGCGAGGCCAACAGCGGTCGCACATGTCACTGCCACTCTGACACATCGACAGGAAAAAAGAACTACATACAGTAAAAATCATGCGCAAAACAATTACAACATTATAGCAACCTTAATAGCAATCTCTATAAGAGAAAGAGGAGAAGAAGAAAAATGAAAAACCCCCAAATGTGAACATAAGTGAAGAGTTTTTGAAAGAATAAGGAATAATTAAAAACACATAACAGTGAATAAAGTGGAGATAATTAAGTGTAAATAAAGCCTATGATGCATGTTACTGCAATATAATGATACATAAGATAAAAAAATCTATGTGAAATGTGCAATGAAGGACAAGAAATCCCAATCTGACTCCATAAATTAAAACACTGTGCATATAGGCATTAAGATAATCGCAATGGAAGATAAAGTTGTCAGCAAGAGCGGATAAGAATTTGTTGGACCCATTATTTTTGCCTAAGAAAGATTCTCAATAGAGATGAGCGAGCATACTCGGCCACGCCCCTTTTTCGCCCGAGCGCCGCGATTTTCGAGTACTTCCGTACTCGGGCGAAAAGATTCGGGGGGCGCCGTGGGTGAGTGGGGGTTTGCAGCGGGGAGTGGGGGGGAGAGGGAGGGAGAGAGGGCTCCCCCCTGTTCCCCCGCTGCTACCCCCTGCTCCGCCACGCCTCCCCCCGCCCCCCGGCGCCCCCCGAATCTTTTCACCTGAGTACGGAAGTACTCGAAAATCGCGGTGCTCGATCAAGTAATTACTCGAAACGAGTACGTTCGCTCATCTCTAATTCTCAACAATAGTTGAGTCTGGATAGTTAAAATCTCCCATAATCACTAGGTCGTAGTTTTTTTGAGAACTTGGCCATCTGATGTAGAAAGAGTTCATCGATATCTTCTGCTTGTCCAGGCGGCCCATAGTAAATGACTACAATGGTGTCCTTTCTGTTCTCTCCTTGCATTCTTACCCAAACAGTTTCTACAGAACTACCATGCTCTGAAGCTTGAATCTCTGTGGAGATGTATGCTTTCCCAACATACAATTCAATCCTTCCTCCGCTTTTATTAGATCTGTTCTTTATAAATAATTTGCATCCTTCAAGTCTTGTATTCCAATTATGTGTATCATTCCACCAAGTTTCTGTGATGTCTATGGCATCATATTTCTCTTCCTGTGTTAGGAGCTCCAATTCTCCTTGTTTGTTTCCCATGTTCTGTGCATTTGTGTAGAAATATTTTAGTTTGTAATCGGTGTCTCTTGCTCCCCCATTTTATTTTTGAATTTTATGTATTTGTTTTTACTTTCCACTTCTAATAGCAAGGGTCTCAAATGTATTCGTTAGCTGTATATTTTTGCCTGGCCTTTCACTTCCCTCCCCACATTGTTCTAATTTAAAGCTCTCCTGACAAGTGTAGCAAGGCATCCGCAAAATACATGCTTTCCTGTCTTTGCAAGGTGCAATCCACCTCTAGCAAGCAGTCCATCATATAGCTAATTCACTCCATGGTCTAGAAATCCAAATCTTTGCTGACACCACCATTGACGTATCCAGTTGTTCACCTCTATAATCCTGTTCCATCTACTTACTCCATGGCCATCCACTGGGAAGATGAATGAGAAAACTGCTTGTGCTCCAATTCCTTCATTTCTTTCTCCTAGGTCTTCAAAGTCTCTGCAGATATCTGCAAGGTCCTTTTTTGAGGTGTCATTTGTCTCTACATATATTAGTAGTAATGGGTGGTGTTCTGTAGAACTGAAGAGTCTTGACAGCCTAGTCACATCTTTGATTTGTGCACCTGGAAAACAGCACACCTCTCGTAAGGTGTCAGGTCTGCAGACAGCGGCCTCTGTTCCTCTCAATAGGGAATCCCCCACAACCACCACTCTTCTTTTCTTCTTCACAACAACTCTTCTTTTTCTCCATCCAAGAGGAATCTGACTGCTTACTAGACTGCTCTTTGTGGGCAAAGTCGTTTCTTGATGTACCTCTTCTTGCAACTTTCACATCCTTATCAGTGAACTAATTAAGTATTCACTCCTCTACTCATCCTGCACTGGTATTGTTTTAAGTGCAAATTAATTACACCATGTCTGTGCCTTTGTATATGTATGTGTATATACATGCCTGTTTGGGTCTATTCCATTAAGCCTGAAGAAGAACCCTAAGTAGGTTTGAAACGTCACTATAACATCATGTCTTTTTGTTAGCCATTAAAAGGTATCATATATAATGATAATAATAAACTTTATTTGTATAGCGCCAACATAATCCGCAGCGCTTACATAGACAGGGGGAATACAGAAAGACAAAATACAAAAATTACAGAACCACGGTTACAATAGTAATCAGTTGATGGAAACGATAGCGGTGAGGGTCCTGCTCCAACGAGCAAGATTACTTGATTTTTTTTTTATGAAAACAATCACATTTTGCTCTTCTGGCTAACACGGTACCAAACCTTTTTCTTTGTTGTTCTCCTGCTTGAGAGCCTGCTACTGGTTGTTGAGCAGTATAGATGCTGACTAACTCCTGATCCTCCTGCTTCTTTGGGTCACATGCTTCCATTCCTCTGCTTTTGCAGGTACAGTGAAAACATAGTTTCCTTCCATATTCTGAAGAGTCATTTATGCTCTGTTAAGGAAATACTCATCTTCCTTAATGAGTTTCAATGTAACTATTCTCTCCTGATGACTTTGCAGCTCATTCCTCCAATAGAGACACAAGCTTGCATTTCTGGCAGGGGAAGTTTGACTTTTTCTCTGGTAGGTCTGTAAACATATGTTGCAGTTCTCCATGTGGGTACTCACCCCTTCTATTTTGATGTTCACTTCCAAACTTCTAAAAGTGAAGAATTCTTGTGATGATATAACCTATAAAAATGTTACTAAGTGTAAAACTTCGCATGCCTAACTGCACAGGGTCTAGCAATGTCCTACAAGCAGCTAGACCTGGCTAAGTCCAGCAATCATCTCACTTACAGAGACTCTTTGCTCTTCCCAGAATGCACAGTGAATATGCAAATTACCTTCATGGAGATCCAATCTCTGGCCTGTAATAAATTGTGACAATATTCAGTTTACAGCTGTAAAAAAGCCTTTTTGGCAGATCAATGGGGAGAGAAATTGAACAAATATAAGAGTTTTAGTGATAAAAGCATTTTAAAAGTGGCTATTTTACCTAGCCTTGATATCTGGAATTTAGAAAGTCATTAAGATTCTTCCTGTAGCACCTTTAGCATGGGCTGAAAATTAGATTGGTATAAAGTTTTCTGTAAAGTGGTTATTCTGGTACCCAGATATTGATACCCTCAGATTGCTCTCTCAGTGCCGAGGACTACATAGAAGACTGCTGGAGCACCGCAGCCCCGTGTGAGGGACCCGGACACAGCCTGCTAGGTGAGTATTGTTTTTTTTCATGTAGTGTTTTCAGGGGAGGGCTTATATTTCAAGCCCCCTCCCCCCAAGATCAGGGTGGGGCTTATTATATGGGTAGGTCCTATTTTGGGGGAAATACGGTAAGCTGAAAAACTACAGAATGTTTTATTGCAATTAACACTCTCCTAGATTTAGTCTGCTTTTACACCTGCGCATTTTGAATGCTATGGTATTCGTGGTACAGCGCTCCCATTGATTTCAGTGGGTCCTCGCTGTCTGCTCTATTTTGGCGAGTTTTTTTAACACACCCCATTGCCCATCACAAAAATTATGTGTGTTAAAAAGCGCTGTTGAACGCTTTATAGTGCGTTTGAAAATGCTGAGGATGTAGCAGTGGCATGTGATGAATTGCTCACCTTTGCGTCAGATGTTCCTTCTGGAGTGTTCAGTCTCTGCCTCTGTTCTTCTGGGCTAGCAGGAAGAGAAGAGGATGCAGCCGTCATATGGTCAAGTGATTGATGATGATGACGTAGCTGTTGTAGAGACTCTCCCTTGGTTCCCCCCGGACTGCGTAAAGCATGGTTGGAAAGCCTCGCTGTTTGAGGGTTTGAAGCTGTGTTCTTGCCACTGCTCTGTTGAACCCACACGTTCAGGCAGGTGCTCCATGGGCTCTAAGGGTGGGGAGCATCTTCCCGCTTCATCTTGGTCTCGCTTTGGGGACCGAGATAAAAACAAATTAATGGGCTTGCCTTAATTAATGGCCAACTGCTTCCCCATGCACGGAAGCCTGGAGGTGTAAGGAATAGGTGACGCCCATGTAGATGTGTGTTTAGCTGCTGTAATGTCGCTTTTGCGCCCTGATGGTTCAGGAGCGCTGCACTGATACCAAATTTGAGGGCTTTTTTTATTTGCATTTTTCCAATAATTAATAGTTTTATTGGAAAAATTGTGCTTTTTGGATTCTTTTTTTTGGGGAGGGGTTGAAGCATTAAGCAATTTTTTAATTTTTTTTTTACCACAATTGTTTATGAAGATGTGATTGTTTGATCACTTAGATAATACACTGCACTGCTTATGTAGTACAGTGTATTATCTATTTCATCACCGACAGTACAGCCTGTTACTGTCAGTGATGAAAACTCAATCTCACAAAACATCATAAATGTCAGATCCAGAGGTGATTATTTGACCTCCGGTTGCCAAGGTAACCATCTTCATACCATGATCAGATCACAGTAGTGCCGAAGGGGTGAAGGAGGGAGCCCCCTCCCTCTGCAAACCCTCTAGATGTCGCTGTCTGTGTATACAGCAGCATCTAAAGGGTTAAATCACCAGGATTGGAGCTAAGATCTATTCTGGCGGTTACAGCGGGACCGCTGCTGTAACGTAAAACGGCAATCCCACTTCTGAGCCCCGTGGTAATCATTGCCATACATGTATGGCGCAATGTGGGAACTACTGGCCCGCTATGCTGTACTTGAACGGTTCATGTTGGGACTGGGTTAAAGGATTGGCTGTTTATGTCTTGATGTCACATACCACAGGATACTTTCAGGGACTTTGTGGAGTCTATGCCTTGACAGGGCAGAATTGGCTTGGTAGGTACCTACACAATATTAGACTGGTGGTTTTAATATTATCAGTAACCGCTGTATACGTCAGATAGTTGTATTGGCGGGGGTCCAAGGTCTGAGACCATCACCAGTTTCGAGAAAGAAGGGTTTCTGATGCTGATATCTGCCCATAGACCTTAGCAGTACTTTATTGTGCAGACCAAGAATTTCCTTAGAAGTGCAGAGTTTATATGAACCACAACAAAAATATCACAGCCCACATTTTGTGTAAAGATGATGAAATTGACGCTGCTGTCCAGCACTTACTAACGTAATCACTTTAGTGGACAGGTCATTGCCTCCATGGGAGTCGGCTCATTCTGGGATCACACTGGAGAGGGGGAGGGGATGTTTCTGAAATACCTTACACCAGTAAAAGGCACTGACTTCTCAGAAATCATGCAGCTATTCCATGGCACCTTTTGAAATGTAAACTTCCTATTCCCGTAAAAGAAAATTACCTCTTCTCAAAATGTTATTCAGAAATTATCAGTTTAATCATGTTTAGGAGTTAATTACTCCGTCTTTGCCTCTGTTCCATCTGTAACAAATAAAGCTTTTATTGGTTTAAGCTAAATGGGTTGTTTGACATTAGAAGAAAGCTTCTGCTTTTTCCTAAGGAAATGGAGCCACTTTTGTCCATAGACAATACCTGCTATTGCAGCTCAACCTTATAAATGTTAACCCTTTTCCAAATTGCAACAGGATTAAAGGTAACTCTAATGCCAGCAACTTCAAGGGGTTGTCCGGGACATATTTGATTTTTTTTCTATCGGTGATCAGAAAGGGTCCACAACACAGATATCCGACGATCAGCTGATATATTGGTAATCTGCTGATCGGCGGGGATCCGAGAGGTGGACGCCCGCCGATCATCAATAGAAAAAAAATCCAAGAAGTCCTTACCTCATAGGTGTAGTCAAAAGGAGGGGGCTCCATTTGGAATCTGTGTTACTATAAAAGTCAATGGGATGCAATGGCATCTTAGGCCTTTATTCAGTTTCTAGAGCTACCATCAGCATGTATCAATTTGACCCCAAAACAGAAGATTTGAAAAAAAATGGAAAGCCCAGTTTCACACAAGCGTATTCTGAGTGCATTTATCAGCCTCTAATATGGACGAGTGTCCCAGCCCAGCCTCACCCGAATTCAGATCCTCCTGGGTTGAGATGACGTTTACCTTTAGTGGTGGCATGTAGTGAGCTACTGGATGAGAAAATATATGTGCAAAAGTAATATTGGGAATAAACTTCTCATTTGAAATATTTCCTACTGTTACAAATATCTTGCAATCTGAAAAATATAGGGAAATTGTGGGTAAACTGCCCTATATATGGTCATCTTATATTAACTATACCATCAACTTGTCCGAAAAAGCATACTTTTAAATGAGACATAAGAGATAAGTGGCTATTAGACACCATAGATTTCAGAATTCAAGAAAAATAAAATCAGAGGTAGTCAGCTTCACACATGTGGTCAACATAGTTTCAACAGGTTCACAGCTGGTCAGGAAGATTATAACCACAAAAGCACATTTTCAGTCTTAAAAAAAGACTCTAATGGGAAGTTAACTTTTTGTGTTGAACCTCCATGTGCACATCATTCTAAATCCTAATTCCAAACCCAAAACTTTCAAAAATTGCAATATTGGGATCTTCTGGGACTGACCATCATCATCTCTTTAACCAGGAAATACAAGCGCTGCTGAGGCATCATCAATATACCAGCCAGTACTTGTACATATTGGCAACACCAGTTATACCAAAAAACATCTAGTGTTGTCACCCTCTTCTGGGCACCATGGATTTACCCTGCCAAACCCAAAGGGTTTTTCCATGTAAGTATTTGAATGTTGGTCAACATCAACTTGATATGGAATCTGCATGCCTTCCTTATAGTCACGGGGGTTTTCTTTGGGTACAGCTATTTCCTCCAAAACACTCCCTCGGTAAACAACAAGGTTATTTGTAAATTAATCTCAAAACTTATTCAAAAATTTCAAAAGAAACAAGAATTTATTTCCAGGATTACTTAATTCAGGATAATACTCAGTTTTATGAAGAAATATAACGTGCCTAATGAAGCAGCAAATACAAAAGTTGTGCAATCTATATAACTAGATGGCACGGTGGCAAAGCAAAATTTGTGTATCATTTAAGCCCAGGGCTACACAATGACTCGGGTCGGGTGTCAGTAACTTTCAGACAATTCATGTGGCTAAAAACATTTTTGTGACTTGCTGTCATGCTACTATTTTAAATTTGTGATTTCCCTGTAAAAAAAAAACCTGCCAAATTGCAGACCGGTTACATGCAATTTGTACTGGCAGAGTAACATACACCTTGCAAACAGGAATCCAACAGAGTTGGATTTTCTGACTGTCTTGTTACTGATATTTCCAGCAGTCTCATAGAAATTAATGGAATAATAGTTCATACAAGTAACCACCTCTTCATTCATTCATTCATTCATTCATTCATTCATTCAGGGACACTCAAAACCTTTTTTTGAAAGATTATAAATTAAATATAAATTAAAATTAAAAACAACATATGCCAAAATTTTTAAAATTAGTGTCCTAAATCGCTGAGAAACATGAAAACGTTTTCAAATGTGCTTCCAGAATAAAGTGAACAAGTGTAAATATATATCTGATGATAAAAAATATACAGTGTGTATGTACATATTTGTCATTTGGAAGTTGAAAAAAATGACAAATTTTAAACTTTTCATCAGTTTTGACATTTTTAATAAATATACGCCAATCGTATCAATCTACTTTTACCACCTAAATATAGTATAACGTGATGTTAAAGCAATGTCAGGATTACTTGGATATGTAAAACCTTTACATAGTTTTTCTCTGTTAAAGTGACACTTTCCCCTCCTATGTTATACCAATAGACAGAAGGGGTTGACCTTACGTACAACCTGGAAGAGCGCAACAGCTGGGCAAGAGGAACACATGTGAAGTTCTTACACATCTGGGACCCCTGGAGATTGTTGAGGAAGGATCTGGTAAAGCCCAAATGACTGCCCGAGCGTTGAATGGAGTGGGACAATAAGTTTACCTTATATTGTAACAGAGTGATCTGTATTAGGTTATAAAGGAGCTATACCTTCCCTTTCCCCTTTTATACTTTCCCTCCTTTTTTTTCTCCCTTTCCCCTTTTATACTTTTCCTCCTTTATACTTTCCCTCCTTTTCTCCCTTTCCCCTTTTATACTTTCCCTCCTTTTCCTCCCCTTTCTTTCCTTTTTACCATACCCTGATTCTATTTTCTTTTCTTCTATTTTATTGTTGTAGGTTAAATGGTTCTGATGATCTTCTATTTTGCCGTGTCTCAATCAAGACCGAAGTCTGATTTCCTGGGCCTCACTTAAGAGTGTACACGGGTTTTGTGTATATTATTTCGCCACTGAGTGCTAATTGGGAGATTCAAAGAGCGGTCAATGTACCTTCATTGCACTCTTATGTAAAATGTGATATGTGTTCCTATACAAAATTTTCAATAAAAGATGATTTTTTTTTTAAAAGTGACACTTGTCAGATTTCCAATATTTGTCCTGGTCATTCAAGCACAAACAGGCTTGGTCTTGAAGGGGTTAAGAAAGTACAACCTTTTTTGCAGTTCTGAACTAATAAAAAAGGCAAACTTACCTAGGTGGTCCTCGCGTGTCGCCTGAAGACCTCGTAGTGGTATGAAAGGGTTTTTCAAGGGGCAAAAGAAAAATTCTGGCTATAGCAGATCTGGCTTACTGTTCATTGTTCTTCTTGTTTCTAAGACTGCATCTGATCTAATCCTACTTCTGAAATGTCTACAGATATCTTTATTGTATCTTTCAACCAACAGTGCCAACTAAACAACAAGCGCGGATGAATGGACCCTATGTACAACCATAATTTTGTAGAGACAATTATCTTAATTTCACATGTTGTGCTTTCATGTATGTTTTGGAAAAGTTTAATAAAAGCATACAAAAAAAGTAGCTAAAAGGTAAATCAATACAGCCTAGTCACTTATACAACCAGACTGTATATAGTCAGTATTCATATTTCCGCTACAGCAAATTAAATGTTTCCAAAAAATAGTCCTTCCATTCATTTGAACAACTGCACATATATCGGACAATGTGTGTGACATTATCTTACCAAATTAGGGCAGATTTATAATTAAAAATAGTTCAACCTTTTAGCTGTTGCCTGGGGAGTGTACGGACTAGGCTCATGACAGCGCAGGTGTAAAATACTGCAATACAAAAATATTGCAGTATATTGTAAAAGCTTGCGTGTTCAACTCTTCTAGTGGGACTAAAAAAAAATAAAAAAAAAGTTTTCAAAAATTCTAAAATATTTTTAAAATGTTATACAGTCTTTGCCAAAAAAAATTAGGCACCTAGAATAAGTTGTCATATAGCTGCAAAACTTGGCATGCAGTTACATCTCAGGCAGATATGCAAATGATTACAGTTGTAGAGTGATTAGATGAACGGTCTTGCCTCCTGAGACCATAAAAATGGGTCCACCCTGGGGCCTTTAAAAAGGCTATCTGAGGCTCCTTGTGTGTAGTGGACCTCTATTTCTGCTTGTGTAGAGCTTGTTGACCACTAGAGTCTCCACAATGCAATCAAAGAGATTTAACCCAGTTAACAGAAAATCAGAAAGGTGAGAGAAGAAAATGTACAAAGACATAACTTGCAGAAAAAGAAGCCAAATATGTATCACCTGATACTGCAGGGCGGGCTCAATCATGATATTCCCTAGTAGGATGCAGAAAGCCAGATTGCAATATGAGGGAGCTAAATGTTCAGTGCAGACTAATGTGCAGCCACTCACCTCAACCCAAGATTAGGGGAGGGGCGACTGCAGACAACACAGTCCACACATATGAACTGATACCAAGGATGCCAGTCATAGATAAGTGTGCCACACCATACAAAAATGCAAACCCTACCGGCAAAGCAAAGGATTGCCCTGTATCACCACAGTGCGCCACACTGGCAGCACACCCTGGGCTCCCCCAACATCTATAGCACACTGCATGCAAAAAACACTGGTAAATGCGGGTGTTCGCTTGCATTTTGGCCAAAACATGTAAGCTGATGGGCCGCGGCAAGGCCACCACGCTTACGTCAGAATGTACGCTATCTCACTAATAGCTAAATAAAATCACAGAGGTGAGAGAAATAAAATTCACAAAGACATAACTCACAGAAAAAGAAGCTTATTTTTCTGTAAGTTATCACCCAGATAACAGTTTAAGAGGGGGTACATTATTGCAATGCGAAAAGCTTGAATGTCATTTCAACAAATTGCCAGCCATTCTGACCAGAATGTTAGGAAGTGTTGGGACCAGTGAGGGCACACACACAAGGCAACCTGGATCAGGACCCCCTCAACAGACCAACAGTGCAGAGGATTGACTGATTGTCCAACAAGCAAGAGCAGCTTCAACTGTTGCGTTGTTGGACATCCAGAGACAGGTTGTACCATGGTTACAGGCTCCTGTGTCTGTGGCAACCCTTTCCAGGTGCTTAGCTGTAGGATATTTGGTTTCACACTGCCCATTACGCGTATAGCTTTTGACACCTAGCCTCCATTGCCTGCAACACTCGTACAGTGCATATTTTAAAACGGTAGTCAAGTCTTAAAGCAACCCTCAAACAAACGCAGCTCTCTGACTATCTGATACACACTGTACATTAATATGCATCCATAGTTAAAATCACTACACTCTGCTTTGACTGGCCAGTGCTGCCCATGTGAGTAGTGCTGGCCAGTCAGAGTAGCATGCAGTTTTTTAGACTACCGATGCATACTGTGCACAGTGTGCATCAGGTAATCAAAGGAGCAGTGGTGGATTGGTGTTAAGGATTTGATGTGAATCTGCTGTGTCACCCAACCAGTGGATTGAACAGACTGGCAGGGCAGACAGACGACTCTGAAAACCCGGATGCTCACCGCTGGAAGGCAGGAGATGGAAAGTTCCTGCCTATCAACAGCAGAGAATTCGCCCTGACAAGGGCGCCCCTGTGCAGGAACCTAGGTGTTGATTCAACCTGTCAGTACTGATCACCAGGAAGCCAGGAAGTTGGATAACACCATGCCGTCTGCAGAAGGAGTGAGCAAGTTCAGTACCAAGCTGGAAGTACTAGAGCAAACTGTAGACCAAGCATAAACTGCAAACACAGGAACAAACAGGAGCAGCTGCATCATGTGCATACATGAAGGCTCATATATCAACACTGCAGCAGGGGCTGTCAGGTCTGAGGCCTCTATATAGTGGTGAAGGGATGATCAACAATCTGCAGCTGGGTGGAAGAGGCAGAACCAATTTAACGATGGCAGTGCTGGAAAAAAAAGCAATCACAGATTCAGAGCATAACGCCCACATCTACCAGACCTAACAATTGGCCATTGACACCACCAGGATTTCTCCCGGTGAACCGGTCAGGCCTCAGGGCTGATGCAGAAGCAGATATACTGCCTATGCAGTTAGCTCCAGGAGTTAAGTTTGGGGGAGGGAAAGTATATTTTTTACTAAACTAAAGAAGCAGCCACGCTCATCTCTGCAGCTGCTGGTGGACTCCCCACTCCCTACTCTACCTCTGTAGAAAGCATTGATGAGTTGCAATCACGTGACACACTTGATCACTGCAGCTTATTCTGGGCTTCAGCTCTGGTTAGGTTGGGTACTAGCCACTGCGATCAAATGGTCCTGGAAGTCAGTGGAGGACCTCATCAGTGCTTACTGCAAAGGCCAGGAGCCAAGAACTGGGAGTAGCAGCAGGGGTGGACAAAGAAAAAACTCCAGCATCAACCTGGACTTCATTAAATTTTGAGTTCATAAAACTTTCTTCTTTATTCATACATGTTTAAAATGCAGAGCATAGTACACCTTTCAACATGGTGAGTTGCTACACATTTCGGACATTACTTTGCTTCATCATGGCATATCCTCCATTAAATCCATACTTCTTTTACATCAAAAGTGACATCACAAGTGTCTGGATGGTAATGCTGACCACTTTGAGCACCTAATGTGATTGAAGAGGTCAGCCATGACTTATAGCTATACTTTGATGTCTATATAATTCTAAAGCTCTTTTGCAAATATTTTTCATTTTGAAGTATATATACATTTTTAGGGGCTACCTTGCATATCTACATAGGTGTTTAGCATAGTCTGATGAATGGATCTGCTAAGCTTCATCTTTAGTTAGGTTGGGTACTAGTGGTAATGATCACATGGTCCCAGAAGTCAGTGGAGGACCTCAGTCGCTCTTACTGCAGAGGTCAGGAGTTAGGAGCAGCAGCAGGGGTGAGTATAGCTGTTTTTTTCATTTTACAGCATATGAGGGGCATTATTATAAAATGGGGCCAAGACAAGGGGCATTATTATAAAATGGGGCTAAGGCAAGAGACTTTATTGCAAAATGGGGCCATGATGAGGGCCACATTACAGAATTGGGCCATAACGAGGTGTATTATAATAAAAGTGTGCCATGATGAGGGGCAT
This sequence comes from Eleutherodactylus coqui, assembly GCF_035609145.1. Taxonomy (NCBI): domain Eukaryota; kingdom Metazoa; phylum Chordata; class Amphibia; order Anura; family Eleutherodactylidae; genus Eleutherodactylus; species Eleutherodactylus coqui. The sequence goes on along the minus strand of NC_089842.1, from coordinate 100,806,486 downwards.
TATCACAAATTTGGGCCATGTTGGAGAGCGTTATTACAAAATGGGGCCACGATGAGGGGCATTATTATGAAACTAAACCATGATGAGGGGCATTAACATGGAATCAGGCCATGACTAGAAGCATTATACCACAATTGGTCTGTGATGAGAGGCATTATTACTGAGCTGGGGGAAGAAAGAAGGTATTATTACTGAGTTGTGGCACTTTTTCCTGGGGGGGGGGGCTAAAAGTGGCATAATTACTGTCTGGGACATTGTGGATGGGTAGATTGTGTAGAAGATGTGGAAAACGAAGGCATGTAGCTAGAAAACTGTAGATTCAAAGATGTCTATACGTCATTCTGGAAAACAAGTTGTGACCAGGAAAAGTCATAATGGCAGTCTGGACCAGATGGAGAAGAGACAGTCTAGTGTGAGGTTCTTTCAGTAATTGACAGATACCTCTGTATGGGCAGCCACAAAATGAATAATATACAAGTTATACTAAATCTGTCCCCATAAAACTATATATCAATCGCTCAGCTCCTCCTGCTCTATAACATCATGCCTGTGGTTTGGACAGTATGTTCAAACTGACAGATTCCCTTTAAGTCAAGCCAGTCTGTGATGTTCATTTACATCATAGAGGCTTAGGAGGTTAAAAAACGGAACATGACATCACCACAAGTTACATGACCGCCGCAGACCGGGGAAACGAATGATTTATGCAGAACAGGTAAAAGTTTTGCAGTGGGGTCTTTCGCTGGTTAGTAGTTCCCTGGTCCAAATAAAATCGAACGACTCATTTGCTTCATACATGACTCGCCGTGGACTGTTTCTCTTTAAAATGAGTTGGTGGACCAGAAATGTAGAGAATAAATTAGAAACTATTTCATCTCCAATTCACGTAAGTCACAGACCAGCAGCCTCCCACTTCTGGCGTATTGTGAAATTGCAAAACTAACCACAATTGACGGAAATAAAAGCACAGAAAACCCTAACTGTAGTACCTACTCATCCCACGTGTACAACTGATCTTAGTAACTGTGCAGTATGTTCCTGCTGGTCAACACCCACTACGGAAGTTTTAAATAAATCTGGTCTACGTCAAGTGACTTGGCTATACTTGACAAGTGACGTGAGCCAGCTGTGCCAGGAAGGCACACACAGCTGCTGCTTACGAATACCAAGACACTCTTGGACTCCAGCTGGAGAGCCACAGGCTATGTAGCCGCTTACGCAAAGTGGATGATGGATAGAAAGTAATAAATATTGACATATTGGGACATTTCCTGCTTGCTTTCGGCTGTAAGGGCGCCTTGTGGGAACAACAACACACGACAACTGTGCTGATCCTCTTGCTTAGTTATTCCTTAAATTCCTAGCAGGGGTTTTCCGGTTTTATGTAAATAAAGCTTAATCACTGTATAATTAAAATTTCTGCAACTTACTAAAATACCCAATATTTCAATTTCTGACTTTTTTTAAGATCCTGCTTGATGTCGGAAAATGTTGCTTACACCTGAAGGCTGAAAACTGGTTTTGACCATGGTACACGAATAGACAAGTACTTTGAAATATACTGCACAACACGTCAGTAGGACATGATCTGGGTGGGTGTCAGCGTCAGGATTTAGGCCGGCTGCACACGATCGGGTCGAATTCCAGGTGCCGCATCCCGCAGTGGAATACAACCCTGTGCCTGGCGGGTGACCCCGCGTACCTGTTTTCTTTTTTTGTTAGCTGTACTGCAAATAGTTCGGCCGGTGAGCCGTCAGACATGCACAGGACAGATTTTCCCACGCTATCACTAGGCGCTGACGTGAATCCGTGACCTGTCCGAACAGGCCGCGGGTCGAACAGCTTCCATTGACTTCAATGGAAGCCCTCTGTGCGGAAACCGCATTAAGGGCGTATGCCCACGGTCGTGACGAACTCCACCAGCGGAATATCGCAGTGGAGTCTGTCACAGCCGCCCCCCCCAAAGGCCCCATACTCACCTCACAGATCCGTTGTCTGCGTCCTACCTGCAGCCGGTGGTGGGCAGGGATGCGTTATCACGCTATACTTCCGCTGTGCTGACAGCGGAAGTATAGCATGACAGTCGGCTTCTATTGACTACAATGCAAGCCAGACGCGCGTATTCCCGCTGAAAATAGAGCATGCCGTGGTTTATTTCATGCTGCGGAATTCCGCTGCATGAAACGCAGCGAAAATCCATCCGCGGGCATTAGCCTTAAAATAGAGCATGCTGCGATTTTTCCTCCACGAGTGGAAAATCGCAATTAATTTCCGCTCGTGTGTAGGAAAAAGTGCTTGTCCATAGCCTTCTATGGGTGGTATTTGCTGTAGAATCCGGAGGCAGACGCCCGCTCCGGATTCCGCAATGCAAATATGCCCGTGTGCAGCCGGCCTTAACCAGTCTGTCCATTTAATGACAACAAGCTGAAATCTTGAAGATGACAGGAAACCGGCACACAAAAATTGTTCTAAAAAAGTGTTAATCCTGCCCAATGCAACAGATTTCAGCTAATTTTTACCAGAGTATATATGAAAATAAAAGCGATTTTAAGCACTGCATTACATACGTATAATACACTTCTGGAGATTTAGCTGCCACATTATTTCTAGTGTTTTGCCACACACAGTTACCTGGTATACTAAGTGTAACATCAAACTTTCATCCTAGATCACTAGCTTTCTTAAAGGGCAATGTATGCAGCATTCCAACAGCTTCTTTGATCCTTGTCAGTGTTAGCTTTACAACCTCAATAGCAGAGCGGATCGTCACAATGTGATTTGCTTGATCTTGCAACAATATAGTGAGGCCTTTCAGAAAGTACCACTACAGAAGTAATGATGGAGCTAAACAAAGGCATAGAGCATCGGCATCAACGACACACTCATGTTCTACAATGGGATTTTCAGATAATGGATCCAAATTTCCATAAAACATTTGACTGTTGCAGGATTAAAATCAAGAAACCTCTCCGGTGCATGATGTTGTTCTCTCCTATGGGTCCTGCACGAAGATTTGAGGCTTTTCCTTTCTGCATCAGGACACTCACCTGTAATCACCCCTCCAGAGTAGTCTATCGTTTTGGTTTGGAGTTAAAATGTTATATAGAATCATAGAATGGTAGAGTTGGAAGGGACCTCCAGGGTCATCGGGTCCAACTCCCTGCTCAGTGCAGGATCACTAAGGGCTCATGTCCACGGGCAAATTATGATTTAAGATCCGCAGCGGATCTCCCGCATGCGGATCCGCACCCCATAGGGATGCATTGACCACCCGCGGGTAGATAAATACCCGCGGATCGTCAATAAAAGGCATTTTTAAAAAAATGGAGCATGGAAAAATCCGGACCATGCTCCATTTTCGTGCGGGTCTCCCGCGGGGACGGCTCCCGCAGGCTTCTATTGAAGCCTATGGAAGCCGTCCGGATCCGCGGGAGACCTAAAATAGGAATTTAAAGTATTTACCATCCGGCGCGGGCGGGGAAGGTCAGCTGTTCCTCACGGCCGCATCTTCCTTGCTTCGGCTCGGCGGATGTGCCCGGCGCATGCGCGCGGCACGTCGACGACGTGCCGGCGACGTGCCGCCGGCGTCAGGGATTCATCCGCCGGCCGAAAGTGAAGATCCGGCCGTGAGGAACAGCTGATCTTCTCCGCCCGCGCCGGATGGTAAATACTTTTAAATTCTTATTTTCAGCCCTCATGTCCGCGGGGCAGGAGGGACCCGCTGCAGATTCTACATGGAGAATCTGCAGCGGATCTGATTTTCCCCGTGGACATGAGGCCTAAATCATCCCAGACAGATGTCTGTCCAGCCTTTGTTTGAACAATTCCATTGAAGGAGAACTCACCACCTCCCATGACAACCTGTTCAACTCATTCATCACCCTCACTGTCAGAAAGTTTTTCCTATTACAGTAAATCCTTGAGTAGCATTCAACTAAAGTCGATGTGTCAGGGCAGTGGCGGTCCCTCAAATAAAGTTGCATTCCTCAGAAAAGGGTGCCGACCGCTCCATGACCCCGGGCACCGCTGATGCCGGGCACTTACTGCTTCTGCTACATCATTGCGCGCCTACTCCTCCCCCTCCCCTCTCCACAGTGCACAGTGGCGGCTGAACGTTGCTGTGTCTGCCTGCCTCCTGACACAGTACAGCAACTGAATCCCCAAAGTGCCGGCTGAACGCTGCCTGCCTCCTGAATCCCCACTGTACTGCAAAATGTAAGTACTGTACAGATAAGTACAGTACAGTAAAGAAACGTTTGCAAATAAATACTGCAGTCCTATGTCAAACCACAGATAACACAGTGATACATACTGCTTTAATGATGTCCCTGCAGTCCTATGTCAAACCACAGATAACACAGTGATACGTACTGCTATGATGATGTCCCTGCAGTCCTATGTCAAAACACAGATATAACAGTGATACGTACTGCTATAATGATGTCCCTGCAGTCCTATGTCAAACCACTGTATGCTAAATGTCCAAAAACCTGTTAAATGTTAATTTATCCTTCACAGTTGTGTTTTATATTCATTCAGTATTGTTACTGTTATTGTTTTTGGCATTAAAGACCAGAGTTATTCTCTATTAAATCGGGTTTGGTGTGTTTTTTGGAAAGTCTAGAACCAATTAATTGGATTTATATTAATTCCTATGGAAATAATGTCCTTAACTAACATTGATTTCTACTAAAGTCTATTGCTTCCGGACGGATTAATGACGTTAGTTGAGGTTCTACTGTATCTAATTTGTGTCTCCTCCCTGTCAACAGCACCAAACACCTTTTATGCTATGGGAATCTGGAAAGCGGCAATGATGGCCAGGTTTAGGACCTGGTAGCTGCAAAGGATATACACAGTTTTAGGGTATTGCTGATACATAACTGCTGCAACGCCTTTCAATTTCCCTGTTATTGAGCCTGCTCCATAATATCCCTGATCTCAAAGTTTTCTTTTAAACACAGGCCTGCCATAGTAATGCTTTCCACTGCAAGGTTTTGACCAGTGACTCCTTCACTGCACTTCTATAAACCTCAGGAAATGCTCTCTAAGGCTAGTTTCACATGGGCGATCACGATTTTGCGGCGAGAAAATCACAGCAAAATCACATCGATTTTTGAGTGTCCGCAATGCTTTTTTTTATAGAATAATCTCACATCGCAGCCGCCCACGTTGAAATCACTCAAGAAAATGCTCTTTGTTATAAGAATCAGCAAATCTACTAAATAGTGTATTCACTAAGGAAAATGAAATGTCAGGTGAAATGCAGAGTTATAGAGTAAACTCTCCATTATGTGTCACCAGTCGTACCCAGGAAGAAGTGCAGAGCTGTCTTAAAAAGATTCAAATTGACAAATTGCCGGGTCCCGATGGCATCCACCCCCGGGTGCTAAGGGAATTAGTTAATGAAATAGACAGATCATTGTTTCTTATATTGTGTGAGTTTTGTGTATCGCCCAGCTTAAGATTCTCTGCCGTGTGGTAAGCCCTTACCCCGCTCTTCCCTTGTGAGAGTGTTACCCCTTAGAACCAATCACATTCCAGGTCCGATTTTCAAGAGATCCTTTGAAAATGACAGCAGAAACATGATAGATTGCTAAACGCAACTGCTCCGCTTTCATATTGCACTAGTTACTATACACCTTCCTATGTGAGCTATGTCTCCTCCGGGGTATTCCCCATTACACTCTTCAGTTACTTCCAGAGTAACCCGTGACGTGAGTGAATCATGTAACCTACTGGAGTGTAGTATGCTCGTGCTCCAACACATGCAATGATGAACGCACTGAGCACGCACCAACCACACTGAACATATTACACGGGTTGTACCTGAATTTCAAGCTATCCCACAGATAGGGGACAACTTGCCAATCAGTGCGTTGAGAACGGGACTCATATGTCCTGCTCTGCTGTCACTGTGAGGGTCACTTCTCCCCCCGCAGTAATGTCACTCTGAATGGGGCTGATGGATATATCAGAGCGGGTGCCACTTGGGTATTTCCGCAGTCCCACTGACAGTGAATGGAATGCTGGTACGCTTGTGTCACTGGTGCATCATTCTGTGTCCTCCTCACTGCCGAGGGGGGCAGTAAGGAGGAGGAGGGACACGTTGTTGAGGTTGGTAGGTGTCTCGGCATAGACTCTTCAGAGAAGTAGTCTTTATGGGAACTAAAAAACTATTTATTTACTTTAGTACATTTTTGTCTCTCTGTCTGCACTTCGACACTATTGACACTCAGCGCGCCATAGTTGTGCTCTATCTGCAGCCCTACTGTTGCACAAAGCACAGAATCACAAACTCCAAGCATGCTCGGTCACGTGACCCAGTAATGACAAATAGCCTGCGCACGCTCTCCAGAACAGGCAGAGCACGCTCTCCATGCTCAGAGTGGGCTCGGAGTGCAATGATGAATAAGCCTTTAATTTACACAGTAGCCAAGGCGCCTTTAATGGAGAATAGTCAGAGTATGGTAAAAACCTAACATAAAACCCGCTCTCGTGTTACTAGTGAGAGACGTGAGAACAGGCAGTGCAGTGGCCGCCATGCTGCAGGACCCCAGCGACGAGAGAACGTGTCCGATCAACAACAAACAGCAGCACGCACCATCGTGGAAGCCCCTCCCCACTGCGATTCAAGGCCGTCCAATCAACTGTGGGCGTGACGTCATGGGGCCGCGCCGACGAGGGAGTGGGCGTGGCTTGAGACGTAGAGCGTAATGGCGCCTATGCTCCTGAGTGTGATGTGGGGGCACTAGTGAGTGCACTGAGTGGGAGTTGGCTGCACTGCTAACATATGGCTGACGGTAGGGATATCGACGTTTATCCGTGTAGCGCGTACCTATATATTCCATGGGGTGGGCTGCCACCCGTGGCATGCTGGGAATTGTAGTTTTAGGACAGTGCTAGGTTACCGAGCAGCGGTATTAGGCTGCAGCAGCAGCGCGGTGCTGGGACTTGTAGTGTTGTGACATGCTCGGGCTTTTCACGTTGGGAAAGATGTATCAAAACTAGTGCAAAGGGCAAGTGAAGAAGTTGCCATGGCAACCAATCATAGTGCTCCTGCCATGTGTCAGAGGGGCTCCAGGAAATGAGAGGAGCCCCCTGATTGGCTAATATGGACAGCTGCACTAGTGCTTTGCAGCAGTTTTGCTGTGTCCCCTCAGCATGGATTAGTGCAGGGGCTACTTCTACAGGGCACATGGTGGGTGGCAGCTATAGAGGCCGCTGGCACCTACTGCATGGTGGAAACTAGAATCCAGCTGCTTGTGCAGTAGGTGGCTCAGTGGTTAGTACTGCAGTGTCGAACTACAACTCCCAGCGCCCCCACCCTGTCCTATCCTTATCGGACCCCGCGGTCACACTCCTGAACAGTCCGTAAAAATAGGGCACTTTTATTGCAGCGCCTGCGAGTTTAAAGAGACCCTGTCACCTGGTTATAGCCCTATAAGCTAAGTTTACGGGCTGAAAGTAGGTGGTCCGCGGAGTCCCGTGTGTTAGACTTACCTCCCCAATGCTTTCAGCGCTGACACTGGGGGGCGACAGGAGAGGGGAGCATAAAACTGACATACCCGGACTTAGTGGGTCACTTACCTTTAGCCCGCAAGCTTATCATATAGGCTAAAAGTAGTCGACCGATTCCCTTTAAGGCCGCCTGCACACAAATGCATTTGCATTGCGGAATCCGTAACACAAATCAGTCGCAACATTCTGTGGAAAAGCGCTTCTTCCTGCACACGAGCGGAAATCAACTGCAGTTTCCGCTCGCGGAGGGAAAATCGCAGCATGCTCTACTTTAGTGCAGATTGCATCGAAATCAGTGGAAGCCGTGAGACTTGCGGCCGGTCCGCCGTTGACATTGTGGGTAGGTATCCGTGTCATCGCCTAGCAACGGCGCAGGAAAAATTAACATGTGAAAAAAAATGTGTGCTGCGCGTGTCTGACAGCGGCTCGCCGCAGTACAGATTGGGAAGAAAGAAGTCGGGGTCAGAGACGGATCTCCCTGTGTGCTTGTGGAAACCGTCTCAGCCGTGTGCTGGCAGCCTGAGGCTAATTTCACACAGACGAGTATAACATCGCGCCATGAATCACGGCCTAATATGGCGCTCACCAACGTGGGATTTTATCTCAAAACCGCCTCGCATCACTTCAGGGAAATAGCCATGTTCTAAGTTTCTCCGATTGTTTTCAATGGGAGAACTCGCATGTTGTGCACCTAGCACACGGCGCGATGCTGCCGCCGGCCCCAGTGACCAATGGGCGATGCGGGAGCACCCCTTATAATATTCAGCATTCATTATGCTTTCCCAATCTGTCTGTAAAAAAACAAAAATGTCTGTCTGTGATTTTTGGATAAGTTGGCCAGGAAAATGGAAAAATCAAGTCAGCGCTGCCGCCTACTGTATGGGGCAATGCGGGATATCCACTGTTCTAGCGGTTGGATCGGCATCTTGATAAGGCCGGCTTCAAACGACCGTCTCGGATTCGGCGTGCCAGTGGTTTCTACATTTGCGTATTACTGCGGTGGCTCGCCATTGGTCATACGCCGTACCAACTTTAATTTTTTTTAATATTTGTATTTCCCGCGCCATCGCTTGGCGATGATGCTGGTACCTGCGGCCCGTACGCAATTTAGTGGAAGCTGTCTGTGCGAAATCTGCAGCAAAATAGAGCATGCTGCAATTTTTAAAATTTATTTATTTACATAAAAAAATTTTTTTTTTCCCCCTTTCATGGAATATGCAATTTGTATTCCTGAGTGTGAGCGAGAAACCAAAAGTATATGGCTTTTAATGTGTGTGATTTACTGCGGATCTGTGCGGGCGCCGATCGCAGATTCGGCAATAGGAATCTGGTCGTGTGAAGCCGGCGTAACACTTATAATTAGAGATGAGCGAACGTACTCGTTAAGGGCGATTTCGCAATCGAGCATCGCTATTTCGAGTACCTGGCTACTCAGGTGAAAAGATTCAGGGGGGGCAGCGTGGTGGAGCAGGGGGGTGGCAGTGAGGAACAGGGGGGGAGCTCTCTCTCCCCCCCCACTACCCCCGGCGGCCCCCGAATCTTTTCACCCGAGTAGTCAGGTACTCGAAAATAGCGATGCTCGATTGCGAAATCGCCCTTAACGAGTATGTTCGCTCATCTCTACTTATAATGTATCCTTTGAATTGGTGGTGAATGCTTCTAGCTCACATCACCCTTCAGCTACACTTTCGAGTCCCTTTAAGAACGGCGTACAGATCATGAGGTCGCGCTGCCCATGAATTCAGTATTCCGGCTTGTGATGGTGTAACCCGCTTCCTGTGTAATCTTCTCTCTCCTCTCACTTTCCTTTCTACTATTACTGTCTTTATGTGGAACGGGGAGATTTCCTAGAAAGTGGCTGCATTTCTTGGCCGTGACTTCAGCTGCTTATGAATAACAAGTGGAGGAATTTTAAAGGGCCACTACAGGGAAATTATATATATTTTATTCATTCATTATATAGCTTCCCTTACCAGTATACAGAAGTATATAGAAGTGAGCTAGTGTTACCTTGACTAGTTTATCCTTTCTGTCTGAATCTTCTGGCCCCTTTTTTTCCTCAGATGGTCATGTGATCTCAGTTTTGATCAACTCTGATTTACTTGGGTTATGGATTCATTTTCTAATCAGATTCTCAGTCTGTGTGATGCTGTTACATGGATCCACCACAGAAACTGCCTAAAGAGGGACACAGGCACTCCTGTCACAGTGATGATCACATGGCTATAATAGAGGAGATCACAGCTCATCCACCTGACTGTATACTTACGGTCTGTACCTTTTTTAGGTGAATATAGAATCGTAGACTGGCAGAGTTGGAAGGGACCTCCAAGGCCATCGGGTCCAACCCCCTGCTCAGTGCAGGACTCCCTAAATCATCCTTGACAGATGTCTGTCCAGCCTTTGTTTGAACACTTCCATTGAAGGAGAACTCGCCACCTCCCGTGGTAACATGTTCCACTCATTGATCACCCTCACTGTCAGAAAGTTTTTTTCTAATATCTAATCTGTGTCTCCTCCCTCTCAGTTTCATCTCATTGCTTCTAGTCTTTCCTTGTACAAATGAGAATAGGGCTGATCCCTCTGCACTGTGACAGCCCTCAGATATTTGTAGACAGCTATTAAGTCTCCTCTCAGCCTTCTTTTTTACAAGCTAAACATTCCCAGATCCTTTAACCGTTCCTCATAGGACATGATTTGCAGACCGCTCACCATCTTGGTAACTCTTCTCTGAACTTGCTCCAGTTTGTCTGTCTTTTTAAAGTGGGGTGCCCAGAACTGGTCACAGTATTCCAGATGAGGTCTGACTAAGGAAAAGTAGAGAGGAATAATTACCTCACGTGATCTAGACTCTATGCTTCTCTTAATACATCCCAGAATTGTGTTTGCCTGTTTGGCTGCTGCATCACATTGTTGACTCATGTTCATGTTGCAAGCCTCAATTCATTATTAGCTTTAGCTTTTCTGATACTTGCCCTACAGTTTCTGCAGACCGGATTATATTATTCTTTAGATATTCCTCCCTCTTTCCATTTGATAAACATATTTTTCTTAGTTTTTAACATGTGTGCAAGTTCTGTATTCATCCATCCTGATCTCTTTAAATGCTTCCCATTCTTCCTTCTTTTATGGATTGTTAACGATTTGCTTTGAGAATCTCATTTCACAATATTTCCCAACCTTCTTGGACATTTCTGTCCTTAAGAACATCCAGCCATTGGATTCTTCCTATCCTCTTTCTGAGTTCATTAAACTCTGTCTTTCTGAAATCCAACCGTGAGGTCTGAGTTTTCTCAGGTCTTCCTCCTGTTTTTATCCAACATTCAAGGACACCATGATCACTGCCTGCTAAGGTCCCAGCCACCCTTACTTCCTTAACCATTTCCTCCCTCTTGGTAAGAATTAGGTACAAGATAGCAGATCCTCTTGTTTTCTCTTCTACCTTTTGGAAGATAAAGTTGTCAACAAGAGCGGATAAGAATTTGTTGGTCTGTTTCTTACCTGGGCAGTCTCTACAGAACTCCCATGGTCTGAAGTTTGAATCTCTGTGGAGAAGTATGCTTTCCCAACATACAATGCCATACCTCCTCCGCCTTTATTAGATCTGTTCTTTATAAATAAGTTGTATCCTTCAAGCCTTGTATTCCAATTATGTGTATCATCCCACCAAGTTTCTGTGATGCCTATGACATCATATTTCTCTTCCTATGTTAGGAGCTCCAATTCTCCTTGCTTGTTTCCCATGCGCTGTGCATTTGTATAAAAACATTCTTGTTTGTGATCGATGTCTCTTGCTCCTCTACTTGCCTTCTGATTTTTTTGTCTTTGTTCTTTCTTTCCACTTCTAATAGCGAGGGTCTCAAATGTATTAATTAGCTGTATATTTTACCTGGCCTTTCACTTCCCTCCCTATATTGAAGGTAATGAGATTTAAACGGTTCCCCAGCAGGCAGATATGGTATAACCTCAGCTAATGCTACGCTAAGGCGACATGAGATTGAGAAGGAAAAGACAGAGCAGGCTGAAATCTAGCAGCCTAATACTTCATTCCCCAACTGCTGTACACCTAATTCGATGGGCAGGTCTGGCTGACATTCATCTGATGTGTATCACTACCATAATAGTTGTAGAATTCCCCTTCTCACAGCCACAGGAGGCATAGACATTGCAGATCTCCCATGCAGAAGATCCACAGTGTTTACTGTGAGATCTTAAAGGGGTTTTCTGGGAGAATACTATTGATGGCCTATCTTTAGGGCTCATTCACATGGGCGTAAGTGAAGTCAATGGAAGCCGTCTGACCCGCGGCCCATGGATTCTGTGCCATCGTGGGGAGGGGGGGATTGAAAAAAACCCGCCGTACAGAATAGTTGGCTGAATGACAGGTACGTGCGGACGCTGCCGCTGCTGCCAGAGCCCTGTGCAGGAGGCCTAATGAGTGTTCCAGCCAGCTGACAGCAGCTGAATTGATCGGTGGACCACTGCTGTTCTGCCATCGATGACCTGTCCTAAGGCCAGCTTCACACAAGTGGGCCGGATTCCACATGCAGGAGGCCCGCAGCCGATCCCAGGTGTGAGCCCGACTGGGGCCCCTGTGTATCTGAATCTTTGTATCTTTATTGTGGATGGTCGTGGCGGCTCGCCGCTCAGGTTGTTTTTTAAATGTTTGTTTTTGCCCGCGATGACACGAGTTGCTCTTTCCAGTGTTAAGCGATAGGATTGTTCTGCTGCCGGATGTGCAGTAGAGCCAACAGGAGTGGGATGACCGCGCTCCAGGATCCGGCCGTCCTTCTATTCTTCCAGCGTAATGCCTGGATGGGATCCATCGCTCGCGCTGGTTAATATGGCTTGGTTATTACTCCTTGTTCCTGCTGCTATTATTTGGCAGGTTGTTGCTGTGGTTTCCTTTGCAGCTTTTATTGTGAGGATGTTCACTGTTTTGTGGCTTTTTTTTCTGGGCTATCAAGACACAAGGACATCTTATAAATGACTTTCAGCTCCTCACTATTCTCAGTTTGCTGTCAGTGAATGGAAACCTTTATTAGTTACATTTATAAGCTGAACATTTCTCCATAGAAAATCGTTTGCGTAGCATGAAATATTGTGCATTTATTGTGTTCTCGGTACTTGGCAAGGATGGGTTATCGCACACAATTACTGGCCCATTTACACGCAAAGATAATTGTTCAATATATAGGTTTTGAGCGATTGTTTTGCATAAACTGCTAACGGACACTAATCTCTATTAGTAGCTTATCACCTTCATTTGCAGGTGGTCTGTTCTCTGCAGAGCTCCTTTTTTTTTGTGCCACAGGGGCTGCAAGCTAAATATAATGTAATCGGTGCCCCGTGGAGAATACAGCACCATGGACAGCAAACACAGCATGCTGTCTGTGTTATCTTCTCTCTGTCTGAATAATGGAATTTATGCTCCCCTAATTTGGCTTTTCAGCGAATTTTGAGCAAATAATCGTTGCATGTAAATGGGCCTTTAGCCTCTGAATGGAAACAGGAATGTTTCAATTCACTAACATCAATCAATGATCTTGAAAAGTGTGAGAATGTGAACACTGATGCTGGGTTCCCATGGTAAGGTTTCACAGTGGAAATCTCGCGGTTTTACCACAGTAAAAAACTGCGAGAATTCTGCGGGATAAGCGCAATTTCAAAGCCCGTGGCTCTTAGCTGCAGGTTTACAGCGGCTTCGCCGCATGCTTTTCCATTGCGGCCGACTCTTCAGTAGAAAGGAGCGTGGCCACAATGGGGGGGGGGGGGGGGGAGGAAGTGACATGCTGCATCCCGGGAATCTAATTTTGGTTTTGCCGCCACGGATTGTCTGCCCCGTGTGGCCCAGATTTTTGACAATTCTCGTCCACATGGCTGGCTAATTCCGGGATTAGCGGCAGCAGGCGGATGTGCCGCAGGGTAGAGATGAGCGAGCAGCAAAATGCTCGGGTGCTCGTTACTCGGGACGAAATTATCGCGATGCTCGGGGGTTCGTTTCGAATAACGAACCCCATTGAAGTCAATGGGCGACCAGAACATTTTTGTATTTCGCCGATGCTCGCTAAGGTTTTCATGTGTGAAAATCTGGGCAATTCAAGAAAGTGATGGGAACGACACAGCAACGGATAGGGCAGGCGAGGGGCTACATGTTGGGCTGCATCTCAAGTTCACAGGTCCCACTATTAAGCCACAATACCGGCAAGAGTGGGCCCCCCCCCCTCCCAACAACTTTTACTTCTGAAAAGCCCTCATTAGCAATGCATACCTTAGCTAAGCACCACACTACCTCCAACAAAGCACAATCACTGCCTGCATGACACTCCGCTGCCACTTCTCCTGGGTTACATGCTGCCCAACCCCCCCGCACGACCCAGTGTCCACAGCGCACACCAAAGTGTCCCTGCGCAGCCTTCAGCTGCCCTCATGCCACACCACCCTCATGTCTATTTATAAGTGCGTCTGCCATGAGGAGGAACCGCAGGCACACACTGCAGAGGGTTGGCACGGCTAGGCAGCGACCCTCTTTAAAAGGGGCGGGGCGATAGCCCACAATGCTGTACAGAAGCAATGAGAAAAATAATCCTGTGCCACCGCCATCAGGAGCTGCACACGTGGGCATAGCAATGGGGAACCTATGTGCCACACACTATTCATTCTGTCAAGGTGTCTGCATGCCCCAGTCAGACCGCGGTTTTTAATTCATGGACACAGGCAGGTACAACTCCGCATTGTGAAGTCCCTGTGGACCGACAGCATGGGTGGCTCCCTGGAACCCACCGGCGGTACATAAAAATATCCCATTGCAGTGCCCATCACAGCTGAGGTAGTAATGTCGTGCTTAATACAGGTGGGCTTCGGCCCACACTGCATGCCCCAGTCAGACTGGGGTTCTTTAGAAGTGGAAACAGATGCATTTATAATTCCCTGTGGACCCACAGCATGGGTGGCTCCCTGGAACCCACCGGCGGTACATAAAAATATCCCATTGCATTGCCCAACACAGCTGAGGTAGTAATGTCGTGCTTAATGCAGGTGGGCTTCGGCCCACACTGCATGCCCCAGTCAGACTGGGGTTCTTTAGAAGTGGAAACAGATGCATTTATAATTCCCTGTGGACCCACAGCATGGGTGGCTCCCTGGAACCCACCGGCGGTACATAAAAATATCCCATTGCATTGCCCAACACAGCTGAGGTAGTAATGTCGTGCTTAATACAGGTGGGCTTCGGCCCACACTGCATGCCCCAGTCAGACTGGTAATATGTACCTTAACAGTAACCTCGTTGGTGGTAATGTGGTGGTGACTGCGGACCTAGTAGCGCGGTTTTATGTAGTTGGTTTTCGGAATGTGGCCAGGATTAAGTGGGCCGTGGCGGGGGGATGGTGGTGGTGCTCTCTTGTTGTGTCGTTAAAGGTGAAATTCTTGGACTGCCACCAGACGGACCAATGCAAAGGTATTTGCCAAGAATGTTTTCATTGTTGGAGGAGGAGGGGGATGTTTTGGAGGCACTATGTGTCCTCTCCACATGTCCGTGGTTATATGCACCTTAACAGTAACAGCGTTGGTGGGAAATGGCCTCGCCGCCATCATGTCTTTGTGAAGCCTCTGTTTCCACACCCCAGTGACATACCATTAGCAGCGGTATAGGCAGAGCCCAGAATTATTAACATTTCAGCGGTAGCATTAGGGACAGGCCCCACTAACATATCACTAGCAGCAGTAGCGCAGTCTTAGTTCTATTTCAGTAATAGTAGCACTCAAGACAGGCCCCAGTAACATTCCCATTGCAGCAGTTTAGGGAGATAACAGTCTTTCACATTTCAGTAGCTGCAGTATAGACAAGGCCCCAGTTACATTTATGTAGCTAAAGTGTAGGCCAACCCCACACACCTTTCTGTACCATGAGTGCAGGCGAAGAACATAGAAATTACTATGATTGATTACACTGTAGGTGAGGGCCCCAAAAAATTGGTGTACCAACAGTAGTAATGTACCTCAGAAAAAATTGGCCATGCCCAACCAAGATGGCAGGTGAAACCCATTAATCGCTTTGGTTAATGTGGCTTAAGTGGTAACTAGGCCTGGAGGCAGCCCAGTTTAACGAAAAATTGGTTCAAGTTAAAGTTTCAACGCTTTTAAGAGCATTGAAACGTATAAAAATTGTTTAGAAAAATTATATGAGTGAGCCTTGTGGCCCTAAGAAAAATTGCCCGTTCGGCGTGATTACGTGAGGTTTCAGGAGGAGGAGCAGGAGGAGGAGGAGGAGGAATATTATACACAGATTGATGAAGCAGAAATGTCCCCGTTTTGGATGGTGAGAGAGAACGATGCTTCCATCCGCAGGTGCAGCCTACGTATTGTTTAGGTATCGCTGCTGTCCGCTGGTGGAGAAGAAAAGTCTGGGGAAATCCAGGCTTTGTTCATCTTTATGAGTGTAAGCCTGTCGGCACTGTCGGTTGACAGGCGGGTACGCTTATCTGTGATGATTCCCCCAGCCGCACTAGACACCCTCTCTGACAAGACGCTAGCCGCAGGACAAGCAAGCACCTCCAGGGCATACAGCGCGAGTTCAGGCCACGTGTCCAGCTTCGACACCCAGTAGTTGTAGGTGGCAGAGGCGTCAGGGAGGACGGTCGTGCGATCGGCTACGTACTCCCTCACCATCCTTTTACAGTGCTCCTGCCGACTCAGCCTTGACTGGGGAGCGGTGACACAGTCTTGCTGGGGAGCCATAAAGCTGTCCAGGGCCTTAAAGACTGTTCCCCTGCCTGCGCTGTACATGCTGCTCGATCTCCGCACATCCCCTGCTACCTTGCCCTCGGAACTGCGCCTTCTGCCACTAGCGCTGTCGGATGGGAATTTTACCATCAGCTTGTCCGCCAGGGTCCTGTGGTATAGCAACACTCTCGAACCCCTTTCCTCTTCGGGAATGAGAGTGGAAAGGTTCTGCTTATACCGTGGATCGAGCAGTGTGTACACCCAGTAATCCGTTGTGGCCAGAATGCGTGTAACGCGAGGGTCACGAGAAAGGCATCCTAACATGAAGTCAGCCATGTGTGCCAGGGTACCTGTACGCAACACATGGCTGTCTTCACTAGGAAGATCACTTTCAGGATCCTCCTCCTCCTCCTCCTCCTCAGGCCATACACGCTGAAAGGATGACAGGCAAGCAGCATGGGTACCGTCAGCAGTGGGACAAGCTGTCTCTTCCCCCTCCTCCTCATGCTCCTCCTCCTCCTCCTGAACGCGCTGAGATATAGACAGGAGGGTGCTCTGACTATCCAGCGACATACTGTCTTCCCCCGGCTCTGTTTCCGAGCGCAAAGCGTCTGCCTTTATGGTTTGCAGGGAACTTCTCAAGATGCATAGCAGAGGAATGGTGACGCTAATGATTGCAGCATCGCCGCTCACCACCTGGGTAGACTGCTCAAAGTTTCGAAGGACCTGGCAGATGTCTGCCAACCAGGCCCACTCTTCTGAAAATAATTGAGGAGGCTGACTCCCACTGCGCCGCCCATGTTGGAGTTGGTATTCCACTATAGCTCTACGCTGCTCATAGAGCCTGGCCAACATGTGGAGCGTAGAGTTCCACCGTGTGGGCACGTCGCACAGCAGTCGGTGCACTGGCAGAGTAAACCGATGTTGCAGGGTCCGCAGGGTGGCAGCGTCCGTGTGGGACTTGCGGAAATGTGCGCAGAGCCGGCGCACCTTTACGAGCAGGTCTGACAAGCGTGGGTAGCTTTTCAGAAAGCGCTGAACCACCAAATTAAAGACGTGGGCCAGGCATGGCACGTGCGTGAGGCTGCCGAGCTGCAGAGCCGCCACCAGGTTACGGCCGTTGTCACACACGACCATGCCCGGTTGGAGGCTCAGCGGCACAAGCCAGCGGTCGGTCTGCTCTGTCAGACCCTGCAGCAGTTCGTGGGCCGTGTGCCTCTTATCTCCTAAGCTGAGTAGTTTCAGCACGGCCTGCTGACGCTTGCCCACCGCTGTGCTGCCATGACGCGCGACACCGACTGCTGGCGACGCGCTGCTGCTGCTGACACATCTTGATTACGAGACAGAGGTTGCGTTGGAGGAGGAGGAGGAGGGTGCTTTAGTGGAGGAAGCATACACCTCCGCAGATACCACCACCGAGCTGGGGCCCGCAATTCTGGGGGTGGGTAGGACGTGAGCGGTCCCAGGCTCTGACTCTGTCCCAGCCTCCACTAAATTCACCCAATGTGCCGTCAGGGAGATGTAGTGGCCCTGCCCGCCTGTGCTTGTCCACGTGTCCGTAGTTAAGTGGACCGTGGCAGTAACCGCGTTGGTGAGGGCGCGTACAATGTTGCGGGAGACGTGGTCGTGCAGGGCTAGGACGGCACATCGGGAAAAGTAGTGGCGACTGGGAACTGAGTAGCGCGGGGCCGCCGCCGCCATCATACTTTTGAAGGACTCCGTTTCCACAACCCTATACGGCAGCATCTCAAGGCTGATAAATTTGGCTATGTGGACGGTTAACGCTTGAGCGTGCGGGTGCGTGGCGGCGTACTTGCGCTTGCGCTCAAACACTTGCGCTAGCGACGGCTAGATGGTGCGGTGCGAGACATTGCTGGATTGGGCCGATGACAGCGGAGGTGAGGGTGTGGGTGCAGGCCAGGAGACGGTAGTGCCTGTGTCCTCAGAGCGGGGTTGGATCTCAGTGGCAGGTTGGGGCACAGGGGGAGAGGCAGCGGTGCAAACCGGAGGCGGTGAACGGCCTTCGTCCCACCTTGTGGGGTGCTTGGCCATCATATGTCTGTGCATGCTGGTAGTGGTGAGGCTGTTGGTGGTGCCTCCCCAGCTGATCTTGGCGCGACAAAGGTTGCACACCACTGTTCGTCGGTCGTCAGGCGTCTCTGTGAAAAACTGCCAGACCTTAGAGCACCTCGGCCTCTGCAGGGTGGCATGGCGCGAGGGTGCGCTTTGGGAAACAGTTGGTGGATTATTCGGTCTGGCCCTGCCTCTACCCCTGGCCACCGCACTGCCTCTTGCAACCTGCCCTGCTGCTGCCCTTGCCTCCCCCTCTGAAGACCTGTCCTGAGTAGGCGTTGCAAACCAGGTGGGGTCAGTCACCTCATCGTCCTGCTGCTCTTCCTCAGAATCCTCTGTGCGCTCCTCCCTCGGACTTAATGCCCTTACTACTTACTACCTCAGTGATAGACAACTGTGTCTCATCGTCATCGTCCTCCTCACCCACTGAAAGGTCTTGAGACAGTTGCCGGAAGTCCCCAGCCTCATCCCCCGGACCCCGGGAACTTTCCAATGGTTGGGCATCAGTGACGACAAACTCCTCTGGTGGGAGAGGAACCACTGCTGCTCAATCTGAGCAGGGGCCCAAGAACAGTTCCTGGGAGTCTGCCCGCTCCTGAGCATGTGTCATTGTAGTGGAGTGAGGAGGCTGGGAGGAAGGAGGAGCAGCAGCCAGAGGATTCGGATTTGCAGCACTGGACGGCGCAGAACTGTGGGTGGATGATAGGTTGCTCGAAGCACTTTCTGCCATCCAGGACAGGACCTGCTCACACTGCTCATTTTCTAATAAAGGTCTCCCGCGTGGACCCATTAATTGGGCGATGAATGTGGGGACGCCAGAAACGTGCCTCTCTCCTAATCGCGCAGCAGTCGGCTGCGATACACCTGGATCAGGAGCTCGGCCTGTGCCCACACCCTCACTTGGCCCTCCGCGTCCTCGGCCGCGTCCACGTCCTCTAGGCCTACCCCTACCCCTCAGCATGCTGTATTACCAGTGATTTCCCAGGAAGGAAATAAATTGGCGCAAGCCTGCAGGCCAAATAGAATGTTTCCCTTTTTTTTTTAAAGGGAAGGCCCACTGACTATATTCAATCAGATAAGAAATGTGTTCCACAGAACTGCAGTGTTATATGAAGTGCAGCAGAGCGGTGATTTTTCCCAGGCAGGAAATAAATTGGCGCAAGCCTGCTGTTAAACATAGCTGGCTGCGTATGATTTCTTTACGTTCTCCACCCACCACACACGTACCCAGAACGCTGAGGACTGTCAGAGGCAGGCCAAATAGAATGTTTCCCTTTTTTTTTTAAAGAAAAGGCCCACTGACTATATTCAATCAATAATATATGTCTTCTGGCCCTGCCTACACAATTCTCTCCCTGTAGTATTACTGCAGGGCGCAATGCTCTGCACAGCCGATTTTGAAAAAAAAAAAAATATGCAACACTGCTAACAGCAGCCTGCACAGTACTGCACACTGTTAAATGTGGCCCTAAGAAGGACCGTTGGGGTTCTTGAAGCCTACACTCACTCCTAACACTCTCCCTGCCTAACCACCACTTCTGTCCCTGTAGTATTACTGCAGGGCGCAATGCTCTGCACAGCCGATTTTGAAAAAAAAAAAAAAAAAAGTGCAACACTCCTAACAGCAGCCTCCACACTACTGCACACGGATAGATGTGGCCCTAAGAAGGACCGTTGGGGTTCTTGAAGCCTACACTAACTCCTAACGCTCTCCCTATAGCAGCTCCGGCACCAGCACCACTGTCCCTGATCTCTGTCACAACGCATCTGAGGCGAGCCGCGGGAGGGGCCGATTTATATACTCGGGTGACACCTGATCTCGCCAGCCACTCACTGCAGGGGGGTGGTATAGGGCTTGAACGTCGCAGGGGGAAGTTGTAATGCCTTCCCTGGCTTTCAATTGGCCAGAAAAGCGCGCTAACGTCTCAGAGATGAAAGTGAAAGTAACCCGAACACCGCGTGGTGCTCGTTAAGAGTAACGAGCATCCCGAACACCCTAATATTCGCCCGAGCATCAAGCTCGGACGAGTACGTTCGCTCATCTCTACCGCAGAAACATCCAGCCTAAATAGAAAGTTGCAGAGCATGCCTTGATACAGAGCACACCTTTGTATCCTTTTTTTCCCCACCAATCATGAACTCTTTTGCTTCTTATATACAATGTGCTCCACTGCAGACCTGTGTGCTTCCATGCTTAAGGGTGGGTTCATGCGGGCGATAAAATCGTTGCGAGAGTAAAAATGCAGAATTCTGAAACCAATGATTTTCAATGGTTTCCCTCACATTTGCGATGTTTTCACTCGTGCTACGTTGCGAGGGGGAAAAAAATTGCGGCCTGCTCTTTCTGCGATGTGCGATTTTTTTAAAATTTTTTTTTAATCTCCCATACTTCCCTTTGGAGCCTCCTTTTTGTTGCATCGCAAAGCACAAACTTGCGATTTTTGTGCGATACATCAGAAAGTCCCATTGACTCGTGCACTTAAAAAAAATTGCAAGAGGCAGCAATGGTTTTTATGAGAAAAAGCATCGCTGACGCTTAAAAATCACAGGAAAAGAGCGTGATTTTGTCGCGATTTTTTTTTTCCACTGCAATATTGAGATCAACCACGTGATACTACCCTTAAGAGCTAAAGAACCAGAACCTGTGTAAGGGCAAGTTTTTGGAGCAGAAGAACAGAATTAAACATTTTCATTTTTTTTTTTCCCCCATTGATTTCAGTGAGTTCAATGATGCGGCCCTTTTTTTTTTTTTTCCATTTTCGTTTTTTCCACGCCCCCCCCCCCCCCCCCCTTTAAAAAAATCATAACTCCTTTATTTATCCATCGATGTCGCTGTATGAGGGCTTGTTTTTTGTGGGACAAGTTGTATTTTTTAATGGTACTATTTGTTGTGCCATATAATGTACTGAAAAATTCTGTGGAGTAAAATGAAAAAAAAAAAAAGACATTCCACCATCTTTCAGTGCGTCTTGTTTCTACGGTGCACACACTACAACAAAAACGACATGATAACTTTATTCTATGGGTCAGTACGATTGCTACGATACCAAACTTGTATAGTTGTTTTATTAATTTTTTTTTGTTACTTTTTTTTTTTTTCAAAGACATTTAACTTTTTTTGTAACTATTTTCTGCGGTCATCTTCTGCGCGCTATAGCTTTTTTATTTTTCTGTCGACGTAGTTCAGCGATGGCTCATTTTTTGCGGGATGTCCTGTATTTTTCGTTACTACTAATTTGGGATACATACGACTTTTTGATCGCTTTTTATTGCGTTTTTTCTGGGTATTCTTTATTTTTATATTTTTTTTTGGACGACATTCACTGTGCGGGAAAAATAATGTGCTACTTTGATAGATCGGACTTTTACGGACGCAGCGATACTAAATATGTATCTTTAATTTATATTTTTTAATTACACATATGGCAAAAAAAGGGGGTGATTAAAACTTTTATAACTTTTTTTTTACAGTTCAAATAACTCTATTGATCTTTTTTTTTACTTTACTTTTAAGTCCCCCTGGGGGACTACAGTATGCGATGCTTTGATCGCTTTTGCAGTATGACGTAATGCTATAGTATTACGTCATACTGCATTCTGACAGGCAGCCTATCAAGCCACCCCACGGGAATGGCTTGATAGGCAGTTTCTCAAGGCAGCCCTGGGGCCTTTTAGAAGGCCCCTGGCAGCCATGACACCTGCACAGCTCCCCCGATCTCACCGCGGGGGGTGGGTGGGGGTGGGGGCGCCGTACGGGACCCCCGGGGTATTTAAATGCTGTCAGAATTGACAGTGGCATTTAAAGGGTTAATAGCCTGTATAATGTTCTTTCTTTCAGAAAATAGCAAGGAAAGATGAGAAATACGATAACACTCAATTGCTATTACATTGTCATATATTTCTTATTCAGACGATCTGAGGCTCATAGCTACATTATGGTGTTAGAACTGGAAATCTTTCCATACTGCTATGTCTTTGTATGCATAATTGAAAATTCTATAAAAACTATTGTTATTAAAAAAAATTAATTGAAAAATTAGCCCAACTGACTGCGGGTTTAAAAAACAAAACAAAAAAAAAACGCATTGAAATCAATAGGGGGTAAAAACTGAACTGTTTCATTCTGTTTTCTGCTCCAAAAATGGAGAATCTGAAATTCCTAGTGGGGGTTAAATGCTGCTGTGAACGAGCCCCAATGTGATCCTGCAGTCCTCCATACCTCCTCATCTTTATAACTTACCGAGTGTATGTTAGTAAGACATAGGGAACAGATAAGGCTGCATGGCAGGTCAGTCGTAGCGTCGTAGGGTTCTGATCTGGCCAAGGACAACATCTGCATGGAGTTTGCATATTCTCACTGTTTTTCTCCCACATTTCTAAAACCTACAGATAGGAGAATTTAGATTGTGAGCCCTGATGGGGACGGAAGCCAATGTAAGTAACATAGTATGTTAGGCTGAAAGACAGGCGTCCATCCAGTTCAGCCTGTTATTCCAATGTTGATCCAGAGGAAGACAAAAAATGCTGACAATCTGCGTACAGCGCTGCAGAGTATGTATGTGCTATTAGTAAAATAAAGAGAAAATAGTTTGACTGGAGGACCTGGTACCATGGAGACGCATAGCTCTGAGTAGGAGCTGTATACACTAAACGGTACCATGGAGACGCATAGCTCTGAATAGGAGCTGTACACACTAAACGGTACCATGGAGACGCATAGCTCTGAATAGGAGCTGTACACACTAAACGGTACCATGGAGACGCATAGCTCTGAATAGGAGCTGTACACACTAAACGGTACAATATTTTTACAAAATCCTGATTTTCTTTATTTTAGATCAATTTGAGCATTAAAAAAATTGATTGCAAAGGCGGACAAAGCTTTACAAACTAGGACACTAGGGCGACTCTTGGCCATTTGGTATAACCGCTTTATTACCCGGACTTCAGTGTTGGGAAAGAGTGGTGGGCAACTTTATTGTTGTGCAACTTTGTAGAGATGAGCGAACGTACTCGTTTCGAGTAATTACTTGATCGAGCACCGCGATTTTCGAGTACTTCCGTACTCGGGTGAAAAGATTCGGGGGGTGCTGGGGGGAGGCGTGGCGGAGCAGGGGGTAGCAGCGGGGAACAGTGGGGAGCCCTCTCTCTCCCTCTCCCCCCCCCCCCCCCCCACTCCCCGCTGCAACCCCCTTCCTGACCCACGGCGCCCCCTGAATCTTTTCGCACGAGTACGGAAGTACTCGAAAATCGCGGCGCTCGGGTGAAAAAGGGGCGTGGCCGAGTACGCTCGCTCATCTCTAGCAACTTGTTTCCCTATGGGAAGCATTGAGATGGCACCCATTTAAATCAATGCATGTAAATGGCTAATGGGAATCCTGTATGTACGGTAACTGCATTATTGTGTGTAGCCAACTGCAGATTTCCCGGACCGCCCTTCTAATGCAGCTCTTGTCGTTCCATATACGTGACCAGGACTGAAGATGAAAGCCTCGGTGGTGCTCCTGTCCATGTGCCTGACCCTCAGTGCGTCCCACCTGCATGTATCCTCCAATCGTCCCAGCAATGGCCACTATGAGGACGGGGAACATAACGCCGACTATGACAAGAAGATGTTTCTGGGAGGAGAGGTACCATGAGACATAACCGTGTGCATATATAATACCTTGTCCCACTGCAAAGTGGTGGATTAGAAATGGTGACCGTTATACAGAAACTTCTGGACCCCGTGCCAGACTTGTCCATATGTGCAGCCCCTTCCTTTTCTACACTCAAGCATTTATTTTGTGTCAAATTTAGGCCTCGGGCATATTTGCATTGCAGAGTCCGCGGCAGGCGTCCGGCTCCCGACTCCGCAGCAAATACAGCCCATAGTTTTCAATGGCAAAACACCATTTCATCTCCACAATCGGAAATCGATTCCGATTTTCCGCCCGTGGAGAATAAATCGCAGCATGCTGCGATTTTGTACGGGATACACATGGCCGCCTTTCATTGAAGTCAATGGAAGACGTCCGTCCCGCGGAACTGCCGCAGTGAGCACTGCAGAAGTATTGTGGGATATGCACTCATGATGTTACAAACAAAACTTTTATTATAGCATCCTTAACACCACAGGGCATACGTGTACATCCAGGCTGCGGGGTAATTAATGCAATGGGAGGTAAACTTGGGTCATGTGGGTGGCGTGGGGTCAGAAGCTGAAACCGCGCCATTCCACAGTGGGAGCTGGCTGTTACCAATACCCAGCCTCCTGCTGGAACAGCGAGGATGCATAAGAATAGCAATCCCTGCTGTTAACCCCCCTGTATGCCGTGACCTATGTAGATTGCGGCATGTAAAGGGTTCACAGAGGGAGCACCTACCCTCTGTGACGTCATGGGACCCCCACGATGTAATCGCAGAGGGCCGATGCATTGCCATGGCAGTATCGGATATTGGCGTCGGGCTTGCCATTGCCTATGATTTCTTTTACAAGCGATAAGGCATTGTAGTACAGAAGTCCTGCAACGCATTATCCTAGTGATCATAGCTACTATGGTTCAGGCCCCCTACAGGGATATAAAAATGTTAAATAACAAAACCCTTTTTTTCTTCTTTTTTTCTTGTATATTTTTCCCCTATTTGTATAAAAAAAAATTAAATTTAAAAATTCAACATATTTGGTATCATCGTATCCGTAACAACCTGTACAATAAATTAAACACCTCATTTATCCTGTACAAAAAAACGTAAATAAACCCCTACAAAACTACTGTAAAATGTTTATTTTGCTTGTATGCATCCCAAAATAGTACTGGGAAAAAGGGGGAACAACTTACATGTTTCAAGCCTAGCAACCCGGACTTTTCCTCATGAGGCTTGAAACATGTAAACTGTTCCCCTTCTTTTCCATCTGCTTCTATGAGGATGTTTGTAAGGATGCTAAAATAAGTTTTGTTTTTAACTTACTGTGTGTTGCAATCAGCTTAGTTGTAGTTCATCTACTCCTTACTCAGGATGTGAGGTTTGTCTAAAGCAATCTTCTATTTGTTATCCTGTAAGGAAGAAGCGGACGATTTTGCAGAGCTGAGTCCGGAGGAACAACAGAAAAGACTGAAAGTCATCATTAGAAAAATTGATGTGGATGCTGATGGATACCTCACAGTAGGTAGGAGAGATCTGTGCAGGAGGGGTGGGGGTTGCTATTGAATGGTTTTTGGTTGTCTATTTGGTATAGTAATTGACACAAAAAAAAATGTTGCCCCCTAATGGCCATATACAGTAATAAGGCAGGCTTGCTTCACTGTATAATTTAGCAACTTTTGAAAATACTCTTTTGTTCCAATCCTTCACCGTTTTCAAGCTCTCTATCAGTGAGTGGAAACATACATTATGTTCAGAGCTTGCAATCCCAACCTGCCCTTACATGCATGTGACTCGTTACAGTGTATCAGAGCGCTCTCTTGCCTACTGTATGAGCAGGACCCGGCCAGGTTGGATGATCGACCTCTGAACATACGTAAAAGAGGATCACGTAAAAGCAATGTGCACACATGCAGGATTTGGTTACGATTTTGGTGCTGGTTTTACACCTAAATCGTTATTGGATCTGCTGATATTCCTGATCCAAAGCAATGAATGGGTTATTTCAGATCCCATTCACATACAGCAGATAAGATCCCTGCAGGATCTGCAGCATTCACTATATTCCACAGGGAAAAGCTGCTGATTAACTCCACCAAATGATCCGGATGTTGTGCCCACGTGCCAAAACATCTGGGGCAGAAATGTGAGTGACCACCTCGGATTTCTGCCACAATTTCTTATTAAATTACACGTCAGGATTTGGCATTTGTAAATCCTGAACGTCCGAACATAGTCAAACAGTAGCTGCAGAGCGCCCCCTCACGAACAGTGCTAACATAGTCCCCTCCAATAAATAGCACTGCCAGCAGAGTGCCCAAAAAAATTCTGGCAGCTGCCACTAGGGGGTGCTCACTATATGAATGGTTATACAACCCCCATTGAAGTAAATGTTTCACCGTGGCAAAAAAAGTATCCCAAAATTTTCTATCAGTTATTCACAGGTTAGGATTAAAAATTAACTTTTATTAATAAATGATAAAATTGACTCAGTCAAAGGCACATTACACAAACACAGTGATAATCTAAATACATTTATAGCTTAAGCCAATAGGGAACCCATTATGCGTTAATAGGGAATACAAAATATTCACCATATATCAAAGTATGTTGATGCCTCTTTTTGTCTAACAGACGTAATAAACTTTTTAATAAAGATGTATCAAGTTTCACGTATTTGTGTTTATTTTAGCTCTCTCATGCGTTAGACTTATTAGATACAGTATGCACAATCTAACATATCATTGTTATTTCATTGTGACAAACTTCTTCCGTGATATATTGGGTTCCTATTAGGATAAATGGATAGATTGTGCACCAAATATTGATGACCATCCAAGAAAGTATCAAAGTGCACTCAGTGTTGTATATAATGACATAGGCTAGGAAAGAAATGTATTCACAATGTAGGACAGACGTATCCGTCTGTAGATAAAGTCCAACTACTTATGAGCAGGATAACAATTGAAGTTGGTTGTTGGTTGTTACATTTATCAACACCACAAAATCTTCAATTTTTATTCAATGTGATAGGTGCTTCTATTCTTATTCTTTCTGTTGCCTCAAACACTTAGTGCAATATAGTATAAATGGTACCACCATTCTCTATACTTAATTTTGCATATGGGTATTCATATAAGGATCCCCCCAAAAATCCTTCTCATTGGGTATATTCAACCGAATTAATTATACAGCTAATAAGGCCGATAGTGTTGGCCAGCTGTACATCAGGCATGTTGCTCACTATGAGCTGTACTGATGCTTTGCATTGGGGATTAAGATACAAACCCCTGTTGGAATTTGATTAAAATCCTCCTGATGAACTGACTATAAAGATTAGTAGTTAGGGAAACGCGTCGAGGTGTATTAGGAGAGTAGTGGAGGGGCTTATTCACATGCTATGATACAAGTTAAAAGCATGCAGCTAGCAATTGAGGAAATGGACACAGAGGTCTCAGCGTCTAACAAGCAGTAGTCCTCACAGGTGTTTCCAGGCATAAGTAAACCAACACAAAGTACTGCAGCAGATATACATGCTTTACTATGAACAAAGGTTTATATACTCTGATAGAATGTGGTGAATCAGACAACATAGCCGCTTCCACTGCCTGATGTACAGCTGGCCAACACGATCGGCCTTATTAGCTGTATAATTAATTCGGTTGAATATACCCAATGAGAAGGATTTTTTGGGGGGATCCTTATATGAATACCCATATGCAAAATTAAGTATAGAGAATGGTGGTACCATTTATACTATATTGCACTAAGTGTTTGAGGCAACAGAAAGAATAAGAATAGAAGCACCCATTGCATTGAATAAAAATTGAAGATTTTGTGGTGTTGATAAATGTAACAACCAACTTCAATTGTTATCCTGCTCATAAGTAGTTGGACTTTATCTACAGACGAATACGTCTGTCCTACATTGTGAATACATTTCTTTCCTAGCCTATGTCATTATATACAACACTGAGTGCACTTTGATACTTTCTTGGATGGTCATCAATATTTGGTGCACAATCTATCCATTTATCCTAATAGGAAGAAGTTGGTCACAAAGAAATGACAATGATCTGTTAGATTGTGCATACTGTATCTAATAAGTCTAACGCATGAGAGAGAGAAAATAAACACAAATACGTGAAACTTGATACATCTTTATTAAAAAGTTTATTACGTCTGTTAGACAAAAAGAGGCATCAACATACTTTGATACATGGTGAATATTTTGTATTCCCTATTAACGCATAATGGGTTCCCTATTGGCTTAAGCTATAAATGTATGTGGATTATCACTGTGTTTGTGTAATGTGCCTTTGACTGAGTCAATTTTATCATTTATTAATAAAAGTTAATTTTTAATCCTAACCTGTGAATAACCCATTGAAGTAAATGGGAGCAATGCATTGCAACGTATGTGCATCTAGCTCCTCCTAGTGGCTATGAGCAGCAACAGTTGGTTGTTGGGGACGTTTCAACAAGACAATCTGGAGGAGTAGACAAGGCTATGATTTTTTTTCCGATAAATTAACATGTGTGCCCCTAGACTTTAGATAAACAGTAAATTAACAAGCACTACTTTGTTTCCAGCTTTCCCTTTCTTGTCCTTATGCGGATTATTGTATTAACTGTTTTTGCATGTCTTGTTTGCTAAGATGAGCTGAGTGCGTGGATACAGAACGCCTTTAAGCACTATGTTTTAGAAGACACAAAGGAGCAGTTTGCAGAAGTTGACTTGGATAAGGATGGCACCGTAACATGGGAGGAATACAACATGCACATGTATGATCGCATCATCGACTACTCTGAGGATACTATTCTTGAAGATGATGAGGAAGAGTCTTTCCGTCTGGTAAGGACTTGTAGACTCTGATGATTATTCTGCACAGTGATTATAATTGGGCTTTACATCCATATTCCTGGATTGTATTAGTATTTTTTTCCCACTCTACTGTGCCTATATTTGTAGATTTCCAACTATGCCTGCATTAAATTTGGGAAGGGGGCAGCATATTAAGTATAGGTTCCCTTAGAGATGCCTGCTCCTGTACCTCTGTAGAAAGTGGCAGCCATATTGGTTGTGGCCAAGCTTGTCCAGGAACAGAAGGGGCCATAACTCATTGTATTTAGTTCTGTCATTCTACAGTAGCTCTTGGATGCCTTAGTGAACCATAAATGTTTTCTTTATGAAGATCCACTTGAAGGACAGGAAGCGTTTTGAGCGGGCAGATCAGGATAACGATGCTGGACTGAACTTACTTGAGTTTACGGACTTTGAACATCCCGAAGAAACTGATTATATGCTGGTAAGATGGAAATGTGGAATAAACAACCAAAACTGAGTAACAGTATTTTAACCCCTTAGTGACCAAGCCTGTTTGCACCTTAATGACCAGGCCAAATTTTGGAAATCTGACGTGTCACTTTAACATGGAATAACTCCGTAAAGGTTTTGCATATCCAAGTGATTCTGACATTGTTTTTTCACCACATGTTGTACTTAATTTAGGTGGTAAAAATAGACCGAATTTCTGTATATTTATTAAGTGTCAAAATTGGGAAAATTTTGATAAAATTGTCTTTTTTTTTTCACCTTTTCAACTGCAATATCTCAAATATGTGCAAACATAATATAGACATTTTTGTTAAGATATATATATCTCCATTTGTTTACCTTATTCTGGGCGCACATTGGAAAAACTTTTTTTTTTTTTTAACCATTTACCGGTAGGAGACGTATAAATTTAACATTAATTATTTTGAGGAACACTTTGTTTTCCTACACCAAGCCAAGATTGTAAAGGCTCATAGGTGTCAGAATGGTAGATACCCCAACAAATGACCCCATTTTAAAAACTACACCCCTCAATGTATTCACTGAGGGGGGTCATGAGTATTTTGACCCCACAGTTTCTTTTCAGGAGTTAATGCAATTTAGAGGAGAAAAAATAAAATTTCAGATATTTGCAAATACGTCATTTTAAAGGTAGGATTTTTGTCTATAATGCACATGAAAATGAGGATTTACACCCCAAAATGGATACCCCCATTTGTCCTGTGTTCAAAAACATACCCGTTGTGGCCCTAATATTATGTATAAATATTATATATAAAGAGTTCTGCACAATCCCTAATTATTAGGGGGACCTCTTGAAAAAATAAGCTGATCCCAAATTGTTTTCCTTCTGGAAGCTCAGTGATCAGCTGTAATCTGTGGGGAAAACTGTCAGTAAGTGCTTGAATTCCATACAGCACCACCACAGGTGAAATGAAGCATTACACAGTTCGCATTCATATCAACGGATTGTCCGGGTAATACACAGGTCGCCCAGAGCGAGATATGCTGACCAAAAGATGAGGATTCTGAACAGGGAACCCCTTCCCCTATATTGCTTAAAGGGGTGTATGAAAATAGTTGTTTGTTATTTTTTTTATGTAAAACCCCTTTAAGCTGGCTATATACATTGGATAAGTCAGCTGCACCTACCAATTTTGACTGATGACTTAATGTGTGTAGTGCGCCTTCTAGCAAGTGATGGGAAAGCGGGATCGGGCTTGAATTTCTAGATGCCAAATTTCAGTTCCCATAGGAGATGCGCTACTGTCTAAAGTGTTGGCAGTCACTTATTCCCCTTTCCCCACTGATAGAAACGCGCAGGGTCATCTAAACCTGCATGTTTCTGGTGGAGTTGTTGGCTAGCAGCTATCCTACATGTATGACTTTAAGCAGGTCATACATTAGGGATCCCGGATTCCCGCTTTCTGAACGTGTCATTTATAGTTGGTCTGTGAAGGTTGTTGTTTCAGACAGCAATGCCAAAAGTTAAACCGCCGATGGATCCTCTATGATCTGTGACCTGGTATGGGCTTCCATTGATGGCGATGCAGATCTGTCATTTGGCATGAACAGCCTTTCAACTACAGTGCTGACAATAACAAAAAAATACCACATAGAAGATCAACTTTTTGCTATATATCTTCCATCTGTAGCATCGATCGCGCGTGTTAATATCATGTAAAGGCGGAGATGGTCAGCAATAAAATAGTGTATAGGTGCATTTACATGGAACGATCTGATCATTCAGTGTAAACACGGCCAACGATGAACGATAATTCCTTCGCTTATCATTCACTTCATGCAAGCATGAAAATCATCGTTGGCTCATTTGCTAATCGTTCGGTTTAAATACCGCTCGTTCAATCGTTCTGATTTACTGTAGCAGTAAATGAGAGGGACTGAGCGGTTTGTGAGCAATGCTTTATCTACCTCTATAGACGGGCTGCGCCAGTGAACGCTGTCACGGTTCGCTCATGCGAATGATAAATCGTTCTGTGTAAAAGAATCATATGGCAGCTTTAATATGTGTTTTCTATCAGTCACGGAGGCGGGTCACAACCTGTTATGTCAGACACGTATGAGCAGCTCTCCCCAGATAACAGCCCCTCACTCCACTTTGTACTGATTACATAGGCACACCAAGAATATAATAGTCTGCTATGTCTTCGTATGCAGAGGGACACAGCTAAGAGTTCCAGCAGGTTATACTGTTGTTTTTACAATGGTAGTCGCTGACTGGCATATTTCATTGTATGCGCCTGTTGGAGGCTTTCTGCAGAGGTGTGTTGGTGAATATTCCTGACATAAAAGTGTAACTAGAGTCTTATGGGCCATTTACATGGGGCGTTTATAGCTCAAAATTCGTTCAAGTGAATTAATTTGAGCGACGATCGTGCGGTGTAAGTACAATAAAATCACTCACTATTAGAGATGAGCGAGCGTACTCGGATAAGCACTACTCTCTCGAGTAATTTGCTTTATCCGAGTATCGCTGTGCTCGTCCCTGAAGATTCGGGTGCCGCTGCGGCTGACAGGTGAGTCGCAGCGGGGAGCAGGGGAGAGCGGGCGGGAGAGAGGGAGAGAAAGATCTTACCTCCGTTCCTCCCCGCTCTCCCCTGCAGCTCCCCGCTCCGTGCCGGCACCCGAATCTTTAGCCCCGAGCACAGCGATACTCGGATAAAACAAATTACTTGAGCGAGTAGTGCTTTTCCAAGTACGCTCGCTCATCTCTACTCACTATTCGTTCACAGGCTTTAAGCTGACTTATTAGTCAGCTTAAAACCCATCGCTGCATCGTGGGCTTGTCGTTGTGTGTGTGAAGGCTTCATGTAGAAGGTGAAGCGCTGAGCCAGAAGCCTACGATCTAGCGGTGAAGTTGGTCCGTGTAAACGCTCTGCACGAACGCTAACTACCTTAGCGGCGACGTCAGCGCTTGTGCAGTTGTTTACCCAACTGTTGGCCGTGTAAATGAGCCATTAGGGTCCTTTTACACGAGATAACTGTCAGGAGCTTATGCATCCAACAGTCGTCCCAGCGATAACCACTCTTGTGCTGTCACACAGGAGCGAGGATCACTCGGTGAATGAGGGTGGAGCGTGCCGGAGATCACAGTAAACGGTTCGTAGATGGACTGTCTATTTACACAGGCCAATTGTCGTCTAGTTTCTGCAAGCATAAAAACCAAACGCTGAACCAATTACTGTTCGTCCGGTCACTGGCATTTTTTTTTTTTTTACTGAGCGATTCAGATTCTTGCAGGGAAAATCTTAACAATAAGCGTTCGGTGTAAAAAGGCCCTTAGTCTGTCCACCTGTGCCTTCCATCGATCATGAAGCAACAACTGCTATACTGTAAGATGAGACGCTCTTGTCTTGGACTGGTCTGCGGTGCAGCTACCAGATATCAGCAGATGGGAGAAGGCTTTATCTTCTATATACAGGAGTGCGTGTAACCAGCTATAAGGCGTCTGTTTAGTACAGGTCTAGTTTGAAATGCTTGTTTTTCTTGTAATATTCCTAATAATAACTTATCCGATTTTTTTCTTAGGAATTTGTCATTGAAGGAGCCTTGGAAGAACATGACAAAGACGGGGATGGATTTGTTAGTTTAGATGAATATCTTGGTGAATATTCCCAGGATCCAGGTATATGGAGTTTATGCCACGTTCTGTGAAAGTAGATGCCAAACTAAATGTCATAGCATGGCATGCCAAGATGAGCAGCCCAAAGGGCCTCTAGCACGCCTGATGATTAGGCACGAATGTTCAGATGCTCTTTTGTGCTACTGACAATGATAAAAAAAAGTGCATAGAATGGGGTCAGCAATCATGTATATGATATTTCGTGCCTCATATATTCTGAACCTGCCTTTGTGAAGGCCAGTTCGACAAGTGCTGGTCTCGTTGCTGGTGCTTGTCATCAGGACCACATCTGTCAAAGTTAAAGGACCTTAAGGCCATGTTCACATGGGGCGGCTTTTCCAACTACACCTCCACACAGAAAATCTGCGGCATTTACAGTAGCAGCAAAGTGGATGAGATTTTAAGAATCTTGTCCACAAGCTGTGGAAAAAAATCTCCACAAAACCAATACTGAAATTGACATGTGGTGCTGAATTTCAATCTGCAGCATGTCAATTTTATCATCGATTATGTGGCAGAACCCACCTCTTCTCAATGAGGGGGTGAATTCTGCATTTCAGGCCGTATCAAAATCTACACCAAATGGTGCTGGTTTTGATGCAGACTTTCTGCAGCAAATCTGCCCCGTATGAACATGCCCTGAGCTAGCCGTACACCTCAGATAGAAGCAGGTTGCTCATTGAACAAACAGTTGTCCAGTGAGCGTTCCTTACGCAGATGCAGCCATACACCGTTTAGTCCATAACGGCCATCTGAATTGTTCAAACCTTATTTGAATGCAAAGATCTTTCATCCAACACAAATTTCCAATATGGCCGACTGCTTTCCAGACAATGACAGCCTGCCATCGGTCAGCTAACATGATCGGTCGTTATTAAATTTGACCCGGCGAATGACTGTTTTGTCCATTTTCATCAACTTGAGTTTAACGTGTATGGGCACCTTTACACTATGTGTGTTGATAGTTGTTAGTAGTCTGAGCAGTAATTGCTTTACCATTTTCTTAAGAAGCTACCGAAGATCCACAGTGGTTAATTATTGAAAGAGATCGGTTTGAAAATGACTATGATAAAGACGGTGATGGAAAACTCAACCCTACAGAACTGCTATCCTGGATTGTCCCCAACAATATTGGGGTATCGCAGGAAGAGGTAAAATAGTTAGTTTGTTTAGTGCAAAAGACCTGTAATTTTAAGATTGTCCTAACCACAGTATAACTGGCCATCCATGTAATATAACTGCAAGATACCTTCCCTAACTCTGCCAACATCGCCAGTACAGACCATTTATAGGGCCAATTCTGCAAAAACACACTTGTCCATCCCTGCTCCCCTCACCCAATTGCCTGTTACACTTTGGAGGTTTCCTCTATGTATTAGTCACTTCCCTGCAGTGCAGTCCCCTGTCTGATGCTTATCAGACACTATTCTAAGGGCCCCTGCACACTAGCGTTTTTTTTAAACGCTACAATATCGCTACTTTTTTAACGCAGATGTCAATGGGACTTTCTAATGTTAAAGGGGTTGTCCCGCGGCAGCAAGTGGGTCTATACACTTCTGTATGGCCATATTAATGCACTTTGTAATGTACATTGTGCATTAATTATGAGCCATACAGAAGTTATAAGAAGTTTTTCACTTACCTGCTCCGTTGCTAGCGTCCTCGTTCCCATGGAGCCGACTAATTTTCGCCGTCTAATGGCCAAATTAGCCGCGCTTGCGCAGTCCGGGTCTTCTTCTGTTCTCAATGGGGCTCCGTGTAGCTCCGCCCCGTCACGTGCCGATTCCAGCCAATCAGGAGGCTGGAATCGGCAATGGACCGCACAGAAGCTCTGCGGTCCACGGAGGGAGAAGATGCCGGCGGCCATCTTCAGCCGGTAAGTAAGAAGTCACCGGAGCGCGGGGATTCAGGTAAGCGCTGTGTGGATTTTTCTTTAGGTCCCTGCATCGGGGTTGTCTCGCGCCGAACGGGGGTGTGGGGGGGGGGGGGGGTTGGGGGAAAAAAAAAACCCGTTTCGGCGCGGGACAACCCCTTTAAACACATTGCAAAAAAATAGCAAGTTTGTGCTTTGTGATTATTTTTTTTGTGCAATGTGTTTTTAACATTAAAAAGTCCTTTTGACATCTGCAATAAAAAAACGCAGCGATATCGCAGCGTAAAAAAAAAACGCTAGTGTGCGGGGGCTCTTAGAGTGAGATTTTTTACTTTGCCTTGCAAATCTAACACTTGATGCATTAGCTAGAGGCTATACCATTCTGCCTGCTTGGGGACAGTTTAATTATTCACCTAAATAAACTGCCGCCCATAAGTCTACAGCCAAGAGGATGAGCTGTGATCTCCTCTATTATAACTGTGTGACAGGAGCCTACAATTATCACCAGTAACTGGATAGAAGATTCTGTGTCCACTTCTAAGCAGTTTCTGTGGAAGAATTCATGTAACAGCATCACTCGGACTGTGAAATTGACTAGTTTCAGACAGCATAAACCCAAGTAGATATGAGCTGGTCAAAATTGAGATCATATGACCATCTGAGCAAAAAGAGACCAGGAGTTTCAAACAGAAAGAAATACCTAACCAAGGTAACACTAGCTCAGATATATATCCTGGGGGGATAGCTACATCATAAGTGGCCAAAAAAAAAGGTTGCCGGAGTGGGTGTCTAATTAAAACAAGCCTAGGTAGCACAAGATATCATGCTTCCTATGCAAATTGTGCATCCTACTCTGCTAATTGCTCAAGCAAGGTCATTCCAGCTACCAGTGCTACCAAGCCTATTAGCTAGATTGAAGAGAGACAGAAGGACTAGTGGGAAGTATATACCTCTCTGTCTCATTGGTGTTCTGTCTCTCTTCTCACAGGCCAATCACCTAATCGAGTCCATTGACAATGATGGCGATGGGAGACTTTCTGAAGCTGAAATTCTACAGAACAGAGACATATTTCTAACCAGCGAAGCCACGGACTATGGGCGGCAGCTACAGGACGAGCACTTTTACCACGATGAACTCTAGTTTACCCGAAGCTGAGCGCTCGGTTTTATTTATAGGATTTTCTGACTGTTTTATTTGTGGTTCCTTCTGTGTGAAGCAGAAGACTAGTCCATCACTAGAGGCACTTCATACAGTTTAACTTTGTAGTTTGCCATTTTCAAAAATCTCTAAGGTTTGGAACAATTTTTAGAGAAAGCTTTTCATTCCAGAGGAAAGAAGTAAGAAGCTCTGCAAGCGCATGTAGGAGACGTCTTCAGATGCTGCGTGTTACCGGCTTAGGGGATGACGGCACCAAATCTCTACCGTACCATGGAGATCCAGCCCTCTATCGAGGCCACTGATTAGGTGTTACCTATTTAAATGTACCTGCAGCTACAAAGTCTATTTCTAGTAATCCTTAAAGGAATATTCCAGGCAAATACTATTGATGACCTATCCTCAACGCTCTAGATCTGTGCTGATTGCCCGGCCTGCTGTCAGTGCCGTCACAAGGATCAGAGGCGGAAGCATCTTAGAGGACTTCACTGCCATTGAAATAGATGGGGACTGCAACTTCCTATTATACTTCTAACTCCGACACGGGGGTTGGATGCAGAAATTTAATAGGAGGTGACATTCTTACAGATTTCAATTGGAGTGAAGCCCTCTAAGTCACTTACACCTCCGACCCTGATTATGACATTCTACCCCACCGCACTGACAGCGGACCAGCCATCAGCTGTTCACTGGGGATTCCGAGTAGCGGGTCCCCAGAGAATAACTATTGATGACCGATCCTGAGAATGGGTCATCAATAGTATTTTTCCAGAAAACTTCTTTAACACTCTAGGAAAATTTGATACATTGGAGATTTGCTCCTCCATTGATTGGCTGCATCAGCTACGCATCCCCTTCAGTGTGGCTTCTGGTTATGATTCCCCATCACAGTGCACCGCTTTGAAATTATCTCTCCGGATCACCTCTTTTTACGGCATTCAGTAATTAACTGTAATAGTAGAATTTTGGTGTCGACCCCCAGGGAACTGATCAGTCTTCATCTTATAGACAGCAGTAGGAGCTCCATATGAGGCTGAAGACTCCACCATCGTGGCACAATGTGCGGTAGCTGCAGGGGGTTCCTTTATGTTAGATGAGAGTCTATTTTTTTGGAAAAAGTTTAGAGACCAAATAGATATTTTTTTGATCATCAAGTGATTTGCACTCTTAGTTTGGTATTAAAAATGCCAAGAATGTGATAAGGACACCAGTGGCAGATAAAAGAGCGGGTGCTGCACCGCAGACTAACACCTTAGGGGCTGCATCACATCTGTTCTGTTTTTGGAGCAGAAAAACAAGATAAGGTAAGTAACTTTTGGTTTGTTTTTTTCCCCCTTGAAATGGCTTTCAAAAACAGTGATTTCTATTTGATTCCGTTCCATTTTTTTGAACAGAATAGCGCAGCTTGCAGTGCTACTTGTTGCGTTTAAAAAACAGAACTGGAACAGACAAACAGAAACCCCTTTTTTTTTTGTTTTGTTTTTTGAAAACCCATTAAAATAAATGGTAACAACAAACTATTATTTCCCTTATGAATTCTTCTGTTTTCTGCTCCAAAGACAGAACAGCCAAATGGAAATGGTAAATGCAG
Organism: Eleutherodactylus coqui; assembly: GCF_035609145.1. Taxonomy (NCBI): domain Eukaryota; kingdom Metazoa; phylum Chordata; class Amphibia; order Anura; family Eleutherodactylidae; genus Eleutherodactylus; species Eleutherodactylus coqui. The sequence continues at coordinate 100,768,942 of NC_089842.1, read as the reverse complement.
ATGTGAACAAGCCCTTAGATGTGGTTATGTTCTTTATCACAGCTGGATCAGTCTTTATCAAATAACATTTCACCCTTAAGTACTTAGATTGTTTGTTCGTTACGGTCAGCTAACAAAGACATCTGTTTGTGGGAGAGCTGGGTATGATGGCACGGACGGTCACAATTATACCTCCCACTTGTGAATAGAAAATCTTAGTTATGCAGCAAAATGATAGGCATGTATGCCATTCAGGAGTCAGGAAAAGCTGAGTAGCCTTGTGGGAGCACTGACCATGTTGGTTATTTCTCAACTCAAAGACTTCTTTTTTTTTTTTTGTAACTTCTGTCGGGGATTATATTAAAATCTACCTCTACAGTGACATCTAGTGTAGTGTGCTAGTACTACACTCCTTTCTGTTCAGTAGCTGCGGGGCTACTTTCCCCACTCACTATATTGTTATGGACTGTGACTGCCTGTGTGTAACCCGGCTGTACTACAATGTAGGACAATAAATGTCTCTAATTTTACATTCTTTCCTTATTTGACTAGGTTTCTATTTGCATTATGTTGCAGGATATCTCTGCCCAAGCTATTGCATTACAACCCTATGTAAATGTACCCTTCTAAGTGTCCTGTTAGACTGGCTGATTCCCATTTGAACAAGCGAGTGACGTTACCTCTAGCTTGTTCACACCCATGCAGCCTTTTTCCTATCATATTCACGACAGCACCATGTGAGATCGCCTCCTCCTCCTGATAGGACAGGAACACAGAGGGTTAAAGCCCCCCCCCCCCTTTCATTCCCACTTTCCTCAGTGTTTTTTCTGGTATCCAGAGAGGTGCTGGGAGCTCTCCGGAGTTCCTGGCATGACGAAAAAGAAAATATCTACCACGGATTGGAGGTAGCAGGGGCTGTTTTTCCCTTCCTGAGGATTTTCATATGGGACGCTGCAGGGGCAGTTCACCCAGGCCAGATTCCTCCTCACTACGGTCCAGGGGGGCTTTATGTAAGGGCCGAGGTCCGTCCTCTCTGCTTCCTCCCGATGCTGCCTGTCCAGGGTGCATGTGGGCCCCGCATAGGAGCGGGCGCGGCGCTGGCGGGGAACAGAGCCTGCGGGACCATATGACTGGCGCGTTGACGCAATTGCATTGGAGGGGGCATGGCAGGGGCAAATTAAAAAAATAAAAGGAATCCCAGAGTAGACAGGAGCTGGATTCTAAAGCGGGATCCTGCTGAGTACAGGAAAAGTCTGAAGTGCTATTAAGTGGAGTACTCCAGTACTGGACATCCCTGAACTGGCTGCTACCTCTGGAGTCGTAAGTAGTCCGTTGTGTACCATTTCCAAAACACGTGTTTTTACAATGTTTATGCATTTATACATCCTTTCCTTATTAGTGCTAGGGGGACAAGAAGGTAGATGGATCAGTAAAGCCAAAGCTCGAAAAATGCACGGGGTCCATGAAAATTAAAAAATTGCTGTCCGCGTACAATAAATCGCTGTGCAAATTAGGGGGATTCATGGATGACAGGCTGTTGGTTAGTGAAGAAGTCCACTCAGCTCTAGTGTCTCAGAACGCACCCCCAGCTAAGACCCCTTTTTCAAAACATCAGACGAGACCAAGTAGCTCTTACAATTACTTGGACTCTGAAAAAAGCGCACTATTTTCAGATGCTGAAGAGCAAGTGGATTCCGCTGAGTCCTCAGACAAGGATGACTGTAAAAAAAAAAAAAACCTCTTTAATCCGGGGGGGGGGGGGGGGGGGGGGACATTTCTGAGTTTATCAAAGTAGTCAGGGCCACCAACAATATGGAGTAGCCCAGAAAAATGCTCACCATCCAGGATGAGGTCTTCAGGGGCTCAGGGGAAATGAACAAGCATGCCTTCCCCATCCATGGTAATGTACTAAGGAATGGAGCAAACCAGGTAAGGGGTCGTTGACTTCCAAAGGCATCGAAAGACTCCATCCCTTCTCTGAAGAAGACTGCACAGATTGGGAAGAAGTGCCTAGGGTGGACGTCACAGTAGCCAAAGTGGCTAAACATACAACTTTGCCCTTCGAGGGTGCCACCCAACTAAAATATCCCATGGACCGGAAAGCCTCCTAAAAAAGACCTGGGAGGCAGCCTCTAGCTTGCTCAGGCTGGGAGCGGCGGTCACTTGTGTCACTAGAACACCCAATATTTGGTTGCACCAATTGGAGTTACACATCTCTAACAAAGCTCAGAGAGCAGATCATTGACTCACTCCCAATTTTGAAAATAGCAACCAGCTTCTTGGCAGATGCTTCAGCTGCAACCGTTAAGCTGGCGGCACACACAGCAGCACTTTCCAACTCCACACGGAGGATGCTGTGGCTTAAGTCCTGGTTGTGGGGATTTGGCTTCCAGGAACAAGTTGTGCTTCCATGGGCAGTTGTCTTTTTGGCCCAGACTTGGATATAATCCTCGAGAAAGCGGAGGAAAGGGCAAAACAGGCTGCTGGAGCTACCCTAAGGGGCACAGAGGGAGAGGCTTCCTCTTTAACCCCCCTCAGGGGGCTTTCTCCAGATCAAAGCCATGAGGCCATCCCGGTAGGGGTGAGACTACAGACCTTCTCAAGACGGTGGGCCCCATTCTGCGAGTGTGCCTGGATCCTAGAGTAAGGGTACAAAAAAGAGCTCCTTTCTTGTCCCAAGCAAAAAAAAATAATTTTTAACACTTCAGGCCCAAACCATCAATTACATCTTCTTCAGCAAGGGGTAAGGGATTTGCTGTAATTACAGGCGCTATGTCCAGGTCCCCAGGAACAGAGATCTACAGGCCATTACTACAGGCTATTTCTGAATCCCACATGATTATAAATTTAAAGCCACTAAACACCCACATAAAATACAGAGGATTCAAAATGGAACCTGTAACCATGGCAGTGAAACTAATAAAGAAGGGAATTTTTATGGCATCCATCAACCTGAAAGATGCTTATTTTCACATCCCGATTTACACCAAATCCCATAAGCTTTCCAAATTTGCACTGTGCATGGAGAGAACGATGAGCCAATTCACTTGCCTGCCATTCGGAATATCATCAGCCCCCCCCCCCCCCTTCCCCCGTATCTTTGTCAAAATTATGGTGGAGCTGGCAGCCAGCTTAAGGCAGAGGTCTATCCTGATTGTACCTTACCTAGACGACCTCTTGGTCGTAGGCGAAACTAGGGAACTTTTAATAGAACACCTAGTGATAACTATCCATCTTCTTCACTACCTAGGCTAGGATTATCAATTGGGAGAAGTCCTTTTGGGGTGTCCTACTTTACTCAGAGAGGCAATGCTCATTTCTCTCCTCAACCAAAATTCAGGAACCTATAGCTCCTTGTCTGAACATTCCTGAATCACAAGACCTGCTCCATCCGGACAGCCATGTCTCTGCTAGAAAAACTAACCGTGTATCCCGGCAGTGGCGTGGGCCAAGTCCCACGCAAGCACACTACAGTGAGCAATCCTCTCCACCTAGGACAGAACGTGGTGAAGGTATCTCTACATTGGTGGCTATCAACTGCGAACTTCTCAAGGGGGTCCAGTGTTTACAAGATCTGGTGGTGTGCATCACAACAGATGCTGGGGTGCCCACATAGGGGACCTATACCTCCAGGGTTTCTGGCCCTGGTGGATCAGCAACCATTCTTCAAACTACAGGGAGCTTCTGGCAGTCTGGAAGGCTCTTCAACAGCCAGGGGCAGCTACCCAGAACCAACAACTGAAAATTCTGTCAGACCATATCACAGCAGTAGCCCATATTCGGCAACAGGGGGCAACGAGGTACCCATCTTTACAGAACATCTCTCAAAAGATCTTTTATTGGGAAGAACAGCATGCCTTATCAATTTCAGCTACTCACTTTATGGGAACTCTAAATCAGAGGGTGGACTTTCTCAGCAGACAATTCCTAGAACCAGGGGAATGGTCCCTTTCCCAGAACGTCTTCAGAGCTTTGACAGACGTGGGGAACCCTGCAGACGGACCTTTTCGCATCAAAGAAAACCTGCAAGGTGGAAAGGTTCTTCTCCCTCAGCCCAGGGGACCACCTGACCGCGATAGACGCACTAATGCAAAACTGGGGCAGAGGGTTAGTCTATGCATTTTCTCTAATCCCACTAATACCAAGTGAACTCCAAAAATTCCGTCATCAAGAGTGCACCCTCATATTAGCTGGACTCAGCCTATGTGCAGGAATCCATTCTACCACCAGCCCGGCCAGACCTTCTAACACAAGGTCCCCTAAATCATCCAGACATAGCGAACCTTCACCTATCAGCATAGATATTGAGAAATCCATGCTCCTAGGAAGAGGCTTCTCCGAAAAAGGAACATGGATCCTCTTATCCAGCAGGAAAGCAACAACCAATAAAATATATCACAAGGTCTGGATGTTCTTATCACCGTGCCAGCAGAAAGAATTTCCATTCTTTTGCCCTGACCTACCTAGAATCCTCGAGTTCCTTCAGGAGGGCTTGGACAAGGGCCTCTCTCCAAGCACACTGAGGGTCCAAGTAGCGGCTCTTAGTGCCTTTTACGATACCAGACTCTCCGAAATAAGTTGGGTTTCTAGGTTTCTTAATGCAGCAGACAGGTTGAAGCCCAGAATCCTTAACCTAGAATCTGAACTGGGAGCCTAGAGCAGAGTTCCCCACTCCAGGCCTCAGGGACTGCCAACAGACAGGTGATCAGTGGCCCAAACATTGCCATAGAGGTTCTTACCATAGGATATCCTGAAAACATGACCTGTTGGTGGTCCCTGAAGACTGGAGTTGGGGACCCCTGGCCTTGAGCGCTATTCTCAGCTCGATTTGAACATATAGAGTCAATCCCTATTAGGGCCCTAACAATAAAAAACATTTTTCTAGTGGCTATCATGTCAGCAAGAAGAATAAGCGAGCTGTGGGCCCTATCCATTCACCATCCAATCTCCAGAATAACAGATATCATCTAAACTAGATCTATCCTTCATACCTAACGCACAACTCTCGCACTCTTTTAGCGCCCATGTGAAGCTAGCCTTAGGGCTCTCTCACACGAGTATTCTACAGCATATAATGCAGTACCAATCACTACATAACTTTTAATTGTGCCTCTCACACACACACATACACAGGGCGCACAAAAAAGAACGCAGCAAGCACTATCTGGCCAAGTATTACGCACGCAAACATCCCAAGATGGAGTATGGGGATTGTTGGCACGCAGCAAGTTTGCAATGCATTGCATACTGCATCATGCTGCCACGCAGGAGGTGCGCTGTCATAGAACACTCATGGGGCAGAGCACTTACAGGTATTGTCATGGATTGCAGCTGTGGCGCCCTATGATCTACGTATTATCAAGGAACCTTCAAAGTGCTCTTTTACACGACACAATTATCATGCGTTAGATCGAATGATTTGCATGATAATTGTTAATGTAAAGTTGGGCGGTGGCAGATGATGAGAGATAGTGTTAGGCCTCATGTCCACTAGAAAAATACAATCCGCGCAGAATCTGCCATGGATTTCCGCGGCGGATTTGCTTTAAATGGTATTTTTTTGCATGCAGATATCCGCACACATTGCTATCAATGTGATAGCAATGTTGCCAATCCGCGGCAGAATGGAGCATGCCGCGTTTTTTCTCCCGCACATGAAAAATGCAATTCTTTTAAAATTCCATCCGCGGGTGCAAAAATGAATTTAATGGACCCCGGATGGCCAATGATTCCCTATGGGCAAAATCCGCTCCGGATTCCGCCGCAGAAATCCGCTGCGGAATCCGCAATTCCATTTAGCTAGCCACAGGCTTTAAATCCGCAGCGTTTCTCCCGCACGCAGATCCGCGCCCCGTAGGGATGCATTGGACACCCGCAGGTAGTTAAATACCTGCGGATGTCATTTTTCCCTTCGGGCGCGGATCTGCGTGCAGGGAAAAAAATGGACATGCTCCATTTTCGTGCGGGTCTCCCGCAGGCTTCTATTGAAGCCTATGGAAGCCGTCCGGTTCCGCGGGAGACCCCGCCTGAATTAAACTCACCTGCTCCGGATGATGCGATTCTTCCCTTCTTCGCAACCGGATCTTCTTTCTCCGGCCCGGCGGGTGTGCCCAGCGCGCATGCGCGGCACACCGCCGGCGTACCGAGCACATCCGCCGGGCCGAAGAAAGAAGATCCGGCCGCGAAGGAAGGAAGATCCGCATCGTCTGGAGCAGGTGAGTTTATTCTGATTTTTAGGCCTCATGTCCGCGGGGCAGGAGGGACCCGCTACGGATTCTACATGAAGAGTCCGCAGCGGGCCTGATTTTCCCCGTGGACATGAGGCCTATCTTCCATGCGGACCTAAAAATCATCATTCTTTTACCGAAAAACCTCTTTAGTGCTCCGCTGCCTCCAGGATCTAGCGCTTGTTCTGACAGCTGATGTCACAGGAAGTTGGGTGAACGCTGCCCCGTCATGTTCACGGCATCATGGTGCTCAGTTGTCACAACAAAAGCCGGGACCAGAGCCGAGCTGCAATGCTGGATGATGTTGATGGAGAGGTAAGTATTCCGCAGTTTATTTTACTACAGGTAGTCTTGTTAAAGGGATGTTGTCCAGTAACTAGACAACCCCTTTAACCTCTTAATGACCGCCGATACGCATGTATTGGCAGTCTATGTATGAAGAAAGATTGCGTGGCGATCTCCCTTCATACATCCTGGGTGCCAGCTGTTTCTTACACCCTGCGGTAACAGCTGTGATGAGGCGTGCGGCTCATCAGGGCTGTTAAACCTTTTCAATGCCGCTGTAAATTCTGATAGCGGCATTTAAATCCCCCAAGCGATAAGATTGAAGGGAGCTGTACGGGTGTCATGGCAGCCGGGAGCCTTTTGAAAAGCCCCAGGGCTGTCATGGCAGAATGCCTATCAAACCATCCCTGTGGAGTGGCTTGATAGGCTGCCTGTCACATAGCAGTATGATGTAATGCTATGACATTACATCATACAGCAAGTTGTTATCCCCTCTGGGGACTTTAAAAAAAAAAGGTAAAATAAGAACAATAAAGTTTTACTAACTATTAAAAAAAAGTAATAAAGTAAACAAAAACCCCTTTTGCCATATTTGTAATAAAAGAATCTACATAATAAAACACAAATACATATTTGGTATAGTTGTGTCCGTAAAAGTCTGATCTATCAAAGTAATGCATTATTTGCTCCGCACAGTGAACATCGTCAGAAAAAAAAATAAAGAAGGCCAGAATTGTGCTTTTTTTTTTTTTAGTCACCCTAAGGGCTTATTTAGACGACTGTATATCGGCTCGGTTTTCATGCTGAGCCGATATACGGTGTCCTCGTTTGCAGGGGGGGGGAGGAAGGAAGAGCCAGGAGCAGGAACTGAGCTCCCGCCCCTTCACCGCCCTTCACCACTATTTGCAATGGGAGGGGTGGGATGGGGCGGAGCTAAGTGGCAGGACTTAGCTCCACCCCCACCCTGCCCACCCTGGCAAGGGGCAAGGGGCAGAGAGGGGGCGGGAGCTCAGTTCAGGCTCCTGCCTCTTCCATCCTCCCCCCTCCTGCAGACAAGAACACCGTATATCGGCCGGGCGTGAAAACCGAGCCGATATATGGTCGTCTAAATAAGCCCTGACTCTAAGAAAAAATGCAATAAAAAGCGATCAAAAAGTCGTATACTTGCCAAAATAGTACCAACGCAAACTACAGGACGTCCCGCAAAAAATGAGCCCTCGCACAACTATGTCGACGGGAAAATAAGAAAACTATTGGTGCAGAAGATGGCGGCAGAAAATAAGGTAAAAAAATGAGATATGAAAAAAAATACAAGTAGTCAGCAAAATAAACAAACAATATGTTTGGTATCGTAGTTATCGTACCGACCCATAGAATAAAGTTATCGTGTCATTTTTGTTGCAGTTTGTGCGCCGCAGAAACAAGACGCACCAAAAGATGGCAGAATGACATTTCTTTTATTTTTCATTTTAGTCCACTTAGAATTTTTAAAAAGTTTTTCAGAACATTAAATGGTACCATTGAAAGATACAACTCGTCCTGCAAAAAACAAGCCCTCATATAGCGACATCGATGGATGAAGGAGTTACTATTTTTTAAAAGAGGGGAAGAAAAAACTAAAATGGAAAAGAATATATAAAAAGAACTGCGTTATGAAGGGGTTAAGGTGCAAACAGGCTTTGTCACTAAGGGGTTAAAGTGCTTGTGCTACAAATCACCACATACAATGCAGTTACATGTAATACTTAGGCTTCAGCACTAGGTGGCAGTATGAACATCAATTAAAGTCGCGCTTTGGAAGTTTGTCCCCAGCGCCTCCCCGTAGTGTCTCTATAAGGGGGTGTGGTGCGGGGAGCTCACTGCCGGCTGACATTTCACTGCTGCAGGAATATGGCTGCTAAGAGAGCGCTGGTGATCCTGGCCAAGGGGGCAGAGGAGATGGAGACAGTTATACCCACCGATGTGATGCGGAGAGCCGGGGTGAGGAGAGCGGCTGCACGGTGTATACCGGCATGTGTGCGGGGCGCTGCTGGGGGGTGCAGGGTGCATGTAGTATAGGGGGCGCTGCTGGTATTAGGGAGGCACTGCTGGGGGTGCAGGGTGCAGGGTGCATGTGGTATTAGGGGGGGCACTGCTGGGGGTGCAGGGTGCATGTGGTATTAGGGGGGCACTGCTGGGGGTGCAGGGTGCAAGTGGTATTAGGGGGGGCACTGCTGGGGGTGCAGGGTGCAAGTGGTATTAGGGGGGGCACTGCTGGGGGTGCAGGGTGCATGTGGTGTTAGGGGGCCCTGTTGGGGGGTGCATGTGGTGTTAGGGGGCCCTGTTGGGGGGTGCATGTGGTGTTAGGGGGCCCTGTTGGGGGGTGCATGTGGTGTTAGGGGGCCCTGTTGGGGGGTGCATGTGGTGTTAGGGGGCCCTGCTGGGGGGTGCATGTGGTGTTAGGGGGCCCTGTTGGGGGGTGCATGTGGTGTTAGGGGGCCCTGTTGGGGGGTGCATGTGGTGTTAGGGGGCCCTGTTGGGGGGTGCATGTGGTGTTAGGGGGCCCTGCTGGGGGGTGCATGTGGTGTTAGGGGGCCCTGCTGGGGGGTGCATGTGGTGTTAGGGGGCCCTGCTGGGGGGTGCATGTGGTGTTAGGGGGCCCTGCTGGGGGGTGCATGTGGTGTTAGGGGGCCCTGCTGGGGGGTGCATGTGGTATAAAGCCAGCGATTACACTGCGGCTTAGGTGAGGGTACCTTTACACGGGGCGACAGCAGTCCTAGCTGTGATCGCTCACTGACTGGAGCTGGAGCCCGCCGGGGGTCTCTTCCAGCAGCCCCCTGGCATTCGCAGTAAGCGGGTTCATTCATAGTCTGTTAAACTGGCCAGGAGTTGCTCAGTTATTAGGGGAGCTGAAAATCCAGCATCTAAGACAAGTCAACAGTTTTGCTTGCTGTCATGTCTCGTGTTTACATGGGCCGGCAGTCGCCAGTAAAGGCTGTATTGCGTGTATACCCAGGTGACTGTTGGCACGTGTCACACTACCCAAAAGTGTTAATATACTTGTGTTGGTGACTTGGGTCTCGGTAGTCCGCTCCTGACTCTTGGGGCTGTGCAGGTTGTCCGAACGTCTGCCGGCTAGATGTGATGGTTTCTGGCTCACTATGGCAATGCTCTCTGACTCCCCACGGCACCAGCCCCAGAGGGCGCATTCAGACGCAGTATGCAGTTAGTATTTTTGAATCCGTATTTGGAGGCCAAAGCGAGGAGCGGGTCCAAAATATGGAACAAATGCAAAACTTTCTATTATACTTTCTCTGTTAGTTCCACTTCTGATTTTTTGCCTTCCAAATACTGTGAATGCGCTCTAATCCTATTACTGGCGAGCTTGGTAAGGGAAGAGAACTGGGTCCCATTGGGTGGTAGGCTCGACCACGCACATACTGTATTCTGTAAACTAAAACAAACCTCCCAGTATAAATACCAGGGGGTTGTGTGCAACACTGCAGCCATTGTAAAAACTCTGACCCCCCCCCCCCCCTCTTACTTGGTAGACCTTAACATTGCAGTGATTCCATGATCTGCATCAATGAGCACCCGCTTCAATAAAGGGCCTTGATTTGGGTGTATGTTGGTATACTAGAGCTCGCCTCCAGTGTATCGAGGGGATAACTGTTGTAGGATTTATTTTTACTACCTCAAAATGCACTAACAGTATATTACAGGGGGGGGGGATACTGTAGTTGAATAAATCCCCAAACAGTGTCCCCTAGCTGCCTCCTGCTAATGTCTACTCTTCTATTTGAACAGATCGTTGTGACTGTTGCAGGACTGACGGGCAAGGATCCGGTTCAGTGCAGCAGAGACGTCGTCATCTGTCCCGACACCAGCCTAGAAGAGGCACGGACAAAGGTAATGGCGGTACCGCTGCGGGCCCAGAGGTATTTAGATCAGTGCCTGACAACAATCTGAAGTCTATGAGAAGGAAGCCTCCATCTGCTTCCAGATGGGGAGGCTTTAGCGTCTAGTATCCAAAATGGCCCATTTGACTGCTCTTCTTCATGCATGGGTTTTGTCTGGTATTGTGGCTCCGGCCATTGACAAGGCTAAGGCTTGCCTGCAGATACTACACAACCTATGGCGCAGTTCCTGGGAGCAGTCCTGTTCATCTAATCCTGTCGGCCAATCTGTCAAGTAATAGAAGATAATACCAGTATCTTGGAATCTTATAGCCTGCAGTTATATAATATGCAAGTCTGGCTTTTTATTTATTTATTTTTTTTTATTATTGGCGGCTAAATTGTTCTAGTGGAGTTTTCTCAACTATAGGCTCAAGGACTTGGGCTCGTCACCATTCCAGGTGCTGGCAATCAACACTTAGAAAAATCACTAAAAAGTAGCCATACGTACTGATACAGAGGTACGAACGCCAATTCCTGGCAGAAGGCAACACGCTGATTAACCCTTTCCAATCCAATTTGTATCCCGGTTTTCCTAGGGGGCTTAATCTTTTTTTTTTTTCTGTTTTCCAATGGCACTATATGCTGGCTAAAGCCAGTACTGCATGAGGTGACACGTTGGATAGGTTCCGACAGCAGAGGCTGGCAATAGTAAGAGAACCCCGACGGGCGTCTTCCAAAACTGGTGCTGTACAGCTTTAAATCATAATGTTTTTAGATGTCAGACAGTGGATTGGAAAGGGTTAAACATTCAGGTATTGCATTATGCAACATTGCTTGCTGGAATTGCTGTCTGTTTTTAAAGAAGACATTGAAAGGGAGGAGACGCAGATTAGACATTAGAAAAAAATTTCTGACAGTGAGGGTGATCACTGAGTGGAACAGGTTACCACAGGAGGTGGGGAGTTCTCCTTCAATGGAAGTGTTCAAACAAAGACTGGACAGACATCTGTCTGGCATGATTTAGTGATCCTGCACTGAGCATGGGGTTGGACCCGATGACCCTGGAGGTCCCTTCCAACTCTATCATTCTATGATTATAACACCGTACTAGACAGCTGATGCAGTCCCCTAATCTGTTTAATGTAGATGGAAACTGGAGCTTCGCCTTATGGTGTATTTGGATGGCTATATGCAAGTTGTGCATGAGATATTCGGACACAAGTCGTGGCGGACAGGACACTGACGCCCGTCCATGTGCTGTCTGATATTCACTGGCTCCACAAATTGCATGTGCTCTGCTGGTCTAGGAAAACAGAAATCACTGCATGTCCTGTTCTCACGCTTCGCATGGACAATCAGTCTGTGTGAATAAACCTATAGACTATTATGGAATACAAGGACACACACAGCCCAAATATGACCATTTGTATGGGCCCTTACAAGGGGCACTGATGTGTAGCATCCATACAGGCCAGCAGAGATACTCCATTTTAACCATGTTTGCTCTACACTATGTAGTAATTCTAGTAACGACTCCATTGATCATGGGAGCAGGAGGGATCATCCTTCCTACATTGTGTGTATTAAAAAAAAGTCTGTGCTTGCCTCTTCCTCTCCAGAGCAATTTTTTGTGGGTGAATCCCATGACTTCTGTGGGAGTGGGCTTCACACCTTACTTACCGTATGGCCGTTATCGGAGACACTGACTACTGCAGCTTTGTTGCACGGAGTTCTCAGCCATCGCAGTCTTATTTTACTTAAACTTCTTCTCTTTTATGCAAATTCTCAAAAGAAATCTATTGAGCAAAGTCCCTTGCATCCGCGTGAGGTCTGACCGTAGCGCTAACAAAATAAGGGAGATGATATGGCGGCTATTTGTAGGGATTATGCCCACATTGGTGGTGGTTGTGTCTGGTTGAACAGGGTTGCATATTGGCTTGTGTTTGACACTAGTGAAGAGAGCAGAACGCTGTGATGTTACATAACTCCGGTGGGTTATTGCAGCATAAAGGTCAGATTTTCTGGCACTCCATGGGATGTCTCGGGCTAATTTAAGAAGTCTCCTCTTGCCAATCACTCTCTTGCTTACAGTTTAACTGTTAACTGCTGGAGCGAAGATTGTTCTGCATGGTGCTGGGGACTTTGTATCAGATGGTTGGCCTGAAGGGTTTCACATGAAGAGTTTGGTGACTTTTTACTCTTCTTGCATTAGTTTTTTGTTATTTAGAACTTTGTTACATATGGGGAGATTTATGATGTTGCCTAAAATAAACTTAGCTGCCCGTAGAAACTACTCACAGGGTAACTTTGCATCTTGAAGAGTAAGAAATGAAGACTGTGCGGTGACTGGTTGCTACGGGCGAGAGACCGCGTGTCTTAGGCTGGGCTCACGCAAACGGGACTGATTCCGCTTGCGAATATTCACAGCGGAGGGCCTGCAACTTGTGAATGGTCGTATATGCTTGTGGTTTTCCGTGTGAATGTACACGTATGGACAGCGTAGTGACCGCACGGAAGAAAGCTCACAAGCAAGGAATTGCATCAGAACATCGCACAGTCAGTCGCCCAGGCGATGGTTCTCTCCTTCTCCCTCCTTTTTATCTGTTCTCCTGGCAAGTTGTGTGTGAACATGCGCCCCTACACAATGTTAATTGTGAATGCACTGCAGATCGCTCGCATCCCAAGAGATCAATGGAGCTCATACACACTGAATCCACGCTAAAATTGTGCATGCTGCGATTTTTTTTTTTTTCTTCCACTCCCAGAAATTGCAATTCCTACCTGAATCCGCAATTCAAATCCGTGCTTGAGACTGGCCATAGTTGTAGCAAATCTGCCCCATAATGTCTGCTGGTTACCCCGTTTAGCGCCATCGCGCTATCAGGCATGTGATCTAACGCCTTGAGCTCCAGCATGGCACTGCTCTCTAGTAACGGGAAATAGCAGAATGCTGGATCTAGGTGTAAAGGGAGAAGAAAACCTTTTATGCAATTGAAGGTAAAGACAAACTGAGAAACGGAAAAAGTTTGCAAAGTTGTTCCGTTCTTGTGTAGTCTTCAAATAAAAAATGCTGGGTGACTTTGAGCGCCGATGTCTAACGAAAACGTATAGGGACTAAACTGGTGCAGGTTTGTTTTTTTTTTCTCCACATTCTTGGGATTGGTAGAGGTTAGACCTTCACTTGATATTAAAGGAATCCTTTACAGGAGTTGTCTAGTTAAATTTCCGTGCACCACGGTGATCAGTCGCAGAGCGTAACATGGCCCTTGGCTTATTGGGGAGGAGGCTGGCTGTCTTTCAGGGGACATGCACCTCATTTCTCCATGCCCTAACAAATGTTTGCCCAAATACAATCCACTTGTAGGCAGGCATCAGAAATGTTGGAGGTTTATATCTATGTATGTATTAATGCAAATTACAAGTGAACTGTTTTTTGTTTTTTTTCCTCTGCCAGGGCCCTTATGATGTGATCGTGCTCCCTGGAGGTAACCTAGGTGCGCAGAACTTGTCAGAGGTAATATTCCTACAAAGTTTCTGTCAAAAAAACAAAAACAATCAATGTTCAGTATATCAGATCTGTAAAGCTTACCATACAGAGGATAAATATGGGACAAATACTGTTTAAAAAAAAAAATCAAGCACCTAAAATAAGTTGTTGTTTTACTACAAAACTCAGGCAGATATACAAATGATGAGTTGTGGTGATTAGATGGACGGTGTTGCCACCTGAGGCCCTAACAGTGGTTCCATCCTTGGCCTATAAGAAGGCTCTCAGAGGCTCCTTGTATATAGTGACCTCTTCTTCCGCTTGTGTAGAGCTTGTTGACCACTAGACGCCTCTAAGACGCAGAGAAGAGATGTCACCCAGTTACCAGAGTCTGAGAGGGGGGGCATTTCTGGAGTGAGACGCTGGATAGTTGTATAGACCAACTGCCCTCCACCTGGGCTGTTCTGACCAGACTGTTAGGAAGTGTTGGGGCCAGGGGATGTGTGAGGGCACATAGACCACCAGTAGAGGCGAACTTCTGAGCATTCAACGAGCAGCTCCAACTGTTTCATTGTCCATCTTTCAAAAAAACAAAAACAAAACAGGTTTTACTGTCATTACAGGCCCTTTGGAACCATTTCCAAGCACTTGGCTGAAGGACATTTGGTCTCATGGTGCCCATTGCATGTATCGCCTTTGACAACCACCCACCATATATTTTGCAGTGGTGTTGTGAACGATGAAACTGGACTGCTACGGAGTGGAACCGTGTTGTCTGACGACAGCCATGTTCATGTCTGGAGACCTCGGGGTTCGCACCTTAATCCTGACTTTGCTGTGGAGCCGCACACTGCCCACTGCTGGTGTGATGGTCTGGGGTGGCATCACTTACAACAGATGGTCACTCCTAGCAGTGGTACGAGGGACAATGACAGCTCAGTGATATGTTCAGGATGTCCTGCAGCCTCATGTGTTCCCCTCAGGGGAATTTTCCAGCAGCATAATGCTCGGCCGCACACACAAGGGGGTCACAGGAATGTCTCCACAACATTGTTAAACATTTTGGGCCTGCCCGGTTGCCAGATACATTACCAATAGAACATGTATGGGATCATCTGGGATGCCAAGTTCAACAGCCTACGAATTTGCACGATCTAGAGGCTCAGTTGTAGCAAATGTGGACCAATATGCTGCAGGATATCTGTATGCCTCCATGCCTGCCAGTATCACATCTTGTATCGAAGCTAGAGGCGGCCCAACAGGGTACTAGAGCCTCCATGCCTGCCAGTATCACATCTTGTATCCAAGCTAGAGGTGGTACAACAGGGTACTAGAGCCTCCATGCCTGCCAGTATCACATCTTGTATCCAAGCTAGAGGCAGTACAACAGGGTACTAGAGCCTCCATGCACACCCAGATCACATCTTGTATCCAAGCTAGAGGCAGTACAACAGGGTGCTAGTCTCCCTTAAAGGGGTCAGTTTTCCATAATAAATTCTCCTTTTGCAATCGCTTATATCAATGTTACAATCACACATAGAAAGTTTCATTCAATTCAAACAACTCCTAGGTGCTTGACTTTTTTTTTTCTTTTTTTTTTTTGACTGTAGAATTATATTTTGTTGGACATTCAAACAAATGGATATCCACATAGTGCATGGGTGCACATAGTCTGCTAATGAGCGAACTCCTGAATGAGACATTCTTGTCAGTAAAAGTTACTCTAGGATTTCTTTTTTTCCTTCTAGTCTCCCTCTGTAAAAGACATTTTGCAAGAACAAGATGCGAAGAAGGGTTTGATTGCTGCAATATGTGCTGGTATGGACAAGCTTCTTTTGTCTTATTACACTAGTTTGTCTCATCCAGTCTCTTGTTGGCTTGTATAGTACACTGTATTACCTTTCTGTTTTAGGGCTGTCTCACAAGCGTACGCTCATGGTGTATTGCATGCATAATATGCTGTACCGATCTCCCGTAGACAGCCATGTTGCTGCCCACATGAATTGTGCAAAATGCGCATGCAAGAAAAATCGTAGCATGTTCTATCTTGACACATATTACGCACGCATACACTTCATGATAGCACATGGTGATGGGTGGCATGCAGCAAGTACGCAATGTTGTGTACTAGCTGCATGCCACATGCATATTTCTCGCACGCTGCAAGATACACTTGTGTGAGCCAGGCCTTACACAGGCAGCCTTTGGCAGGGTCAAGTAGGCTTCTGTATATGGCAGATCCAGAGGCAACTGACTGCTAGAACGACCCATCAGTATCCTGTAGTCATGACACGGTGGGGTGATGGGCTGATACTGGTAGTTTGACTCCTTAGATGCCAGTGTTGTCTGAAAAAAAAATAGTGCAGCGAATGCAAAATTAGTTATGATGGCGAAAAACGTCACCTTCATAACTGATTTCTTTTGAATTTCCAATACATCTAAAAAGAAAAAAAAAGCCATTTTTAAAATGGCCTTAAACAATGTACTACCTTCTGTTGCACTTATGTAGATCTATATGTCTTCATGGTAACAGACTGTAAACCAGCCCTTTTGGTCAGTTCACACATTGTGGAGAAATTCCACTATGAAATCTGCTCTCTGATTTTTGGTGTGGGTTTCACAACAAAATTCACTCCCAGCATAGCAATGAGTGAATTCCGCTGTTATAATCTGCACTATTTCCCCAACAAATAGAGCATGCTGTGGATTTAAAAATCCACATCGTTCTGGGGGCCTGGTTAGCCAGCAAGCTGGATGGTTGCAGCTCCTTAGGCCGCCTTCTCCCGTGGCAGAATCACTGTGGGTATTCCACAAATGAATAACTGCAGCAATTCTGCAAGAAGTCAGTGGTGGCCAAATCTGCACCTAAATAGTTGGCAGCGGAGCTGGGAGGCTGCGGGTGAGCCCAGAAATCGGTGCCATCTTGCTCAGTAGGACTTCTGGAGGTCCACAGCCACCTCAAGCACTGCAGTGGAGAGCAAGTAAGGAGACTAGAAACTCCTCAATATTAAAACCGCTTCTTTGAAGATGAGCTACATTAGAAACGCCCTTTATACCTGATGGACCAGATTGTAAGGGGCTCATAGTCAAGACAAAGTAAATTATATTCCCCCTCTTCCCTCATCTGCTGGGTCTTTCCTATATACACCTTGATGGATCTTAAGAGGCGGGTTCTTGGTGACAATATTTATTATTTTCCCAGTCGTGTCCATGACCACACCACCTGAGATCGCCTCGTCCTGATAGGACAGGAACATACAGAGGTTTAAAAGCTCCCCCCTCTCCCACCTTCCTCACTGTCTTCCTGTCCTGGCAGGATTGCAGAGAGGTACTGGGGGGAGATACCAGCAGGAAGACTCAGATCAGAGGTCAAGAAGTTGGTCCTCCCTTCCCTAGAATCGTCTCTCGGGATGTGCATCGGGAGATTACAGGCTTTGGCAGATAGCTGGACCTTATTCTGCGAAAGCACCTGGATTCCCCAAATCCTACACCGGAGGTACCGAAGCTAAAGGCAGTAACCCCAGAAAAATCAACGCGCCATTACTCCAGACTATTTTTGATTTATAATAAAAAAAAAAAAAAAACACGGAAAATCCCATATAAATCATAAAACTGAAACCGCTAAATGCTTATATAAAGTATTAAAGATTCAAAATGGAGTCAGTAAACTCAGCGGTGAGGCTAATAAAGTGCCTTCATGCCGTCCATAGACTTGAAAGATGCATACTTTCATGTACTGATCCATATGGACGCGCAGAAACTTCTCAGGTTTGCTCTTCGCATGGGGAAAGAACAAGATGTCATCGGCCCCTGCATTTTTATCAAGGTCATGGCAGAATTGGGGGCATACCTGAGACAGAAATCAATCCTGATGGTGCCTTACTTGGACGACATCCTGCTCATAGCAGGAACCAGGGAGCTCCTAATAGAGCATCTGGCGACGACTGTTCACCTTCTTCAGTACTTGGGGTGGATAATAAACTGGGAAACGTCAGATGTATTTCCCAGCCAAAAGAAGCTGTTTCTAGGAATCCTGCTCAAATAAAAAAAAAACAGCGCTCATTTCTCCCCGATTTCAAAGATACAGGGGCTTCAGCTTAAGGTCAGCGCATTTCTGAAAAACAAAACCTGCTCTATTGGGGAAGCTAACGTCTTGCATCCTGGGAGTGGCATGGTCTCTAGTGCATACCAGGGTCCTACAGAACTCAATTCTGGGGGCCTGGGACAGAAGTCAGTCCTCACTCGAAAAAAGGATTGTACATAGGTTCGGGGTTCTGAGCCACTAGTGCAGGGATGTCCTTACAGAGTTCTCAATAAAGGAGGGTTTACTGGCTTCAAGGCCCAGCTGTATGCCTCACAACAGATGCAAGTGCCCAGAACTGGTGTGCTCATGTCGGGGACTTATTTCTTCAGGGAACCTGGGCCCTGCAAATCAGGGACTGTTTTTTTAATTACAGAGAACTCTCCAAGCAATTTGGGAAGCCCTTCGGAAATTAGGGGGTTTTGTGCACAATCGGCATCTGAAGATCCCGACGGACAATATTACAGCAGTTACTCACATCCGGCATCAGGGGGGACCAAAATTCCCATCTTTGCAAGGCATCTCGCAAAAAAATCTTTTGCTGGGTAGAGGAGCAGGTCCTATCGATATCGGCAACCCACCTAAAGGGAACCTTAAACAAAAAAAAAGGCCATCTCAGCTGGAAATGCATAGACCTGGGGGAATGGTGCCTTTCACAGGAGGCCTTCCAACTCCTAAGTTCTTCCCGCCCAGCCTGGGGTTTCACCTAGTAGCAGTGGATGCGTTGGCTCAGGATTGGGGCTGTCCTGTGCATTTCTCACCCCTCCCCAATTCTGCTAATCCCAAAGGTCATCCAGAGATTCTGCTCCCAGAAATGCACAGTCCTGCCTGCCTGCTCAGCCGAACCTTCTGATACAGGGTCCCCTAAGGGCTCCTGTCTACGGGCAAATTTTCACTGTTCCCCGTGGCGATTATCTGGCCACTCGGAACGCGGTGAATGCTTTCTATAGCGTTGCTATGGAAAGGCCAACCCCCTGTCCACAAGCAGAGAATCATAGCGATTCTCCGCTCACAGCCGGCAAATCGCAGCATGCTGCGATTCTCCGCAGTGAGCCTATCTGTCAGATAGGCTCACCGTGGAGATCCATCAGCTGTCTCCTGCTCCCCAGCGGCGGAGATCCACTGTGGGATATCTCGACACTCGTGGACAGGCAGCCTAAGACATCCAGATATAGCAGGCCTTCACCTTGCAGCATGGCTATTGAAAAATCCATGCTGCTGGAAAGAGGCTTCTCCAAGAAGGTGAGGCAGATCTTATTAGCAAGTAAGAAGACAACCAATAAGATTGATCTAAAAATCTGGAAAATATATCTCTCGTAGGGTCAGAAAAAGAAGCTCTTGGTCCCTTTCACCTGACATCCTGACAATTCTTGTTTTTCTGCAGGAGGGCCTGGATAAGGGCCTCTCCCCGAATACACTAAGGGTCCAGGTGATGGCCCTTAGTGGTTTTTGACTCCAGACTCTAAGTTTAGGTGGATAGATAGATTTGTAAAGACAGCGGACAGATTAAAACCAAAAATTACGAATCTAGTCCCAGACTGGAATCTAAATTGGGTCCTCAAGGCTGTCTTCAGAACCAATAGAATTACTCCCTATTAGCGGTCTGACGCTAAAAATGTTTTTTCTAGTGGCAATTACTTCGGCCAGAAGGATTTGTGAATTACAGGCTAAATGGAATTACATATGGAATGGTGACACTATTTTAGGCATGAAGGATGTGTCCAATTTGATTTTAGTTTCGGTATTCCGGAAAAAAAGGCTGGTGAATGTTATCCATTCACCAGCCTTTTTTTCCGGAATACCGGAACTAAAATCAAATTGGACCCATCCTTCATGCCTAAAGTAGTGTCACCATTCCATATGTCTTGTGCCCTAGTAATTCCCTTGTTTTTTGACACCTAAAAATGATCAAGAACGAGAGTTTAATTGCCTGGATGTCAGAAGAGCAGTCCGGCAATGTATCAGTGCCATGAGCCAGTGGAGACAGGACAATAGTTTGTTCAAATTTTTTTTTTTAATTTATTTATTTATTTTTTTTGGGCCTCAACAGGGGCAAGAAAGCAGCAGAAAGTTCTATAGCGAGGTGGATTCGCCTGGCTATTACAGAGGCATATAAAGCCCCTGCTAGACTCAAGGCCCACTCAACAAGGGCGGTATCCACTTCCTGGGCTGAACACTCCTTCGCATCAGTGAAACAAATATGCAAAGCTTCAGTATGGAAAAGACCCCATACGTTTATCAGACATCATAGGGTGGACGTTCAGACGGACAAAGACCTTGCCTTCGGTCACAGGGTCCTTTCGGCCGTTGTCCCACCCTGATGATTTAGTTGGTATCTATCAGGTGGTGCTGTTGTGGAGACAACTGGGAAAAGGTGGATTATACCTACCCGACAATCGAGTTTTCAGGATTCTCCACAACAGCGCCTGTACATTCTCTCCCGAAGAAATATAATTTAGTTCTTCATTAGAATATACCAGTATAGGTAATAATTTTAGTTAAAGCTTCCACCCCTGGCAGTTCGTTAGAAATCACTGAGGAAGGTGGGGGAGGGGGAAGTTTTTAAACCTCTTGTGTTCCTGTCCTATCAAGTGGAGGCGCTCTCGGGGGGTGCTGTCGTAGAGACTCCTGAAAACCCAATTTATCAGGTAGGTATAATCCACCTTTCTGGCACATCCTATATCCTTCATGACAGCCTTCGAGAAGTTTGAAATGATATGCTAAGGACACCATGGCCTTTACACTTTCTACTGTGGAAGATAAGCCCTTACTGACACCTTGTGGCTACTATTATGATGCTTCCCATTTTAAACAACTGCAAAAAACGAAACGTACTGCTGTCCCTTGAGAAAGGGATCTTTAGAGACCATAGCAAAATATCATGCCATTGTTGTAACCATGATGGCCAGAACTGCTTCACTTGCACCAAAGAGCAGCGTTCATTGATCTGACTTGTGTTCTGAAGGTGTATTGGGGACCAAAGTTCACTGAAGACTTTCAGCACAATACAGAGGGTCTATGAATGGATTGAAAATGTCAAAAATGGTTGTGCAAGTGAAGAGCATGAAGGAGCTGGCCAGACAACCACTGCCACAACTGATTGATATGGACTGCTTACTATCGATGACGTGGCAAATGGTCTGCAAATTAGCTGGTTCTGCCGATAAAATTATCTGCAATAGACTTGTGCAAGAAGCGTCCCAAAACAACCCACAAAGTTGTATAACCAAACGTGCTAGATATATTCCAACAACACTTGGATCGCTGGGATAACTAAGGTGATGCCACCTTGGACCAAATCATCACCGGTGATGAAACCTGGGTCCATTTATGAGCCAGAGAATAAACAAAGTATGGTATGGAAACGTTCACAATCACCCGCTAGAAAATGTTCAAAAGCCAACATAAGCAGGAAAATTGATACTTACAGTTTTTGGGACTCTCAAGGCCGAGACTGGAACATTAGGAGGGGTGGGCTCAAAAATAAACGGAGCTCATTATAGTGAGATGCTTATTGACTAGCTTAACCCTTTCCAATCCAATTTGTATACTGCTTTTCCTAGGGGGGCTTACACTTTTTTTTTTTTTTTCTGCTGTTATACAACAGCGCTATCTGCTGGCTAAAGCCAGTACTGCATGAGGTGACACATTAGAGAGGCTGGCAATATACAGTAAGAGAACCCCGACGGACGTCTTCCAACATTGGAGCTATGCAGCCTTAAATCATAATGTCTTCAGACGTCAGACAGTGGATTGGAAAGGGTTAAACCTGCAATTTGAAGCAAAGACAACTTTCGAAAGGCATTGTGGTGGTGCATAACAGTGCCTGCCCACATGCTGTTACCCATGTTGTTGAAACCCTTCAGAAACTCAAGTTTGGGGTATTGACTCACCCACCATATAGTCTGAAGAAGCAAGAACGGGCTTATCGCCTGTTGGCCCACTCAAGGAGTTGTTGATTCACCTTGGAACAAGAACTCATAAATGCTGCATGTGTGGTTCGATGCTCCGCCAAAAAACTTTTTTTTTCTTTTGAGAGCTTAAGGAAGCTTATGCAATTGTGGTACAATTTTGTTAGGAATTCTTTTTTTTTTTTGCATTGCAGATTGACTCACCCTTGTACATGCCCAGGATTTTTATGGTGGTTATGGTTATAAATTTGTATACATCGGGCATCAGTTATGCAGTATGTCTCCCTTAGGCCTCGTTCACGAGCGTTGTTTTGTGTACACCTATTAGAACCATTGTTTTCCTATGGTGTGTTAACATGTCCGTGTTTTACAGGCGAGCAAATTCCTGCACTGCATTGGTCCGTGCTGCACGTAAATATTCCCCACGGGGAGTAAAGAATCCCCTGTCACAGCTGTGCCAGAGGGCCGCAATGTTCTCCTATTGCTTTCAATAAGGCCTCACTGAAGGCCGGCGGCCCCACTGAAAGCAGTTGGATGCAGGCAACCACTGCAGTGATTTTTGTGGAAGGGCTTTAAATATAAGCCCTTCCCTAAAAATTATCCCTAGCTTGTGTTTAAAAAAAAAAAAATAAAAAAAAAATTATATATGTAATTTATTATTACTCCCCTCTTTGGGGCTTGGCTTCACTGCACTGCACTGGAGCTCTTTCAGGAGGTGGGGAGTTAAAATAAACGCCTCATGAAAGGGCTGTGTCTAATTGGCTGAGCGCTTAGCCAATCAGCCACTGCCCTTTCAGGAGGCAGGGATTTTAAATCCTTGCCTACTGAAAGAGCTTCATTACAGTGCAGAGAAGCCAAGTGGCTAGATGCACCGAGCCCCGACAGGGCCAGAGAGGTGAATATAAATATATATTTATATATATATATTTTTTTTTTTACACAAGCTAAGGATGATTTTCATGGAAGGGCTTATATTTAAAGCCTTTCCCTGAAAATCACTGCAGAGGTTCAACACATTATATCAGTCTAGTTGTAGTTGATGAGATCCCCTCCTTTTGGTGGGCCATATCGGAGGCTTCATATGAGCACAACAGAAATGTAATACAGAAACTATTCAACTATTGTGGTTACACTCAATAGTTTGACTGTTTTAAGTATATACAAACTACCACTTTTCTGTAGTATGAGTGAGTGCTTCTGATGCTCCACCCCCTGGTGACACCATCTAAGGTCCTACAACATATATGAAACAGAGTCTGACCGACAGAAGACCAACACAGTTAGGGCTCTTGGAAGGGGAGGACAAAAATAACACACTGAGAATACAACTAAGCCGTTATTATCTCAGAAGACACCACTCAGCAGTCCTTACAGAATACACTGACCTACCACCACCACAGAGATCCGGTGGGCTGAAGGACCTGTGCTGATGTCACTGCTATGGAAGGAGCCAAGCTGTATGTCTTTTGTGGCAATCAAGCTCCTGTGAGTGTGATGTGCCGCCAGAAACACTGCAACTATAATGTCCTAATAATTACTAGTACCTTCTAACCTGAAGTTGATGGATCACTAACCTCACCTGCACGAGTTCTGTCTATTAGGACATCATTATGCTGGATTTATGGGTAGCACTACATATTATGAGGATGTGGGCTGTTGGAATAGAGCCATTCATGTGTTAATGTAGCTGATTCACCTGCCTTGTGTGACTATTGCTGCTCATACTACAGGAATGTAGCCCATTAACCGTCAATTGGCCTTCTATACATACATTTAAATGACTCTGGAATATTCATTTGGGGCTCCAAAAACCATTTAAGGACTGAGCTATCAGGCTGAAATACTATTTCGCCCTCTCCTTAAACTGTGTGGTGCACCAGACTTGCAGTGTAGTTTGCACAGGTGTCTTTGCATGGGTAACTGACCCCTCATACTAGTCATATAGACCATTCATGTATATTCTGCTTGTTACAGGCCCCACTGCACTGTTGGCTCATGGAATAGGATTTGGACGAAGTGTGACTACACATCCCCTGGCTAAGGACAAAATGATGAATGGAGGTACTGTGCTCTTACTGCTGCATAAAGTAATGGGGTATACTCTCTAGGTTGGGGTGGGGTGGGGGTGGGGGTGGCAAACTGGATTCCTCCAAATCTCTCTCAGTAGGAGACTGCAGGGCCTCTCTTCCCAAAACTCTATGGGCATGGAGGTTACCTGTCTGGTGTAAGCCTCCACTAGGAGCCGTTGGATAAGTTTGGAATCCTCCTCCTCTTGGTCAGGAGGAGTTTCTGAACTCAAGAGATCCTCTCTTGCATATGTGGATCCCTCTCCTGCACATACTACATTAGTGGAGCACTCCTATGTTGTTGTACCTGGACCGTAGGTTTGCCTTACGTGACCTCCAGTTTCTGTTGGTGCTTCTATTAGCAGATGGCCTTTAGCTGTGCACTAAACTGGGCAACACCTAGTACTACCACTGGTTGGAGCAGGGGAAGAAATAGGGGCGCTTTCTTATGCCATGCTCACATTGGAGTCTATAAATTAAAAAAAAAAATTTTTTTTAAATGCATGTTTGAAATGTGACACTTGACAGCGTTTAACGTACCTCATCATTGCAATGGGGGTGAGGTGCGTTAAAAATCACTGAAACTTACTAAAATAAAGCAGACAGCGTTTGAAAATCGCGGCGTTAAAAATACTGTAAATCTAGTCTAAGAAGCCACGTTGAAATCAATGGAGCCGTTTTACAGCATTTAGTGCGGCATTTGAAACTCTGCTCTAAACGCTGTAAAAAGCAGCCTATGTGAGTGGCCTTAGGACTGACTGGTGTGGAATTACCTTTTTGGATGGGGTATTGGATTCCAACTTTGCCTTAACCTTGCAAGAATAGGGATGGCTTTGTGTGCCTGAACATCCAGACTTGACAACATGGGTCTGGAGGGGTGAGAAGGGTTTTTTCTTTTTGTCCCAATTACTGTCTGGGCTTGGTCTGTATAGCTTTTGTAGCCCCAGGGCATTGGTGAGCAGCTGTAGAAGGGAATAAAACTTTCTTTAGCTTCGCATGGGCAGCATGCTACTCTTTTTTTAAAATATCTATAGGGTTGTAGATGTGGTCCTGTTGCCAATCTGGTTTGACCCATTGTTCACTTCAGAACTGGATTGGCAGTGTTGGTTGCGAAAGGGATTGGGGGGTATGTATCTCTTAAATTAGATGAATTTGGCTGGAGAAGCTCTTTAGCCCAAGACTCCACAATTCTTTTAAAAGTTTTTCCGTTCACTATATGGTACATATACACAAGGTGTAACGATACATATACAATGTGTTACAATAAAGTCCTCATGTTGACAGAAAAAAAAATTCCTATATTAAATCTCTGACTTTGCTTGATTTGACTTTCTGCTGTCATGTCCCTTCAGATCACTACAAGTACTCTGAGAATAGAGTGGAGAGGGACGGACATTTCATCACCAGTCGTGGACCTGGCACCAGCTTTGAGTTTGGCCTTTTCATTGTTGAAGCTTTGCTTGGAAAAGAAGTAGCTGCTCAAGTGCAGGCGCCGCTGATCCTTAATTGCTAAGACCCCAATGTGTGATTTACCTTGCAATTGCGCTAGATAATCCAACCAGGCCTTCTGGTTTTTTAGGCAGTTCCTGACCATACCAAATGGTCCATCATTTCAAGTCATCAGTTAATCCTCTACTCCTATTGCACTCAAACTGTAGCATTTAATTCTTAAAGATCTGCTGGTGTAGATGGTAATAATGAGATTTGTGACGTGTCTGACTTGAAATAAACCTAAAAAAAAAAAAAAATTCTGTTAATTTGACCCGTCTCCTATAAAACTCCTCATTATATCTATGTTTTTTCATAGTTTAACATTTCTGAAACATGTTAGAGCTGTTGTCATTCCTCTACCAGTGTTCCTCCTGGAATTGACTAGGTGTTGCTCTTCCCCATGTGCTCTGATAGAATTGGTGTGAAGGGACATCCATCATGGGGTAGGAGAACGGTTACTCCCAGTTGCTATGTTTCCTGGTAAAATTACCAGGGTAACACCACAATGTAGTGCTCTGCGGAGAGAAACTGCTCCAATTGTTGTAAGATAAATACAGAGTTGTTACTAAAATGGATATAGTTGGGGATACCTTTTTGCCTAAGGAAGGAGAAAAAAACCCCACAAAGCTTGTTAACAGTTGTCAGGTTGCAACAATGCATGTCACAACATGACTGCGGTCCCTTACATTGGGCTTTGATGTACTATGGCAGTACTTTGATTTTTGGCTGCATGATGTGGTGGTGCAAAAGTCACTATGTAGGAACTGGGAAACGTTTGAAGCTCTGGTGAACTGTTAAAACTCATCCAAATCCTTATTGAAAGTTCATGTTTTAAATATTAACAAATTCCATGAATAAGGAGTGTATCTGACACTTATGGGGAAGACACATGCCAGGGGCACATTGGCTTTTAAGACATGAACCATCAAAGACCTAAGGGGTGGGTGGGTGTGTTTTTGAATAACTAACTCCTTCCCAACAGCCAAACGGCTATGTATGCATTAACTGCATGCGTCAAATTCAGTTAGGACATGCATATGTAGATGTGCATACAGCACACTCAGGAGCTGACCCCACTCCCATAGACAGTGGCGACTGTCGCCGACGCCCACCCGCATCAGCGATTAGGAAAACTCTGATCATGGCTATTAACCCTTTTAAGGCCCCCTCTTCACGGCGGTAAAGCGCCAAACCCCTGTCCACAAGCAGAGAATCAATGCGATTCTCCGCTCGCGGCCAGCAATTCGCAGCATGCTGCGCATTGCCCCAATTCTCTGCAGTCAGCCTATCTGATTAGGCTGACCTGCGGAGAACTGTCTTCTGCTCCTGGGCGGCGGCTTCCGCTCCCGTGGCGCAGCTCTACCGCGGGATACTGCAACGCCTGTGGACAGGGCCCCTGTTAAAACTGACAGTGGTATTTAATGTCCTGCATGGCCCCGCTGCAACAAGATTGTGGGAGTGCTGTCCAGGTGTCATGGCAGCCAGGGGCCATCTCTGCAATTGTTTGCCTATTAAGAGGTTCCTGTTGCACTTTTTTTTTTTTTTTTTAAATATCACAATATTAATCCTGCAGGATGAACGCTCTTACACAGTTCTATCAATTGAAGAAAGTGTTAAGGGGGTAAAAGAAGTTGACAGCAAATTTTTTTTTAATTAAGTTTCTTTTATATAGTACTAAAAATCTTTTTTTTTTTTTTTTTCCTTTTTAATGAGCCATGAATACCATAACACCCCCCCCCCCCCTTCCAAAATAGTGCAATGATTTTTTTCCATTTTGTCTCACTTAGAAGCTCTGCTGCACATTAAATAGAACCATGATCAAATACTTTTCCTGCAAAAAAA
Organism: Eleutherodactylus coqui; assembly: GCF_035609145.1. NCBI lineage: Eukaryota > Metazoa > Chordata > Amphibia > Anura > Eleutherodactylidae > Eleutherodactylus > Eleutherodactylus coqui. The sequence continues at coordinate 100,741,695 of NC_089842.1, read as the reverse complement.
ACAAGCCCTCATGTAGATGTAACACTGGAAAAATAAAGGCTATATGCTTTTTTATTTTTTTTATTTTTGAAAGTGGGAATAACAGAACTGCAGAATGTGACCTGGACAGTGGAATATCAATGACAACTGGTCAGGAAAGGATTAACCGAGCTTTAAACCTTTTCACTGTTAATTGAAATATGAAAAGGCCAAATAGTGTAAACAGGCATAAAGTCAGTATGTAGCACAGCAGCACGCTTGGTATTTGTTTTTGAGGGCAGTTTTTTTTCTTTCTTTCTTTGTACCAAAAAATAATTTTAAATGTACCCACAAACTGCAAAATTCTAACCTTTTTAACAGCAAATCCACAACACTAATGGAGTAAAAATTAGAAAGTTCTTATCTTGAAAATTGTTACTCTCTAAACACTATTATCTTTTGCACTGTTATGTGAATAACCACTAGGGGGAGACATTGCTGCACCAAACCTCATTCAACCTCAATCTAGCTGGGAAAGAAAGTTTTCATTGACGTGCATTGCTAGTTTCAGAAAGACCTGTTCTATGCTATACCTGGAAAACGGTACTAGAATGCGCCTTGCAATTTCTGTGTGCTGTAGAGTTTACCCCAAGCTCATGTTTAATGGGTTAATCTGCAGCATATTGAAGAAATTCTTTCTGATTGATCCAAAATGTTTTAATGAGAAATCCTTGTCTGTAACTTGCCATACATCTGTAAATCATCTGATACATTCCATGCACTGCATGAGGCCAGGCCAGCGTGTCCCAAAGTAGAAATAGCATAGCTTATGCAAACTACTATAATAATGCTTATCAGTGAATCTCCGTTTCGACTCCAACAGGCCACGTATTCAAGGTTTTCCATAGTGGGAACACATGGCAATTCCTGATACAAAACAGATTAAATAATGGAAGGCACTTCTGTTGGATTACATGTCTTCAACACCTTACCTGTTGGAGGTATATTCTATATCGGTGGTGGCTAACTTATGTCACATGTACCAGAAGCGGCACGCTCACCACATTAGTGAATACCGGCAGGGGGATTACTGTTACTGCTGGGGGCCGCTGGATATTCCAATAGGCAAAAAAGAGCGCTATGGGATTATAGATGAGAATATGCCGCAGGGAGGACAGGGGAGGGTTTACTGTAGAAACAAGTGTTCTAACCTGAGGGGTATGCGAATTCTCTAGTAGCAATTAGAATTGGTTCAGGTTAGAACAAGGTATGGAGTCTACACCTTTTAACCCGCACACGGGTATGGACTTTTTCCTAAAAGTAGGAGGGGGCTTGTTATTTGTATAGCACTAACTTATTCCACAGCGCTTTCTTGGAAGGCTGAGTCAACCTTGAGCCTGCTACCTGAGCCAAGCGGGGATTGAACCTGCAACCTTCAGGTTGTGAGTGAGAGCTTAGGACTGCATTCTGCTGCCTTAGCACTCTGTAGCACACGAGGCCCTGAAAGAATAATCAGGGGATGATCTGGGTCACAGGTAGACATGCTAGTCAGCTGAGCCTCGATAGGGACATGAAAAAGGAATGTAGGTATAAAAAGGTTGGTGATGGACCTGCTGCACCCAATGTCCGTTGCTAGAGTGCAAAATAGGGGTAAGCATTAAGCAACGAGCTACAACCTCAACCATTTGAATCAGGAGTGTATGACCAATTCTAAGTATACAATCCTAGTGGTACCTACTGCCAAAAGTGAAAACTTGAGAGCTGAGTGGTTAGGCCTCATTCACACGGGTGTATTTGCACTCCTTTTTACACATGTATTCTTTACATGCATAATATGGACAGCAATAAACCCCATTGATTTGCATCAGACCTGCATATGAAAGACATTGCGGCATGTTCTATTTATTTTGTGTGTTTTACGGACTGAAATTGCCCATTAAAGTCAGTGGGATCGCGTAACTATGCAGGGATTACGTTGTATTAGGGGAATCTGCAAAAAGTAAACTATAAAATTGAAAACTTTTTTATATTTAAAATTATTACAGTATATTTATTCTAAAAGTAGAGGAATAGCTTTGCCATTAGTTTTAGATAGCTTTATATATAATTTGTATAGTCTGATTTATGGGGCGGATATGTCAAAGATCCACAGTGGCGCAGGCAATGGGTCCATTTCTTTTTTTTGTTAGTTTTTTCTGTATATACTTTTATTTTGTAATTCTTTTTGTAACTTTTATTTTTTTATATGTAATTTTTCTTTAACATCTGTGTAATTCCATGACGCTATGTCAGACCGCTGGTGGACATTCACAATATTTTTTTTTTTCAGTTTTGCACTGAGCCCCAGTTACAGAGAAAACTTACCCCCATAGTGACTGTAGTCACTAACAAAGCTGCTCTGCAGTCTCTTAAGACCCTGCAGATCTGACGTGCCGGGGGTCTCCTGGCTCATGCAGGAAATAACTGTGCCAATTCTTGCATTCTCTACGTAGTGTTCATTGAGCGTGAAGTAGCCTGTAAAAGAGAAGGCAGAAGCAATTAAAAACCCCTTCTGTCTTCTACTTTGGGTCTATGGCTGGCTGATAGCTGAGAGCCCAACCTGCTCCTGCTCGATTGCAGGAGCTTTAATGGCGTGCCATATTTTTGCAATGCCATGGTCTTAAAGCCCAGGACCAAGTGCCATATATTTATGGTGCTTGGCCCTTAGGCTGCCTGTCCATGGGCATTGCAAAATCCCGCGGCTGATCGCCGCCGCCCAGGAGCAGGAGCCGTCAGACGGATCTCCGCAATTAGCCTATTTGACAGATAGGCTCACCGTGGAGAATTGTGGCAATTCGCAGCATGCTGTGATTTGCCCCCCACGAGCGGAGAATCGCTGTGATTCTCTGCTCGTGGACAGGGGGCCTGCGCTTTTCCATAGCAAAGCTATGAAAAGTGTGCACTGTGTTCCCCGCGGCCGGATTATCGCCGCAGGGAACGCAATGCAAAAGCGCCCATGGACAGGCAGCCTTAATGGGTTGATGCCTGTTTAAACCACTATAGTTCGATTATATGGCATGGGACATATAGGTGCCGCTAGGGTAGAAGAAGCCTGTTTTGCCACTGCTTGGACATGGTCAAATACAAGGCCAACGGAAGCCAAGTGGGGACTATGTATGATAACTACCGTAGCACTTTCCATTAGCTATAGGGAACAATGTGGTAAAAATATTAGTTTCTGCAGCTGTGATAAAAATTCTACGTGAAAATGGATGTAATAGCTAACTAGTTATAGGCAACAAGTCAAGATAGGAGGTGGATGGTGGTGCAAGAGGGAAAGGGCTTCATCAAGTTAAAGGAGATGCCTCGAGGAAGCAGTGAATTTTTTTTTTTGCCCAGTCCCCCCCCATTAAGTACACATTACTAAGCCCCCCTGTAAATGACATTTCTAGCTGGTTTATACTTACCGTTCCAGCAACTTATAAAAGTTTCCCCAAGATGGCCGCCGGCTCTTTTCCCGTCGCTCGCTGCAGCCCGACGTGCGCGCTCCCGAGACGCTGCTAGCTGTGTCTCCATGACAACACGACGCCCCGCAGCCGCCGACCGGACCCCTGGAGTGAACACGGCCGACCAGTCACCCACCGCCAGGCAGAAGGTAACCGGCGCAGCCCCCCCCCCCCCCCGGCCCAGCGCTAGTTCCCCCGGCGCAGCGACAGCCCCCCCCCGGCCCAGCGCTAGTTCCCCCGGCCCAGCGACAGCCCCCCCCCCCCCCGGCCCAGCGCTAGTTCCCCCGGCCCAGCGACAGCCCCCCCCCCCGGCCCAGCGCTAGTTCCCCCGGCCCAGCGACAGCCCCCCCCCGGCCCAGCGCTAGTTCCCCCGGCGCAGCGACAGCCCCCCCCCGGCCCAGCGCTAGTTCCCCCGGCGCAGCGACAGCCCCCCCCCCATCGCAGCGACAGCCCCCCCGGCCCATCACTTACCAGGACAGCTGGACGGCGGGACAGCTGGGCGGCTTCTCCGGACAGCTCGGCAGCTCTGCACCTTCCTCTAACAGAGGAAGGTACAGAATGGCCGCTCCAGCGCGCTCCCGAGCAGTAACAGCTCGTCTGCGCATGCGCAGAAGAGCTGTAGCGGGGAGCACACTGAAGCGGCTCGTGCTGAAAGGAGAAGACCGGACTGCGCAAGCGCGTCTAAAAAAGCAAGCTGCCAGCGAATTTAGACGGAACCATGGAGACGAGGACGCTAGCAATGGAGCAGGTAAGTGGAATAACTTCTGTATGGCTCATATTTAATGCACAATGTATATTACAAAGTGCATTAATATGGCCATACGGAAGTGTATAACCCCACTTGGTTTCGCGAGACCACCCCTTTAATGCAAGTGAGTAATTCTCTGAGATTTATATATTACAGATAGACCCTCATAAAATGGCCTAATTTAGATGATGAGGAGCTGCTTATCTTGTAGTACTAAAGTTTACTATGTCTTATCTCTGCATATCTTAGCAACTGTGATAGTGAAAACCCATGATGGCCTTGTACAGATGTGGAAATGAATGGGATGCAAGGTGGAGGCCCAGATGGTTGGATATTTTAGTTACGTTTTTTTTTTTTTACAAAAAAAGGACATGTTGTGGTATCGGGACTGATCCGAAAGGGCGCCTTCTGCTTACTGCAGATGAGTGGACCAAGCATGAAGTTTCTGGGCAGTGATGTATGTACAAAGAAGAGAGACCCATTATGGCCCTGGGTTTTGTAACCCAATAAGGACTTATTCACATGAATGCAATTGGGATACGTATTACGTGTGCAAAATTTGCGCGCACAATACACTGTGAATAGAACCCATGGGTTTCCTCACATGAGCGTATTTTGCACATGCATTTCATTATGAAAGAAAATACACAGCATGTTGTATTTTTGTGAGTATAGTGCACACAAATAGCACATTAAACTTCATTGTCATCAATCGGGAGCAGCCATGTGTGTTCTCTTTTGGTTTGTTTTTTTGCGCATGAAAATATGCAGGGCATGCGCATGTAAAAATGCAACTTCCATCATGCAAATACACAGCACAAATATGTGCATAAGCAAGCTGACACCCATGTGAAGTGAGCCTTTTAGAAGGGCCTGATATTTGTTTCTTCCCCCACCCATCCCTTTCCACAACCCTTGGGAAATTCTCCACCTCCTTGTGTGCTAACAATACTGATTCTTGCCACCTAATAACAGAGGGGTAGAATGAGCCAAGATTGGGTCCCCCTCTCTTCATAGGGCTGATGGCAGCTTCTTATGCTACCCCTATGGCACATATGTATTTGCCTTCAGTAGAACATATTATATTCCTCTTCACTGATGATCAATCTATCGACAAATCATCTTGCCTTAAACAAACATACCCTAGATGTGCGTTGAGATCTTTAATCCCAAGCTTCGGATCAATGTGGGTAAGTGACGTTGGACACTGATGTTGGGTGGTAAGAATTAGCTTTCAGTCAGTATTTTCAAATCTACACTAGAGGTGAGCGAGCACCCAAATGCTCGGGTCCGTGTTATTCGAGTCAAGCTTTTCGTAACATTCGAGAGCTCTACTCGAGTAACAAAGCCCATTGACTACAATGGGAGACTCGAGCATTTTTGTATGTGGGACGCCGGGTCCCGAGCTTTTTTTTTTCCTCTCTCCCTCTCGCCAAAAAATTTGCCAATGATGCGCGCTGCATCGTGGTGGGGAGGGGCCAAAAGAGGCACGTCACAGCGGGGAGTAGCCAAAAACTGGGTCGGGGTCGAACACGGCTTAATGCTCATTCGAGTAGCGAGCACAATCGATTACGCTAATACTCGAATGAGCATCAAGCTCGGCAGAGTATGTTCGCTCAACTCTAATCTACACGATGAACTAATAGACCCAACTTTGTGTCCCAGCACAGGACTATATCGTCCCCAAACACCACAACAGAATATCAATGAGCCACCCATTTAGGGGTTGTGGTGGGGAAAGTAAGTCAGACAAACCTTTTTAGCAGGAGAACCTTCCTGCTGAAGTTCAAACAACGTTTTTGTATGGTGGCCTTAAAGGGGTTGTCCCACTTCTAGCTATTGATTACCTATCCTCAGAATAGGCTATCGGTACTGTTGTATCTTGTCTCCACCAGAAGAATGGTTGGAGACAAGCTGCATGCCCACAATTTTGATTGGCTGGGGCAGAGAATGGGTCAAGGCTGTCTCCGCTGGTACCCTGCCGGTGTCCCATGTGTGCGCCGAGCTCCACTGTCCTACATCCCCTGGCGACCACCTTCCCTTGCAACTTTGGCGCTGTGAGTTCCCTCCCGTGCATTCCCCCGCTGTGAATATCCCCGCCTGGCATCCCCTGAAGGCGGCACCGCTCTGGCCTCCTAGCTCCGCTCTCATATTCCGCCTAATACTAGTCTGTCACTTCCTGATCTCTAAAGAAAGCTAATATTACAGGCAGGATTACACGGACAGGTAACACATATATGTAGATAGCACAGGACCAACCATTCACAATGGGTATAAACTGTGACTTTCCACTCCCCCCTCTCTGTAAAATGACCTCTGCACAGGACATAGAGCATGTCTAGAACATCTATTTACAGTTAGTGAGGCACTCGTGTCCATTGTGTGAATGGTCCATGAAGCTGCTGTAAAGCATCTCTCCAAATTCTCCTGTTGCTATTAAATGCAGTTGAGGAATGGCAGCAGTCTCTATTGTCATGTACGGACAGAAATCTACAATCAGAAATTGAAAACCGATTAGAAAAATGGAATAGGTTTCACTATCTGGTTTTAATACAAAAAAAAAGGTTTTTTTTGTCCCTTTTAAGCTCTAGTTCCATAAGACCACACAATTCTTTTAAGCACTCTGTGGTTCTGTTCTCTGCTTCACTATTAAGTTATTTTTGCCCCCAGTGGCATAATGACCATGGCCACAGCGTGTGCGACCATGAACAGAGCAGGAGGGGAGGCGGCCAGGGTGACCACTCCGCTAGTGTCGATGTTTATTTTTTATTGGCCCTTTTAGGGGCCGGTAAAAATAATTATATAAATTGAGCAGGTGCGGACAGGCTGCAGCCAGCACATTCACTTACTAAACTTCCATTTCAGGCTACCCGCTATAGCGCACAGGGTTCCGGACTCCCCTCCATGGCGTCTGCGTTCACACAAGTACTGTATGTAAAGTAGATGCCAGGGAAAACAGTTCAGTACCCTGTGTGGTATAGGGGATAGGGTGCAATGGAACTTTAGTGATATGCTGGCTACAGGCTGGCAGGGGTTTACACTTTGTGGGTTACTCTTACTACTGGGCCCACTGTAGTGGTCACTATGGGGAACACGATTACTATTAGGGCCACTATAGGAGGATGCACAATTACTAGTGGGGCCACTATTGGGGCTACTATAGGGGGTCACTATTACTATTGAGGTCACTGTAGGGATCACTATTGCTCTGGTGGCCACTATTACTATTGGGGCTGCTGTGGTGGAAACATTTACTACTGGGGCCACTGTGAGGCTCACTTTCTATTATGGTCGCTCTGGGGGTCACTACTACTGTTGGGGCCACTGCATGGACCACTGTTACTATTAGGGCCGCTGTGGGGGTTCCCGTTACTATTGGGCCCATTATGCGAGTGACTATTACTAGCTGGAAACACTAGAATAACAAAGTTAATAACAATGTTGTGATAAGCCATGCCCCCGAACAATGCAAACTGATCATTTCCGTATGACCCACTCTCTTGCTAATGTATTGAGGCTTTACATATTTTCATGCACTACTTATCAGTAGGTGGGAATGATGTGGCAGAACCGCTACATTATAAGGGGTGCACAAATGTGTAAGCATTACAAAATACACATTTTTCACATCATATTTTTTTATAGCTTGTCTCAACATATTTTAGTAAAGAATTTCCTATCTAATGACCTAATTCCTGGCAGCCATTAATGTTATCACACCCAGTATAATTACTTCTCAATCCACAGTGTGAAATTAAGCGTGTTTTTCCAACAGTCAATAGGGAGCAGTAATGTTTTGTCCCTGTCTGTCAGTTTCTGACAATCCCCAATCCCTCTAGTATGTATATCTCTCACATGCCGTCAGATGCCATTCTAAATGGGAATAATGAGGGGAGTTTCGTCAATGGGTATATTTATATATAATTAATTATTTAATTAAGTACGGATGATATTTAGGGCACACAGAGGTCGCACTGTTAACATAGCTCAAATCTATAGGGATGTTATTGCCGTACAAGGCCAGAACTGCCTTAGCACCATTCAACAGCGGTTATTTGCATTGCGTGAACCTGATCTTTTCCCGGGGCATTTAAAGGGGTTGTCCAGGGTTAAAAAAACATGGCTGCTTTCTTTCCAACACAGTGTCACCATGGTCTGTGAGTTGGGTCTGGTGTTACAGCTCAGCTCCCATTCACTTCGCTGCAATACCACACACTACCCTATGGACAATGATGGCGCTGTTTTTGGAAGAAAGCAGCCATGTTTCTCAACCCTAAACAACCCCTTTTTGTGATTAAAGCTGGGTAAAAAGAAATATTGAGGATCTATTTTAAAAAGTTTGGCCATCTAGACCTTCATTCGTTTTTGAAGATCTGGTCTGTCATTTGTTATAGTGGAGAATGGTCAATACCCATCATCAGAACAGAATGTTACTGGGGAAATGGCCACTGGTCAGTCCTCATAAATTCTCAGGTGAATATTTCAAAATTTTTAAAAAACTTTTGTGAATGGGGAAAATATAAGGCTACGTATACTGTAAGTGTCGAATAGCCAAAGCAGTATGCTGATATTTTGAGATGTGTTGTCATCTCTATGGGTAAGGCCCTATTCACACAAACGTTTCATCGCAGCTATTCTGCCACGATATATGTTGGCCGAAAATCGTGGCCATCTGAAGCATTGGATCCCAATACGTTTGATCAGATGGGCGATTTTCTGGTGCGTAAAATCAGCCGTCCGGAAATGATAGCACATACGCTGCGGATTCCAGATGGCCATTTTTACATTCATCCAGAAAAGATAGGCCTTGCCCTATCTTTTGGCCGTGATCAGCCAGCAACTTCCATAGAAGTCTATAGGAGCTGCCAGCAAGTGGAATGAGAAGGACATACACCACATCCAGCTGTCTGAATGGGCAAGAAAACGTGAGATTTAGCTTCGACTTGGTCACGGTTTTCTTCCGTTCATGTGATTTCTGATTACAATGGTCAGCCGAAAACGCCTGTGTGAAAGAGCCTAACATGAAGCTTCTGGGCTCAAATGTAAAATTTGTAACAGGGCCCCCACCTACCCTGCGCCTTTTATAATAATGCTGATTTCTTATATGGCAGAGGGACCCCCTCAGTCGTGAGGGCCCAGGTATGACAACTGCTCCTGCATCCGCTATAGCTGTGCCCCTGGGCAACACTACAGCTACTTTGGAAGATTTAATAAATGTCCCCTTGTTGCCTTGATTTTCCAGCCTGTAATTATAGCTTAGTAATAAACTGGAGATGTTACATAAGAACATTAACCACACACCTCAGGTGAATTGCAAGACAGGTCGTAAAATGCAGGATTAATAAGTAGCACCTACACCCCAAACAGTTGGAGCATAAGGTGAGTGTATTGATAAACATAGTACTTTACAAACCAGAATTATATGTATCACATCTGTTTCTGGGATCGTTAGGTAACAATGAACTTGGTGCCTATTACTGTATTCATAGCAATGTAAGGGTGGATTCACATCTGTGCTCAGGGTTCCGCTTTCCTGCTCCGTTGGGGTAGCAGGAAATAGGAATCCACATGGCCAAACGGTTCTGTCTTAGGACAAAACCATACAGCGCCTGCCGGTCCCCATTGACTATTAATGGGTCTGCCCACTTTCCGCCCAGCTTTTGGACAGAAACACCCTTGTGAAGCTTCTCCAAAATCCTGTGCTGGCTTGGTTTTCAATTCCGAATCATTGCTCTACAGACCTGTATAAAGGGTCGAGCATAGATTTGAAGAAATCCAATAGGTGGCGCTGTAGAGGTATTGTTCCCTTATTTGCATATTACCCAGAGAAGGCCTTATAAGTCTCCTTACTCATCTTCTTGGTTCTCTCCCTAAGGAGTGATTTACCCTTCCTGGCCCACACCATAGGCCTCTCACTACCCAAGCCAGGATCTTACTGCACACTGATGAGGGGCAAAACCCTGAAACAGCTGTCTGTGTATGGATTCTGGCTTGGTTTTCAATTTCTAGTCATGGCTCTACAGACCTGTATAAAGGGTCAAGCATTGATCTGAAGGAATGCTGCCTTCCAATAGGTGGCGCTGCAGAGGTATTGTTCCATCTTCCTTATTTCCAGAATCCTAAATGCTAAATTTGCCTAGTGATGTATTGACACATTCTCATATTACTGCAGCATATTTGTTTTCCTGGGCTCGGGAAGGCTGGGTGCCAATGAACATGGTGATTATTACAGTCCTTATGAAATTAGCATCCAGCTAAATTTGGTAACTGACACATTGATACATTCCATGCTCCCTCCCATATTACTGCATAACTGGGTGTATTTTCTTCTTAGGACTCTAGGAAGGCTGGGAGACAGTCCCTATAGTTGTCAGAGAGTTTTACTAGCAAGAGATAAAACCGAAAGATGGTTGTAAATAATACCAGGTAATATGGCCGATCAATAATCCCAAACATCTGATAATCCAGCACCTACCAAACCCCATTGATGATGCCACATCAAAAGACTTTTAGTGTACATGCTTCAGTAGTATTAGAAGATGTAGGTGCACAGACTACGCTGTCCTATCTCTCACTTTATGTTCAATCCTTTTTTTTAGTTAGCGCATAGCTTTAATTTCGTGTGTGAGTAAACGCTAAGGAAACTCCACCCAATTTTAATTAAACAGCAGAGCGAGTAATAACAGGGATTTCAAAATGGCATCATGTAAAGGTATGGGTGGATTTTCCCTTTAGAATCTTGTAAAGTACATTATAAAACAGTACATTATCAAATATCATTAGATGAATAGTTTGTATCTATCTGTCTATGTTAGATTACACAACTTTGGGCACAGCACACTCCATTCTTCTAAAGAGTCTGACATTGACTTGCAGGAATGCTGCCTTCCAATAGGTGGCGCTGCAGAGGTATTGTTCCATCTTCACTATTTGCATATTTCCCAGAGGAGCATGCATGGCCATATAAGTCTCCTCACTCGCCTTCTTGGTGCTCTCCTTCCAAATCCAAAGATCGCTGTCACATTGCCTTCATCACAAGCAATGGAACTGAATGTGGTTACATTGCTACCTTCATGTTGTTGTGACTGTGATGCAGCGGTCACAGTCCAGAAACTTTGGATTTCTTTCAGCTGTAGTGTCGCGATCGCAGTATATTGCATTCACTTTCATTGCTTCCGATGAATGCAGTCTAAAATCATCATGTAGCTCTAGTCTTCCACCGACCTTGAATGGCCTATAAGTCTACATTTTGATGCATTTAGTACATGAACCATGAAGTTTAGGAATAACAGAATTATAGGGCCTGTCCAGATGGGTGTGAAACTGGGATTCAGTATATGAAATTCTGGGAAGACAGATAAGAAGCAGAATCTAAACATATAAGGTCTCCTGCACATAGTGAAACTTTTATGGTCCCTTTAGTTCTTTTATTATAGAGCCGCTGGCACTCCATGTGTTGCTGTATGGTACCTGTATACAACACTGTATTCTCTCCTAGAAGCAATGCACATATGGGACAACACATCTTTGATAATATAGCTTATGATGATAGCATATGATAAGCAGCTTGGTGTGAAGAAATCAGCTGTGGGAGCAATAATTAGAAAATGGAAGAGATACAAGCTGCTTGCCTATTGCAGATTCAGTCTTCCCAGTTTGGTGCAGAGCTACAATTTTGTTTCCGGTGTCCTTCGACAGCTCTTTGGTCTTCATCATAGTGGAGTTTGGAGTGTGACGGCTTGAGGTTGTGGACCAGTGTCTTTTATACTGATAACAGGTGCCATTACTACAGGTAATGAGTGGAGGACAGAGGAGCCTCTTAAAGAAGAAGTTACAGGTCTGTGAGACCCGGAAATCCTGCTTGTTTGTAGCTGACCAAATACTTATCTTCCACCATAATTTGCAAATAAATTCGTTAAAAATCAGACAATATGATTTTCTGGATGTGTTTTCACATGTTGTCTCTCATAGTTAAAGGGGTTGTCCCGCGCCGAAACGGGTTTTTTTTTTTTAACCCCCCCCCCCCCCCCCGTTCGGCGCGAGACAACCCCGATGCAGGGGTTAAAAAAACAAACCGGAGAGTGCTTACCTGAATCCCGGCGGTCCGGCGTCTTCATACTCACCTGCTGAAGATGGCCGCCGGGGTCTGCTCCCTCCGTGGACCGCAGCTCTTCTGTGCGGTCCATTGCCGATTCCAGCCTCCTGATTGGCTGGAATCGGCACGTGACGGGGCGGAGCTACACGGAGCCGGCATTCTGCACAAGTGGCTGCATTGAAGAGAGCAGAAGACCCGGACTGCGCAAGCGCGGCTAATTTGGCCATCGGAGGCCGAAAATTAGTCGGCACCATGGAGACGAGGACGCCAGCAACGGAGCAGGCAAGTATAAAACGTTTGATAACTTCTGTATGGCTCATAATTAATGCACAATGTACATTACAAAGTGCATTAATATGGCCATACAGAAGTGTATAGACCCACTTGCTGCCGCGGGACAACCCCTTTAAGGTCTACCTATGATGCCAATTACAGGCCTCTCATCTTTTTAAGTGGGAGAACTTGTGCAATTGGTATCTGACTAAATACTTTTTTTTCCCCACTGTACCTAATCTGTTACAACTGGTTTAGGCAGTACTCATTTTATCCTCCCCCACCCTTCCCCCCCTTCGTAAAAAAAAAAAAATGATAGTGTCCATTATATAGTATGACAGGAAGCTAATAATTAATCACCAGATTAATCACCAGGGTAAGAGAAAGGGCAGTGTTGATGGCACTTTAAATGGGAGATCTGGGACTCAGATACTGAGGATGGGTCATCAATATCAGATCTTTGGGGGGTCTAACTCCTGCTATTTGATGGGACCATGGCTTCCTTCAGCCTGTGACATCACATTCATTAGTTGCATAGCCTTTCAAGTGAATTAGATTGAGCAGCAATACCAGGCACTGCTGGTATATGCAATATACAATGTATGGAGCTGTGCCTTGTAAACGATGAAGAGCGTGGGGGTATACCCGAGTGTTACGGGCATTTCAAACAGCTGATGAGATACAAATAGGTTATCGCATAGTAACATAGTATACTAGGCTGAAAAAAGACAAATGTCCATCCAGTTCAGCCTGTTTCCACCCCCTTCCCCTCCCAATATCTCTATGTTCAGGGTAGGATGGTTTGTGTGTGTGTATATATATATATATATCAGTACAATGGGCATGACTCATGATGATCTATAGCTTTCTGGAATCAAGAAATTTCCAGAAATTTGCTGACGTTTCGCAATAACATCCATATCCTGTGTCTTGTTCTCCCTAATTCGTTCAGTCATAGTAGAATTTTGCAAATGTTGGCAAAAAATAAAACGTGTAGATTTTACAAAAAGAACATTGAGCAAAATCATGTAAAAAACACAAACTCAGTTTCCCCTGTCTGGGGCTCTGCCCGAGTGAGTGAAGACAGCTCATAGAGTAGAAAAGGCTTATTGCACTGCACAGGAAATTAATGGAATATCTGGAAAATAAACGTGGGCTGACACCATAGTATAAACATAGCTTACCGGACTGGGTGGAGGCTCCATTACTTGCTCAAGAGATCCTACACACAACAGGAGGGACTCATGCAATAACAGGTGAACACACCCGAGGTCAGGACAAAAAGTACAGAGCAGTCCAGAGTCAAACTTCCAGAATCAACCTCTACCATCATAAAATCCACAATTAGGCTATATTCACATAGCCGAGTGCTAATTCGGTCAATGAAAAGCTGCCCAATGTCACTGCAAGAGTATGTGCGGTTTACATCAGTGTCTGCGGTGTTAACTTGCATCCATTTTTAATGCAAAAAATGGAAGGTGTGCTAATTGATGTAATTTAAAGGTGTGTTTAATTGCAAACTATTGATAGGCATATCAGTAGGCTAGTCTATCAGTAGTAGATCAGTGGGGGTATGCTGCCCAGAATCCCTACTGCTTAGCTTTCCGGACCATTGTGCTCTTGCACTGAGCTGATTTCCCCCGGAAGTAAACAGCACCATTCTTACTGCAGTGGCCAAGTTTGGTATTGCAGGCCAAGTTACCAATGAAGTGAAAAGGAACTTTGCCTATAATACTAAGCCTGGCCACTGCAGCTAGAACGGAGTTGTCTGCTTCCTGCAGAAATCAGCTTATTGGTTCAGAGAACAGCAAGTCAGCAGTGGTCCTGGGTGGATTCCCAACAATCTACTATTGATGGCTTTTCCTCCAGATAGGTCCGTCAGCGGTTTGTAACAGCACAACCCTTTTAAAACTTCCATTAAAGTCAATGGGTGTGTGAATAAAATGGAATGTCCACATTTTAACACACCTATTGACTTCAATGGGCAATTCTGGTCCAAGAATCACAACAGAACAGAGCATGCTGCATTTTTTTTATAAGGACCATGGTACGTGAAAAAAAAAATTGCACATGTGAATATACATATTGACTGTAATGGGTTTGGGTTCTGTCAGCTTTAAACTCTGACATTAAAAATTGCCCTTAATTCAAGTACTTTAGATATCTTTTAGGGCAATACCTTGCTTTGTCCTCCAGAAATGTCCTTTTAGATCAACAGATCTATTTTATGGAATTTGTCACCAGTGAGGACCCCTTTCATTTAAACATTTACACCTGCTAAGTAGTTGAAACCCTGCTCCTTTTTTGTAGAGCGCCCCAACATAGTATTCCCATGTATACAATTTAAACAAAGTGTCATGCCACTCAATTGGCATACACAAGTGGTCTCCACTCTGTGGTTCTCCCACTGTTTTGAAACTACAACTCCCAGGATGCCCCAGGCTGTCAGTACATGCTGGGAGTTGTACTTTTACAACAGCTGAAGAGCCACTTGTTGAGTGAGGTAATAAATTTACTATCCCAGAAGTTTCTATCCAGTCTCTAATTGCCTGTAAGCCCCAAATGGTTTCTGTATTTCGGCTTTTTTGAACATGGTCATGCACAAACATCATGAAACACTCCTTCCATGCCAGCTGTTGAAATGTACTTGATGGTACTTAATAAGACTTACATATCTATAAAATTTGAAATAAAACTAATGAAACAGGTTTTATTGCCTAGGCATCGTATAATCAAATGATAAACTTGTCTCTTGTATTGATTAGAAATGTCTGGCTGCTTGGTTACATTTCTCGTTAACATATTACTGTGTGAATTATCTCCAGTGTGCTATAAAGTCATGAGTGTTGGTATATCCTGGCACCAGGGACATGTGGCATATTTAAGTGTTGATATACAACAAAAGCCGAAGAACCATGTTCCAGAGTGCTTTTTTCTGTGGACATTTCCCATCTTACCCTCCAACAATTTAGGACAAGCTCTGTTCGTTCTGCAGGAAAAGGACATTACAGTTTTAGGCCTCTTTACCACGAGCGTATATCGGCCCGCCGTTTTCACGGACGGCCGATATACGCTATGATCTAATGCATTGGATTCCAATGCATCAGATCACATGGCCGTATTCCTGTGGCGTGTAAGCGCCTGGCCGGGCTAATATAGCGCCAGGAGCTTTCACGCCGACCAGCAAAGATAGTCCTGGAACTATCTTTTGGGACGGAATACGTAGTGCGCTGCATGGGCTCTTATGGAGGTCAATGACAGCGGCCGGAGAAGGGAGGTGGGAGGGAGTTTAGCAGCGTGACTGCTAAACTCCCTCCCTCTTCTCTCCTCTATGGCTGTTTGCAATGGGAGGGGGTAGAGGTGGAGGCGGAGCTATGCTTTGCCCCATCCCGCCCCCTTTCATTGCTGGCTGCAGAAAAGAGAAGGGGGTGGGAGCTTAGCTCTGCCCCCACCCCCTCCCATTGCAGACAGACGGGAGGAGAGATGAGGTGAGGTGAGGTGAGCCGACGAGGGGGGGGGGAGGCCCAAAGGCATTGCGGGCTTAGCGTGTATGCGCTGGGGCCCATGCTGTCTGAATGGGCGCACAAACGTTAGATTTGTGCGCCCGTTCACACATTTTTACAGGACCGTCGGGCGCACGTAGAAACGCGTACTGCCCTCTGAAGCAACCCTTAGGCAAACAGATTTTGTTACTTTTGTTGTCTGCAGCTCTGGTTCTATCAGGGCTACCAACATGCACTTACAGAAGCAGAGCTATAATCCTTTGAAGTGGGGTCAGGAATACTGACTTTACAGCTCTCACTTTTCGGTCAGCGTGCAGAGAAGAGCAGGAGGAGAGGGTGGACCAGTCGGCAGCAGAGAAGATCTGTGATTGTCCTGTATATCTCCCTGTCCCAAGGGAGGGGTGATATGAATTTTTGTTCATATTATCATTCCCCATCACCAGAGAACAAATATCAAAATCATGCCGAATGGGTCCTTTTTTGCATATGGTCATACTAGCGCCCAGCTGAAAGTACCATAATCAGCTTAAGGCTGGGATACGCCTGCGGATTTCTGCCGTGGTAGTAGCGCGTTTAAAAACGCGAGTGCGTGTGAGCAATTGCGTAATTCCGTGGCGGAAATCCCGAGGTCTCCATTACTACTAGATTAATGAAGACCTCCCGCGGTGGAAAAACGCGGTGAATTAGAACATGCCACGATTTTTTTGCCGCAGCGGAAATCCACGGCAGAATCACACATGTGAGCATTGAGCTATTAGGTTCAATAAAACCTAATAGCAGCGGAAATCCACCGCAGGAACCGCAGTGAAAATCCGTTTGTGGGCATTAGCCCTAAATAATACCACCAGTTATAATCAGTACCATAGATTTCCAACATATTAGGGTCATATAACAAATAGTGCCTAATTATCAGTGCAACATAACTAGTTTTCTCAACTCCAGTCCTCAAATACCCCCCAACAGGTTATTATTTGAGGAATCTCAT
Source organism: Eleutherodactylus coqui (assembly GCF_035609145.1). Lineage (NCBI taxonomy): Eukaryota > Metazoa > Chordata > Amphibia > Anura > Eleutherodactylidae > Eleutherodactylus > Eleutherodactylus coqui. Next base: position 100,724,648 of record NC_089842.1, on the reverse strand, counting down.
AACGAGGTCTTCTGTGGATCATTCCTGATGCCCTGACAAGACAGGTCTGGAAACATGACCTGTTGAGGGTATTTGAGGTCTGGATTTGAGGAACATTTCTATATAGTACCTAAATAAAACCACAATATTGGGCCTAATTAGTAGCGCAGCACACGGTGGGATGTGAAGGTCCATCTACACAAGCAAATCTGTTAGATTTGAAAGCCAGTGAGCGACTGCGCACAATAACCATTTCACGTAAATAGGTGAAACGACTAAACAGCTAATAGTTTATGTGAACTATTCCAACACTTAGTAACACAAATCCTTTGATTAATAGCCACCATGAGACATTTTGGTAATCTTTTTTTGCTGTACTACTTTTTTTTTCAAAGACATTTCATTTTTTAAAATTATTTTCTGCAGCCATCTTCTGAGCGTAAAACCATAGTATAACATCATACTGCGATCAGGCAGGTAGTCTATCAAGCCACCCCACGGGGAAGGATTGATAGGCATTCTGCCATGACAGCCCTGGGGCCTTTCAGAAGGCCCTCGGCTGCTATGACACCTGCACAGCTCCCTGTGATCTCATCTTGGGTGGGCCATACAGGACCCCTGAATATCATTCGGGGGATTTAAATGCTGCTGTTAGAATTGACAGCGGTATTTAAAAGGTTAATAGCACCGATCAGCTGCATCATGATTGCAGCTATTGCTCACTGGTGTCAGCTGTAATAATCAGCCCACATTGTATGAAGAGAGGTAGCCCCGCGATCTCTCTTCATACATACCTGACCCCGCATGACGTAACTGTACGTCCTATAGCGGGAAGGGGTTAAATTGCAGCATTATATCTCCTGTATGTTAGACATCTGCAACAACAATTCCAAAAGACGTTCTTAAGTTCTGCAGCAGAAAACTTTCCGCTACAGAATTTAGTGGTTTTGAAGTAAAGGCGCAGCATTCAAGCTCCATAGGGATAATATAGTGACGCAGAAATGTCTGTGTGGACTAATTCCGTCCCTTGTGAAAGGTCCCTTGGGAGGAACTACAAGTTTATCGTAGATATGACACCCTTTCTGCTATCATCACATTGTGTCCACACCTCTGACTCTATAATTGCCATGACGAAATGATTCTTCCTTTGCTTTAGCATTTAAAGATGAGTGTCTTAAGTGTGTGGTTGTAAAATACATGGCATCTGAAACGCTTTTCCATGGCTGTATTTGACTTGCATTGGAAGAGATAAGAGGTCATGCTGTAGATGGCTAGATATGTCTCATGGTCATTTAAACCCATGCTGGACATTGCTGAAGGTTGCACTAGTAGACCAATGCACTACTATCTGAGGTACATATGTCATGTGGGAGGGCTTAACTACTGTTTACCCTTCTAGGCCATCTGTAGGCAAACGAGATCCATGTACGCAGCCGATTTCTGCACTTGTGTACATCAGGGCTGGTTCCTGGAAATCATCAATGGTATATACATTACTAATTATAATGGGGTCCACTGTCAATGCAAGCAACTGAGTGGTGGCCTCCCAGCCATCTATTGTATGTCTAGTATTACCTTGGGCCTACCAGAAGCTGGTAGACCAGTTGGATCCAGTATATATGTATATTTTTTAGCTTTCCTCATAATGCAGTGAGTAAGGGTGAGAATACACAATGGATGGAAGTGTTGATCAAATTGAGGGTGCATCTAATGTAGAGGTGCATTATAATCTGTGTACACCTACCTATTTTGCCTCCAGCTTAAAAGGGCCATTCCGGTGAAATTTTTTCTTCATTCAAAAAAGTAGCTACCCCCTTAGTATATATAAATCAGCTAGTGTAACCATGGTTAGTTATTCATTTCTATCTGAAACTTCCAGGCACTTTCCTCTCAGCTGGTCATGTAATCTCAGTTCTAACTAGCTCAGATTTATGAAATTTATGTGTTCAGTTTCTAGTCAGTTTCTCAGTCTGATGCTGTTACTTGGAACCTATGACAGAATTTGGTTAAGGGGGTGACACAGGCACTCCTGTCAAGTCAATGATGATGATGATGATGATGACACAGCTCCTGTCACACAGTTAGAATAGAGGAGATCACAGCTCATCCTCTTGTCGTGGATTTCCTTTTGCGTCCAACAACTTATTCAATTAGTCATTTTGTTATACAAGAATACAGGTTCATTGTCCATTACCAAAGGCCCACAGTCCAAAATATAGATATGTTGGGTTTCCACTACACTCTTGACTGTATACTTATGGTCTGTTTATGTATGTGACTATAGAAGCTAAAGATAATAAAATTGTCCTTCCTGCAGGCAAAAATGGTATAGCCTCTAGCTAAAGCTGTGTTGAAGGATCATGGGATTGAGGTGAAAGCAAATTTTATCAAGAACCATCTTGATGCTAAGCATCAGACAGCGACTGCTCTGTATGGGAGACATCCAGTGTGCGACAGGAAATTAGGCGAGATGAAATAAAAAAAACAATCCAGTGTATTAAGGCCCATTTAGAGACAACGATTATCGCTCTAAAGGGGTCTTTCGAGCGATAACAGTTGTGTCATTTACAGTGCAAGATGATCGCTCAAACGTTGAGCGATCACCTTGTGCTCCCAGCGGAGGGTGCAAAATACAAGCGGGGCCGCTTGTCTTCTGGATACAGTTGTTTTGCCTGCTTGGAGTGCCCGGCTGTTATACAGCCGAGCGCTCCAAGCGGAGGATGCAGAAGACAAGCGGGGTGTCCCCGCTTTTCTTCTGCATCCAGCTGTTCTCTGCTTGGAGCGACCGGCTGTTATATGGAGAACAGAGCTGGACAGCTGTGTTCTTCATACCCCGCCTGTGATCAGGGAGCGGGATACAGCTAAAACAATAGTATCAGCTGTATCCCGCTGTGAATCCCTGATAAGGCTCATCATTGTGTTTCAGCATGCTGAAAGACAACGATGAGCGACGGGGTAACAAAAACTGCACGAGGTCAAGTGCAGTTACACACAACGATTATCGCTCAAAAGATGGCTTTTGAGCGATAATCGTTGTGTCTAAAGGGGCCTTTAGCCAGAGTTGCCCTTTTAATTTTATGGCCTATTTTCACAAAAATAACCATCAAGTTATAATCAAGCCCTTTTGAACAGTCTAGCTATTTGGATTACATCTTTCACGCCTCAGGAATGAGACACAAATTTCATAATCCCTTTGCCTTGAAGAAGCTGTTCATTACCACCCCAGCTGAGTAATACTACCCATGAGGAGTGGAAATGAAAATTGCTTTGAAAAACAAAAAAAAAATAAAATTCTGGCTCAGAGAAGTGGGCGTCATTCTTTATAACCATGAATCATAGTAACATAGTATGTTAGGCCGTAAAAAGACATATCCACCCAGTTCAGCCCATCTTCCTTCCCCCGCCCATGGTAATCAAGTTGAACATATTTACCACACTGGCAGTAATAAAATGATGCTTCCTACGGATTATGCATCTGAATAGATCAAGAAATAAGCTGGCACCATAAGCAATGTCATAAATAAGTATATTATAGCTTTATTAATTTCAAAAAGACATGATAACACAGTATTATCCAAAAACAACAAAATGAACAGAATCATTCTTTGTCAAATACTGTACATATGCCAGAATATCAGTGCATTTTATGCGAATATTTATACCTTCATTTAGTCTGTATTAAAAAAAAAAAATGTAACTTAAATAGTTAATTACACATCAGTTTCAAACTGTAAACAGCATGTGTATCACTGAATTATGAGACAGATACAGGGATTGATATAAAACACCAGTGCACAGTTAAGCGGGGGTGTTACCCTCAGCAACCAATCAGGTCAATGCATTAATTTTAGACAAATTAGTGGTCATCTGATAGGTTGCTACAGGCAACATCACTGTTTAGACTTGTACCAGCTTTTATAGATCTTCCCAACAGTGTTGTATCTGTTTCCCCAGCAGCACCTCTTTTCCTTTATCAACATTCCAAAAAGATGGGGACAGTCAATCAAAAAAAAAAGTGTAGGGATGTAGATCCTTCTGCCCTTGGGTTTGGGCACTGCACCATTCCTGACCATAATTTGCTCATCCCTGTAAGTGTGACACTGGAAACTGCTAACACATCTCAGTTTCTTCTAAATATTTAAAATTTAAGAAAAAGAAGCCCATAAAAAAAGACGACAGGAAAGAACGCTTACTTACAAAAAGGCACAAACATACATCTTCTGGTAGCCTGAGGGAAGATAGTCCTACTGTGGTTTCTGAATTAATACTCCTGGTATGGTCCGTTAGTCACCACTGGGTGTCTTGGTATACAAAGTTCCTCTTAAGGCTAGGGCTATATGGCGACCTGGTTTACACAACAGCAAGTTTCAAACAAGTCGGACAACCACAATGTTTGGAGATTTGGTGGTGAAACAAAACTAAAATCACACATGTTCCAAGCTTATGGCTGGCAAAGTTGCATGGAAGTTGTTGCAAAAAATCCACTACTGCTGTTGTGTAAGGTCACAGGTTAACTTCATTGACAATCATTAGATATGAGGACAACGCGACACTACAATCTTCATGTCATGTTACCTGAGTGACCATGTAGCCCTAGCCTTAAGGGTATTGGTTGTCTAGAACAGAGGCCATCATTTTAGGGACAAAGTTGGTACATACCAAAACTTTGCTGGCTCCAAAGAGTGTATAAGGGCCTACAGGTGGTCGGTTCTCAACGCAGCTCTGTTAAACACAACCAGTGGGTACCACTACTTCATCATGCAACTTAAAAGTCTGGTTTACCAGAAAAATGATGCCCATTTCACTTGGAACCAGAAATACATTTCCTCAGCAATCTCAATGGTTCTACATGGCTAGAACAGATTTCTCATATTGAAAGTAGCTCATTGAATAAGAAGTCAAGATGTTGCCTCCTGTATAGGCAAGGACCAAGTGATCTTTAATCCCACTATTGGCCCAACTTTTTTATTCCCTTGTGATCTGTAAATGAAAGGGATTGTAGTGTTGGCAAAATGGATAATGGCACCTGTGAAAGACTGTCAATTTATGCATTCACCCCTGGTTGTAAATAAATGGCTAGCAACAGTTAAACAGGCATATAGGATTTTCTCCAAATTGAAATATAACTTTTGGCTAAGGTTCAGAAGACTGTATTAAGAATTAGTTATAAAGTATAGCATCAGAGGCCACCTAACAAAAAAACTACATTTTCTCATCAGTCCCAAATTAGAGCTCAAATACTGTTTGGCAAGAAATCTTTTTGAAACTTGGATGAGTCCTCTGCCCAGACCCAAATTCTCCCTCAATGTTGTCTCGGAGATGAAGTGATAACCCTAATGAGCACATGTCACTGTCCGAAACTCACCCAGCCATTACCAGTAGCCTACACTGTTAAAATTATAATCCAATGTTGTACAAATCTGGACCAAAACAAAGTAGTCCATTTTTTGGACTAGCCCATTAGCCCCAACAACCATTGCCCTCAATCATACGTTAATGCTCTGACCTCTATAATGTGTCAGGTATACAGTACTGTGTAAAAGTTGTAGGCAGGTGTGGAAAAAAATGCTTCAACAAAAGAATGCTTTCAAATATAGAAGGCACCTGATTGACAACAACCCAGAAGGACAACAACCCAATGTCATTAACAACTATCTTCAGCATAATCAACAAGGAGTCCTGGAAGTGATTATATTGTTCTAACAGATGATCTTATCACCGTCCAGTCGGTCTGGGATTACATGAAGAGACAGGATTTGTGCAATCCCACACCCGCAGAAGATGTGTGGTTAGTTCTTCAAGATGTTTGGAACAACCTTCCTGCAGAGTACCTTGTGGAAGTGTACCTAGAAGAACTGATGCCATTTTTTAAGACAAAGGGCGGTCACACCAAATGTTGGTTTACATTTCTCTTTTGTTCATTCACTTTTGCATTTTGTTAATTGACAAAAATAAACTAATAACACTTCGATTTTGTAAGAATTCTTACAACATTTTTCTTCCACACCAGCCTAAAACTTTCGCACAATATTGTAAATTCACACTTTTTTTTTAGCTTTCTGCTCATCTAAAACAGAGTCCTTTGAATCAGGGAAAAAAAAAAAAAGAATATATTAAAAAAAATCCATATATTTATACACAGACTGTACATACAACCACACACTGACTGCTCTATTGACCTTGGCAAGACGTTTGATGCCATGTCACTCACTCACAGCAAGCCTGTGCATAACTTCCTGTAGAGAAATTGTGCCATATGCCAACAATCATGATATTTGCTATAATTTTTTTCAATGCACAAGAGGAAAAAAAAAATACTGAATAGATAGCATTAACACAAGGCCAGCTTGTGCTTTAGATCTATTAATATATTAGAAAAAGAGGGAAAGAATGAACAGAGAACTTACTGGCAATCTAGAATAAACACTTTACTAGAAGTGGAAAGAACACTGGGTTTTCTTCAATTCACTCTTTGGACCATAAGAGGAAGGCAAAGCAGAGTCTAACAAGCACGAAGAAAGTAACGTGAATAGGAGCTAATTGTTCCAGTCATCTACATAGTAGAGGCAGTCAATTTGTCAGTCACTTGTCTTGACTATCCAGCCCATCAGAACCAGTGATAAAGACACGAGGCACTCAGGTTGAGGTTGGACAACCACATCTCCGATTGGTCAATCTCCAAGAAAGTGACTGCCTCCACTATGGTTTTCTAGGTTGACAGATCCATGGAAAATTTCCCATTCAGAACATCTTAGAAATTCCATTTGTTTGTGCTTTATTTACCATCTAGAAATAGATCAAATAGAAAACTGTGTCCTAACATAACACACAGCTAGCAGCTTGTTGAGCTTCAGCCTACGTTTAAGTCCAGATCTTCAGACAAGTTAAGAGGCAAATGTTTGAGGAAGAGTTAAAAACAAAGTAGGATACACAAATACTGCACTATTCTTCTTGAAACCTAAAAGTTTTCATAAAATATCAGCAGTACATAGTCACAGGGTCATCTTTTTATAGGTAACTGCCCAACTTATCTTTACTGTAGTCTACAGTATGGGACCGTTCAGCAGTGACTTAGGCTCCTCGCCCACTCATCACATTGGCACAACTACAAAATTATACCTCACATTATTTTTAATAAGGAGACCATTCATAGACTCCATATCTGTTCAGTTTTTGCTTCATGGAAACCGAAAAGGATCACTTAGAACTGAGAGTCTTTGTTTTTCTAGTTCAGTTTGCCCTTCCTCCACAAGGTAACATCCTGTAGTATGCTATGACCTACTCATTCTATATATTACAGATCAGCTACAGAGAAACTACATCCGCAAGGTGTTTACACTTGGTATGGTTATTGTCCAAATTAGCCTTGGCATCTGACTTTGTAGAAGCTGAAGATAGGCTACTGTCACTGGACCATGATTCTGAGCAAGCATCTTTAGAGTCTGTGAAATACTTTTCATATCAGTAAAGGTACGGCGGCCTCTCTGGTAAAAGATAATAATGTGTTGAACTAACCTTCTTTCCATTTTCTATAATGGGCAAAATGCAAGGGATCTTATTGGTGGACCCTTCACTGTTATGTCTTTGAAGAGCTTTGCTGCTAACATATTTTGGGTCTGGTGCAAAACTTTGAGTTGGGGGCATTACACCATTGAGGTATGAAGGCAAACTCTTCGGACTTGGTGTACGAGAGTTGCTCCTAGACAAAGGTTCCCTTGGTGGCACCTTAGGAGGCCGGTCCTCATCGCTGTATGTGTTTGAAGGAACTTCTGCTGACCACCTTCTGTAATCTGGATTTATTGGCCTAGGAGGTATTGGAACCCTTGGTGGAACCACAGGTTTGTCTTCATCTGAATTAGGAGAAGTCCTATTTGCATGTATCCGAATAGCAGGTTTATTATATGATCCAGCTGGCCCAGAATGAGACCTCCTTAGTTTTCTGTGTTCAGGTTTCTGAGGTTTTAAGTTTTGTACACATCCAGTCTGTTGACATGTTGGAGTTTCATCTGCTTTTTTGGTTGCAGATACTGAATCAAAATAGGCATAATTGATCTGTCCACATCCCCTGAAGCTTCGTCTGCTTGGAACACCATATTTAAATGCCAAAGGTCTTCCGTCTTGTATGAGCAAGTCCGTCTCAGAACTCGTAATAAATTCAACCTCACTATCGGCCTCATCTACAGAATAATCTTCTGAAATCGGAAGCGGTGGTAAAGGCCTCGAGCTCCGATCATTAGGTGGAATGGAGTAAAACTGTGGCGGTCCACTTTTAACAGGTGTTAAAGGGGGAGTCCTCTCTGATCCACCATTCACTGACAGTTTCTTAAAAGAAGGAACAACTTGGTCATCTTCACAGTTTCTAGAATGTTCTATAATAGGCATGCCAAGATGAAGAAAGTTAGATTTCTTCATGCAGTTTTCAGAGCAGCAATGTCCATTCAAGGTGGTTGGCCTAGAATGTTGACCTGAAAAAGACAACCATAAATTTTACTGTCTCTCCCTTCATCTACTGGTATTCTGTTCTAACCTTTTGATGATTGCTCACTTGTAAATTACATTATATTACGAGTCTCTGAAACAAGTTATTTCTTTAAAATTTTCAGAAACAAGCATCTTAAAAAAAAAGGTGCTGACAAAAAGTGGATTTTCCCACAGCAACCAAATCGACTTAGGGCTCATGTCCACGGGCAAAATAAGAATTAAAATCCGCAGCGGATTTTAACTCTTCTCCTGCCCGCGGATCCGCACCCCATAGGGATGCATTGACCACCCGCGGGGTAGATAAATACCCGCGGATGGTCAATAAAAGTGATTTAAAAAAAAATGGAGCATGGAAAAATCTGGACCATGCTCCATTTTCGTGCGGGTCTCCCGCGGGGACGGCTCCCGCGGGCTTCTATTGAAGCCTATGGAAGCCGTCCGGATCTGCGGGACACAAAAATCATATTTTACTTACACGCTCCGGTTCTTCTCTTCGGCGCCGCGCCATCTTCTCTCAGTCGCGGCCGGATCATTTTGCTTCGGCCCGGCGCATGCGCGGGGCACGTCACCGACGTCATCATGCACATCCGCCGAGCCGAAGAATGAAGATCCGGCCGCGACGAGAGAAGATGACGCCGCCGCGAAGAGAAGAAACGGAGCGGATGGGAGGTGAGTTAATTCTTATTTATTCTCCTTTTCAGCGCTCATGTCCGCGGGGCAGGAGGGACCCGCTGCAGATTCTACATGGAGAATCTGCAGCGGATCTGATTTTCCCCGTGGACATGAGGCCTTAAGCTTGTTATGGTAACAACTCTACTTTATATTGACTACACTTACTGCATCTATAAGACACTACTTACCAATAGAGGAAGCTTGCTGTTGAGCAGGGGATTTTATAACATAGGGCATAGAATCCATTCCATAGAATGTACTGCAAAAGAAGAAAAAAAAAATGTAAGATCAGCATCAGAATCATTAAGGTCTTTCTGAGATGGGCAAATACACAATGACTATACGATCGTGTGAGAGAGAAGGTCTAGTATCTGAATACACTCCCATTCATGTTCCAACTATAGATCCACACACACACACAGCCACAATTATATACACAACCATTTAAAGTAGCCTTTTCCAGGAAATCCAGTTTCTAAAAGGTATGTTGCCTAAAGCTTGATGGATAATAGTCTGATGTATGCTATTAGAGCTACTATAGGGGTGGAACTTAGCTTTACTAGACCTATGCAAAGCCCTTTCAAAGAATTCCCAGTGGATGCAGCTAATATGTTTATATATGTACTATAACTAAGCTATGGACATACTACTTATCTTTTATGCTTCATTATGGTTTCCAATTTGACTGTAAAAAAACGGTATCGGTCTGATTTCTCGGCAAATTGTCCAGGAGGAGAATAAAAAAAAACAAAACAAAAAAAACCCTGATTGGCAAGCCTGTTTTCATGTCCTGCTCAAAAGCAGATCTGGCATTGCTAACATGAAGTTACAGTATTTATGTTTATGATGCTAATATGAATAGAACCCTGAAGGGACCAAACAATCAGCCGAATCATAAAAGGGTTTCCTAACAGCAATGGGTTCTTCCACCTAGATTGACTTGAATGTTAGGTCTCATTTTAAAAAGACTTAGTTTTACTGTGCAGAATGTTATCATATCACTCTACTTACTTCTCATACTCGTTGTGGTTGGCCCAACATGATTTCCCGCACAATAAACCCTGTGCACTGTGCATAAAGCTATTTTTCAATGAAACGTCTTGAGTTGCAAGCCCAGCTGTTGTCATTGTGTCTTGTTCCTTCTAGACTGCAACTATTCACAAAGAGGTCCAGACATGGGATCTATGAACAGCTGTCATTCCCTCTACTGCAAACGAGAAAAAAAAGAAAGAAAGAAAAATAATTATACAATGATGTAACAATCTAAACACATGGAGACTACAGAACAGGTGTGATATCACCACGCCAACATACTTATGCAATTTTATGCAGATTTATAAATCACATACGTCTGCCATTCATCATCAAGAAGAGCTTAGAACATCAATTACATTTAATTACAGCTGGTTGTATGTCCAAGGACATTGACGAAGAAGATCAAGCGAAGAAATATTACTGACCTACATTAGATATACTGTGACTAGAGATGAGCGAGTGTACTCACTAAGGCAAACTACTCGAGTGAGTAGTGCCTTATGCGAGTACCTGCCCGCTCGTCTCAAAAGATTTGGGTGCCGGCGGGGGAGAGCGGTGAGTTGCGGGAGTGAGCACCCTTGGAGGACAGCAGAAGACCCTTTACAATATTTTCTTAAGGTGCTCTGCTAATCCCTACCAAGTGTGTCAGACACTAGCTCAGTATTTAGACATAACACAGCTACACAAACATACGGGTGGTGCAGATTTGTTTATAACCGCTGCACGAATGAGAAGCAGAACTGTAGCAGGATTGATTTTTGCTTACATTCATGGTCAAAATTTTTTTTTTTAATACATCCTGGCTGCTACATCGAAATACTGTGAGACTATTCCATATTCCTGAATGCAACCTTGTGATGGACAATAACCCTACAGAGCAATGTTTTTCTTGGGAATTAATTCATTCATGATGAATGAATTCATTAAGCTTAGAGTTTGCTTACATTTCTTATAAACGTTTGTATCAAATGGTCCATATAAAACAAACGCTCCCTTGTAGTACACATTCTGAAGTGAAAAACTGAAAATGGTTCAGGGGCCCCAATGCAAAATCTATAACAGGCCTAAGCCACCACCAATTATTTACAATACTCAGTATTATTATTTACAATACTCTGCACTTGCTATATCCAAGTCCCATCAAATGATAAAAACAAGCAAAAATTCATTTTCATTAATCTGAGGAGATGGTAAAGACTGTAATACTTTTGGAAAAACCATGTAATAGCCAATTAAAAGGGAAAGGTCCTCCGAATAGAAACCCCGCTACCGGAACCCTGAATGATCAGGTGTCAACTTCAAGAAACTAGTATTTATGTCAAACACAATGCCCGTGGGACGAATCTGGCCTGCCACCTTTATGTGGCCCGCCATCCATGCAGCATTCCACTCACCCAGCTGGTTTCAACAGTCCAACGGCGGCAGTGAAGAGTGTGACCACTGACCTCTTCCTCGTAGAGACTAAGTGTGCAGTCATACATGGAGCGCGGATGCCGAGGGGAAAGGTCAGTGGTCACAGACTGAGCAGCGGTCACCGCACCGAAGCTGCAGGCTGAGTGAGTGGAATGCCTCTGGGGATGTTGGCCAGCCAGAGACCAATACGGGGGTCGTAATTACTACTGGGACTACTATGGGGGGCACTTTTACTACTGGGGTTCACTATTATTACTGGAGCCACTATGGGGGACGCTATTAAATGGGTTTTTTCATAACTTGAAATTGCTTCACAATGACGGTGTACTTCATGTGACTGCTATAGCCAATCAGTGGCTATAGAAGGTCACTGCTGTGGTTAGTGATTGGCTGCGGCAGTGACATGTTCTGTTCAGCAGCAACCAGGAAGAACAGAGCGGTTGTAAAGCAATTTTAAGTTGTGGGAAAACACTTTAAGATTAGTTTTCTAAAGTAAAAGTGAATAATAATAAGTCATAGCAGTCATTTCTATGGTTTGTGCCCTACTGCCAAGCTCAGGGCAACTGAGAAAAGCCATCTGGTATGATTAATGGGGCAACTTAAGATAAATAAAATTAAAATATCCGAGTTGTGATCACAGGGACATTTTTATAGATTTTCCATCCATCAAACCACTATAGTAAGCCTGGCTGATAACAGGGAACAGCAGCTTAGGTTCCAATCAACAGCTAATGGAGGTTTAATGTCTCTTTAATCCTTAATACTTTATTTGGACGTTTAACAAGATGCCAAGAAATCTTAACTGCCTTGTTTGCACTTTGCTGTTCCGATACATTAGGCCAGATTTCTATTTTGAAGAAGTGCTGTTAAAAATACTACTATGATGCTGCACTGTGTACACACGTTTCTATGGAGTCTCTGATGGAAAGCATAATTGATTTGGACCATTTATCATGGAGTCTCTTGTTTTGACTGCTGGCATCGGACTTCATCTGCGTTTTCTTCCATGTATGGAGGTCTAAGATCATGGTTTGTTTTTGTGACAAGCACAGAGTCCTGAGCACAAAATGTTCTAATCATCATCCTAATGGTGACGCCGATGCTTAAGATAACATATCCTACATGTAGAACTACAGTTCACCAGCACATATAAGGATCTGATCACACTGTCTTAGAACTACATCCCGCATAGGTGCCCAAAAAGTATAGGTGTCCCCAGTATATGCCAAAATGATAACCTTTTGGCAAACATCAGGCTGGTAGCAGAATACCCCAGCACTGTATGGAATGGTATAGCAAACTACGCCATTTCATATAGAGGCACAAAAAAAAAAAAAAAAAGTACCTTTTTTTTTAACTATGTGGTCCTATGGGCGATATATGCCACTGCATGCCTATATAGTCAGTGGCATATGTCACAGTCTTCACTTGTGTTTTACAGCGATACTAGACACAACCTTGAGCGGAAGAGTGAGCAGAGCCTTGCTGATTGAAGATGATGACTTTGTCACTTTGTTCTGGAAAAGCTGGATAGCCATTAACACGGCTGTAATTTCAGCTCTCACAGGGGATCCCACCCAGCTTTTCAAAAAAAGCCTGCTTTATAGATAGGCAGATATGCCATTCACGACCCAAGGAAAGCTGGTCGACAAATCCTGTTGGGCATGTTATGGGCATTTGGGTCAGCTGTCACTCAGACTTCTCAGAAACAGGGGTTAAGCCTACCAGCCTTTTTGCACTGGAAAGATTTGATGACCTGTAATCTTATAATTGACAGGAGGAGACAGTGCAGGTTGTATATCCACCCCTCCCTAGTCTATGAGACTGACCAGAGTCCATACCTGCATGAATCATCGTGCCACTGTAAGATAGGAGGAGATTCTATTTAGTTGTCAGTGTTCTAATTTGGGAATTTGCAGCTCTGGTGGGCCAAAGTTTCAGATTGTAGATTATAAAGTCCAACCAAGCATACATAAGGGGCAGGCCAGCCTTAGGATGTGACTTTATATTAAAGGGCTTACAAAGAGTTAGATAGAAGGGTGTTTTTTTCGTCAGGGGCACTACCACTCTTGCCCATATAATATTATATGCCCATTCCAGTGAATGAGGGCATTTGTATACAGGCCAGTAGTCACCCGAGCGAACGCTCAAAATGGTGATTCCAAAAGACCGTTGACCCAACAGGGCGAGTGAGTGAGAAATGCTCACTTGTTGGAGGCGCTTGGTTTTTAAACCCACCTAAAACTCAAGTGACTGTCGAACCACGTAAACAGGCGGCTGTTAATGTATAAATGACTGGTGTTTAGGCCGGGCTCACACGAGTGGGTTGTAAAACGTTGTGCGTTTTTAACGCAGCTTTTTACCGCTGTATCGCCATGTATTGAAACGATTTTTCACTCTGCATGAGTTCTTTTTCCCTTTATTTCCCGCTCTCTCGCTTAGCGACGTTGCAATGTAATTGTGCGTGTACAGCGTTTATTATGCGCCCATAGAGAATAGCGCTGTACTGCGCGTAATACATGATAAAATAGAACATGTACACATGTATTATACACAATGTATATATGCTATTGTGAATGGATCAATGACAATCAATGTACATTCACTGGATCCATTCACCGCGTAGTATGAGCGTGTACATCGTGCACGTAATACGCTAATAAATTATGCTCGTGTGAGCCTGCCCTAACTCTAAATGGAGTCCGTAGGCGGAAGAGATGTCCATCACGCTCCACCTGTGTTCTGTGAGGGATCATTACTCCTGAGTAAAAGCACAATAGCGGCCATTGTTAGGATGGAGGTCATCCGGTGTCAAAGTACCTAGACGCAATGCCAAGCCCAGTCCGTGCAGAAAGATGCACATTGTCTGAGGAGGGAAGAGGTGGTGGTGGTGGTGGTGGGGGGGGGGGGGGGTAGAAATAACAAAAATGGACTCCTTAAAAAGCACTCACTTTCTTGAAGCAAAGGTAAAACTTTAGGTAAAACTAAGGTTTGCCTCTGAAGCACTTCACTACAATATTTCTATTCTAGGAAACACCACATTTATAAGAGGGGCCATAGAAAGTATAGAAAGAGCCTAGTAAGCAGGGAAGGAGGGCCGACGGGGTGTAATCAGGATGAGGAGCCTTAGGCCTGAAGGGCCATATAAGCCCCTTCCATATTGGAAAGCAGTAATGCCAGCAGTAAGTGGCATCAAAACATCACAACAACCAAATTCCCATCCAAATCAATGCAGTCAGCAATTTCATTGAAATCAATGGGAAACACTTCCGAACGCACAAATTTCACAGATATGCAAGGTGCTCTTTCCTGAAAAACGCCTCGCATCCGCAGGTAAATCGCACGTTTCCAAGTGCGATACGGGCAGAGTTTTTTTACAGCCTGTTATGGCGCTTGCCCATGCGTAGGTAGCTGAAGGCTGATACATGCTGAATGATCCTGAACACCATATGGGCCCAAACTATATGACTAGTAAAAGCCTGTTCCAGGACGGCAACCGCAATGTATGTATATGTCCTCAGGAAAACTGAACATCTACACCTCTTAGCCTGATGTGACGGAGATTGTTATCAGAACAATGTCTGAACCCTCATGTGTATACTTTATATACCACCACACTATATACAGGATAGCCATGGGAAAGTAACCTGGCACCATGCGGTTATGAAAAGCGGTCTAAAAGAAAATCTGTTGCCCATAGCAGCCAATCACAGTGCAGCTTTCATTTCTTATACTGCTGAGGTAAAATGTAAGCTGCGCTGTGATTGGTTGCCATGGGCAACACAGATTCTCTTTTTTCATAAGTTTGTTGTCCATAACAACGAAACGCAACACAGCTTTCATTTTACCTCAGCAGTGTAAGAAATGAAAGCTGCGTAGTGACTGGTTGCTATGGGCAACAGCCAAGAGAAAATCTGTGTTGCGCATAGCAACCAATCACAGCGCAGCTTTCATTTTACCTCAGCAGCATAAGAAATGAAAACTGCGCTGTTCTAATGACATATGGCACCACATCAGGCTACAAGATTATATATATATATATATTAAATCCCAGTAGCACATTTATCATACTGTAAACCATACTACTACACATCCCAGCAACGAGTGCTGTCCACAGATGGAGACAGTAGTAAAGTCTACGGGTTTTTGTAATTAATTCTAAATAAGCTACATTGAGTTCATTATTAAGCAGCATAAACATGTAGTATTGTCCATCTACTTCTCCCTCCATGTACAGTCAGACATCAGGAAGCTAAGTGCTCATCCGTTACTACACACAAGCAGCATCATAGATGGACACGTCCGCTGCAGTCCACCTGCCCACCAGGACCACGTACCACGTTCAGACCGGGGTAGAGAGCAACATTTGTTAACGAAGGATGAATATAAAGTCCTCACAGTCAGGCCTTATTCACACGACCGTATGTACGCCACTATTTAGCCGCGTCAAAAAGGAAAATTGGGCAAAAATTGTGACCATCCGAAGCATTGGATTACAATGTATTCATTCATATGAACGATTTTTGGCCATGTAAAAAAAAAACTAAATAAACTGCGCCGAGGAAAAAAACAAAAAAAAAAACAAAACAAAAAAAAAAACGCACATCGGCAACAGTTTTCACTCACTGAACGCTGGAGGCTCCCATGAACTTCTATGGAAGCTGAAAAAAAAGGGAGGGAAGGGGAAGTTTAGCTGCGTCCAACGCTGTGAAGATAAAACAGCTGCCGCTATTTAAGCATTAGTAGTCATTCCGAGGAGTTCTGCTGGCTGAGGGATTTCCGCGCTACAGCGTATTTTTTTGCCGATACGAGGCAGCTGCCCGTGTGAACGACAGAAAACGTACGGCTAAAAACAGAACTTGATTGCGGCAATTCTTCATTCCTGTGATTCTATGGCGCATACAGGCGACCATAAAAACGCATGCAAGTGATGCAAGGCAGTTTTTTTTTTCCCAAAACGCCTCGCATCCGAAGAGAAAATGCATGTTGGCGAGCGCGATGTCACGTGTCATTCACAGCCCAATATCGCAGTCGCCCGTGTGAAGTTAGCCTAACTAATATTCAGATTCTGATCATCTTGGAGAGTGCAGCCAGACAGAAGTCAGATAAGTATTGGTAAGCGGATGCCTAATACCTGGGAACTGACAAGTCTCAAGGGAAGATTCGAGAATGGTCATTAATGAGCATTAGGGGTCTTCAGATACATGGCTCCCCACAGATGCAGAGATGAGGGGGCTTGAGGAGGACATATAGGAGTGTACAGATGGATCCTTGAGTCTAGGCCAGGACTTTCTTCAACCTGTGGCAATACCGCCACTTAAGTCACAGGCTGTCAGGACATGCTGAGTGTTGTATTTTTGGAGAGCCATATTTTGGGGACCACTGACAGAGGTCATATTTAGTTGGAGTCCACTACTTTATATATTGCTAATATCATAAGCCGGAGTTGTATTTGTTTTACAGGGGAGATCAGTGTCCCACCTAGAATAATTATCTGTAGTGAGTGGATAAATGGCTGTGGCGCTAACTTTTAGATGACCAGGTTGCAAGAAGGGAATTAGCAGAGTAATGGGACTTGACAGAAAGTTCCACCACCCGCCCAGCAATGACTTGCATAATATATCTATGTGGCAAGTTAGGTACATCTAGTGCAATTACACACTATAGCACAATGACTGTGCTCCATTATTGCAGCCGTCCACGACTTCTGTACTCGTAAATGTGTGTTTTAGGCCTCTTTCACACGGACGACAGCGCTATCGCCGCGAGAAAAATCGCAGGATTTTGTAGCCTGTGTGAAAGCAGCCTTATTCTGAATACCAGGTATATCTACTCTTCCTCTAATTGAATAGCTTAACACTTTCCTCCCCACTATATTCGCCCACTAGGTGGCACTGTTCAACTGTTGTCTGCTGAAGTAATATGCTGCACCCAAAAAAAAAGTTAATATACCTCAACAAAGTAACTCAGACACTTATTTTGCCACATACACAAGGTATTTTCATGTTAGATGATAAACAGTCCCCATATCTCCATAGTACAGGCCTTTATCAACACTGTGATCTTTTGCCATGCTCCATTTAGCAGCAGTGGCCTTACGGGTATTTAACACATCCCAACCCCCACCTGCACCACTGCTTTAAGGCCCCACACATAATGGACAGTATGTACATAGATCTCATTTAAGCTCATCTGTCAGCGATTGTGTAACTAGGGTCTGCTCCAAATTCCCTGTGGAATTCCAAAGTTTTAATGAACACTTAAAATATTTATACTTGCTGTAAAAAAAAAAAAAAAAAGAAAGACAGAAAAAAAGAAAAAGGTTATTTTTGTTACTCTTTTAAAAATGTTGCTAGCTTCCAAGCGTAGGGGGAAAAAACATCTCAGGCCTTGCCTATGACAGACAAATGGAGTCTTTGTGTCAAACGAGGTGACCTGCCTTGAGTTTCTGTGGAGAATTGTGAATGGCCAGTATTATGAATGTGGGGAACGCTGCATGGACAGGAAAGAAAAGAGAGGGGAGGGGGGAGAGAGGATACAAAGTAATTATATACTGTTGACAAGTCAACTTAGCAGATTTGTGGGAAGCAAAATAATGGCCCTGAAACGAGTTAATAGATTTCAGTAAGGTGGTTGGACATTAAGATGGATTGTACAGTCATACATTAGATCTCAGAAGCTAATAAAGGCTATCTGGTTACTGAAAATCCCACAGCACAAGAGAACATGGACATGGGCAATTTAAAAGTTGCACCCAAGATGTGCGGACTGATATGCTAAACACCACATATTGATATGTACTATTCTTGCCCGAAAAATGGACTATTAATCTGAATAAAGAAAGAAAAAGCCAATAAGCATACATCCATTTAAATCAATAGGTGCCATTACTGTCAGATTTTTGTGCATAGGTCAAATAGTATAAGTATGAAATGTCAGAGTCAACCAATATCGATTTTGACACCCTCAACCAAGTCATAAGTGTCAGCATTCCTTTGGTTGCAGTATATGTGTGGTACTTGTCCATTTACTACCATTGTATACTACAGCGCCACTGTTGTATTCAGGATTGAATTGTAGTTTTACTGCTTTCACAGATTGGGGATAGAAATATTCTGGAATGAAGACTTCAGACTAAAGAAATAAGTCTGGCAGGCTAGGGACTGGACCGAAGAGGGGGACACTAATACTGGGTCCTTTACTACTAGGGGGCAAAATCCAGGAGAATAAATGGGGCCTATTTGTAACAGCAATATATTCATTAGCAGACAGTGGTGGACACCCAAAAATCTGGACCCTCTATGGACATCTTAAAAAAAAAATAAAATTAAAAAAAAAAAAAAAAACAAAAAAAAAAAACACCACAATAATTACCGAGTACCTGCACTTTCCGCTTCGCAGTGCTCCTGCTTCGTTGGCCTTTTTTTCGTCTCCTTCCGGTAGTCGAAGACAGCCCTATGTCGTCTTCAGCTGCTCAAATGAGCCGAAAAAGGCCGACGAAGAAGGAACACTCCAAAGGTGAAAGTGCAGGTACTCGTTAAGGAAAATAAAATTATATAATGTCTGCAAACACGACTCCAACTCATTGAAGCCAAAATGTTTAGTTTGCAATTTTTTTTTTCTGACACATCTTCTAAGCTTCCTTTCGTTACTCAGCCATGATGAAGGGAGGGATCTGTAATTAAAAGGTATCACCTTGTGCTAGGTCACTGGCATATTATTAATGGAAGACAGTAATCAATTTAAGGAGGAGGCGCATATTTCTGTGACATATATCATTATCACGCACTGCCCTTCCTAATTTCCTTCTCACTACAGGCAGTTGTTAAAAGTGGTTTTCCAGGCACAGCATGGAAATTCTGAAAATGCTGAAGTCTAGGAGGTACAGCTAGGTAGTGACACCTTGTACCGTACAGCCAAGTAGCATGACCTTCCGGCACTCTGAACTGCACATGAGCAATACAGCTCACCACTTCCACTCCGCTCCTCCCACCATGCACTGCTCACAGGATGTTGGAGGCTATGGACAGGGGAGGAAGTAACAAATGTAGACGTGATGTCAGAGGAAGTTAAGATATTTTTCCGGTGGAGGGTCATGTGAAGGAAGTAGATAGGCCAGGTACAATAAATCTATTAGAAAATTACTTGCTGTGATGAAGTACATTAGATTTTAAAATGTTAGTCTGTGCCTAGAATACCCCTTTAAAAGGGGAAACCACAATCCTACAATATGCACTCTTACCTCTAGGTTTTCAAACTTACTCATATATGAAATGACTTTCAGGATATTTACAATATATTTAGTAAATGTCCCCCAAATAAAAATGAGAATGAGAAGAGTCTACAGGTTTCACTACTTAGTTTAGTTCTCTCTAGTTTAGCAGTCTTAATTCTAGCAATCAAGATCAGCATATCGTTGCACTTCAAAATACAACTGTAGTCTGCCATACTGTTTATGAGTAAACCAATTGGTCTTGTTGTATGAATACAGTTGCAATATTCATTAACAAGTCATTTGTCTATTGAGGGCTTGGTTAGACCCATGGCAGTGCACAGTGATTGATCTCCATCTGCAGCGTTTATTGGAGTGAGTCAGATTGCTGACCACTGAATATTGCATACCTAACCCTCCACAAAGTTTCCTGGGATGCATTTATTTTCTGGGTACTTACCCCAGGCCAGTGCTAGCCTACCTACAAGCCCAGGATGTTCCCCAGAGTATGCAACTGGGAAATACATACACAAGCCCCTGTAATCGAACTGAACACATTTGCATAGAGCACACCTTGTTTTCTACACAGCCTTCTGTTTTATCACTTAGTCAGTAGTGGACAAAACACATTTTTATTTAGTCTTTTTGCAGTTTGATGTGAAATTCATCAGCACCATCTGCTAATCACTTTGCAGCCATTCCTACAGCTCCCATGGGGTATCATTTGCATAGAAATAAATGTGGGAACTAGAAAGGAAGGTAGCAGATTAGAAAATTGGGATACTTCGTTTGGAACTAAAGATTTCCGGAATTTAGTAATAGAGAAAAAAAAAAAAGAAATGGAAGATCACAGTCAAGTATCTCTTGGTAGATAAAGGAGTTTTCCAGGAAATTAAAAAAAAAATTCTAAGGGGTTGAAATAAAGAGAAATTGAAGGCTCACCTATCCCGGTAGTTCACCGTCCAGCGCTGCAGCCCTGATGGCGTTCATTGGGCATAAGACCGCTCAGCCACTCACAGGTTTCAGCGGTGATTTTTCTATGGTCACTGAAGCCTGAGCATCACATGCACAGTGAACGGCACGTGACCGCCCGCCGCTGCTTTCGGGTTTCGTACAGATCACAAGAACGAGATCACTGTCTATTAATGCCCGACAGAGGTCTGTGTCAGGACATATACTACAAAATTTAACCTCAAAGACCAGACTTTCATTCCATGCAAGCTTGTGGCCATTTGTTTGTGAAAATGAAGGCTGCCAAAAAACCTTTCTAATAAAGCAAAGCCTGGGCAGAAAGGTTAATACCCATTGCCCAGAGAAGAAAAAGATGGCAAAATCATCACCACCTAAAAGGGCACATGACTGCTCAGCGGCAATTCTAATATGGCCACTAAGTCCCGTGGGCTGCCGAGTGCTCATAGGAATAATGACCGTGACCGCTGCCTCTTCCTGGGTCCATGGGGCAAGCAGGAACGCTGATTGGTTGCTCTAGGCTACAAGACCACATTTCTTTTGGGAAGTTTTGACACCCAGTGTTGTCCTTTGTGACCAATCAGATTACAGCTATTATTTCTATCAGGCAGGCTACACAATAAAAGGAATATTGATTGGGTGTTACGGCCAATGCCTTCACTTTCCTTTGTACACTGTCTTATACATTAATTTAAGGATCTGCCCAGCGCTTGAGCCATTAAACATGATATTTCACTGAACATTAGACGTTCTGGGCGAAGAGACTTTTTCGGAACTGCATGCAGGAAGGACAGCAAAAATAAACAGAAGCAGTATCATGGGAGATCGGAAAACACATCTTTTTTTGTTATTCTGCAGACAGGGGCACTTGGCAGTCTCAAGAGGCTCAAAAGTCAAAACATGACATTTTCTTTTAGAACGCAATGTACTTGGCCTTAGAATTTCACCCACCTCACATACAATTCTGATTATAGCATGGCACCAAGTTTTATCTCAAGCAATGATATATGCATAAGGGTTCCTTACGAGGAATTGCCCAAAAACAAGACACAGTGATTTGTCAATCTCACTGCAAGTGAAAAATTGCTCATGTGAATAAACACATTGAAATCAACTGTACGAGTTCCGTCCATATTACTATCGGGCAAAGCTCGTACGTGAAACTTGCCCATGTGAATGCAGCCTTAAAGATGAGCGAATCCATACTCCTCCCCTGATTCATAATGCATCCACTATTGAACAAGTTGATTCAAGGTTTTGTCATGCACTTTTAAAACAAACCATCTGTCAATTGACTTGCACTTTGTGTTCTATGGACTGGCAAACTAGATTACCATACTCCAATGTACACAGTCATGGAGTATGGTGAAGTCTTCACATACTGTACACTGTATACCAGCTCTTAAAAGCATATTTTTAGCTCACCTATATCACCCTGTCCAACACACCCAGGACGTGCTGTTATATTTCTCATGACTAATGGGGAGGAAATACTGTACTAGATGAATGAGCAAGGGGTTATTTAGACTATTTGAATTCTAATGGCTGTGAAGGTAGAAAACAATTACACAATAGACTCTGATGATGCATGCATCCTCCTGCAAACTTGTTCTTGCTGTCAGTTAAGTGACCCATTTGCAGGAAGGTATACCATAGTAATATACAGGAGAGATACAAGAAAGAAAGGTAGGAATGGAGTGGTGAGGACAGAAGTAGGATTTGAAGGCCTAGAACCTTGCAAGGTGCAAAAGTTACTGCTAGGCCCATCAGTTTACCAAAAGTGTTATTACACTGTACAAGTCTTATATACACTATAAAACGTATATAATAATAGTACTCGGTCTAGCAAGATTACACCACTACAAAATTAGCCAGCCCTACAACACCATTTTAAAAAGTTTTCTGGTAGAAAACATGTAAGACATTGCCTGTGTTCTTTTTTTGTTCTAAGCAGTCTGTGGAATCCCTTTAAAATTCCTTTGCATGATAAGGGTCAGGTAAGGCCATCACTGTAAGCTTGGGTGGTAGGGAAACTGTGGGTCTGTACTGCTCTTTTATATGGCAGGAGCTGTACTAGACCCTACTACTGTTCTCTTATATAAGAAGGGCCTATACTGGACCCCACTACTGTTCTCTTATATAGAAAGGGCCTATACTGGACCCCACTACTGTTCTCTTATATAGAAAGGGCCTATACTGGACCCCACTACTGTTCTCTTATATAGAAAGGGCCTATACTGGACCCCACTACTGTTCTCTTATATAGAAAGGGCCTATACTGGACCCCACTACTGTTCTCTTATATAGAAAGGGCCTATACTGGACCCCACTACTGCTCTCTTATAATGAGAAGGGCCTATACCGGACCCCACTACTGTTCTCTTATATAGGAAGGGCCTATACCGGACCCCACTACTGTTCTCTTATATAGGAAGGGCCTATACCGGACCACACTACTGTTCTCTTATATAGGAAGGGCCTATACCGGACCACACTACTGTTCTCTTATATAGGAAGGGCCTATACCGGACCACACTACTGTTCTCTTATATAGGAAGGGCCTATACCGGACCACACTACTGTTCTCTTATATAGGAAGGGCCTATACCGGACCACACTACTGTTCTCTTATATAGGAAGGGCCTATACCGGACCACACTACTGTTCTCTTATATAGGAAGGGCCTATACTGGACCCCACTACTGTTCTCATATATAGGAAGGGCCTATACTGGACCCCACTACTGCTCTCTTATATGAGAAGGGCCTATACTGGACCCCACTACTGCTCTCTTACATAAGGGCCTATACTGGACCCCACTACTGCTCTCTTACATGAGAAGGGCCTATACTAGACCCCACTACTGCTCTCTTACATGAGAAGGGCCTATACTGGACCCCACTACTGTTCTCTTACATGAGAAGGGCCATTTGTACTAGTAGTTACTTGGAACAAACTTCCAGCAGACGTGGTTGGAAAATAAACTCTTTTACATATATAAAATAAAATAAATTTAAATATATAAAAATAAATATAAAATAAAATAAATGAATTCAAGCATGACTGGGATAACCATAGATCTAACCTAAGGGAAAAAAAAAAAAGTAAATAATATATGGGCACACTAGATGGACCATGTGGGCTTTTTTCTGGCATCAATTCTCTATGTGGTTATCCACCACAGATTTTTTTTAAAGGTAGCTTGCAAGCCCCTATTAATAGTTCCCTAATGTGATAAGAGGTTTAATCCAATATAATATTCCTTTCTGTATTATAATATGCTGCCTTAGTATCAATTCTAGAAATAGACACTTTCTTGGCTTTTGCCAGAGTAAACACAAGAATCATCTTCATCCATTTATCTCCACAGAAGCTATGCCAACCACTGCTTATTTCAATAAACCTATGCAGTGTTATGCCCTTGGTATGAATCCAACCAGGCTGCTGCTATCTGCAAGGAGATTATATATTCTTATCAAGTTCAAATGGTTTCCTTAACTAGTCTAAAAGTGAAGTGCTGGCTTATATTTAAAAACTGTTCTGTTATGGCAATAGGAGGAAATTCGATAGTAAACTCTTCAGTGACATGAATAGAGATCTGATTGTAGAGGACTGTGAATTACTACTGGGATAATAATAGGGCTATTGTACAGGTCTGGAGCCACCAAGTCACATCCAGGAGTCATCCTCTCAACAGAAAAAAAGATTAAGTAAAAACATAATAATCACATATATTCAAAATGGTCAGTGCATCTAAGCAATGTACTGCAAGCACACCTGCAAACAATATCTCACCTACAGAATCCATGGCTTACTTAGAAACTAAAAGGTGTAGGACGCGCAAAACTCTATGTAATCTATCTTTACAGAACCTAGTAACATTGACTACATTGACTTCAGGTCTATCCCAATTTGAGTCCGGTTTATGCTTATGGTAAATCTCATTGTGGAACCAACTGAAAGGGCAGTTTAAAAAAGTTAGGAATGCTGTAAGATACAGTTTTTTCAAAACATTGGGTACAAGTCTTGTACTGGTTCTAAGATGAACAGTGAGACTTTACCTTCTTAGATTCTTCCTGCTACAATAGTGAAATATTACCACACTTTGAGAATGCTACTACCTTCATAGTCATAACTATTTATTATACAAGAGGTCTTAATCACAACAAAACTTTACTTTACTTGTGTTCCATAAATATGATGTAACACATACTACCGCGTTTCCTCAAAAATAAGACAGGGATTTATATTCATTTTTGCTCAAAAATATTTCTTTTTTTTTTACATGTACAGCTGCCTGGACACTATTTAAAAAATCATGAGAGTGCTTATTTTTGGAGTAGGTCTTATTTTCAGAGAAACGGGGTATATAGTTTAAGCCCATCAGCCAATAGACAATGGAAATAAAAACAGGTAGATGGCCATACATTGAGAGATATAGTAAGCAACAAATTGCCCCTTCTTACACCACCCCTATACACCAGGACTACCAAATTTTAGAGTATATATATATATATATATATATATATATATATATATATATATATATATATATACATACACACACACATTCTATCTCTTTGCAGGATATTGTTTCAACAATTCACTATATAGTTCAAACATGTATCCGTGATTCACAGCACCCGGAGCAATGATGGGCCCACAGATCACCATAGGACTACCCTACTAAGGACGGTTTTACAACTTAATGATTTCTATGTTCTGTAGTGTTTTGAAATGTCATTGATAAGGTATCAGTCCACTGTTAAGAACCTCAACATGTTGCCATTTACTGAATGACGAAATCCGCAGTGACAAGATGACTAGGTACAAGCCAATATACTGCAAGATTACAAATTTACAATCTCCACCACCATTGAGATAAATCAGCGAGTCACCATTATGGCTCACCAGTCATAATCATGTGAAGAACATCACTCTACTATCAATTGTGTAAGCTGTCACTTACAGTACCCTGACAGAGAGGAAAACAATCTCAATGTCCTAGTGGGACAAGTTTTGTAGGACCAAACAGACAGGCATATTCCTCTGCAACACCCAATATGCAATGCAACAGAAGTTACTGTGGGTGATGGATGCCATCAGAATTACAAAGGGTTAAATCAATTAGGCAAAACTCTTACATAAGGGGAACATGCAGATAACATCAGTGGTGTGTATACAGTGCAGAGTAGGATCATAGTCCATGTTATATGTTTGCAGTCCTGATTACTTTAGAATTCGTCCTGAAATAAACAAGAGTGGAGCCTGTAAAATAAAAAACCCAACCTCACCTTTCTTCACCCCTGACAGTTGCTTCGCAACCGTTCCTGTCATACCTGTGTGGCAGGTGCACCTTTAGCCAGTGACACACCTCCTTAAAGTGACACTTCCAGCCCTAAATCTTACTTAATATTTGGAATTCATAAAGGCAAGATTTCTTCTACAGATAATACTGCTTTGTACTTGCACAACAGCCTCCATAGATAAGTGGAGCATGTACAGGGGATGAATCACCAGTCGCTACCTGTATGCTATACATTACACAAATGTTGAGATCATCGCGGAGGAGTAGAATACAAACATTTATCTGAAACCCCTAAAACAAAACAAAAAAACCTTTATGTACATACAGTACATAACAAAAATAGCGTACTAATTAGAAACTAGCAAAATCCTGCAAATATGGTTCAGCTGTGGATTACCAGGAAACCCCTGGATGGTGACGCTGGACTGCGAAGTGAAGATCATAAAGTGGTGGCGGAGTAAAGAGGAGCGCTTTCAATATGTTTTAGGGCTCTAATCCTGAGTGCCAATAGCCCTCTTGCAAAAACTTGTTAACCCACCAAGACCACTTGCTTGGCATTCTGAATAATCCAATACCTATATGGCTCCAGATTACCAGAACATGGACATACTTACATATTGATAAACAATATATATACATATTCCATCTGTGTTTTGCATACCGTAATACAGAGTTAATGTAAATCTATGCAAGTATTCACATGGCTGTATTTTTCACATTTTTTTTTTTAATGGAGCATGACCTACTTTTCCTGTATTGCTTTTCTTTTCTATTGGACACATACAGATCAGTATAAAATATACGGAGGCAAATCTTGATGATATACGTCATCTGTACCACATCTGCAATACTGATCCGTATTACGGATGGGTTACAATATACTTGTCTGAACTCAGCCTATATACCAGTAATAGTAGTTTGTCAATGCCTGGCAATTCTAGTTCCCTAGCAGCTGGAGAACCATACATTGTACACCTCTAGACCCACACATAGCATAAATGTTAAAGGGTACCTGCACTTTCACCTTTGGAGCACTTCTGCTCAGTTGGTCTTTTTTTGGCTCCTTCCAGCAGCAGAAGACAGCCCCATATAGCGCTATATGGGGCCATTATCAGCTGCAATCAGACCAATGAAGCAGAAATTAAAGTGTGGGTACTCTTTAAGGTTTATCATATAGAATGTGGACATCTATAGGATGTAGTTGGAACCTTTCGGATTACAGGGTTCCTACTTATTTGCATGCAACAAAAAGTATAAGAGATCTTGCACCTAGAATGGCCCAGGATTCTGACAAGTCTGACAACAGCCCCAGATAAGCTGCAGCAACAACCCTGCTAGACTGGATGGTAATATATATATATATATATATATATATATATATATATATACACACATACATACACACACACATACACACATACATATACATACACACACACACACACACACAGAGTGTAAGCTCTGGGGTCCACTGCTATCATCAGTCCCAGTGTTGATCAGCATTGTACAAATATCCCTCTGTTTGCAAAGCACTAGGATAAATATAGAAATTTCATGAAAATTCCAATATGCTGTTGGAAATATAGCCATGCATTTCAAGCAAGTTTTACATAGGACTGCGGGTAAACCTGCGGTGTTAGCATAAAGACACGGTTCAATGACAAAGTCAGCTCCACTACGTCTACGTAAGGGATCCTAATGTAGATTTCTGCTATTGATTGCGTGGACAGCCATCCATTCTTTCCCTGTAGGAGAGCAGACATATGTCCATGAAGGTGCAGCCGTTGCAGCGTGCTGGCGGCTCGTACCTGTAGACGGCGGGCGGCTCAGCTCATGTTCAGATCTCGTGCGTTTCCTGTGTGTTCCGGTTCTGGATTCCTTCACATTCCAGGCTGTTGTACAGAGCTCGTTATGTCCTGCGCCTGACTCCGCACTCACTAACTAGTGTGTAATTCCTGCTGCTGCTTCTACATGGAGGCTCGTTTATATGAATGGGATGGGCAGTGACATCACCGACAGACGCCTACCACTAGGTTGTGCTTCTTAAAAGGGCAACAGCCTGCGTAGTGTGGGGGTGGGCCCAGGAAAGAAAACTGTTCTCAGCGATGGATACTAGTGTTATATCATATTATTACAGTTCTCTGCAGCCCCCTAGATGGCAAGTTAGGAAGTGTTATAAGCTTCCTAAAAATGTAATGTTCATCCATCTATCTATCTAACTCATATCTATCTGTCTGTCTAACATCTATCTATCTCATATCTATCTATCTATCTATCTATCTATCTATCTATCTGTCTCTATCATATCTATCTATCTATCTATTTCATATCTATCTATCTATTTCATATCTATCTGTCTATCATTTGTCTATCTATCTATCTATCTAGCTATCTATCATCTATTTATCATCTATCTATCTGTTTGGCTATCATCTGTTTATCTATTATCTATTTATCATCTATCTTTCTCTCTCATATCTATCTATCGCATATCTATCTATCTATCTATCTATCTATCTATCTATCTATCTATCTATCTATCTATCTATCTATCTATCTCATATCTATCTCATATCTATCTATCTATCTATCTCTCCTATTTATCTATCTATCTTATATCTATCTATCCTTTCTTTCTTTTTCTTTCTATGAATACATAGAGAAGCCTGAAAGATAGAGAGATATTCTGCGACCATTCGCAATTACTTTCCACGATGGATTGCTCGTCTTCCGCTGCGGATATCCGCATACGGAATCTGACCCGTTTGTGTGAGCCTGACCTCACTCTGGAGGTCTCCTTTGTATATTGCACTTGTTTCCATGCAGTGCAGCCTCCTGTCTGTTGCTTATCAGGCACCATCTTGAGGTCGTATTTAGACAACTATAAGCACAAATACGCTTGCCTCAAGGCAACGTATTTGCGCAGTGAATGGGGTTGATTTCCGTGCGTATTGGTGCATAGTACTGTACTTTTGCACACACAGGACTTGTTCCTATACACACGTCCTGATTTCAAAGGTTATTTAGTCTAATGAGGTCCAGATATGTTCTGTTTTTTAATGGAATTGTGCAGCGTATTACAAACTTGCATGTGTATTGGCACACCTCCCAAAGACTTCTATGGGGCCTTTGCTGCGCTATATGCAGAAAGTTAGAGCAGGTCCTGTTCTTTTGTGCGCGTATAAAATGCACGCGCAAAACATGTTCAGGTGAATGAATCCATTGACATCAAGGGTTCTATTCTCTGCGCATTGCATGCATATATTTTGGGGTCGTCTGAAGAAGCCCGATGGTGAGATCTTTTTACTTTCACTTTTAGATTTATCCCATGATGCATCAGCACAGCATTAATTGAGGCTGTACTATTTCTGCCTGCTAGGTGGATAGTTTAATTAACATTACCTTCTATATTCTTCTAAATAAGCTACTGACCATAAGTATACAGAATACAGGATGAGCTGTGATCTCCCCTATTATATCTGTGTGACAGGAGCTGTGTGATCATCATCAGTAACTGTGATAGGAGTGTCTATGTCCCTCTCTAGGCACTTTCTATGGTAGGGTACATGTAATAGCATCACACGGATTGCTAAACTAACTGGAAACTGAACACATAAACTCCAGTAAATCTGAGCTGAGATCACATGACCATTTAAGGAAAAAGAGGCCAGCAGTTTCAGAGAGACGGAATACCTACGGTAACACTAGCTCGCTTGTCCCCTTAGTGACCTTAAGGACCAATCCATTTTCATAGTCGCATTGCAAAAGCCAGCATTTTTTGACAGAGCTGTATGAGGCCTTGTTTTTTGTGGTCCGAATTGTATTTTTTAATGGCACCACTCTGGTGTACATATAATGTATTGTATAATTTTTTTAATGATTTTTTTTTTGGGGGGGGGGGGGGGGGAGAACAACCCAGACTTTTTTTGGATTTTGTCTTTACGGCATTCACCATTAGGTAACAAACAATATAATTATAATTTTTTTATCTGGATCAACACAAAGTTTATATAGATTTTGTATTTTCATTCTAATTTAGAACAACAAAACCCACATTTTTAAAGAAAAACAATTCCGTTAGAAGAGGTTTATGCCTTTTCAGCCTTTTTTAAGGTCACAAGGGCAGTACTAGTCCTGGGAGGGTTATCTGTAAATTCACTGCCACCAGTCATTGGAGCCCGCTTTATTCTAGCACAAATGTTATTTGGCACCGGTGACAGATTGGGTTGTCATGTACTGCACTAACTAGTACATGTGATTCCTAAAGTGGACTGTTTTCATAAACTTAATCAACTCTGCATTGCGTTCCTTTCCAAAAATGTGCACACATTCATCCTGTTTCCCTACAGGTGCATTCCCAGCCAGGGGAGCTTAACATATGAACTTGTCACCCACAGCAAAACTATTCTACTGATAAAGTTTGTAGGTTGACCAGGAAAAAAAATCACCAAAAAGAAAATGTTACTATAATGTTGCTGAGCTCTTCAGGTCAGTGGGAGCTGTAGTAAGCTCAATACGGATTGGTCCCCCTAGAGGAATAAAGGGCGACAAAGAATTCTAAACTAATCAGAAGTAAACATGTC
The DNA here is from genome assembly GCF_035609145.1 of Eleutherodactylus coqui. Classification (NCBI taxonomy): domain Eukaryota; kingdom Metazoa; phylum Chordata; class Amphibia; order Anura; family Eleutherodactylidae; genus Eleutherodactylus; species Eleutherodactylus coqui. The sequence continues at coordinate 100,693,996 of NC_089842.1, read as the reverse complement.
AATGCAAAAACAAGTGTTCAGTTTCCCTGTAGTGCCTCCGCAGGAAAAACTGAGTATTACATTGTACCCATTGAAATCAATGGGATATCTGTATAATGTTCGGATATGCCAGGTCCTCAAGAGCAACTCCTGCTCTATGAAGTCACTATGTTTATTTACTTTACCAAATAGATGGGGGGGATTCCATCTGTCCTCTGATAACTACCCCATTGTATTTACGCATTAGGGAGACATTCAGACTTGTTCTGTCAGGAAATATCTGTCTACAGCTGCTTAATCCTGCAGTATAAAAAAAACTAACATGCTGCACCGCAAATGATAAATTAAAATAATTTCTACCCAAAATTTGGGGGGTTGTTGATCTGAAATATTGATCCAGGGATTACTCTGACTGCCATTATGGAGTCAGAAAGGAGTTTTTTTCCTACAAATGAGCTAAAGTGGCTCATTGGGTTTTTGTTTTGCCGTCCTCTGGACCAACAAGGTAGGGGGTGGGAGGGGTGGGGTTGAAACAGGCTGAACTAGATGGACATTGTCTTCATTTGGCCTAGCATACTATGTTACTATGTATTAGATTCTAAGAAGCTAGTTCAATGGTGACAACCAATAAGGACGCACTTCCTATTGTCACTTTTCCAAAAAATGTCTGCCACAGCTCAATCTAGAAAGGACATTATTTCTGGAGCAGAAATGTAATATTACATAGCAGATATTGAGATGCATGGCCATCCATTTATAACATAGATGGCTTGTGTCCACCAAAATAGATGCTGCTCTTACAGAAGGGGGTACTAAGTGGCATATGGACAGGGGTTGTCATAGAGCATGTAGACAGGTGTTACCTTCATAAGACATTCCGGTGCGTAAAGAACCTATTAAACCTTTTGACTGAAGTCTGTTAGGACAATTAGAGCAGATTTCCTCTAGAATGCAGTCTCCCTCAATTAAAAAAAACAACAAAACATTATGCAAGTTCTTTCTTTCTAATCATGTGATCTGCTCGCTAATGCTTGCAATGGCTCGCAGATTGTCGACAGGTCATGTTATTCATTAACTGTACCTGCTATTTACCAAAACTATTTGTATCCCCTAAGTTATGAACATCTGCTTGGAAAATAAAGCTGTAATGTTCCAATTTGGAGAACAAAATCTACCAGTTATCGTACAACTGTTAATTAACTATTGGGTGCTTGTGTTGCATCATGATGGCTGTGGCACTCATGGGTTAAACTACACTGATGAATCTGTTTCATCTAATCCCTTCATACCAAATTTTGTCATTTTTTAAATAAAACCAAAAATTCCTCCCCCCGCATTATAAAATGGAACACTTGATAGAGTTTGGGTGTTTATAAAAAATTAGGAATGTGAGCGGGAGGAGGCTGACAATCTAACAGGAAATTCCAAGCCCAGTTCCTCTATTCACACTTTCACCAAGTCACCCACTTGGTCTAAGTTAATAATGTTTACTTTTGCCCACTCGGAAGACAGGAAAGTCTTATATCCAGAGGTAGGAGAGACACGGCTCTGTGTAGCTGATAATGGCTTATATACAGTTAATCTCTAGTTAAAGAAAATGCTAGACCAGCGAGTGGAGGTCACATACATTAACCTGTTCATGCTCCAAATACCATAAGTGCCATCCACTTATGGTGTAATATTTTAATTAAATGCTTTCACTATACGTCCTTATAAAAGGTAATGGAAAGTAACACTATATTGGTTTTAAGTCCAGCATTCTGCGCTGATTAAAGGGGTTATCCAGGCAGCGGCCGCCAGGATACACTGGGCTCGGAGCAGAAGCACTGTTCCAACCCCTATGCAGCAGCCGGCGCTCGTAATTGCAAGCACGGCTCTCATTGAAATCAATGGGAGCCCAGCCTGCAATTACAAGCACAGCTCCTATTGATTTCAATGAAAGTGCGCCTGCAATTACGTGTGCCGGCCTCTACACCTTACATTTCTTTATAGTGGTTCAAGTTTTGTTTTTCTGATACAAAGCCCCAAACTCTCTATATAGACATAGAATTAAAGGGGTATTTCCAGTTCAACTTTGCATACTGAAAGAGGAAAGCACTTCAGCCCAGCACTGTTTCCGTGGCTCCCATTGAAGTGAATTGGATCTATGGAAACAGCTTAGCACAGAATGCTATGCTGTTTCTGTAACTTCCCAAGTGTCGTAAAAACTGTTTTTTTTTAGCTCCAATCAGTTCAATGAGAGCTTTTGAGTGAAGTGCTCGGCTCTTTTGGACAGGTGTTCGGAACAGATCATTGGGTTTTCCTGTCTTGCCATAAAAAGTTGAGATATGAATACCCCTTTAAATTAAAAAATTCTGTCTGCCTGCAGCTAACACTAGGGGGAGTCTAGGAGTTTATGTATACTGTTATATCATTGGCTTCAAGTATAACAGTGTAAATTTTTATCCAGTAAGCTCCTAAACCTCCTCCAATAGTGACTATAGGCAGTCAGAATAGGATCATTTAAAGGGAACCTGTCCTAACGTTTTTGGACTATAAACATTAACTCCACCCCCCAGACACATTTGTATGTATTAGAAGAAAGCTCATCAGCCAAAAACTTATATTTATAATGTGGTACAATTATGCAAATGAGCATGTTTCGAGTGACAGAGGAGGGCTGCCGGAGTCGCAAGTCATGGAGACATTAAATAATTTATGCCTCCTTAACTACATGATCGCCTGCCGCTCATGTTCAAGTAGCGGTGAAATCCTCTGCCTCCGCCAAGAACAGATATGTGCACTGTGTGAAGGTGTCTAAGGCTCAACTTCATTTGAGCATTGCCAGTGTGCCAGAAGAGGAGTTTTGCAGATTATCGCACCCGATGGCGGCTCTCAGGCCCTGCATGCTCGCTCTAGGATTTCTATGTGACGAACACATTAATAGTTGAAAATAACAGAATTTAAAGAAAGCTACCTCTACTGATCATGAAAAAAATTCTGACAGAGCAGAGGGCCACACAGCACAAGTGCAGGATTTCGTCCATGACTTTCGCTAACGTCAGTGGCAGGGGTGGTGGTCATGTAATGTTGGGGGCTTGCATAATTTAATTACTCTGTGATTCGGGGTTCAGGTGGCCCTCCTCCATGACTCAAAACATGCTGATAAACACAATGGAGGGGGGATTTATTCAGCAAAATGCACCAGAATTTGGGCACAAACTGTGCCAAAAAGTGGAGAACATGGTACAATCTAAATTTATGTGCTTTAGGAATAATATACACCAACAACATTTTGTGTAGTTGAGTCAAAGAAACCTTGCATTCTTAACATAAATCTGACCACTTGGGGCACTATTCCTCTGTAAGTAAATAAAATTAAAGCGACTCTCCGATTTTGTGGCAGAATTCTGTCCCAGGACCAAAGGTGGTGAGGGGGTATATTACCTGTACTTGTTCTTTCTTGCTGTCCCACTGATCTGTTGGTTGCAGGTCCCATTTTCGGCCATATGAGATGGTCGCAGAGATTTTCTAACAAATGCATACTGTGCACTTCTCTCTGGTCGAACATTGCTGATCACTTGATCCTTGATTCCCCACAATATTCTAAATCTCACTTTGCAGTCAGTGATTGAAAACGGTTGTAAGATGGACTGGATGAGGACAGGTTTTCAGCATTAGCATATAAACAGGATATACAGTAAGTCAAACCAGTGTCTTCTCCATAAGGAAAAGAGACCAACCTGCAGACAACTTGTTTGGGTTTTTTGCCCCTCATCAGAGCAGGGTGGGTATTTGTTGGCTGGGTGGGAGGCCTTTTTTTGTGGGTTTGGGAGACAGGGTACCGTTTCTCTTTGTGGAGACCACAAAGTTGTCATAGGGGTTCTTATAGACCAGGCAATGCACCTTGGGAAAAAAAAGTATGCAAATACACTTTACTCCAGGAAGAAAAATCTGCCTCCGTAGTGCAAGCTATTTGAAGTAGCTACTCTATACGTTCACGTTTGAGCCTTTAACAAATCTTGCAAGTTAACTTAAGACAAAACCCAAACCAGTGTCTATAAGAAAAAGAGACCATCCGCAGACATCTGTTTCGGGGTTCTTGCCCCTGATTAGTGCTAGGTCCACCAGCGTGAGACATTTTTTATAAATGGCTCTCTACTCTGGCTTATGGAAAAGGAACTGGGTGGTCCTGAGAGCTTCTGACATCCATTTACACTACAAAAATGTTCTCAATATTTTAGGGCAACTATGCATTTATATTTAAGGCACACAACATCTTTCATTGTATCACTGTAATAATAATTACTGGAGTTTAATTGAAAGTTTGTTGAACCGCATGGATGACCTCAGGTAGTAACCTCATTGCGAAGTAAATAAGGGCAGCTGTTACCCAGCACACTTGATGCCCTCCTAAGCCATGACCTCACTGACCTATCCGCTCATTGAAACCCTATTTGTTAAACTAATGATCGACAGCTGAACTTTGCTTAAAACTGTATTGACTAACATGTTGTAAGAGTTTGCTACTACAGACGATATATTATGCTGCTTTAATTGTGCATAAGATGACCTCAGTGCTGCCTTTGTCTACACACTGTGAAGGATGAGTAGTCGTTATCTTCTACATGAAAAACATGTCTTTTTCAAGTGCAAGAAAAATACGTACTCTAGTTGATCCAGTATTGGCCAATGAACCATTGTTATAATAGAAAACCGGGTCTCTGTACTAACATTCTAACTTGGCTCCCATTATGGTAGTAGGTTGTGTCGCCATAGAAAGAGTTTGTTTTCCCCTTCACAACCCCCAGACCAATTCCCTACTCCTTGCATGCTAACATTGCATTTGTTCTATTGAAGGGAGTCGTGCATAGGTTCTTATCATCATATGTGAAGTTACGTAGGCTGACCTACACATGGGTAAAAAATACAGTTGGCATGTAAGTATACAGCCAAGAAAGAGTGGCTTCTTATTGCCTACCCAAACACCTAACACCTTTCCAGCCCTTCTGTAGCTACACTCATTCTTAGTCCTAGTCCTCCAAGCACCCCACTATAGCTACTTGGGCTATCTCTATGCCACATATGCCTTTGCAATTAACCATTAGAAGCACCAAATTTCTTGCAACTCCTAGCATTGATGAGGCTAGATCAAAGTTTCATTGGGATATATGGTAAGATTAACTGGACCTATGAGGGGTTTGGTCAGATCTACAAGTGGTTTGGCTGGAACTAAAGTGGTTTCCTTTGATTTGCCAGGGGTTTGGTGAAACCGTCAGTAGACCGATCGGAACTTCTAATAGTTTTGTGAGTATTATCCTTGATCTTTTAGTGGTTTGGTTGGATCAGTGTGTTATTTGATTGTTTCTTCGAGAATTTTGGCTGGGACTGTGAGTAGCTTGGTTTGATTTATGAGTGGTAGAATAAGTTGGATCTGTAAGGAATTTAATTGCTTTCACTAGTGGTTTGGCTGGAACTGTGAGTGGTTTCTGCTCACCGGTTAGAATTTGGTTCCGTAGGTTTTTGTCTGATCCTAAACTGGTTTAGTTGGACCTGTCAGTGGTTTGGTTTGATCAGTGAGTGATTCATGTATCATTTGTCCATGTATTGGTTGGAATTCAGTGGTGTAACTATATGGTTCACAGTGGTTGCAGTTGCGACCAGACCCCATAGTCCAGGGGGCCCACAGGCCTATTTGCCACATAAGGTGTCAGCACACAAGGTTGTATGCTTTGGCATATACAAGGTCTGGATGTCAGTCAGCATCTGGACCTTCTATATGCTACAGCACACCGCGTCAGGGCCTTGTGTGCTGGGTACACTTCTCATATTTTAACCCCCAGTTTGCCCTATAGCCATGATGGGGTTTCCAGATCCTCAGAAAGAGCCCGTCTGAATGCAAGAGACCCTGCATCAGGGCAGGAAGTTCATCAAGTTGGATGAGGTCAGAAGGAAGAAATGCATATTCTTGGGAGGGAAGGAACACAGGAATGGCTGATTTCTCAGTATTCTTATAACATGGGGTTCAGCTAGGAAATAAGTAGTTAATAATATGTGGTGTAGCATACAGTATCTATTGCTGGTAAATCCTTGACATTCGCATAGGAAATTCCAGTTGTGCGGGTGCTGTATCTTCAGGGTCTAGTTATATGGCACGCTGGGACTTCTAGCTCTACTTTAGAGGAAGTTTTTTTCATGCCGTAGTGTTTGTACCAGTGGTCTGCAGCCTGTCACTATCCATCTGTTGTGGTACTATAACTCCTAGTAGGCCACAAAAGTCTCAGACTAGACTACTTTTCTGGTTTTACTGTATGTGCTGTTACATTTCATTGACACGCAAGAAATTGCCAATGTATAATATATATATATATATATATATATATATATATATATATAATAGAATAAATATTGCCTAACTTCCCCAAAGATTAATATGACTACTTTCACATAGGGGCAATTGTCTTTCAGAAAATGGAGGCACAATGCGCTGGAGATGAACGACTTCCTGTTTACACGGACCAACTCGGACAAGTGAGTAATTTCTCGCTCAGTGCCCTGTCAGTGGTCGCATGAACATTAGACGGCTATCACCTGAATTTGCAGTTTCCAGTGATTGAGATTTAGTCACCTTCTCTGAAGGATCTCTTTAGGCCTATGCGAATGGTCCCTAGGACTGTGCTGATGCCTACACTCCATGTAAATGAAGTGGATAGACAAAAGTGGGTACAAACCTTAAAAAAAATAAAAAATAAAATTTAATTTTCCCTTTTTAGGACAGATTTGTACAGAATTAGCAAAAAAGTCTTAACATGAGACAATATACATGGAATTTAACCAAAACAAATCATTTAAATTTAGCAATGTTATAAATTAATAGTTAATATAAATACGTGAAATAAAGAATAATTGCACTTTATTTTATCATGTAACAACTTTTTTCTCGATTCAGCATCTCCCTGATATTTTCATTATTGTCCGCTGCCTACACAATGCTATGATTGAATATGATGTAGAAAACATAAGCTTGTCCTATAGCAGAGGGGATTTCTAAATGATTTCGATAGTAAAATAAAACGTGTGGGAAAATTAGTGGGAAGCCAGGTCTTAATCTCGGTCCTCAGAGAGGTGATGTTATTTGTATATTAGGATATGCACATTGTAGTCTACTTACATCGGGAACAATGTATCTATTGTACATTAGATTTCAGAATGTAAATGTTATTTGCCTAGTAAATGCAGTAAATGGTTATAATATAATCCGACAATTTTGGGACTACAATAATGACAGATTATTAGATTTTCTTGACTATGGGATGACATAAGATTTATATAAAACCAAAGGATAAAAATGTTTGTTTCTGAAACTTCAAGTCTGCAAAGGAACTTTGCGTAAAACAAAGTCTTTATGAACTCATAATCTGTTTTGGATCACTTTGGTTTCCTACCCTGGACTATCATTTACATGTCTTGTAAGACACCAGATGCCATTTGAATGCATGCAAAATTGGTTACATGCAGTCAGAAAAACATTGAAGTAATTGAAAAACATGCAAATATAGAAAGTAGCATACATAAGGGTAGATTTATTAGGACTGGCATGCTATATGCCAGTCTTAAACTGACGTCAGTGGGGTAAAATGCACTTCTTAATAAATTTCACATATATGAGATCTAGAACCCAAGAAATGAAATCTACATTTGATTTTTGACATTTTATTTAGCACTTGAGGGCTTAAAACATAATCAATTTGTTATAACAATATTGACCTTATTTCTTTGATAACCCTACTGCTTTTCTTAACCCTTTCCAATCCAATTTGTATCCTGGTTTTCCTAGAGGGCTTACTCTTTTTCTGCAGTTATACAAGGGCGCTATATGCTGGCTAAAGCCAGTACTGCATGAGGTGGCACGTTGGATTGGCCCTGACAGCAGAGAGGCTGGCAATATACAGTAAGAGAACCCTGACGGACGTCTTCCTACATCTGAGCTGTACAGCCTTAAAGCATAATGTCTTCAGAGGTCAGACAGTGGATTGGAAAGGGTTAACACTAGAGATGAGCGAACGTACTCGTTTTGAGTAATTACTCGATCGAGCATCGCTATTTTCGAGTACCTGGCTACTCGGGTGCAAAGATTCGGGGGGCGCCGGGGAGCGGGGGATGGCGTGGTGGAGCAGGGGGTAGCAGTGGGGAACAGGGGGGGGGGGCTCTCTCTCTCTAACACTCCCCCCACTCCCCTCTGCAACCCCCCACTCACCCACGGCGCCCCCTGAATCTTTTCACCCGAGTAGAGACGTACTCGAAAATCGCGGTGCTAGAGTGAAAAAGGGGCGTGGCCGAGTACGTTCGCTCATCTCTAGTTAACACTTTTCTAAAGAGTAATACAAGGTCACTAATTTTAGGGCAAAAATGGCGTGCGCCAAATTTTTGACTTTTTTGCAACAAAGTATTGGTGCATACAAAAAGAAAAGTATAGAGCATTAGACTTGTATAATAACATATTCAAACTTTATTGGACATGTCCTTTAAAAGCACTTATGAACAGAAACGCTATCCCTTATGCTTTGAGACCTTAGTAGGTCCTTAGTCATAGCTGGTAATTTATATCCTAACCCGCAGAGGGGACCTCGCTGAGATAGCAGTGTTACGCAGGCAGCATGCAGATCATTCCTCTATATCAACACCAGGGCAGGCATTTCTTTCATTGCTGCCATTCAGTTTCAACCCTACTACAAACCATACTGAGTATTTCTATGTGTCAGATTATACACACTGGAGCGGGAAATTCTGGCGCTCTTCCATGCTGTGATTAGACAGTAACAACTAGAAGTTACCCAGGCCCATTATAGCTGTGTGCTTAACCTCAAGATATGGAAAGAACTGTGCAGGACTCCACTCTTCAGAGGAAATCCATTGTTAGCAAGCAAGGAGGTGGGAAAATGGTGCAAGGGACATAAATAGGTTGTCAGAGGAGAACAAAAACCAGGACCCTGTGACCTAGGTGGAGAATCACAGCACCATAATGGGGGCCTGTTTTGATTTTTACTATGAGGACCATTCTCTTCTGTGTACACCATAGCATATAAGGAATATCTAAATTAACATACACCAAGCCCAGCAGCTTGGGCCTCAATATCACATCTAACATTCGAGCTGCCCTGGATGTAGCTTTGCTCACAGTTGTAGACTTGTTACAGTGAATCCAGAACTCGAGTCCTAAAATGGTCTTCCTTGGATCTGGGGAATCGGGCCAGAAGCGATAGACTGTGACAGCAGTTGGATCTCTTCAGGATTCCTTACTTGAGTGTGTTCAGCCGACATTCCGCTCTTAACCCACAAGCGCTCTATGTCAGTGGATCTCTCTACTTTGCATGAGCAACAGGGCTCCCTACAACCCATGTGGCACATGCCACCAACACTTCCCAGCTCCGCTCCCCTTGCACCACCAACATGCATAGGGACAGACAGTGACAAAGGAATATGCTTTAGTCCACACAAACCCACACCAGGAAGGGAAGACACAAAGAACCATGGATGACAACCATTCTGGTCACACACAGGAGTACAATATTGACCATGAGGACACCATAATACTTAAAAGTTCAGTACCACCCTTGTAAGAGCACCACTTTCAACTTTGTCCATTTTCTTTGTGCCCCAGCACAATACAGTGCTGAGATGTAGCGAGAAGTGAGTGAACCAGCGATGATTTTTATGGAGGCTGAAACTGAGCACCAAACGAAAAGCGAACAAAAAATGCACAATGGCTAGCATTTAGACTTAAAAATTTTACGCACTTTAACCCCTTCCCGCTCCATGACGTACCGGTAGGTCATGGAGCGGCGGGGTATGTTTATAACAGCTGACACCCGGGGGCAATAGCTGCAATCGGCCGTTCGGCCGATCGCGGCTATTAACCATTTAAATGCCGCTGTCAATTCTGAAAGCGGCATTTAAATCCCCTGAACATCCGCATGCCCCCCCGTGGTGAGATCGGGGGAGCCGTGCAGGTGTCCCGCCAGCAGGGGGCCTAATGAAAGGCCCCAGGGCTGCTTTACCAGACTGCCTATCAAGCCATCCCCGTGGGGTGGCTTGGTAGACTGCCTGTTAAATTGCAGTATGACGTAATGCTATAGCATTACGTCATACTGCAGGAGCGATCAAAGCATCGCATGTTTAAGTTCCCCAGGGGGACTTCAAAGTAAAGTAAAAAAAAATAAATCAATAAAGTTTTTTTAATTGTAAAAAAAAAAAAGTTATAAAAGTTTAAATCACCCCCCTTTTGCCATATCTATAATTTAAAAAAATTTAAGTAGTGCATTATTTTTCCCGCACGGTGAACGTTGTCCAAAAAAAAATAAAGAACGCCAGAAATGCACTTTTTTAGTTACCCTGTCTCCCAGAAAAAACGCAATAAAAAGCGATAAAAAAGTCGTATGTACTCCAAATTGATACTATCTGAAACTACAGGACATTACGCAAAAAATGAGCCCTCGCTCAACTACATCGACAGAAAAATAAAAAAGTTATTGCGCGCACAAAATGACCGCAGAAAATAATTGAAAAAAATTAAATGTCTTTGAAAAAAAAAAAAAAAGAGTAGTATAGTAAAAAAACCTATACAAGTTTGGTATCGTAGTAATCGTACTGACCCATAGAATAAAGTTATCATGTCGCTTTTGTTGCCGTTTGTGCACCGTAGAAACAAGACGCACTAAAAGATGGCGAAATGTAATTTTTTTTTCATTTTACTCCACTTAGAAATTTTAAAAAGTTTTTCAGTACATTATATGGTACTTTATGGTTCAAAATGTGTTTTTTATTTTTTGAAAACTGTTCAATCAACATTTGATGACACCAAATATTATCCGATAACATCACATTACTATTTTATGTCAACTTTGTATACCAAGACCTTAAACCGGATAGATGAATAAACTTGTCTTAGTATAACTTCCTTGGCATTAACTATCTATATGGTACTTTAAATAGCACCATTGAAAAATATAACTCGTCCCGCAAAAAACAAGCCCTCATACAGCGACGTCGATGGATAAATAAAGGAGTTGCGATTTTTTTGAAGGGGGGAGGAAAAAACGAAAATGTAAAAAGAAAAAGGGGCCGCGTCATTAAGGGGTTAATTCATTTCAGCGCATTTTGACTGACAATCTTTACTTGTAAAGATTTAGCTATGAGTAACATTCCATCCGTTTCCATTCACTGACAGCAAGCACAAATTTGTAAAATAGTGAGGAATTGAAAAATAAAGTATAAAACTCATTACTGTTGCTTAATCGTGTTTCCACTTTTATTACAGCGTTACGGAATAAGTTGTTGCTATATACAAAAAAAGTTCCTGTTGTTTAGTGAGGAAGTGATTCCAGAACCACCTTATCCTACGGCACTGAGGGAGATGACTTTCCATTTTATTAGATGGCAATTTAGATAAGTTTAAACTATATTTTATTTCAGCTCCAAGTTTTTAATCGATGTTTTATCTGGATCAGTAAATCATACCAATGTTTGAATAGACCTTTGAGATTAAATATGCAAGATAAGGAAGTGTTGCATCATATAACAGGGGTCAAAAGGCTTGTAGGGACAGACTGAAAACCTCAAAAGTGCTGGCTGATATTCAGGAATCTCAAAGAAATGGTCATAGAAATATATCAAAGAGAAGCACAGTAGAGGAACAAATAACCTAAAGTGTTCCTCCAGCCAACAACAAAAAGTTGCCTGAGTTGCTAAATCCATATGTGCAGCCGCTGTGCTCAGCCTTCCTCCTGGTAATTCCCTCGGTGATTGCTGCCTCACTGCTTTTTAGCTTTGGGGCAGACTTGTTACTAGTGACAATAACATAACTACACGGCTTACAGAAAGTCTAAGGGAGAACCAGCAACATACGACGCTCTGATTGTGTGGGCACTGCGATCAGCAGCACGACCACGGCTGTAATACACAGCCAAGCTGCTGCAGCAAATGCCAGCAATTGAACCCCTTAGATGCCACGATTGATAGTGATCATGGTATCTAAATGGTTTGACAAAAGGAGAGGTCTCCCTTGATTTCATGGGTATTAGTGTATCTTGACGCCACCAGGAACTCCTGGTGGAGTCAAGATTGACAGGGGTGACGCCCCCTGTACCTGACTGGCTGCACATCAGACTCGAAAAGTAGGTCGTGGAAGGGCACTAAAAAGCAGTGTGTAAATGAAATGCAGCTGGCCGTGGTGCAAACAGACAAACAGAAATACGTAACTGTCTGCCGGGGTCCCTGTCAGCTCAGTGGGCTCAGCTCCCTCACTGAAATTTCTTCCGCCGCCACTGGGAGTGTCATCTCAGAGGTCCATTGCGGCCGCTGCCTGCGAGGTCCGTTGCTGCTGCCACCTGCGAGCTCCGTTGCGGACGCCACCTGCAAGCTGAGTTGCGCCCGCCGCCTGCGAGCTCCGTTGTTGCCACCTGCGAGCTCCGTGTTGTCCATGTGCCGCAAAATGTGCCCACTGACGGGGTTTTTGGGCTCTAGCCCACGGCAGGGGGACCTACTTGCAGCTGTGGCTGGAGCCCGCCGGCCGATTTATCCCCTTTCTATCGTTTCTTTACTGCCCTTGCAGGACCTAGTGCAGAAGACGCTGTGCAGCCAATCACTTACAGGGGGTGTTTACCCCTGTCAATCTTGACTTCACCAGCAATTGCTGGTGGCGTCAAGATACACTAATACCGATTACATGATCATGTGTTGCCATTGGGCTGTCATGGCAGCTGGTTGCTTAAAGGCCCATTTCAACTGGACGAATGTCAGGCAAACTATGCCAGACACTCGTCCCCGCACATACTCGCTCTCATGCTGCTGCAGGAGCTAGTATCGCTGGCTCACAGTGGGGATGCTGGAGGAGATTTCTCTCCTCACGCTCCCCCGCTCCTCTCCATTGACTTAACATAGTGTCCGTTCAGTACTGAACGGCTGCTATTTAAACTGAGCGATCAGTGATCAGCTCAACGTTCATCGTTTATGCAGCAGAAATACGGCCACAGCATGACTGTAAATCATGTGAACGGGTGCAAAAAATATGCCGTTTGTGCACCTGTTCACACGGTCCAGGTCCGGGGCATATATGCAGAGCCCGGGTTTAGCTCTGCTGAACTGCCTTCCCCTTTCTGCCCCCTCGCCGTCTCTTGGCAAGGAAAGGGGCAGGACGGAACGGGGCGGGAGCAAGTATGCTAAGCTCCCACCCCCTATCAGCCCTTTGTCAGCTGCCAGCAATGGAAGAGCCACTAGCTCTCGCCCTGCCTCGCCCCCTCCCATTGCAAACATCCGGCAAGGGATGGAGAGGAGGAGGGAAGGGGGTGGGAGATTAGCAGACATGCTGCTCAACGCCCTCCCACCTCCCTTCTCCGGCAGCTCCCATAGGCTCTCATAGGAGTCTATGGGAGCTGCCACCGTATTCCATCCAGAAAGATAGTTCCTGAACTATCTTGCCTGGCCAACATAAAAGCGCCTGGCCGAAATGCGCTATTTTTGCCGGCTGGGTGCTTTTACGCCGTGGGAATATGCCTATTTGAACTGATGCATTGTAAACCAATACATCAGATGGGCAGCGTATATTGGCGTATACATCAGATGGGCAGCGTACGGGCATGAAAGTGCAACCGATATACGCTTGTGTGAATGAAGCCTAAAGCAAATATTGATGCCATACTGATGCAATTTCAACTGTAATACGTCCGTAATGTGAAACTATATTATGGTTGTTTACAAATTCGCTTGTGTTAAAGAGGTTTTAGGCCGCCTGAACACGAACAGATTTGCATTGAGGAATCTGCGGTCGGCATCTGCAGCAAATACTGTTCATAGCATACTATGGAAAATCTGGGTTTCTGCGAGTGAAGGAAAAATCACAGCACGCTCCATTTTTGTGCGGTGTCCGCAGAGGGCTTCCATTGAAGTCAATAGAAGCCGTCCAACCCATCTGCAATTGACATTACAGATTGGTTGCCAGTACTCGTGTAATTGCCTAGTGACAGCGCGGGAAAAGTAAACATTTAAAAAAAAAAATCCGTAAAGAAGAGAAATGACAGGTACGCAGGCTCGCCAGCCGGGCATGCACAATCTGATCCGTTTATGTGCACACAGCCATATGCTGATAAGCTTAACACCTTGCAATACAGGAGTACTGTAGTGTATTATATGAATTATCAACCCAGAAGTGGAACTAAAAGAATATGTTTAAAAGCTTTAAAAAAATACCAAAAAATTACAAAAAAAAAATGTCCCTCTTAAAAATTCTTTATTATGTAAAAAACGTAAAACAAATGCGCATAATTGGCATCTCTGCATTTGTAATGATCTAAATAATTAAATTATCACTTTACTTAAGGGCTCATGCCCACGGGTGTTTTTCACCACATACCGGTATTACGCGTGTACCACGTGAAACGCAGTGCATGGAGTCAATGCAATTCAATTGACTTTCATTGATCAATGCACATGAGCGTGTAGACACTGAGCATGGATACATATGAGAAATAGATCGCAGCATGCTCTACTTCTCTGCGTACCATGCAGTGTGAGCCCTGTACATTTGTATAGACAGCGTATGCAACATTGTCCATACGCAATTCAAATTGGGCCGCACATGATTTGTCCCATCAACTGGGGGTAAATCTGCATGCGAATCTACATGAAAATCTGTGGCAAACTCTTAGGCTCAGCTTCAGAATTCTGCCAATGACTAAACTGTTAGAACTACGTTGGAAAAATCCGACATGTATCTGACAGTTAAAGGCCATGTCAACATGTTCTAAGACCCTTTAACAGGTCTGATCTTTAAGGGGTCAAGACACACCTCCTTTCTCATCATTGGTTTAGGGTGCAATCAAACGGACGATATTCTCGTGTGAGTTTTATAAGATGCGCACAAAACTCACATGAATATGAAATCCATTCTTTTGAATGGATCCATTCCATTCTTTGCTTGCACCCCCGCTGCAAGGGAAACATTGCAGCATGTTCTATCTTTTGGCGTTCCAGCAGAACGCCTCACCCATTGTTTTCAATGAAAGACATTGCATGGCATGGCATGCTGTGCGATGTGCATACGAGTACCTTGTGATGTTTCCCATTGAAGTCAACGGGAAACACTTGCGATCCTTTCACGAGCTTGTAGCACAGTTTCATAGAAGCGATGTGATTTTAAATCTAAAACGTGTCACACCGCCGTGAAAATCACATGTTGGCAAGTGCGATATCGGGCCAAATTACTAACGCACTGGAAAGGATGTGTTATCCCAAAAATGACAGTAGTATGCGCAGAAACGCACACAACATGCTGATTATGGCCTTCTCCAATCTTTGTTCATGCGCTAATATGTTGCATTGCGATGAGTGTATTTGTGCATACGCTCATGTGACGCCACCCTAATTGCTAGTGGTGATAAAGTAATAAGAACTGTGTCTAGCTGCCCCCCTTCCCTCCAAAAAGTGACGTAGAACTGACCATACACATGACAGAAAATGTAATAATCTTGATGGGATACACTGACAGTCTCGTATGTGGGGCCTGCTGACAGTCGCAGATGTGTGCAGAATAGAAGGATTGGGCATGCTGGATTTTAACTTGTCCGAACCTCAGTTCCTGCAGGAGATAAACCACTGCCAGAGGTGTCTGGCAGCAACTTATTCCTATTTCCCATTATAATAAGCTTGCATAAGCTGAGCAGGCATGTTTATGGTGGAGTTGGCAGAAATGGCTTCCTGCAATATAACTGTGTTCCAGGGCATAATTAGGGTTAAAGGTAAAGCATATATGGAGTACTGTACGCTATATGTTGGCATAGACATTTGGTTAGTTTAATATGTGACCTTGAGTCATACAGAATTATCAGATGTTACCTCCATACATTCTCCCTTTGTTAGAGATTAAATATGGTATAATCATTAGTCATTTTCAACCTCTTCAAACATGCCATGTAAGAGCTGTCTGCCTCGTTGTTTACCTTGGCACCATGTCCACATCTCTATCTTGGCTTTAACCTGGGCTGATGCAACATTTTGAGTTCCCTCTGACAAGACTTTCATAATCAGTCCTTGACATCAGCCTTCAGCTGCCAGGGCGGATTTCGTAGCACTGTGTGTACTTTGTGTAGAAGAGAGAGTGCAAGAAGCTGGAGTATATTAAGACTCCACCGTATGTTGGGATCAGTAGAGCTGTCGCATTTGCAGTCAATGGAGACGTGGAGTGTTGAGCTACTATCCAGTTTTGGAATTATGATGAATATTCTGCATATAGTCTTAGTATATATACTACAACTCCTCTTATATTAAAAAACATAAAAATGTAAAAACATTCCTGCTTTTTCATAGACCTACAACCATTAGTGTAAATAGAAGAAAGGAGCCCCATGGTAAAGATCAAAATGGGTCTCCAAATACGGTGCCAGGTTTTGCCATCCACGACCCTTCAGCCAATGCACCATTTCCTTGTTTGCTAACAATGCAGTTTCTCCAAGAGGGGTAGTCTAGCACAAGTTGTTGTTATTAAAAAAAAATCAAGCACCTAGAAGGAGTTGTCGTTT
This sequence comes from Eleutherodactylus coqui, assembly GCF_035609145.1. Taxonomy (NCBI): domain Eukaryota; kingdom Metazoa; phylum Chordata; class Amphibia; order Anura; family Eleutherodactylidae; genus Eleutherodactylus; species Eleutherodactylus coqui. The sequence continues at coordinate 100,677,467 of NC_089842.1, read as the reverse complement.
TGCTGCAAAACTTGGCATGCAGTTACATCTCAGGCATATATGCACATGATTAGAGTTGTGATGTGATTTGATGAACGGTCTTGCCACCTGAGGCCCTAAAAGTTATTCCTTGACCTATATAAAAGCCATTAGAGGCTACTTGTATGTAGTGGACCTCTTTTTCCACTTGTGTAGAGCATGTTGACCATTAGACATGGCTCTATGACGCATTCCAAGAGATTTGGTCCTGTTAAAAGGGGGTGCATTATTGGAATGCGGGAAGCTGGATAGTCGTATCAACGAATTGCCCACCACCTGGGCCATTCTGATTAGACTATTAGGAAGTATTGGGACCAGTGGATGCGTGAGGTAACACAAGGTGACTGTGCTCAGGATGTACTCGACAGACCACCAATAGAGAGAGTCATCTGATCTGACAAGCAAGAGCAGCTCCAACTGTTTAGTTGTCTGCCATCCAGAGACAGATGTCAACATTGTTACAGGCCCCTGTGTCTGTTGAACCACTTCTAGGTACTTGACTGAAGGACATTTGGTCTCATGGCACAGATTACGTGTACTGCCTTTGACACCCACCCACTGTTGCCTCCGTTTGCAGTGGTGTCATGAATGACTAAACTGGACTGCTAGGTAGTGGAACTGTGTTGCCTTCAGTGGTGAGTCCAGGTTTAGTTTGGGTACTGATTATGGCCATTGTGTCTGGAGATCTAGGTGGGAGCACCTCAATCCTGCTTTTGCTGTGGAGGGGCACACTGCCCCCACTGCTGGTGTGATGGCCTGGAGGGCCATAGCATACAACAGTTGGTCACTCTTAGTAGTGGTACAAGGGTGTCACAGGAATGCCTCCACAACATTGCCACACTTCTGTGGCCTGTGCAGTTGCCAGATTTATCACCAATAGAACATGTATGGAACCATCTGGGACATCAACTTCGACAGCCTACAAGTTTGTATGATCTAGAGGCTCAGTTACAGCAAATGTGGACCATTATGCCGCAAGACACCATATACAGCCCACCTGTATCACATCTTATATCCAAGCTAGAGGTGGTACAACAAGGTACTAGAGCCTCCATGCCCACCTGTATCACATCCTATATCCAAGCTTGAGGTGGTACAACAGGGTACTAGAGCCTCCATGTCCACCTGTATCACATCTTATATCCAAGCTTGAGGTGGTACAACAGGGTACTAGAGCCTCCATGCCCACCTGTATCATATCTTATATCCAAGCTTGAGGTGGTACAACAGGGTACTAGAGCCTCCATGCCCACCTGTATCACATCTTATATCCAAGCTTGAGGTTGTACAACAGGGTACTAGAGCCTCAATGCCCACCTGTATCACATCTTATATCCAAGCTTGAGGTGGTACAACAGAGTACTAGAGCCTCCCTTCAAGGGTTCAGTTTTCTTCATTAAAGTATCCTTTTGCTCTGATATTGTAATAATTTACTCATATCAACATTACAATCACACATAGAAAGTTTCATCCAATTCCAACAACTACTTCTAGGGGATGGATTTTTTTTTTTTACCAAAAAGTGTATATTGTAAATCTACATTACTTTGTACTTGACTAGACAACTCTTTTCCATTTACTAAGCTGAGAATGTCTCAGTACTATATTACTTTTATGAGAGTTCCTACATGATCCTGTTTTGTGCCATAAGAGCAAAAATAATTTATGACGAGTAATCTTGTACGCAGACGTCTTATCTGAACGTAATATTCTACTAATATTTTACTAAGATAAAGACCAGTGACCTAATTTTCTTCTATTTTCTTTCCTTCTTTCAAGTAAAGAATGTACTCAAAGAAAAGGAGCACTTAGGTGACCCATGGCACGCATTGATAAGATGACAGCAGGCAAGGACTACAAAAAATGTATTGATACATGTGCTGTAATACTCACAAGTAGTAAAGAAGATATCTGACGTCCTGTTGCATATGCATACAAAAAACAAAAGTCAGCACTTCAAACAAATAAATGTTAAGGTGCACGTAAGCCATGGCTGTGACAAATACAGTAACAGAAGCACGTGCCTCAGGACTCATACACTTTTATATCTGAATAAAATTACACAACTGTTGCTTACTATACTAACCACATAAAAATGCAAGGTTCTTAACACATATTATGATCAAAGCATGTTGGCCCATCTGCCACAGGTACCTAGATTTAAAAGACACCTCTCTGTAGGCCAAAGGCCTCCTAGGGACTCAGGGAAAGCTGGATACCTGGCTATATACTTGCATTAAGCCACCTGAGACAAATGAGTGAATGGAGTGCAAGAAAAAAGTGAGTAAAAAGCTTCCATTTTTACGTGATTAGTAATCAACAGTTGTGCAGTTTTATTCAGACTTCTGGCTTAAAGAGAGGTGTCTTTTAGAGCTTGGTACCCATCCAATAAGGTTAATCTAGATGTGGCGAATGGTCCCACATGTCTTAGGCCGCCTGCACATGACAGCCCCGGATTCCACATGTGGAACCCCGCAGTGGAACCCAGCCCTGGGAGCAACAGCGTCCGCGCAGTTCTGTTACTTTCAATTTTCATCTGTACTGCGGATGGTAAGCACGCCAAGCCACCGGACATGCACAGTACAGATTTTCTCTTTTTAACTCCTGCCTTTCCCGCGTCATCGTCTAGCGATGACGCAGAATCCGTGACCTTTCCGCAATGTGATTGTGGAAGGGCCGCAGATCGGACGGCTTCCATTGACTTCAATGGAAGCGGTCAGTGCGGAATTATTTATATCCCTGTTCATTCCGAGTTGAACAGTCCAATGGGAGATACTATCAGTGATTGACAGCTATCTGTGTATGACTGTACAGCATGTTTGAGCTGACAGACTTCCTTTCAGTCATAAGGGATGTTGGTATTTTTATTGACTACTACCACTGCTGTGACTGGCACTGAAAAACAATTCACCAACCCCATCCACAAACTGCATAGAATATGCGGTTTTCAACTTTTAGTTGCAACCTAAATTATGTTATTATGGTACACATAGGACACATAAACTAATAGGTTAGTTGTAAATTTCTGCAGGAGAAAGCAAAGTGAGGAAGACCCCAGTTTCACACTCTTGCGGTTTTCATTAAAGGAATTGTCCACCTTGCACAGCCTCTTTTTGATAGAACGGCCCTTAGACGATAATCTGATAACAGGGTATCCCATTGCTTGAACCTTTAGTCGTAATCTATGGGAGAACCAGGTAGCAAGTGTTCACTGCAGTACCACCACAAGGTAATTGAAGCATTTTATGGTTCTCTTTAAAATCAGTGAAATGCAAGAAAAGAAGAAAAGTGCTATAATATGCAAGGTCATCACCGGTCTTTTCTGGCCATAGGCCAGTTTACCCACCACCACCACACTCACCTTCTTTGATTATGTAATTGCAACTGTTTGATAAGTTGTCGAGAATGTGCTGCAGTCCTTATATTAAAGGAAACTCCTTCCAGGTAATCAACAGAGTAACATAGGAAAGTAGAACTGTAGCAGTTTTTGGCACAAGCACGATGACAGGTCCGGTAAGTAGAATGAATGGATACTAAGCAACGCATTTCAAATCCGCACTGGATTCTTCATCAGGTATGGTATCTGAGACCTAATTGGAAAAACATATTTTTCCAGCGGATCTCAGATACATTAGCTGATGAAGAATCTGGTGTGAATTTTAACTGTGTTGTTTAATATCTATCCATTCTACTTACCAGGCTTGTCATCGTGCTTGTGCCAAAAACTGCTACAGTTCCCCTTTCCTATGTTACTCTGTTTAAAACAGCTTGCTATCAATGTAAGGCATGGTCGTGCCTGGTCCTCCAGAGCAACAGACACTCTTTTTTTTATCAACTCTGCTTTTTGGTAGGGTGTTTGTGTATTTGGCATATATTGGTTATACTAAAACACAAATGTGATTACAGATGATAGAGAGTTGAGGAGATAATCAGGCTATATCCTACTATCAGGCTGGTGGCGGGTGGGTTTCTTCTGAAAGAGGAAAACATTACCTCAGATCTGTTGCCCCATATCATAATAAAAGCAATCCAAAATTAGCAAGCAAGCAGGTTAACTTGTATCTAAAGTCTATCTCCTATCTATCTATCTATCTATCTATCTATCTATCTATCTATCTATCTATCTATCTATCTCATATCTATCTATCTATCTATCTATCTCATATCTATCTATCTCATATCTATCTATCTCCTATCTATCTATCTATCTATCTATCTATCTATCTATCTATCTATCTATCTATCTATCTATCTATCTATCTATCTATCTATCTATCTCTCATATCCATCTATCTATCTCATATCTATCTATCTATCTATCTATCTATCTATCTATCTATCTATCTATCTATCCCATATCTATCTCATATCTATTTATCTCCTATCTATCTATCTATCTATCTATCTATCTATCTATCTATCTATCTATCTATCTATCTATCTCATATCTATCTAGCTCATATCTATCTATCTATCTATCTATCTCATATCTATCTATCTATCTATCTATCTATCTATCTATCTCTCATATCTATCTATCTATCTATCTATCTCATATCTATCTATCTATCTCTCTATCTATCTATCTCATATCTATCTATCTCCTATCTATCTATCTATCTATCTATCTATCTATCTATCTATCTATCTCATATCTATCTATCTATCTCTCTATCTATCTATCTCATATCTATCTATCTCCTATCTATCTATCTATCTATCTATCTATCTATCTATCTATCTATCTATCTATCTCATATCTATCTATCTATCTATCTCTCATATCTATCTATCTATCTATCTATCTATCTATCTATCTATCTATCTATCTATCTATCTATCTATCCTATATCTATTTATCTATCTCTCTATCTCATATCTATCTATCTATCTATCTTCTATCTATCTCTCATATCTATCTATCTATCTATCTATCTATCTATCTATCTATCTATCTATCTATCTATCTATCTATCTATCTATCTATCTCATATCTATCTATCTATCTATCTCATATCTATCTATGTATCTATCTCATATCTATCTATCTATCTATCTATCTTCTATCTATCTCATATCTATCTATCTATCTATTGTTTTTCTATATTAAGTAAATTATTTTAGGTTTTCGATCTCACTCCGTCTCTACTATGTTTGTGTATAAAACGTTTATGAAGTCACAAGTCTTGGAATAAAATCTGTGCCCACAGTATTTCTGGTTCCATAAAGAAACGTTATCTATGCAGCCAAAACCAAATAGTAAATATTACAAGGAAAACATGGATTGTTGTTGGAAGTGAATAAGGAAACTGTATCCGGCTGCTGTCGAGCTGCGCACATAAAGTGTGGTTTCTTACATCCCTCTAGTATTTTATGTGCTTTTCTGTCCAATTTGGAATTTATAAAGTGTGATACTACTAATGTAACTAAAAACAATCATGTTTTTGTTTTGAATACAACACAGCATCTGTTTTGACACTCACTAAGGCCTCCTGCACACAGATTTCCTGCAGAATTTCCGCCCGTGCACGCTGCCATAGAATTGCATTAGATAACGCAATCCTATGCAGACAGCCGCAATCTGAAAACTTGCGCGGTAATCAAATTGCAGCATGTCCTATTTCTGCGCGAGCCTCACAGAGGCCCGCACAGAATCGTCACCTCTGATGCACTGGCTCTGCTACAAGCATGCGCCGGGTGCCTGCCGGCACATAGCAGAGCGGAGGAGACGGCAGAGCAGGTGAGCCACAGTGGTCACTGCAGGGGCATAGCTCGCATCCCGCTGTGAGAATTCTCCCAGCGGGATCCGACTCAACCATCTGCAGGAAGCCTAATGTGACTAAAAATATAGAATTGACAAATCTGTTTTTTAAGGGGCATTCACTAACTGGAGATAGCCTCTTAGCAAAATCAAACTGCCTTCCAGGCTTCATCACTGCTGAGTACAGGCTCTTGCTTTTTGAGAAAAACATTCCCATTTTTAGTTGTTAGTGGAGTTTTACTGATCAGTGGGGGTCTCACCTCTGAGACCCCTGCCGATCTCCTGTTCTCTTGTCACTGCAGGGGTTGCTTCCTTCTCAGCACTGATGTCACTGTGCAGGAAGCTCTGGCCAAGTATGTGGTCAGCACTCCATTCACTGCAATGGGAGTGACAGAAATACCCAAGCGGGTATGCCTCATGTGTACTGGGCAGTCACTCTCATTGAAATGAATGCGGCGCTGACCACGCTTGCTCAGCCGGGGCTGCCTTCAGAGTGACGTCACTGCAAGGGAAGAAGTAACCACTGCAGTAACAGGAGAGCGGGAAACGGGGGCCCCGTTGTTAAAATTGGCAGAAGTCAGCAATGAGACCCCCCACCAATCCCTGATCCTGTGAATAGCGGATAACTTGTTATAATGGTACAGCCCCCTTTATGGACCTTTTACATGGCATAGTTATCGTTCGAATAATTGTTAAATCAAGTGTTTTTGCTTGATAATTGTTAGGTGTAAACACGTGCAGCAACCGGACAATCAGTGTTAGATTCAAACTCTTTCAAGTCGACCTAAAAATCACTGTTTGTCTACAGAAAATGCTTACATATAAGCAGGTGTCATAAAGATGTAATGGCTAGCAAGCAGTGGCAGAAAGCTTGACTAAGGCCTCGGTCAGACGGGCGTTTTTCGAGCGATTTGCGCATGCTCATGCGATCTGCGCATATATAGAACCATTGCTTCGCAATGGGATTGGTCACATGGCCGCTTTTTATGCGACGAATCGTGCCTATCTGCGTTCTGCGATTCCTTGTGTTCTATATATGCGCTCAATGGGCCCTTCCCGAAAATTCATCCCGCGCTCGCCGGCAGCCTATTGCTTTCAATGGAGCCGGCTGTATTGCCAGCTCCATTGAATTCAATGGGCGAACATCGTTCTTCTCTACCACAGTTGTTACAGCTGTGGCAGAGGAGAATGATCTTTGTAGTATATTTTCTCAACGGGGTCTGTGCTGCTGCCGTCGGCCCCATTGAGCGCATATATAAAACACAAGGAATCGCAGATCGCAGATAGGCGCTATCTGCGATTCCTCGTGTCTGGCCCATTTCGCCGAAAACGCTGCTAGCTGCAGATTTTTCAGTGAATCGTCGGCCCCAGTCACGTGATTTGCGGATGCGCATCCGTCATGCGATCCGCAAATCGCGGCAAAAACCGGTCGTCTGACCGAAGCCTAAAGACGGGTTAATAATCCAATGAATGATGAAATTGACGAATATTGTAAATGCATGTCAAGCAAACAATATACGATCGCTGCTTCACTGCTCATCGCATGCTCGTTACTATTTATCTTGCAATGTAAAAGGGCTTATAGTCAAAGTCATGACTCTACAGCAGCTACTTGGCATCAGTGACAGTAAGTTAAAGGCAAACAATCTTCTGGATTTTTCCAAACACTTTACATGTCCATGGAAGCTGAGTTATTTATTAAAATGTCCTCTGGCAGCTGCGGTGTGGGTTATAATGTTCTGCAGCAGCTGAGCAGTGCAGTGAGGTTCAATGTTCTGCAGCAGCTCAGGTGTTTATTATGAGGCTTTGCAGCCTCAACATAGTAATGGTATACCACACAATAATAGTCCTCTTATGTTCTCCCATATACTAGTTAGCTATTTTGGTACCCACCCACCACCACCACCATTAATAGTGCCCTCTTTGTGCCATGAAAATATATAAAAAACTCTGATACTCACCTAACTGCGGGCGTAAAGCAGCCTGTTGCTTTCAAGAGTAAGTGGCGAGGCAAGGTTTCAATCGCTCTCTGCTTCACCATAGTTGTCAACTGGATGCACATCCCGAGGAAGCATTTACAGTTGAAAATGGTGGTCACCACTTGATTAAAGCCAATTAAAAAAAAATAGCCATTCTCTCCATTCCCAGTCCACCTCTGTGTGCTGCACTCCTGCTACATGTGAGACTAGTCTTATGATGCTCTGCATCTGCTGACATATTTTTTGATGTTCTGCAGAATCTGAGATATTTTATGATGTTCTGCATTTAAGAGGTTGTCTGGAACTTTTTTTTTTCTATTGATGACCTATCTTCAGAATAGGTCATTAATAGATGATCAGTGGAGGCTTCCCGCTTGGGATCCCTGGCGATCATTCCATTGTCGACACCAATCTCAGTACAGACAGCACAGGAAGCAGACTACACGTCCCTATTGCAGCAATCCAGTTTAGTAGTGCAGGCACAGTTCCCATTGAAGTCAGTGAGTGCTGTGCTTGTACTATCAAACTATAACAGAAATATGTGCTTCAGCACTTCTACATATTTAATATCTGAATAAAATGACACAACTGTTGTTTATACTAATAGCATAAAAATGCAAAGTTCTTAGCGTCCATTTTGATCAAAATATGTGGGCCCATCTGCCACGTCCAGGTGAACCTTATTAGATTACTCTAAAGACACCTCTTTTTGTGCAAAAAGCCTTTAAATAATTGAGAAAGCTTCATACCTGGCTACATACTCTCACTGAAACACCTCGGACAGATAAGTGAATGGAGTACCTGACAAAAGTGAATGCGGCCACTGCACCACCAATGCACATGCAGCAGAAACAAGACCAGTGCTTTCAACAAGTAATTAAACATGAAGGTGCACATAAGCCATGGTTGCGACAAATATAGTATTTTTACGTGGTTAGTATAAACAACTGTTTTGCAATTATTTTCAGTTATTAACACATTTTGGACGCCCCCTTTTTTCCCATTTTTGTTTTTTCCTCTGCCCTTGTAAAAAATCATAACTCTTTTATTTATTCATCGACGTCGCTGTATGAGGGCTTGTTTTTTACGGGACGAGTTGCATTTTTCAATGGTACTAGATTATGTACCATATAATGTACTGAAAAACTGTAAAAAAATTTTAGTGGAGTGAAATGGAAAATAAATAAAATTCCGCCATCTTTGAATGTGTCTTGTTTCTATGGTGTACACACTGCAACAAAAATGACCTCATAACTTTATTCTATGGGGTAGGGCTTATTTAGACGATCGTATATCGGCTCAGTTTTCACGCCGAGCCGATTTACACTGTCCTTTTCTGCAGAAAGGGGGATGGAAGAGCCAGGAGCAGGAACTGAGCTCCCACCCCTTCCCCGCCCCTTGCCACTATATGCAATGGGAGGGATGGCACGGGGCGGAGCTAAGCGCCAGGACTTAGCTCTGCCCCCATCTCACCCCCTCCTATTGCAAATAGTGGCAAGGGGCGGGGAAGGGGTGGGAGCTCAGTTCCTGCTCCTGGCTCTTCCATTCCCCCCCCCCTGCAGACAAGGACACCGTATATCGGCTCGGTGTGAAAATCGAGCCGATATACGGTTGTCTAAATAAACCCTTAGTTTGAATACTATGATACCAAATTTCTATAATTTTTTTCAGATATTTAATTTTTTAAAATTATTTTCTGCTGCTATCTTCTGACAGCTATAACTTTTTAATTTTTTTGTTGACATAGTTGAGCGATATCCTATTTTGCGTGGGACGTCCTGTAGTTTCCGTTGGTACTATTCTGGAGTACATATAAGTTTTTGATCGCTTTTTATTACATTTTTTCTTAGAGACAAGATGATCAAAAAAGCGCAACTCTGGCGTTCTTTTTTTTTTTTTACGCGACATTCATTGTGCGTGGTAAATAATCCATTAGCTTGGTAGATCAGAATTTTACAGATGCAGCGACACCAAACATGCATTCTTGTTTTATTATTTAGATTCTTTTATTATAAATATGGCAAAGTTTTTTTTACTTTTATTACTAGGGATGAGCGAGTATACTTGCTAAGGCACTACTCGCTCGAGTAATGTGCCTTAGCCGAGTATCTCCCCGCTCGTCCCGAAAGATTCGGGTGCCGCCGCGGGGCGGGGAGCTGCGGGGGAGAGCAGGAAGGAACGGAGGGGAGATCTCCTTCCATACACACCCCAAACATGCAGGACATAACCTTAAGTCCTGTGACATTAAGGGGTTAAATGTGTATGAGTGCCGAAGCACATATTCCTGTTACTGTCTTTGTCGCAGCCATGGCTTACATGCACTTTACATTTAATTTATTTGTTGGAAGGGCTGACTTTGTTGCTGCATGAACTGCTTCCTGCACTGACAGCGGTGTTGGGAAACAGCTGATCAACGAGGATACACACTAGAGTTCTTGAATAACCCTTTTTGCCAAGACAGAAGGAGCATTACATGCCAGTCTATATGTGGTTGATAGAGGAGAAGGAACCTTTTCTTTTGCAAAAGTTATATGTGACCAACTTCTTTTGCAGGCATAGATAACAAGCAGAGCCTATCTAGGGCCACTTACGTCTATAGTCATTAGGTTCTGGCATCAGACTGCGATATCTATACAAATATCAGCTACAGACATGCAAATGGAAACATTTTTAAAGCAAACGGTATCATTTTTCTGGTATTGGTAGATCTATATAAGTACCCCAGTGTAACTTAGTTGAATGAAGTCTCCCCAGACACGCTCACGTTCTAACTTCCCCATGTTGCTGTAATAAACTGGTCGTAACGTACATGAATTAGTCCTGGCGTAATTACACAAGCGCATTATTTACCCTTAGAAGGGAAGTATTACTTCTGTCCTGGACTAGTGCATAGTGGATAGGCAGCAATGAGGAGTATGGTTTTAGAATTAGGGACATGTCACAGTAAATGTGCTGATGCATTCTATCACAAACATTGTCTTCTGTAGAAACCATTTGCTGTATTTTTCAGTGTTTTGAGTTAATTCCAGCATGTACAAAATTGTACTATGTAAAGCACTTGTTCTGCAATGACAATTTCAGAAACTTGAACCAGCAGCTTAAACTGGATCCAAACATTCCCAGACGAAAGGCAGTTAGACAAGGACTTCCTTTCATTTTTGTGACATTAGACAGAGGTTAAAGCATGAAGATGTACTGTATGAGCAGCGGTATGAGCTGATCCATTTATGTAAGACGTCTTGTCTTATTCCTCCACTCTTTTTGTCATAGATTCTAATTTTAAAAAATTATATATATATATATATATATATATATATATGGCAAGGGACGTCATCAATCAAGGGGGCAGGGTCTGTGCGAAGATGGTATACAGACTGACCACTGCATTACACACAAATTCATATATTTTTGGATGGGGGTACCCACCTAATTTTTAATATTGTAACTTTTTTTAACCCTGCGCTCTAGGCGAATGGTTAATCAATGAAGTATGAGGTTAACTTACTTCGTAGAAGAGTTCACTGTGTAGGGATGGGACTCCTCTAAAATCTAGGATAGCCGGTAGTAAATCCAAGTAGATGGTGCAGAAATCCAGTTTTTCTTTATTATTCCACATCAGATAGAAAGACTGGAATTTCTGCACCATCTACTTAGATTGACTACAGGCTATTCTGGATTTTAGAGCACTGGCGTAACTATAGGGGATGCAGAGGATGCAGTTGCAACCGGGCCCAGGAGCCTTAGGGGGCCCATAAGGCCTCTCTTCTCCATTTAGGGAGCCAAGTACTATGAATAAACCATTATAGTTGGGGACCCTGTTACAGATTTTGCATTGGGGCCCAGAAATTTCAAGTTACGCCTCTGTTTTAGAGGAATCACCTCCTACAGTGGATTCCTCTACGAATACGTTAACCTCATACGTCATTCATTACACATTCGCCTAGAGCGAGAGGATTTTATTTCCTTTTGTTCTGTTTCCTACCACCAAGGTGTTTCCTATTCCCTGGGATTTCCCCTACAACGCTCTCCCTGTGTGTTGAAGGCCTCTTCAGGGATTCGGTGCTTTGGATATTAAAATACATATAAAGCTGACTTAGATCAGCGGTGTGGATGCCTATCACCCCAACGGGCGAGTCCTTCTCCAATCCACTAATCTACCATTACTTGGAGCGCTATCCATATATTTACATCTAGCATACCCCCGATTGCAGTGACAGATGCCCGAAAACAATGGCAGCCATTGGACCCTAAATAATGGTGAGAGCCACAGGACTAAAGTAACTATGACAACCCTGATAATAGCGACAGCTAATTAGTCACAGACCTCCAATAAAAATGTCAGGCACATACCTCCAGTAAAGTGACACCCACAGACCACCAGTGACAGTCATGGATGTCCCCTAACAGTGACATCCACAGACCTCCAATGACAACCATGTCACTCAGTGGTCACAGCTCAATTGTTTTCTCTCCACCCTGGTCTTTCAACATGGCATACAAATCGTAGCATGTGCCACTACAACTTATGACCTTGTGCAGAGATCCCCAATTTTGTGTAACTTGTGAGTCACATTTACCTTTGAGTGGTGGCCACATTTGGATGCGTTCGCACATTACTTGTTTGCTGCACATTTTGCCGTAGATTCGAGATTCGGTGCAGATCTGCAGCTGATTTCACCCTTTCGATTGAATTGAGATTGAAAGCAAGAAACTGCTGCAGATCTGCACAAAAATCAACAACAAAATCTGCAGCAAATCAGCAATGTGTGAACGCACATGAAATCGCACATGAAATCCAACTCATCACTGGAGGAGAGAAAATTTTTAGGTTACAGCAACAGGGTGACTCTATACGTCACGTATGTCGTGCAGCAAGAGATATCCCTATCGCCCTGCTACATCACATTCTAATGTAAGTAAATGCGGTTGCAATATGACTCACATGCTGCTGCAACCCAAAAATCACTATAAGGCCTTAGTCAGACGGGCGTTTTTTCACGCGATTTGCAGATCGCATGACGGATGCGCAATCGCAAATCGTGTGACCGGTGCCCGAAAATCTGCTCCTAGCCGCGTTTCATTAGAAACGGGCCGGAGCTGTCCAGCGCATTGCATTCAATGGAGCCGGCAATACAGCCCATTGCTTTCAATGGAGCCGGCTGTATTGAATTCAATGGGCAAACATCGTTCTTCTCTGTCACAGCTGTTACAGCTGTGGCAGAGAAGAATGATTTGTCTTCTATATGTTCTCAATGGGGTCGGCGCTGCTGCCGCCGGCCCCATTGAGCGCATATAGAGAAGAGAACAGGAATCGCAGATCGCAGATAGGTGCGATCTGCGATTTCTGTTCTATAATTTATCGGATGAGCGCATAAAAAGCGCTCATGTGTCCGATACCATTGCAAAGCAATGGTTTTAAAAAATTGCCAGACGCATGCGCATGCGCAAATCGGGTGAAAAAACGCCCGTCTGACTTAAGGCCTTAAACCATTCAACTTTGATTTGAACTGCTGAGTGTCATGGCTCAACAGCCATGACAGGGCCATAGTATACCGGCCTCGTTGCAGAAATGGACTGGCGGTACAAGGTCAGGGTGGCTTCACACGACCGTGTTTTTGTGCGTACATAGGTGCACACCTATGTACGTGCAAAAACTCACGTGAATGCAGGTCCGTACATTGTTTTCAATTTAAAATCCCGCCTGCTGAAACAGCTGAATGTGATTGGCTGAGGTGCCCAGCCAATCACAGGCAACTCTCGCCGAATGAATGACAGGCGAGAGCTGCCTGTGATTGGCTGAGTATATAAGTAACCAAGAAACCAAGACAATAAAGGAATATAATGTATTTATTACATTATTTTTCTGTTATCTGTGTAAAATATTTCACAATTTTGTTGTGGTCCTCACTGTGGACAAAAAACACATGACAAAACCGTAACACATGGACCAAACTTTATGTGCAGTACCTATGAAACTGTGCAGACAATGAGATGCTTAGTTAATCTATAACTTTTGTTTCTTGATTTTTCAGTTACAAAATTATTATGTAATGAGAATTCCAATCCTCTATATCCAAGGATACTGCTCTGACTATGCTGTAAGATGTACAGATGTAGCAGAGCTGCAACCAAATCGGTTGCCATATCATCAAATGCATAAGTCCATAATAGAAGTCCTTTGGCCCATTACAAAATGTTTAAAGAGGCCCACCAAGTATCGTGGTGCCTTCTTTTGTGGCAGAGGGGCCTTTCTACATTCCCAGGCACCAGGAGCTAGGAGAGAATACTACCTTTGTACCCCTTGTAGTTACACCTCTGCATGTCATGGAGTGTTCTCTTAGAAATTCCAAAGAAGTGCTTATAAATTCAGAAATAATCTCAGTTTAGATAGTCATGATCCTGAATAAAATATACAAATCCATTGATTGTGAAATTCATCTCCACTACATTTCTACTTTATACTATAAGTCTTATCATGTCTGGAGGAGATGATGGAGTGATGATCCAGGAATGCAATTTGCGAGCCCCAAGTGAGTTGAGATGCCTAAATTTCACCTATTCAAATCCATGAAAAGATACTACATAGTTAGAAAGGTTGAAAACTGCAAAATTCAACAAGTTTTGATCAACCTTTTTTTGATCTACTATACATCAATATTTTCTAAATTAATTATAACTAGAGATGAGCGAACGTACTCGTTTAGAGTAATTACTCGATCGAGCACCGTGATTTTCGAGTACTTCCGTACTCGGGTGAAAAGATTCGGGGGGCACCGGGGGGCGGCGGGAGGCGTGGCGGAGCGGGGGGTAGCAGCGTGGAACAGGGGGGATCCCTCTCTCTCTCCCTCTCCCCCCCACTCCCCGCTGCAACCCCCCACTCACCCACGGCGCCCCACGAATCTTTTCACCCGAGTACGGAAGTACTTGAAAATAGCGGCGCTCGGGCGAAAAAGGGGCGTGGCCGAGTAGGTTCGCTCATCTCTAATTATAACCCTTCAGGCCATTAGTTATTAGCTGAGCATCTAGTCCTTTTTCTATAAATTGTGCTCTACAAGATGGTCCTTAAATAAATGAGGCGTTATGATAATGGACATATACAAAGCATAAGGTGGGTTTGGGCTCACCAAAAGTAGACCTTGGGCCTATAATTTTACAAGTTTAAATATTGTAATACTTGGCAGTAGGAATATGGATTGGGACATAACCAACCTTAACCAAGACTCAAAGTAAACAAAAAGGGGTTGTAAAGCATCCTCCCCAAGCCACTTCTTAGATTCAAATGCTGAAATTTGTCATCTATCAGGCATGAGATTACTCCATTGGATGTGGGACCGTAAACTTAAGTGGTCGCACAGGGCGCACCAACTGCCTCTGCTTGAAGGAAGAGACTTGGGGAGCTGTTCCAACATACCTGTGTGGATAGTTTTATTATCAGCTTCACTGTAATATCCCAATTAGATGGGAGAACAGTCATCTAAATGACTGCACAAGTGCTGACATTACCACTAGGTTGTTAGCGCTCATGCAGAGTGTTTAGACAAGCCGATCACCCTTGGGTTCTCGCTGAGCGCTTCACATTCTATGTGAAACACCGAGCAGGGAGCATTTACACTGAAATCAGCGATCCAGCGATGTTTTTCATGCTGGTTGAAAGTGAGCGATCAATCAACTGCAAACATATAGTGCACGATGGCTGTGCATTTAGACGCGACAATTATTGCACATATTCATTCTTTTGAATATATTTTGCGTGACAATCATCCCATGTAAATGGCTCTTAACCCCTTAGGGACGGCCTGATAGTGTTTTTATGTTCTGCCATTGCAGGACGTGTATGAAGGGAGATAACGCTATTATCTTCCTCCATACATTGCGGGTGTTAGCTGATTCTTACAGCTGACACCTGTGGGCAACAGCCCCGACACGCCGCGTGGCCGATCGAGATTGTTAACCCTTTAAATGCCGCTCAATTCTGACAGCGGCATGTAAACCCCCCAAACGATCTTCAGGGGTCCCGTACGCCCCCCCCCCCGGCGATGAGATTGGGGGAGCCGTGCGGGTGTTATGGCAGTGTGCCTATTAAGCAATCCCCGTGGGGTGGCTTGATAGACTGCCTGTCAGAATGCAGTATGATGTAATGCTATAGCATTACATCATACTGCAGGAGCGATCAAAGCATCACTAGTGGTGGTCCACCCTGGGGACTAAAAGAAAAATGAAAATGAAAACAATAAAGCTTTACTAATTATTTAAAAAAAAGTAATAAAAGTTAAAAAAAAACAACCTTTTGCCATATTTACAATAAAAGATTCTAAATAATAAATCAAAAATAAGTATTTGGTATCGCCGTATTGTCTGTAAAAGCTCGATCTATGAAAGTAACACATTATTTTCCCCGCATGGTGAAGGTCGTCCAAAACAAAAAAAGAATGCCAGAAATGCGTTTTTTGGTCACCCTGTCTCCAAGAAAAAAATGTAATAAAAAGCGATCAAAAAGTCATACGTACTCAAAAGTGGTACCAACAGAAATGATAGGATGTACTGCACAAAATGAGCCCTTGCACAATGGAAAAATTAAAAAGTTATTGTGCATAGAAAATAGAGACAGAAAATAATTAAAAAAAATTAAATATCTTAAAAGAAAAAATACAAGTATTACAGCAAAAAAAATATAAGTTTGGTATCATAGTAATCGTACTGACCCACAGCATAAAGCTATCATGTCATTTTTGTTGCAGTTTGTGCGCCATAGAAACAAGACACATTGAAAGATGGCGGAATGTCACTTTTTTTTCCATTTCTCTCCACTTAGAATTTTTTTAAAGTTTTTTCAGTACATTATATGGTACATTAAAAAGCACCATTGAAATATACAACTCGTCCCGCAAAAAAATGAGCCCTAATACAGCGACGTCGATGGATAAATAAAGGAGTTACAATTTTTTAAAAGGGGAGAGGAAAAAACGAAAGTGGAAAAAAGCAAAAATGCTCCGTCACTAAGGGGTTAATAATGAGCTTTAGTTTGGCATGTGCCACTTCTGCAAGTGCCTAGAAGGTAGTCCCTAATACTGGAGTACTTTTGGCTCTCTGCAGTCCTCCATGGGCTTTACCTTTTGCTCTGAGTGATGGCTCTAGTGGTCTCCTGGTTGGACGTTATATGTGGTAGAATTGTTATTTAGACAACTATATGGAAGTGTTATATGGTCTAGGTAAGGCACTGCTATTTAGGCACCATACGTTATGGCACTTCTATTTAGACACTGAATGGTATGGTTATTTGAACACTTGGGTACCACACAGTGAACTTTCTAATGTAATTTTGGCTGTGACAAGACATCACAGGGATTTTCCACAGGAACTCTAGAAGATTCTATGATCAACACCATTTCTGACCACCAACCTAACCTCATTATCTAAACGGAAGCTAATCATTCACTTTTAGCTGGATCCAATGACAACCTAAAGTGTTTGAGGCAAGTCGTCTCATGACATCTGCCTTTGTGTAAACAAGGATTGGGCCAACCATGGCCAATATTTTTATTTCCTGGGAAAGGAAGTAGGCTATCTTCAGCAGCCAACTCAAGCATGCATATTTATGAGGTAGTCAGAGGAGATATCTGAGAGCAGAACAGTCCAGTTTAAATATATGGGATTAAGTTTAATTCATTTGCTCATTAGTAGTTTGTGGGACATCTAATTGTTGCTTGATCTTAAAACAGCGCATGAATAACTGCTTACTCATTGGGTGTTTGAACAGGTAATTACTATTTGCTGATATTCCTAGCCTTGGCCTATTCAATTACAGTAATCAAGATTTAGATCTCTATATCCTGGTGGATTGTACAACAATTAATAAGCTTATTGATCAGCCACAGTCTTAAGGCCTGTCTGTAGGTATGTAGAAGCCAGTATCCCCTCCATCCGTAGGTGTGCGAACACCTCTTTTATGTTCTTTCTGGTGTGTTTGGTGTGACTTGTATCTGTGTCTCTGGTTGTCCCATCTATCATCTAGGGATAGACTAGGCCCTGTAGGTACGGGACATGGGGCTGCCCTTGTCAGGGCGATCGCCCTTGGGGCCCAGCAAGTCACATTTCGGTTAGGGAAAGATTTCTCATTCTGTGGCTGTTTAGTTCATCTTTGTCTTGCTTGGTGATGCCCATACAGGGCTTTGTGGTTTTATCCTGCATGGACGTGATAGTATATTTCAATATAAATTAACATTACTAGGACAAAGTTACAGTTCTTGGTTACTTGCAAAGCTGTGCATTGAACTACATTATTAAACCATTATGCATTTTTAAAAATTGCATGTGATCTCCATTAAAAAAGAATGGAAACTCTAAGAGAAGGAGTGCACATTCACAGCTCCCATTGTGCCCATGGGCTGTCATGATGCCATATGTATAACTTCAAGCTTCTGGGTCACAATGCAAGATCTATAACAAGGCCAGCGAGATGTTTGCATCCCCTCCATCAGCAGAGTCTGAGTGTGTCTGCTACTACGGCACCACCTATAGCTAAGGTCCTGCATATGACCATTTATATCTCAGATTAGCAGTGGCTGTATATTGGTTTTAAATACTATTTCTTTACATAGAATCTGATCGTTCATTCAGTCTAAATGCAGGCACAGAACGATGAATGAGAAATTCGTTCACCGTTCAGTTTCTACATGCATTAAAAAAACTGAACAACGGATCGGCCCGTGTAAACAGGCAGTCTTTCATCTATGAAGGACTGCCTGTTCACTGTGAATGAAAGCAGGCAGTCTGGAACGATCTCCGGCCCGCACCGCCTCCATTCACTAGCAATGATTGTTCCTGTGTAAAAGCACAGATAAGATCATATCTGGGACGACAGTCAGGCATCTGCGCCCGAGAGGTTGTACTGTGTAAAAGCACCCAGCGAGTGACTCAATTACAGTGAATGTGTGAACACCCAGCTGTTTCTAGATAGAACTGAACAGTGCTGGGCGGACTTCATTGACTATAATGGAGTCTGACCACTTTCCACCCGACTGCCCAGCTTATGGATGGAAGAGAAAGTGCTGCATGCAGCTCTTTTTCTTCCGGTATTTTCAGCCGCATCTGTGACGGAGCCGCCGGACGGAGGTTCCGATGCAGATGTGAAACCACTCTGTAGCTCATTTTTGGCTTGATTTTCTGGCTTTATGGTTGTTTTCTGTCTTCTGTACTGTTCATTGGTTTATTTGACATTTTCTGCAGTATTTACTAAATACTCTGTGCTACTTTGTAGCTTCTTTCTTGACCCTTAGCCTTGAATTTACACAATCAGATACAATTGTTTATTTTTCTTGCTGTGGGATGTAACACCATAATCTACTGTAGACATAGCTAAATCTAGTTTAGAAGGCAAAGATGTCCTGCTTCATATCTTAAGACGGCAAAAATAAACAACTTGGACAGATTATATGACTTTAATGGGGAAATGGGGAATAAGAAAAGATTAATATAGGAAATGTACTGAAAAGTCAACCTTCAAACTACTTAAGGCTAGAATTACACATGCAGCTTTGTGTCAGATTTTGGTGCAGTTTTTGAGCCAAAGCCTGAAGAAGATCCAGCAGGAATGTAGAATATAAGGCCTCATGTCCACGGGCACGCACAGTTTCCAAGTGTAGAATTCTGCAGAGGTTTCCACTTGTGACCGCAGCCATTAGGCCTAAAAGGACATTTTCTTATCTGTCCCGCTGCCTTGCGGGTCTTCTCCGTTGCGACCGGATCTTCTTTCTTCTGTACGGTGGATGCACTGTGCTTTTTTTAAAAAAAAAATCTCTTGCTTTCCTTTGGCACGGACGCAGTATCAGCTGTGTCTATGCCGGGGATCTGACGGCTTCCATTGACTTCAATGGAAGCCATTCGTGCGGGAAGCCGCAGAAAATGGAGCATGCTGCTTTTTTCTTCCCGCGCGTGTGATCCGCACGCTGGGAAAAAATGACATTCGCAGGTATTTAATTACATGTGGAAGCCTAATGATTCTTTATGGACAAATTGATCTGCGGCTCGCACGCGCGGATTTGCTAAATGAATTATGCCCGTGGACATGAGGCCTCAGTCTCTCCTTTATATTTGTATTCCTTTTGAATCCCCTTGTGGCTATGCAACATCCCACAGGGACACTCCAGACACTTGACAAATGTGAGGAGCTGGGAGGGTTAAGTGATGGCACTTACCGGCTCCTTTTCCCAAAGGGATGACATGTAGCCAAGGCCAGAGTTGGATTGCAGGCCACCGTCCACACCCCTGAGATAGGGAATGCCAACAACAGGATGATGGGGGTAGTAGTTGTCACGGGTGATGCCACTGTTCCCACACACCAATATATCACATGGTGGAGAATAAACACAGACACTGGTCTATAGTACCTCGGGTAATAAACTTTGGCAAGACAGCTATTCACAACAATTCAGGTACAATTCTTCACAGTGCAGGTAAGTAAGAAGTTTCAGAGGTCAGGGGGAATACACAGAATGAAACCGGTCCTACAGTCTGCGTTATCTGCACGTTACCGCTCCTGGACAGGGAGCACTCCGGAGGAGGAAAGGGGGTAGGGGTCACTCCACATACACTCTGGCAGTATTATTTACTATTAGGATTTGCACCCCGCACTGAAGACGCATCGGTGGGACTTAGTACCTCTGCACTGGGTCTTGTCAGGAAAAATGATTACTTACAAGGCTCTCTCTTCTAGACTTGGGGCTCACTCCACTCTCATTCAAACTGCAGTCGCTATAGAAAGTCTCTCTTTCTTCTCCATCTTCACCACAAGGAAGCTGAAGGTGCTTCCATGTGGCTTTGTGTTTGGTGGTAGACCAGTTGGAACTCTCTGAAGATGGACCCTTTTCCCTCTCTCAAACACTCCTATTTATGCCCTGAGTCATACCACATGACATGACAGACTGATACATTTACAGGTAGGCAATGATTTTATTAGAGTTATCCTCTCAAGTGCTGCAGCTGTGCAACACACACACACTGGATATCACAAGAGAGGCTTGCACAGTGCATCTACATAAGACAAACATGCATGACATTTATGGAGGGAACCAGGATCATATTCTAGGACACTACAGCTATGATTAACAAACCAATCAAAAACTGTACCAATATCTGACACTAAAGTCCAGCCTTAAAGGCGTTGTCTGATCAGTGGACAAATTTTAAAGTATTGCTGGAAATGTGTTAAAAAAACAAAAGCAGCTGCACTTGCCCATCCTCTCCCCAGGGATCCAGCACAGTGTTTGTTTAGGAACAGACACTACATGACAGATGGATCACTAAATAATTGCAGGTTGATGTCTGTCCAGCCTCTGTTTGAAGACTTCCATTGAAGGAGAACGCACCACCTCCTGTGGCAACCTGTTCCACTCATTGATCACCCTCACTCACTGTCAGAAAGTGTTTTCTAATATCTAATCTGTGTCTCCTCGCTTTCAGTTTCATCCCATTGCTTCTAGTCTTTCCTTGTGCAATTGAAAATAGGGCTGATGCCTCTGCAATGTGACAGCCCTTCAGATATTTGTAGATATCTACCGGTATTAAGTCTCTTCTCAGCCTTCTTTGCAAGCTAAGCACTCCTAGATCCTTTAACCGCTCCTCATAGGACATAGTTTACCGACCACTCACCATCCTGATGTCGAGTTGTGTTGCTGGAATTTGTTGTTCTATATGGGTTTTGAGCAGCACAGCCTCACAAGTGAGGGTTAATTGAGCTGGCTGGGTGTGGATTTCTTCAGCCAGCCAATTCCCCTGGTCTGCTGCTCATGTATACCAGCCCCTCTGAGTAGAGGGTGCTGCTTTTACTTCACTATAGGGTTTTGCTTTCATGCATGATGTGTTCAGGTGGCCAGACATGTGTGTGAACAGTGATGTGTTCTGTGATTCTGTGCAGGTGGCCAGACATGAGGTATGAACAGTCCTGTTCTGTGTTGCATGCAATCCCCAGTGTGTTGGTGTGAACTACGTCCTGTCCTGCTTTGGATCATTTTCCATACTGGGCTAATTAGGGCCATAGGTTCCAGCGTGGGTCTGTCCCTATTGGGACAATCGCCTCACATGCAGGCAGGTATCATGTGGAAGTTGTCTTTCGAAAGTAGGGACCCAACAAAACAACAAAGACCCTTGAAGTGGGCTTGTGGGCTTAAGTATCTTGGCCAAAATGCAAACTAATGCCTCATACATTCTATAGCAATTGCATCTGTTTATTTGTATAGTGGTATTTTTATCTATAGGTTGCAGGGTTAGTGAGTGCCCTAGGAACGAGCATAAATGTGTTCTTATCAGGGCATGACATTCATTATTAGGAAGGGACTTATCACCTGCTAGAACCCCATAGGAAAAGTTATCCTCTTTTTTGTTTTTGTTTACCTCTTATAGTTTGCTTTCCTACTTTGATTGAAATCAACATGAGCTGTGTCTGCAGTTACAAGTGCTGGCCACTACACAGAGGTTGGCACAGAGACTTCAGCTGCTTCAGCTCCGACCTCTGTGTATTTGTGGCACTGACAGCATGCACCTGCTCAGCTGATCGGTCAGGGTCCCGAGCAACGGACTGCAGCCAATCAACTATTGATCACCTATCCTGAGGATAGGTCATCAGTAATATTCTCCCTGGAAAACCTCTTTAATTGAGCTGGCTGGGTGTGGATTTCCCCAGCCAGCCAATCCAACTGGTCTGCTGTTTATATATACCAGCCCCTCTGACTAGAGGATGCTGTTTCCCTTCACTCTAGGGTTTACTTTCATGCATGATGTGTTGTGTGTGTCTGTGCAGGTGGCCAGACATGTGTGTGAACACTGATATGTTCTGCGGGTCTGTGTAGGTGGCCAGACACGAGGTATGAACAGTCCTGTTCTGTATTGCATGCAATCTTTAGTGTGTTGGTGTGAACTGTGTCCTGTCCAGCTTTGGATCATTTTCTATCCTGGGCTAGTTAGGTCCATAGGTTACAGCATGGAGCTGTCTCTATTGGGACGATCGCTCGGCATGCAGGCAGGCTTCATGTGAAAGTTGTCTTGGGAGAGTAGGGACCCATGAGACTACGCGGACCCTTGAAGTGGGCTTGTGGGCTTACGTATCTTGACCACAGTGATAACTAATGCCTTGTGCATTCTATAGCAATTCCATCTGCTTATGCATGTGGGTATGCTGGTGAGTGTTTTGGCGTTAGTCAGTGGTTTATGTCTGTCTGTGAGTCCCATTTGTAGTTCTGTAATTCACGTGTGAAGGAGTTCTGACACCTGGTAGCTCCTCTCTGAACTTGCTCCTGTTTATCGATGTCTTTTTTAACTGGACACAGTATTCCAGATGAGGTCTGACTAAGGAGGAGTAGAGGGGGATAATTACCTCATGTGATCTAGACTCTATGTGTTACCATGCAGGGCGGCGCTGGTTCCCACGGCCGGCGCGCGGCGCTCCGATGTCGGCTCCGGCGTCCCAGAGCTCTGCTGTCGGGGCTCTCCCGGCAGCGTGGAGCAGCCAGCGTGCAGCGGCGTGGAGCAGCCAGCGTGCAGCGGCGTGGGCGTGTCCGCCCGTAGGGTGCCGCCCGCTCTCCTCCACCTTCCTTATGCAACAGTGGGAGAGTCAGCTCCTCCCACTCTCCGCCCCTGGGCGGAGGCTTTTAGTTAAAAGGCTGGCAGTGACCTGAGCTCACTGCCAGTTATTGGTTCTGCTAGCCTCTAGTCAGGTCTGTCCCAGTCTGTGCTAGTTGCTCGTCAGTAGCCTGTCTGTTTACCTGTGAGCTCCATCTCCAGACTTACTCTGCTTGTAAGTTTTGTTGGTTTGTTCCACCTGCCTCTTCTGTCGGCACTCTGTCCCCTGTTAGTAGTTCCATCTAGGTAGTCGCCAGGTCCCTAGCCAGCGCAGGGACCGCCGCCCAGTTGTCCGCCTGGGGTTAGCCAGGACCGAGGCAAGTAGGCAGGGACAGTGGGGTGCGGGAAGATCAGGGCACCCCACCTGGCGCTCTGGGGGGCAGAGTGCCGTAACATAATAACTGGCCCTTAAAACCGTTTGTCATGGAGGCGATCAGTTCCCTCACAAACCAGCTGCAGGCCCTGGTGCCTGTGATCCAGGATTTATCTGCCCGCATGGTGGCCCAGGAGCAGCGGGGGGTGTTGCAGGGATCGGACGCCGCAACCAGCCCCGAACCCAAGTGCCCTCTTCCCGAGGCGTTTTCTGGGGAGAGGAACAAGTTTTTTGTTTTCCGACAGGCGTGCCGCCTGTTTTTTCAGATGCGTCCCCGTTCTTCCGGGTCAGAGGCTCAGAGGGTCGGGCTGATAATGTCCCTGCTGCGGGGCTCTGCCCAGACATGGGCCTTTTCCATCCCCGAGGGTTCCCCCTGCCTGCAGTCTGTGGACTCCTTTTTTCAGGAACTCGGGGGTATCTTCGATGAACCGGACCGAGTGGGGTTGGCGGTTTCGCGGTTGTTGGCGCTGCGGCAGGGGTCGGCTTGTGTGGAGGATTATTGCTCCAACTTCAGACGCTATGCGGGGGATACGGCATGGAACGATAGCACGCTGAAAGACGTTTTTCTGCAGGGCCTCTCGGACGCAGTTAAAGACCTGTTAATTTCCCATCCCGTTCCCGGGTCCTTAAGGGAGGCTATGGAGCTAGCAGTGAAGGCAGACAGGAGGCTCAGGTCTAGGAAGCAGGACAGGCAAACCCGTAGAGTCAGGGAGGTCGGTTATCCCGGTCCCTCTTCCTCCTTACCAGTCCCTGTGTCCGAGCCGATGGAGGTGGATCCGCTGGACCCCAAAGAGCGACGCCGGATCCGTTTGTTGCACCGTCTCTGCCTCTACTGCGGGAAAGCTGGACACCGGGTGATAACCTGCCCACTGAGGGCTCAACGCTCGCAGCCGGAACCGGCGGAAAACTCCGAGTCCTAGGCGATTGCAGGGAGGATCGCCTAGGACTTCAGGTACTTCCTAAACTTTTGGTACCGTGTCATGTTAAATTCCGGGATTTTTCCCGATCCGGGCGGGCGTTATTGATTCTGGAGCAGCCGCCAACTTGATAAGTCTGTGTTTTGTCCATACTCTGATGGCGGAATTTGTGGCGCTGAAGACGCCAATTCATTTTACCAGTATTGATGCTACCCCCCTCTCTACAGGCCTGGTACGATGGAGGACTCCAAGATTACAGTTCACGGTGGGGATCCTCCACTCGGAAGAACTGTCCTTCCTGGTTATGGAGAAAATGTCGGTTGATGTGGTGCTTGGTATGCCCTGGTTGGCACTGCACAATCCCCAATTTGATTGGTCCACCCGGGAATTGACTCATTGGGGATCATCCTGTCATGACCACCTGTCTACCATAGCTGTGTGCTCCGCAGATACGGTGCTCATTCCGGAGTATTTGTCAGACTTTCAGGATGTATTCTCCAAAAAACTGTCTAAGGCTCTGCCTCCTCATAGGGAGTGGGACTGTGGTATTGATCTGATTCCCGACAGCCCCATCCCTAAGGGAGCCATTTTCAATTTGTCAGGCCGTGAGCATGAAGCCCTCAAGTCCTATGTCTCGGAGGCTCTGGCCAACCGGCATATCCGGCCGTCCAGGTCCCCTGCCGGGGCGGGTCTCTTCTTTGTAGAGAAGAAGGACGGGACACTAAGGCCTTGTGTGGATTATCGGGCCCTGAATAAAATCACTGTGAAGAACCAGTGCTCCTTGCCCCTAATTCCTGACTTGTTGAATCAGGTGGTAGGGGCCCACTGGTTCTCCAAACTGGACTTGCGGGGGGCTTACAATTTAATTCGCATTAGAGAGGGAGATGAATGGAAGACGGCGTTCAACACCCCGTTAGGACATTTTGAATGTCTGGTCATGCCTTTTGGACTTTGTAATGCCCCCGCTGTGTTTCAGGGTTTTATGAACACGGTCTTCCACGACTTTCTGGGGGTATTTCTGGTCATCTATCTTGACGACATTCTGGTGTACTCGCCTGACTGGGACTCACATGTGCGGCACCTGAGGTTGGTCCTGACCCGTTTGCGCGAGTATCAACTTTTCGTCAAGTTAGAGAAATGTACGTTTGGTTCTAAACAAATATCCTTCCTTGGTTATGTAATCTCACCCACAGAGATTCAGATGGAGTCTGATAAAGTAGCAGCAATCTCCCAATGGGTCAGACCAGACAACCTCAAGGCTCTTCAGCGGTTCTTAGGTTTTGCAAATTTTTACCGCAAATTCATTAGGAATTACTCAGTTATTGCTCAACCTCTGACCGACCTGACTAAGAAGGGGGCCAACTTGGGTAAGTGGTCGCCTGCAGCCCTTGAGGCCTTTAGCCGTCTAAAAAAGGCATTCACGACTGCCCCGGTGCTAATACAGCCGGACGCACAACTACCCTTTTTTATTGAGGTAGACGCGTCTGAAGTGGGGACAGGAGCAGTATTGTCGCAGGAAGTCAGTGGGAGGTCTGGGTATAGCCCATGTGCGTTCTTTTCGCGGAAGTTCAATTCAGCAGAGCGCAACTACGACGTGGGTAACCGCGAACTATTGGCTATCAAATGGGCCCTGGAAGAGTGGCGACACCATCTTGAGGGTGCTAGACACCCAATTACCGTATATACTGATCACAAGAATCTGGTATATCTCGCCAATGCTAAAAGACTCACAGCTCGTCAAGCCAGGTGGGCGCTGTTCTTCGCCAGGTTTAATTTCGTCGTGACATATATCCCAGGAGAGAAGAACGTGAAGGCGGACGCCCTGTCACGGAGTTTCGGGGTACCGGATAGTGAGACCATGACTCCCGAGAATATCTTAGCCCCCGGCGTGGTGGTGGCAGTTGTGGAGTCTAACTTCGTCCCTCAACTACAGGATGCTCAGCAGGACGCTCCTTCGGGGGTGCCGGAGGGCAGATGGTTTGTGCCTGAGACCCTACGCCCTAGAGTCATGGATGAGTCTCACTCGTCGGTTCTCGCCGGGCATCCAGGGTTCCAGGGGACCCTGGAGCTTTGTTCCAGACACTTCTGGTGGCCAGGCATGTCTCAGGAGATCCGCAACTTTGTGAGGGGTTGCTCGGTCTGTGCTCGCAATAAGAGTCGGCGGCGTCCTCCGGAGGGTCCTCTGAGACCGCTACCGGTTCCTTCCACCCCATGGTCGCACCTATCAGTAGATTTCATCACTGACCTTCCAGAATCCCAGAAGTGCACCACTATCTTAGTGGTGGTCGACCGGTTCTCCAAGATGGCACATTTTGTGGCGTTAAAAAAGCTACCCTCGGCAAAAGAATTCGCCACGATTTTTGTAAAGGAAATAATTCGCCTACATGGGGTTCCCCAAAATATTGTATCTGATCGCGGGGTTCAGTTTGTGTCGCAGTTTTGGCGTGCCTTCTGCAGAAACCTGGGAACGTCGCTTTCCTTCTCTTCAGCGTTCCACCCGCAGACTAATGGTCAGACTGAGCGGAAGAACCAAGATTTAGTGCAATATTTACGGTTGTTTGCTAGCGAAAAGGCTCATCAGTGGGCAGAGTTCCTGCCCTTGGCAGAGTTTGCACTAAACAACCGCCTTTGTTCTTCCACTGGGGTGTCTCCATTTTTTTGTGTATACGGTCAGCATCCTCGATTCCTTACAGCAGTCCCCACCCCGTCGGTCTGTCCTGCAGCGGATGTCGCCACAGATACGCTTCAGGGGGTATGGAAAGAGGTACAGAGGAACTTGGAGGCAGCGGGGGCCCGTATGCAGTTGCGTAGTGGGAAGAGTCTGTCTGTGTCTGAACCTTACAGGGTGGGACAGAAGGTATACCTGTCTTCTAAAAATCTCAAATTGCGGGTTCCGTCCTTGAAGCTGGCGCCACGTTACGTAGGGCCGTTTGCCATCACACGTGTGGTGAACCCTCTCGCCTACGAGCTGGGGCTGCCACCCACATGGAGGGTTCACAGGGTATTCCATAAGTCGCTATTGAAACCTTTTGTCCCTTCGGTGATGCCCACCTCCGGTCCCCCTCCGCCCACCCTGGTCCGGGATGAAGTTGAATACGAGGTCCAGGAGATACTGGATTCTCGTCGGTGTCGAGGAACCCTACAATATTTGGTGGCCTGGAAGGGGTTTCGACCAGAAGATCACTCCTGGGTGGCCGCACGTGATGTTCACGCTCCCGTGTTGGTACGGCGGTTCCACCGTCGTTTTCCGTGTAAGCCTGGTCGAGTTTCCGGGGGCCCGGAGGTCCCCCGTCAGAGGGGGGGTAATGTTACCATGCAGGGCGGCGCTGGTTCCCACGGCCGGCGCGCGGCGCTCCGATGTCGGCTCCGGCGTCCCAGAGCTCTGCTGTCGGGGCTCTCCCGGCAGCGTGGAGCAGCCAGCGTGCAGCGGCGTGGAGCAGCCAGCGTGCAGCGGCGTGGGCGTGTCCGCCCGTAGGGTGCCGCCCGCTCTCCTCCACCTTCCTTATGCAACAGTGGGAGAGTCAGCTCCTCCCACTCTCCGCCCCTGGGCGGAGGCTTTTAGTTAAAAGGCTGGCAGTGACCTGAGCTCACTGCCAGTTATTGGTTCTGCTAGCCTCTAGTCAGGTCTGTCCCAATCTGTGCTAGTTGCTCGTCAGTAGCCTGTCTGTTTACCTGTGAGCTCCATCTCCAGACTTACTCTGCTTGTAAGTTTTGTTGGTTTGTTCCACCTGCCTCTTCTGTCGGCACTCTGTCCCCTGTTAGTAGTTCCATCTAGGTAGTCGCCAGGTCCCTAGCCAGCGCAGGGACCGCCGCCCAGTTGTCCGCCTGGGGTTAGCCAGGACCGAGGCAAGTAGGCAGGGACAGTGGGGTGCGGGAAGATCAGGGCACCCCACCTGGCGCTCTGGGGGGCAGAGTGCCGTAACACTATGCTTCTTTTAATACATCCCAGAATACTGTTTGCCTTTTTTGCTGCTGCATCACTTTGTTGACTCCTGTTCAGTCTGTAAACTATTAGTACACCGAAGTCTCATTCATGTGTTACTGAGCCCAAATCCTCCCATTCTGTATCTGCTAAGATATACACTATTGCTTACAATCTTATATTTTTCAGAATCTGGTTGAGAAGGAAGACATTGAATTGTCAGCTTCATGAAGAATACACTAGAAATCATAATAGCTCAGCCGACAGTTTAAAATCTTCCGGTCCAGTTGGGACTTGAATCCACAATCTCTGGCTGATGCCTTCTCCATTAGGCCACTGGGCCTCCTTCCCCGTTAAACTCCCCAATCCACAGTAAACCTCCTTGTCAGACAGGTTCTCTTTTGCACATTCACCTGTTTAGTACAGTTCGTTTTCTTAAATGTTATACTGAAGTTAACAAGGTGCCAGAAGTACTGTGTACTAATCACTTCCTGGGTGCTCAAAAGGGGGGTTACCTGCAGCTTAGGGCAATAAAGCACACACCCTCGTATGTGTTATGGATTCTGTCAACATAATTTAATGTTTTAGTGAAGTTAATGAAAACTCCCTTGAAGACATAACTAGAGATCCACGTGTAATCATTGTCCACACATTGTTTTGTTTAGCAATTACAATTTATGCATTACTCAATTGAAGGTGGAAGATCATGGCTTACTGCATGGCTTTTACAAAAGTCTACATACACCTCTCTCCTCCATTGGGTGCTTGCCTTAGGGTCTTATCTTATTGTAAATACATGGAGGCTATGTAAGCTAAAATAGATTTTTTAAAATCTGGGACATGTTAGTCTAGATTTCTAGGTTATAACAACCCATTGGAAGTATATACATAGAGAAGTGGGAGCTCCATAGAAAATTTCAAAATGGGACCATAATACTGTTAGCTACAATATGTACCTCAATACCAGGACAGAAGGGCCTTGCTCTTGCTTGCCCCACCTAGTATCCATCCTTTGTTGGGACAGTAGTGGCATGAACTTTTGGGCAGTGCTCCATTCATTGTCTCTGGATAAAGAACGTCTTGCCTATGTTTGCAACACCCTTTGGGGAAGTAGATGTTGCCATCTTGGGCTTGATTCACCCTTTTTATGAGCCCCATTGCAGACTCAAATAGAGTAGACCCAAGCATTGCCCTGGATTGTTATTTTTTTGTTTAGCCGATAGAGGAAATATGCTGGTGATGACCTGGCAAGTATTGATATAGACATCCAATAATCTAGGATGAGCTTGCTTTTGTTATGGACAATTTATCAGAATTGTTATTTTTATATGGGGAAGCCAAAATTATTATACAAAAGAACTCATGTTAGTGAGACAAAGCCTACAAAGAGTTCTGTGGTAATTCACCTCTCCCAACTCTCAGCATGACTAGACAGCTGCAGAGAGTTGTAGCCTTGCAACAGTACTGAGAGCAACAGGTTGGTCATCGCTGTTCAAAAATCGCTGCATGTCCTATTTTTTCAGGTTCTCTCGAAACGCATCACCCATTGTTCTCAATCAGACAGTCAAACACATTGCATACTGTGCGATGTGATGTTTCCTCATGAAATAAATGGGAAACACTTGCCAATCCTTTCATGCACGTGAAACAAGCGCTAGAAGATCGCCTTTTCACAGGAGTAATGCGAGGCATTTTTGCATGAAAAACACCTTGCATTCGTGGGTAAAACACATGTTGACAAGCGCGACTTCGGGCCGAGATTCTCACCCCATTTCGAGCTCGTCTGTGTGAATATAGCCTTAAAGTAGTGCAAGAAAAAGTAATAAATCAGCAGCACTTACCACTTTACCAGAACACATGGTGGAGTAAGAAATGGGTATGGTGCTCGCCTCTAAGGCCTCATGTCCACGGGGAAAATCAGGCCCGCCGTGGATTTTTCATGCAGAATCCCGCAGCAGGTCCCTCCTTTCTTGCGGACATGAGGCCTGAAAATAAGAATTACTCACCTGTCCAGGCGCTGCGGATCTGCCCTCCGTCACGGACAAATCTTCTTTCTTCAGCCCGGCGAATGTGTTCAGCACGCCGGCAGCGTGCCGCGCGCATGCGCCGTGCACTCTACTCTTTTTTTGAACTCCTGCTCTCCCGCGCTCCTGCACCAGAGAGCAGGAATTCAGCTGCGGGTGTGTCGTGGATCCGGATGGCTTTCAATAGAAGCCTGCGGGAGCCGTCCCCGCGGGAGACCCGCACTGAAATGGAGCATACTGCGGGTGTTTTCCCGCACACACAATCTGCGTCTCAGGGGAAAATGACATCCGCAGGTATTTAATTACCTGCGGGTGTCCAATGCATCCCTATGGGGCGCGGATTACACGTGCGGGTGATCCGCTGCGGATCTGTCCCCGTGGACATGAGGCCTAGGGCACTAGATCCTAAAGTCCCTAATGGAAGTCCAAAGGATAATGTGAAAAAGGCAGCATCAGATAAAGCGCAAGTAAATAAAGATAAAAACCTTTATTTTAACCCATGGTCACAGCGCCAGGAGCAACGTTTCAACCTTCAATGGCTTGAAAAAGACCCATTGAGGGTTGAAACGTTGCTGCTGGTGCTGTGACCATGGGTTAAAATAAATTTTTTTTTAATTTTTTTTTACTTGCGCCTTATCTGGTGCTGCCTTTTTCACATTATCCTTTAGCCTTAAAGTAGTGATGAACTATCTGTTGCATCATCATGTGCAGCTGGACATAGGTACAAGTTATTGCATTGCCGCATAATTTTTGATTGACATGCACCCCACCTATAACATTTTTGACTTGGCTAGTTATCAATCAAATTTCCCCCTTATTGCCTATTCCCTGTAGGAAAAAAACAGGGTAATCCTTGGGCTTGTTTTTCTCTACTAATAATGTAGTGGTTGTGTTATATAGCTATAGGGATTGGGCCAGCTTGGTATGGGTAATTGCTGCCTGTAGGTGCCATAGTAGCTCCGTTCGCTTGCTTCATGGCACATATGTGCTTTCCTAAACTTTAAAGGGATTGTCTGCTTTAAACAAATTCTTTGTTAGAAGACGAGATGAAAAGTTGATCGCAGGGTATCCCACTTCTGAAATCTTCAGTGATCACCTGTAATTTGTCGGGAAACCTGACAGTAAGTATTCAAATCCCTTGCAGTGCCACTGCAGCATAAAGGATTATGTAGTGTTCATTGAAAACAATGGGCTGCCCGTGTAATGCAGTGATATGTTGGGTCCACCAGAGTGAAAGATACTCTTTATAGACTCTCTCTGCTCTGGTCGGTAGATGAGCAAGTGTTCAATTCCCTAGCGGCGCCACCTCAGGAGAAGTGAAGCATTACATAGTTCCTATTGAAAACAGTGGACTGTTACTGCAATGCACAGAAATAATGGGTCCTCCAAAGAGAGAGGTACTCTTTGTAGTTGTTCTGGAGGATCTTGAATATCAAACCCCTTCTATTCACTCAGATTTCTGTAATAGGGTATTTGAGATTGGGCTTCCCAAATCAGACAACCACTTTAAACAGGTCATACAAGAAGGCTTATCTCCTGGTGTTATCCTATAGAGACTAGATAGTCATCTGATCCTGCCATGTCCAACTTGGTCTGTTAGTGGGAAGAATAAATAGTTCTGCCTATCATATGAATGCAGGACACTTACCTTGTCTTATAAGTGCAGGTTCCTGACCAATTTGTATATATTGAACTATTACCACACTAGGGCCATGTCACATCAGGAACATAATGTTAAATACATTATGCAGTCTATAAAAACTTGACTCAAGAACTGTCTATGATTGCTGCAGTGTAAACCTATCATGGTGCAACCTACCATGTTAAGTCAAAATAATTGGGCAGGGACTTCTTTATTTGAGCATTATCTCACTGTGCTGTTTTGTGAGTCATAGCCTACACACCCTAGGTGTATTGTAGTAGCCAAATAAAGCACTCCCTTTTGTGCTCTAATTCAATGTCTTGAATGTCATGCTGCTGTGCTTTTTGGAAGAGGTAGACAGGAAGACTGATAATCCGTAAACACAGACAAAAATGTTTTATTGTCCATGAAGTAGGCCAGAACAGACATTATTTCACCAACTGTGTGACTGTTTTAATTGGAGAAGTCATCTACTTGGATTAATCTTTATGTTGTCATTGATCCATCACCTATATGTTATGTTCATGCAGGGTGTAAGTACGGTGACTTTCATGGATGTTACCAACACGTTAAATATTGCAGTGATTAATGTCCACAATGGACCAACATATACATGAATCTAAATAGTATGCCAGTATACTTCAGTTGGGTGGGCCATGCCTAAAAGCAGGAGGATCAACCTGATAGGGACAGCCCCATGTCTCAAACCTAGGGGACTTAACCTGTACCTAGTTGAAGGATAAGGAAGGATATATAGTATAGTAGATGAAGATTAAAAAAAAAATTATATATATATATATTTTTTTTAATTAAACCCCACAGTAAAAGTATCATTGCTAGTACTTAGCTGCAGGTGACTGCTGCCACACTAAATACCCAAGGCAGGAAAATAACCAGCGCCCATGTAGAGTTGAGCCCAGAATAAATGCACTTCCATTATGGCCCATTGGACAGGTAGGACAAACACCTTTGTGTTGCCAGTCAGTCCATACACTACAGGAGATATTGTAGCAGGAAAGAGAAGGAGGGAACATTAAACACTGAGGGATTTCCAACACACTGCACCTAAGAGAACTTCTGTAGTGAAAAAAGCACTCATCAGTGCCAAGTATCAAATGACAGGGGACCACTGTGATCACGTGATCCATGGCTGACGTCAAGATGCCACCTCAGCTCCACTTCCTGATTGCGCCGCAAGGCTATGTAGGTTCAGTTCCCTTACCCACTTGGGTGCTCCTAGCAGTGGGGTCCTGCATTGTGCTTGGTGGACTATACCGATGACATGCCAAGACTGTGAAATGGTTTACAGAGATATGTTGCTGTTGAAACAGTGTATTGTATTGTAATTGTAGAGACAGCTACTAATCTTCTCATCCTCAGGCAACCTCAACAGTGACCATTATCTTTCCTAAAGAATGAAGAAGACACTCCAACAATAATTGGGTAGAGCAAGAATCAGATAATGGGCAGAATAAATGATCCTATATAAAAGATGTGTCAAAATCTCACAAACACTATAGAAAGGGGTTCTTTACCGTAAGAGCAGTGAGACTGTGGAACTCTGTGCCTGAGGACGTGGTGATGGCAAAATCGATAGAGGAGTTTAGATGTCTTTTTAGAGCACTACGACATTACAGGATATAGACATTAAATAACCAGAAGGGTTGTTGATCCGGGTCTTGGAGTCAGGTAGGAACTTTCAAGATGTTGATCCAGGGATTATTCTGACTGCCATTATGGAGTCAGGAAGGATTCCCCCCCCCCCCCCAAAATGGGGTAAATTGGCTTTTGCCTCATTCTTTTTTTTTGGCTTCCTCTGGATCAACAAGAAGGGTGGTGGTGGGGGGGGGGGGGGGGGAAACAGGCTGAATTAGATGGACATCTGTCTATTTTCATCCTAGCATATTATGTGCTGAGATTTATCAGGAACAGGACCAGCTGCATCAATCATTAAATGGCGGTCTAGTCCAGTAGATGAAAAAACCCAGGTAAGAAATATTAGGAAAGGCTAGGTTCTAATGAACTAATATTCAGTGGGATCAGAATGAATACAAATGTGTTAGACCTTATGTATACAGCCATATAATGGGTCCATACAACGTCTGAGTGGTATAGAGACATAAAACAATACTCATAGCAGTCTACGGGACCAAATTGTTCATGCATATGGCTCTGATTTCATACAAAGGCATACAGAGATTTTTTTCACTAGTTCAGATCCAAGAAATTGGCAGATGCTCCTCTGGATGCCATGTTACAGAAAATGTCCTTATAATAAAGTGCCAAATAGAGGCACCATACCGTGGCACATGGAACGCCTGTGGCCATGCATGGAGCCATACAGGCTCCATGCATGGCTTCGCCTAATGTTTGAGACTTTACTTCAAGCAGACTTTGGAGATGTACTGACCCCTTTATTAGGCCATATTAGTTGACAATAGCTGAGACACCTTCCCTAATCTGGAGCTCTATGTGACAAATGGCAGCCTGTGTTTGCAGGCAGAAATTGTGAATTTGGATTCCTCTTCGCTTTGTAACTTTATCAATATCTTTCCACTTCTAAAGAAAGTAATCCTGTAAACCAGTACATTATATATTATGGAATTGCAGTTTCTGGCATTCCATGATACAGGGTTAATGAAAAGCCTCCAGGCATAATCAGGAGTGTAGCTAAAAGAGGGAGAGCTGGGGCAATTGTGACCAGGGGCTGATGCAGGGGCAAACGGCCAGCCTGATCTACTTATAGGGCATCCCCGGCTGAATTAAAGACTAGTCATGTCTCTGGAAGGAATTACTGTTCACAAAGGCAGCATGTTAGTCCTTTCAGTGTTCAACCTGTATGCAGCGGCGATCTTAGGGCAATGCAATTTAGACAAATCCAACATCAGAGTCAAGATCAGTGGAAAGAACATCCACAACCTCAGATATGCAGATGATACAACCTTGGTGGCAGAAAGTCAGGAAGTCCTTGAACAATGGATACTAAAAGTTAAATAAGGAAGTGAAAAAGCATATATACTATATATGAATACTATGCTTGGATATCAAGAAAACTAAGATCATGACAACGGCCGCTAACGGTATAGGAAAAGTGAAAATCAACAATGAAGAAATCAAAGCAGTCCAAGGCTTCATCATAAATGTAGTTTTAAAACAAATTATAATTAGAAGTGTCTATTCCATGTATAGTCTCCCCTCTATCCACGGGTTTTGTGACCAAGCACGGCAGCTGGCAGGTTGACCTACTACATGTTGCCATTCCAAGACTGCAGCTGTGAGGGTGATGATATTAATTCTTGGGTCAATGACTAGGAAGGTTAGAGAACATAATTAGCATGTACCTTAATTGTAATACTATCAGCTGTCTTCTATATGACAGCAGCTGTTAGATATGTGTTGCATTTGCTTACCAGGAGGACCTAACCGACCCATAGTATCCTAATTATTCATTGATTAGAAATGTCCTACAGTTACCTAATAAATAGATTAGTTACTCATTAAGGGGAGCTTTACACTGGACAACTGTCAGCCAAAAAATAGCAATTTTGAGCGATAGTTGTCTCATGTAAACATGGAACTTGAGGTACTGAGTGACAAATCGTTAAGTAGTCACTAGTTGCTTCGTTTCAGTTCACTGAAATGAGGTGATTAGTGAGCTAGTTTTCGCTCATTGTGATCAGGCAGTCTTTTATCTTTGAACAACTGTCTGTTCCAAGTGAATGGAGGTGAGAGGCCAGAAGAAATCTCCAGCACATTCCACCTCCATTCATTGGATGTCCATCGCTTCTGAGTGAAAGTATAGGAGCGGCAGTCATTGGGACGGCTGTCAGGTGCTTCTGCGCCCAATAGTCTTCCCAAGTAAAGTAACCTTAAGTTCTGGAGCCCAAGCAGATTCCTCCATATTGTTTTCAATACCATGTTTCCTTGAAAATAAGACACTGTCTTATAATATTTTTTGCTCCAAAAAAGGCAGTAGGCCTTATTTTCAGGGGGTGTCTTATTTTACTTACCTAGCAGGATCGGTCCAGGTCTCACCCGCTGTTCTCAAAAGTTATGATGCGGGAATTGGTTCCTCAAGCGCTGCTCAGCAAATCAGTGCAGCGCTCGATGAACCAATACGATGGCTGTGATTGGTTCCTTGAGCATTGCATTGATTGACTGAGCAGTGCTCGCAGAACCAATCACAGCTATTGCTTCCTGTAGGCAGGATTTATGAATCCCGTAACTAGGAAGTGATCTTGTATGAGTGGCCGAGGACTGCGGGAACTGGGCCAGAGCTCTGGAGAGCAGCAGAGGGGACCTGGACCAAGCCTGCGAGGAAATTTATACCTCTTTTTTTATGTAATGTAACTAACACATTTTTCCGGATAGGGCTTATTTTTCAAGCCTCTCCGAAAATCCTGAAAAAATCAGGCTAGGGTTTATTTTTGGGATAGGTCTTATTTTCAGGGAAACACGGTATAAGAAAATTACAAATTAATATTGGGAGTTTCCTGTTCCTCAGAAAACAATTCTTTGGAGGCTAACCATCACGTCAGTGCATTACATGGACAGTCTGTGTCAGAGAATTAGGACCTTGGTGATATCACGGCGTCAGCCCCGGCCCACGTGATCATCATGTAATTTCGGCACTGGAGGCCGACGGGTACCCTTCACTGCTTGTGTTTGGATAGTCTGGTTGGCTGGGAGGTGTATATTTATTCTAGCTCCTCCTCACAAAGGACTCCAATTCTACTCTCAGTCTGAATGTGTTTCTTATCCAGTCAGAGGCTCTCTTGTCCAGTCCAGTGTTTCAGTCCAGATAAATCTGTCTAGTGGTACTTTTCATCTGGGGTTTTGTTTTATCTTTTCTGCTGCATTATTGCAGTTCTTATATTTGTTTACCATCATTCTGTTTCCACATTCCCTGTTGCCATCTAGGAAAAGTTAGGGTCACTCCAGGTTCTTGATTTGGGGTCACCCTCATCAGGGTGAGTACTCTGCTTTTATGTAGGGATCCATCATATTAGTAGGCTAAGGTCAATTTCCCTTTTACCCTATTTTCAGTTTCCTTATGCCTTTTTGTGTTATCTGCATTTATAGTTTGTGTGTATATCTGACTTTTACTGGCATAAAAATATATCTGCCATAGATGTAACGGAGTCCATTAATTTCAATGGAAACTGTGTAATGCTTCCTTTGTCCTGTAGTGGTGCTGCAGGGAAATTGCACACTTGCTGCTGAGTTCCCCACAATTTATAGTTGATTGTGTGGTCTCAGCAGTAGGGCACACTGTGATCAGTTTAATGTCAGGGAACCCTAGTAAAGCAAGGGATTGTCCAATGTTAAATGGAACATATGCAGCGTCTTCTGGTCATACCTACTGGGCTGTTACAGAGTTATGGAAATTAATATTGGAATAGATGGCCAGTATGATATTTAATGAATGAGGGGATTAAGATAACATACTGTCCAACATAACGTATTGATTAGCGGTGCCTTGACATTTCTTCTTATGCCATCGTAGGACCAAATCAAGCAATATTCGATGGCAGCCCTAATCTCTCCATATGTGGGTAAGCTTTATTGCAGTAAGTGAGATTTCAAGAGCATATTCCTTAGACTGGAAAAAACAAATCTCATTACACACCCAGGCATGGAGTGGGATTAACTAATAGGCTTCCAGAGCCAGATGTTACAACCGTGTCTGCTTTATTTTCTTAGAAATAGGGATTACACATTTTTGATCCATTCATAGGAAGGTATTTCCCTAGAAAGGAGCTTGGGATGAGCAAATGAAGTAAAGATAAATGTATTTTGGTGAACAATTGGCAGTAATGTCTATGAAGATGGGACAGAGCGAGTGATATTTATTTTAAACCCCTATTATAGAGGCTGTATCTGCAGTAATTGGCTAATAATGGTGTCAAGGGGAAAAGAATGGACCTCACAATAAGATCAAACCTCTACCACCCCATGCCACTGTAAGGGTTTTGGCACAGTAATGTGGTTTTGTAATAATGGGTTATGTGCCTCTAAATACCAACAAGTTTGGAGGACTGTGAGTACAGCACTTCCTGAGTATGGCTGCTTTAATACTTAATTTCCTGTTATCCTTCATTGGTTAGTCAGTGAGTGAGAAGGACTGCGAGGTCCTAGGAGTGTTGCGGGGGTATCTCCTGCACACGTGAATACTGTGGATAGGACCCAACGGTAGACCTGTCCAAACACCCTACGAGAGGAGTTGCTCAGCGTGGAGACAGAGCTTGTTCTGTAATTGGCAGGTGCCAAGCCTGGAAGCATTGTAGGCATTGTAAATCACGAATGCCCATCATATGAACTAGCTTGGCAGTACACCTGAAATAAGGAGGTGAGAGAAAGACACAGACACTTCACGTTTTTGGGGAAAAACTCTACGTAGGCCGCAGAGTGAAAGTCAAATGGACAGCAAAGGAAGTCAGCTTTCCCCTAATCTGTGGGCGTTTGCTGCTAAGGACTTCAAGCAACTCGTTAGCGGTTAGCTGCTTGTATTTTATGAACTGTTGCATGGCTGGTTAATGGCCTCATTATTAAAGACACCCGGTTTCTGAGAATTCAAGACTTTAGTGAGCTGTGACATTGCTGATATGGCCGTAAAAGCCATTTTGCTTGTTGTATCATTATCCTGATTAAATAAAACAATTTTGCATTCCAGATGTTGGGTGATGATAAATACATCAGAGTCTGAGCTGCCCGCTACTCCTGTAACTCCCCCAGTGGATAGTCATACCACAACCACCACCTCAGTCATCGCCTTCACCACCATACCAACTTGCAAACAAGAATGTTTATCCACTTTTGGCTATTTTCTCATCCCCTTATTTGTTAAAGGGAATGTATCATCACCTCTATTTTTTTTACTAATTAAAACCAGATAGTGACACATTTAGGTCCAATGTCAATAGGCAAATTTGAATTGCGTGGTACCCCACGCAGACGATCCATGGTTCAAGCTGCTCAAAGCACGCAGACGATCCATGGTTCAAGCCGCTCATAGCAAGACATGGGCATCTGCAGCTGAATTTGTTTTGTGGACCTTTTGGTGCAGAAAACAAATTGCAGCATGCTCCATTTTGCTGCGATTCCCGCACAGACGACTTCCATTGAAGTCAATGGAAGCCGTGTGATCTGTGGCCCATCAGTAATTGAATTGCAAACAGGCCGCAGATTCCGCGGGAAAGCGGGAGATTTAAAAAACAAATCTCTACTGCACGTGTATGCTAGCCGGCGCTTCCACAGACATCCATAGTGAAGACCCGAACAGATAAGCAGGGTCCTCGGCTTTGGGCAGGGTCGGATTTCACTGCCGGATTCTGCATGCGGAATCCAACTTGCCTGTGGACATAAGGCCTTACCGTTTTCTAATCTGCTTCAATTTTCTGATTGTTTTTTGCATTTTATTGTCTGTATATGACTTTAGTGTTGGCCATCTTAACGGCGCTATATTCAACAGCATTTAGAGAGATGTTTTACAGCAGCCTTATGAGCTATTCACACAATAGGCAGGAGTTGACCCATTAACTTCTAGACATGTTTTGTGATCTGTGCAAGAAAGGGGAGGAGGAAAGCTGTGATTATCACCTATTATGAATAGCAGATCCTGTTTTATCTATATATAGGTGTCACCTCTCCTTGTCATCCTGCCTGTGATGATAATGAGATGACTGTTGAGAATGTGGATGTGTCAGCCTATTATTAAAGGGTTTTTTGCAGAGATAATACTATTGATGACCTATCCTCAGGATAGGTCATCAATAGTTGATTGGCTGGGGTCCATAGCTCAGGACCCCAACTGATCTGCTGGTTGTGCGCCCGCAGACAGTGCTGCAATTACACAGGGGCTTGAGTAGATGTAGTGGAAGTCTTTGCTCCGACCTCTGTGAAGTGGCCGGCGGTTGTAACTGCAGTCATGGCTCCCATTGATTTCATTGAGAGCTTCACTTCCAGTTACAAGCACCGGCCACTTCACAGATGTCAGAGTAGAGACTTAAAAAAATATATATATCTTAACCAAAGAAATCCCCCAACATCCTTACAAAATATGTTTAACATAAAAACTTTTCTGGTTACATATTCCCTTTAATACTGCATTAGAGAAATGGAACATTTTTACCTTTCCATGTGGAGAAAAGATGGTGTAACTTTTTGGGCCTGCCTCTTTGCTCCATAGCAGGTGTCTTGTCTGCCTCCATGGTATGTATGCCCCAGGGTTGGCATAACTGATCACTGTTTAAGAAACAGGGTTAAATGATACAATATACAAGGAAATAGTTGTGTTCCTACAACCATGATCTTCACTGTAAGGATCAATTTGATTACTATCAATAGTCAGCTTAAACAACTACAAATAACAAATGAGCGAGTTTTAATTTATTTCTTTTACATCCACACTGAATGATTATCGCTCTAATTCGTCCGTCTGAATGAATTTGAGTGATAATCGTTACATGTAAATGGGCCTTTAGACATCGTTTTTCTTGTTTATATAATGTTTTACTTCCTACCTAAGGGCTCCCACCCACTGGCGTTTTTTTTCTTGCGCTGCTAGAGCGAGTGAAAACACTCGCCTCGCAGTGCAAGAAAAACACTGCTATATCGCCAGTGTTTTCAATGGGGCCAGCTGAAACTGCGCTAGCCCCATTGAAAACATAGGGAGAATACCGTTGACTTCTGCCACAACTGTGACAGGAGTTTTCTTCATCACCATGGGGACCAGCTGTGACAGCTGTGGCAGAAGTCCAGGATGCTATCCCATTGCTTTCAATGTGGTCAGCGCTGCTGTTGGCCCCAGTGAAAGCAGTAGTTTTGTGGCAACCTCCGCAGCATGATTTTCGGGGAAGGGCTTGAAATATAAGCCCTTCCTTGAAAATCATCCCTAGCTGGTACAAAAAAAAAATCTTTACTTACCTCTCCGTCACTCAGATGCATCCTCCGGCTGGCTCCCCTGCACTGCTGTCCAGCACTTTCAGCAGGCGGTGATTTAAAAATCACCGCTTCCTGAAAGGGCTGTGCTGATTGGCAGAGTGCTCAGCCAATTACAAGCAGCGCTTAACTATTCAATGAATAGCAGCAGTGCCAAGTCCATTAAAAGCAATGGAAAACACTTGCCGATCCTCCGGTGCGTTCAAAGCCGCACTGCATGTTACTAATACATGCCGATAAATACAAGATAATGGTTAAAATTTTGGCCAACAAACACAAGCTCACAAGCCCATGGCAAGAGTGCTCGTTTACTTGTGGGTCCCTACACCAACATCAATCAAAATCACAAGGAAATGAGAACGCTTGCCACTGGGTGCCAGTGTGGTCTACCTATGAGGTGCAGGGCAGCCTGCTGGATTGAAATATGGCGTCACTAATAGGTTGTAGGCCTGCATGGTGCACTACACGTACCATGTGGCTTGACACCTTGTATATGCTTTATCTATGTGCAAGAATGGTACTAAGCAGCCGCTCCCT
This sequence comes from Eleutherodactylus coqui, assembly GCF_035609145.1. Classification (NCBI taxonomy): domain Eukaryota; kingdom Metazoa; phylum Chordata; class Amphibia; order Anura; family Eleutherodactylidae; genus Eleutherodactylus; species Eleutherodactylus coqui. Next base: position 100,635,742 of record NC_089842.1, on the reverse strand, counting down.
CTCTATATGGAAGGTGTGTGAGTGGCTGTTCATCAGTACCTTCACTTGTGCGGTGGCTGCTCCATATAGTAGTTTGGTGGTCTGCATGTTGAGGAATGTGATGTTTTTACCTGCCATCTTGTATCAGTAAGTATCTGGCGACATGTTGTGATTTTTTTTTTTGTAGAAAATGGCCCAATGTCCATGAGCGGATTTTAATTGCAGAATCCACACGGATGATCCACAGATCAAGCTGCCCATAGGGAAACATGGGCATCCGCAACTGAATTAAAGCATGTGGATTTGATTTACGGATCTTTAAATGTGGAAATCAAATCGCAGCCCGCTCCATTTCAGCGCTGTTCCTGTGTGGACAGCTTCCATTGAAGTCAATGGAAGCCGTCCGATCCATGGCCCGCCCACAATTGATATTGCGGACGGGCCGCGGATTAAGCGGGAAAGCAGGAGTTTGAAAGAAAAAACACATCCACAGTAAAGAAAAAAAAGACTCGGGCAGATACGCATGGTCCTCGGCCGGGGGCAGGGTCAAATTCTGCTGCAGGCTCCCACATGCGCAATCCGACCCGCCCGTGGACATGAGGCCTAAGAGTGTTCAGAGCTTTCAAATCTAAGTAAGAAGTAAGCAAACTTGCTATTAATATTTTTGGACTACATGAATATATAAATGCAAGCTACAAGCATAAGAGTTCTGAAAAGTTTTATCAAGCACTTTGTGGTCCCTCCAGGAAAGGATTTATCACCTGACTGCATCTATAGATCTTTTTCCTTTAAGCCAATGCTAAGCAATAAGTGAACTATTTATATGCTACAGACCTCATGCCTTGCTGTGCTCAGCTGACATGTCTATGTCTTACATAATCTCAACCGAGTAGGTGGAAAACACCAAAACTACTTTTAACCCCTTAAGAATCAGGCTGTTTTGTACCTTAAGGACCAGACACTTTTTAGGGATTTTACCCACATGGTGGTTTAACTGCCCTATTTTTTTTCCTTCAGCTACCAAAATTATTGTTGTTTCGTTTTTTTCCGTGACTTATAGGGCTAATTTTTAATGTGTTTTTCACTGACTTTTTTTTCTGTTTTTTAATTTTATTCAGGGTAAAACGCTAAAAAAATGATTTTTTAAGGCCTCATGTCCATGGGCCCGCATGGTTTCTCCTTGCAGAATCCTGCAGCGGATTCCACCTGGCCCGCAGACATGAGGCCAGAAAATACATTATACTCACCTGTCCGGACACTGTAGCTCTGCTGTGCCAGGAAATCACGACGGTCACGTGACTGCTGGCGCTCATGTAGTGGAAGAAAACTTCCACTTTCACTCATTGAGCGCTGTGTACTAAAGAAAGGAGAAGGTAGAATCGGTTAAAAACCACTTCTCTCTCCTCTTCCGGGTTATCAGCTGTGACTAACAGCTGACAACCCATCCTGTTTCTGATTGATTGCAGAAGCAGGGACTTTAATTCCCTGCCCTATTTTTACTTTAGGCTGAGACTAAAGCCCAGGACCAAGCACAGTAAATTTCCAGTGCTTAGTCCTTAATGGGTTAAACTAAACCAAAATAAAAAAAAATACAGCAATAGGTTTATAATATTACAAGAAAAAAGTCTGGAGATTTGATGAAGTTGTGTTTCTAAGGGTCAATTTACAATTCTAAGGACCTATTATCTTGGGATTGAGCTATTTACGTAAAGCAATACCATTCTGATATGAATCTGTTGGGTCTATGAAAGGCTCACTACAGTTTAGAGTAGAAGCTTGAGAAGGAAACCTCACGTCCTTTCACATAGAGCTTATAGATGTTCAATAAATCTTCTAATTATACATTTAAATAACCTTTGCCATTACTAAAAATATGATTTAACTAAAATGTCAACCATATTTCAAGGACATTTGAAAGTTATAATACAAAAATCAAATTAAAGAGTATCAAGATAATGAATGGCCTAATTAGTCAATCCAATCCATTGGTTTGGCCATGTTGTGTTTAAGCCAACTCAGGACTGGACCTCCGTTGGGTCAGTGATGCCATCAGGGGTAGACATCTCATTGATGTTGGTGGACTTCATAATGAACATGTTGGTTTCTACTGATGAAAAGCTTGAAAAAACAATTCTCACACAGGTTTGTTCAATTTATTTGCATCAATATAAAATGTATAACTATTTAAGCACCCAATTCACAAAGAAATATTGTGCATATTATTTAGCATAGCATTCTCAGTCATACTGGAGATGCTCAGTTTGGGTCATGGATCTAACAACTAAGTCTGTAGTCAGGTCAACTATAGGCAACAATAAAAGCATCACCAGTCTTTGAAGATAACTAACATTTACTAAGGTTTGATGTCCCATCAAGATCCATAGGACTGAGTTTGTTCTGATGGCCTAGAGAAACCTGAATTGCTTTTATTAACCCTTTCCAATCCACTGTCTGACGTTTTAAGAGATTATGATTTAACGCTATACAGCTCCGGTGTTGGAAGACGTCCGTCGGGGTTCTCTTACTGTATATTGCCAGCCTCTCTGCTGTCGAAGCCTATCCAACGTGTCACCTCATGCAGTACTGGCTTTAGCCAGCATATAGCGCCGTTGTAGAATGGCAGAAAAAGAGTAATCCCCCTAGGAAAACCAGGATAGAAATTGTATTGAAAAGGGTTAAATGTCTTGAAAGTTCAGAAAAGATATAGTTTTTTTTTGTATAAGAACATCATCATATCTTTCCACAGTTTAGGAGGGAACAAAAAGCATTTCCTAGCTCCATTGGTAAGATTGTGGTTCTAGGTCCATTTCGGAGATCCAAAACATTGACTGATGAGAAAGCTTAAGCTTGCATATTAATGAATATGTTAAACTGGTAAAGTTCATCTGTGAAAGGAACTGGAATAGTAAGGATACTGAATAAAGTGTAGGTGTACAACCATTTTGATGTAATATATATGTAAAAGTGATAGAAAGCAAACATTTTATGCATAATTTCTCTTATACTTATGTGTCTAACTGTAAATTAATATTCTCCCCATGCTGTGACTCTCACCAATTATCTGTAATCTGTGAGAAAATCTGGCAATACCTTTTCTATTTTGCTGCAGCACCATCAGAGGGGACATAAAGTATTACACAGTACCCATTCAAGTCAGTGGGTTGTCTATATAATCAGAACAGGACAGGTCCTCCAAAGCAATAGACTCTTTTTAACCACTCTCCACCCTGGCCAAGACCCTGAATAATCGATCTCCCCTATTAATCCGGGGATACCCTTATAGAGTATATGTAAAGGTCAATTCGACTGGAGACTACCTTTACGGCCAATGCAGTTTTATTGGTCGAACTCATAGAACGTACAACAAATTCAATAATCTGTTTTAATTCACAAAACCATGTTATTGTAATGGGAAAAACCTTGCTGAACGTGTTGTTTTCTAAGGTCATATCTGTAGGTGTTCCTGAACATCCTGTATTTATTTTGCTTAATGAAATAACCAAACCCACAGCAGTGACCTTGAATGGACCAGTTACATAATTACAGTAGGCCCTGTAAGTCTAGTTACTAGCAATATGTAATTAGAGTTCTTCATTATCACCACTGCGTAGCTGAAGCTTATCCTTTGCTTTAAAGACCCTCTTTTATTTACCCGGGCTGTTTAAATATGCCCCTCGTCAGATGATGAATGAGAAAAACAAAGGTTTGCCTGCTCATTGGATCTTTAGTATAAGCATACTGTAGCATATCTCCGCTTACTGGACTATACAGCTGTATCACCTTCCATGTCTTACCATATAGGGCTCTACTCTACCCTTAGGGAAACTGAGAATATCCCTATGTAAAGGGAACCTTTGCACTCCATAAACTATATTATGGGGCTCAAAGGTAAGGGAATAGGGAGTCTGGGAAGGTGCTTTCTATACTCCCTGCACTGTGGTCTGAGAAATCAGTCCATGCACACAGAATGACACTTTCAGATGGTTCTGTGTGTCCCATAGAGACCAATGAGAGAGGTGCCCACACACAACCATCTGAAAGGCCCAATGCACACGGGCGGATTTTTGCTGTGGAATTCCGCAAATGTCCGTCCATAGCATGCAATGTAAAATGATTCTTCCATGCACACGAGCGGAAATCATGCTCTATTTTCGTGCAGTACTCCCACGGACGGCTTCCAGTGCAGTCAACAGAAGCCATCTGACCCGCAGCAATTCCTTAATGTCAACTTCAAAATCGCCGGCGACATTCTCTGCAATGCGCATGTGCACTGGCCGGCACATCTGCAACACACAGAAGACCAATCCGGACAGGTACGCAGGGAAGTCACCGTCCAGCACTAGGTCTGATTCCGCTGCAGGATCTCGCATGCGGAATCCAACCCGGCCGTGTGCATGCAGCCATAGGGTCATGCTGTGTACACTCTGATTTCTTGGGGACACAGTGCTGGAATGGGGGACATGGTGAGTATAAAAAACAGCCCCCCAAACTCCCTGTTCCCTCACCTTTTAGCCCCATAACATAGTTTATGGATCTCAAGGGTGCTGATAGGTTCCCTGTACACCTCTTGGCTTTGAATTTACAATATTTAATATTAATAGCAAAAAAATTGGAAACACTTTGACCAATATTTCCAGATGGTTGTGGTACTGTAGCAGCTGACGAATACAGATTGTACATTTTCTGTGAAGCACCATGTATTTACTTACTGAAGGAAGAGCCCCTGGTAGGTCTGGTTGTTATATTGTGTAGACTTGTTATCAGACAATAATATGATGTAGGATTCTCCCAAGACACCACATCCACTATAAAAAGTCTGTTTCATCCTTGAAACACCTCCACAGTGCAGAATAAGGTGTTTGAAAATTGTGTGGTGAGAAGACTAATGCTCCTTTTACACGAGACGACTGCCGTTTAAACGAGCGCACCAGAGAGTGTCGTCACAGCTAGTCATTTGCGCTCGTGAAGAATGTTTAGACAGGCAGATCATCGCTGAGAATTGTTCATTTCTCGCTCAGAGTTTCACATTACTACGAGTAGGGAGTGCTTAGATGTAACAAGAAGTGAGAGAGCCAGAGATGATTTTTATGGAGGCTGAAACTGAGCGACAAGTGAAAAGTGAACAAAGTGCACGATGGCTTTGAATTTCTGAGCAATAATCATTATGTGTAAATGGGCCAATAAAAATAGCTTTTTTGAATAGAAAATGCTACCTACCATATAGTTAAAAGTCCTATTGTTGAGGTAAAAGAAAGTATGTGAACCTGATGATTTCATTGGGTTTTTTTCCTTTCAGAAGTAAATAAAATGTATGCTTATCCTATATCTTAAAGGTGTTGTGTGCGATAGATAGATAGATAGATAGATAGATAGATAGATAGATATGAGATAGATAGATGGATAGATAGATACATTGATAGATAGATAGATATGAGATAGATAGATAGATAGATAGATAGATATGAGAGAGATAGAAGATAGATAGATAGATATAGATAGATATGAGCTAGATAGATATGAGCTAGATAGATATGAGATAGATAGATAGATAGATAGATAGATAGATAGATAGATAGATAGATAGATAGATAGATAGATATGAGATAGATAGATAGATATAAGATTGATAGATGGATAGATAGATAGATGTGGACCCAAGCATTGAATATATACTATTTCAATAAAGGGTGGAGATATGTGGCTGGTAGACTTCTCTGGCTTCCCTTATCTCATGGTAAAACAACTAGATCACAAGCATCCTTCAGCAGCCAATGTTGACATTTTTGGCCCACGGAAATGCAGCATGTATGGTAATCTTAACAATACTTACTCTCCTTTCTATTTTTACAATTCTTTGTAATACCCATATCCCATGATGCAATGGAGTGTGTATCAGCCAATTATCATATACATTCACGATCTCCTGCGTGCCCTCACTGCAGACTGTAAGATAATTGTACTGTGCCTTAGGACCACCTTGAATTCGTAAATTACACAACTGCACTTATGAATGTCCACAAACCACGATACATTAATCCTTATTGTAAACTTGGTCGAAAGCATACAATGTCCTGAAGACCAAATGAGGCATAGAATAGTCAATGAATGCCAAAACAGTACATAAAGTCCCTGCTTCCTGTGTCCTGAAAAAGTATCACATGATTCATCCAATGTAATGTATGTTTAACAAGTAGAGATTCAGTCACAGGCTGCTTAATAATGCTCTGTGCTTGCATGTACTACTCACCGGTCAATGACATTGGTAGAATAGAGGAGACGACCAAGTAATGCCACTCTGTTTCCTGGCATCTCAACTCGCCCATAGGTGGATACTGTGTTTCTGTGGCCGGGTTGAGACACGAGGAAATGGCAGGTGTGGATAAAATGCTGTAAACTAAGAATGCTTTCTAAAATAGAAGTGCTAATAGTTTATTTTTGTCAATTCACAAAATGCAGAACAAATGAACAAAAGAGAAATCTAAATCAAATTAATATTTGGTGTGTCCACCTTTTGCCCTCAAAACAGCTTCAATTCTTCTAGGTGCACTTGCACAAAGTCAGGGATTTTGTAGGATTATAGTCAGGTGTATGATTAACCAATTATACCAAACAGGTGATAATCACCATCATCTTGAAACACAGTCATTAACTAAAACAGAGACAGCTGTGTTGGAGGCTTAAAGCTGGGAGAAGAACAGCCAAACTCTACTACAAAGGTGAGGTTGTGGAAGACAGTTTCATGTTACAGGTCACACACCATGGCAAGATGGAGAACAGCAAGAAGACACAAGGTAGTTATTCTACATCAGCAAAGTTTCTTCCAGGCAAATATTTCAAAGCAAACTAGGGTTTCAAGATGTGCTGTTTAAGCTCTTTTGAAGAAGAACAAAGAATTGGCCAATATTGAGGACTGTAGATGCAGTGGTTAGCCCAGGAAAGTTATTGCAGCAGATGAAATGCACATCGTTCTAACTTGCCTTCAAAACTGGAAGATGTCCAGCAATGCAATCTGCTTAGAACTGGCGGAAACCAGTGGGACACTACAATTGCGGCCTAAAAGCCCTGCCTTCATTGTATAAACTAGGCCAAGCGACTCAACTATGCATGAAAACATAGGAGCTGGGGTGCAAAAAATGGCAGCAGGTGCTCTGGACGAATGAGTTAAAATGTGAAATATTTGACTGTAACAGAAGGCAGTTTGTTTGCCGAAGGGCTGGAGCAGTACAATAATGAGTGTCTGCAGACAACAGTGAAGCATGGTGGAGGTTCCTTGCAAGTTTGGAGCTGCATTTTCAGCAAATGGAGTTGGGGATTTGGTCAGGATTAATGGTGTCCTTAATACAGACAGATACCACTGGTCAGCAAATTTTTAAAAGGTCTTGTTACTGAAATAAAACTAGTAATTTATTATCAATTTTTATGTGCTCAATACGCATGTGACAGTCAAAATGCAAAATTGACTCTATTATTTTTGTAATCTGCAATAATTGTTTACATCACGAAATGCATGCCAATAGTAATAGGCCTATGGTCAATACCTGTAAAAAATCAGGTCATAGACTACGTCTTAGATTTCTTTGCCTGTCTATTGTACAGCTGTTCGGGGGCATCTCTGTGGAGTGTCCAGCAGTAGTCAGGCAGGATGGTACGGGACCATTTACCTTGGTATCTTTGTTCTATTGTTGCAATATGTTGATGAAAATGTTCGCCATGTTCATCACTAACCATACCTCAGTTGTCTGGAAAGAAATCCAGATGGGAATGAAGGAAGTGGATATTTAGAGACACATTGAAGCCAAGTTTTTGATACTGCATCAGCATGTCTTGTACTGGTTCCTTGTCGTTTCTCCCTAACATCCCCGAGAAAGTTTGTAGACACTAGGCGAAAAGCATTCCATGCTTGTTTGGCATCACCCTGCAGCAAGTTGTTAAACTGGTTATCTTTGAAGAATTCTCGAATCTAAGGACCCATGAAAACTCACTCTTTAATCTTTGCCTCCCTGAGTCGAGGAAATTTTTCATGAAGGTACCAGAAAGCTGGCAAAGTCCGGTCCATGGCTTTCACCAAGTTCTTCATCAAACCTAGTTTGATGTGAAGGAGTGGTAACAGGCTTTTGTGAGCCTTGACCAGAGTTGGGTGCTGGATATTTTTTCTCTCCAACTGCTACATTTTGTATGTACACTGGTAATGTTGGAGTTTACATGGTGTACTGGTTATGTTGGGGTTAGGTGTGAGATAATGAGCTCAGAGGCAGTTACCAATCACATGATGGTGACATCACAGGTCCTGTAAGCACACGGCAGCTGTCTGGCTCAAACTGTAAGGCCTCATGTCCACGGGCAAAAGAAGAATTAAAATCTGCAGCGGATTTTAACTCTACTCCCGCCCACGGATCCGCATCCCATAGGGATGCATTGACCACCCGCAGGTAGGTAAATACCCGCGGATGGTCAATAAAAGTGATTTAAAAAAAAATGGAGCATGAAAAAATCTGGACCATGCTCCATGTTCGTGCGGGTCTCCCCCGCGGGCTTCTATTGAAGCCTATGGAAGCTGTCCGGATCCGCGGGAGACCAAAATCGGAATTTACTCACCTGCTCTGGATCTTCCCTTCTCCGCGGCTTCATCTTCTCTCCGTCGCGGCCGGATCTTTTTTCTTCGGGCCGGCGCATGCGCGGGGCACGCAACCGACGTGCCCTGCGCATCCGCCGAGCCAAAGAAAGAAGATCCGGCCACGACGGAGAGAAGATGAAGCCGCGGCGAAGGGAAGATCCGGAGCGGGAGAGAATTGAGTTAATTCTTATTTTTATGCCTCATGTCCGCGGGGCAAGAGGGACCCGCTACGGATTCTCTATGGAGAATCCATAGCGGGCCTGATTTTCCCCGTGGACATGAGGCCTAATTGTAACTGTAAGGATGTTGTTACATTCCTACTGGATTCATTTATATGGTGAAACATCGAAAATGAACTATATGAAATATCTTCAAAACGAGAGACAATAAAAATTGTTCATGGTCATATTCGTGTTCAGCACACCACGATACTACAGATTAGGATCTTTTTAAGTCAGTAACAATTTTAATCTTGACCATTTTATATAGCCATTATGCAATACCATAATCCTCGATACGGTCCACCTCCATTCACTCAGCAATGATATGTAAAAGCACAAGAGTGATCCTCGCTGGGATGGCTTGCGGACACTGATGTCCCCGACAGTCGTTCCATGTGAAAAGAGCTTAAGACCCTACACCTGCTTTAATTGACCAGTGCTGTCTACATGAGCAACACTGGCCAGTAGGAGCAACATGTAGTGTACCAATGCATACTAATACACAGTGTGCATCAGGTAGTCGGAGAAGTGGTGCAGCAATCTTTGTTTTTCCAGGCCCAGAGAGTCACTTTAGGGGAAGGCTGCTTTAATTCCTTTCTTAGCATATAGAATCACTGATTTAATGACCAGTACAATAGATAGACCAGTACTGTATAGATGACCGGTACCGTATAGATAGAGTAAAATATCACGGTGACTCACTAAATCAATCATAAGTAAAATACAAAGAAAAATAGCAGCTAAATTGCTAATCCCCAGATCTTGAAGGGAAGCAGACAGTCCCTCAATATTGGAATGGTTAAAAGAGATAAGTACCATTAACGCTTTTGAAGGATACAAAAGTGTTTGGGAAGGGATCTTAAAGAAATTCCTTAATACCTCGTACATAAAACAACTGGTTAAGCTTTTAAGAAAAGTTAATTTAATCTATATCTGTTTAACATTCTGAATCTTATAATGTACTTGTTTTTAAGTTAGAAAGTAAGGTTAAAAAAACCAAACTTCTGTTAAACAAGTTTCCAGCAGAATGGATGTTGTTTTGGATCACACTTGTTTCCTTGTGTTACCTTGTCCTTCTCCTTGTATCATTTAGGTTTATTTTTTATTCCCCGTTCGATTATAATTTGTTACCACTTATCCTTTGAAAACTAATAAATGAAGAATATATATTATGTATAGCTATAGCTATCAAATAATTCCACAGTCCGTAATACCTCAAGCTTATGATAAATCAATAAAAAAAGAGGGGTACAATAAGGGTACAATTATAATATATAGTAAGCGGAGATAGGAGAAGGGGCAAGACCCAGATACTGTCATATAGGGTAATGGCAAGCAGAGGTGTAACTTGAAACTGCTGGGCCCCATGCAAAATCTGGAACTGGGCCCCCAACTACTGTGTTTCCTTGTGTTTCACCCACTGGAGGGATGTATCTCTTAAGAAGTGACTTGTGGAAAACCCTATGAACCTTCCACGTCATATGCCATGGGGTTAATGACTCTGGTGACTGCAAACGGTCCCACAAACTGAGGAGCTAGCTTTAGTGAGGGTACCTTTAATGTCAAATTCCTAGAAGACAGATATACCAACTGACCCACGGCAAATAGTTCTGAAGCCGTACGTCGGCTCATGCTCCGTCCCTGCATAACCACCCACGAATGCTCTAGGTTATTACACACCTTGCCACACTTCCTGCAAGTTCTGCATAAGCGTGTCTGCCAATGGATTGTTGGAAGAGGAGGAAAACAAGACAGAAAAACAGGGGTGACACCCATAGTTGCAGTAGAAAGGAGAAATACCCGACGCAGAACTAGTCCAATTGTTTATGGCAAACTCTGCCAGCGACAAATAGTCAACCCAAAGATTCTGCTGGTCACTTACATACATTCTGAGATATTGCACAAGCTCCTGGTTTATACATTCAGTCTGCCAATTGGTTTCGAGGTGAAAGGCAGAGGAGTAAGACAACCCGATTCCTAAGCACTTGCAGAAGGACTGCTAAAACCGGGTAACGAATTGCACTCCTCGTTCAGAAACAATGTCTATCGGAACACCATGAAGACTCTCAATCTCCTTGATAAATATGACGACTAACTATGGTGCTTAGGGTAGCTTCTTCAACGGTATAAAATGGCCCATCTTAGAGAACCTGTCAACCACTGCCAGAATAACTGAACAGCCTTGAGACACAAGTAAATCCATAATAAAATCCATCGACAGATGAGACCACAGTCTATCTGGAACAGGAAGAGAAAGAAGCGGCCACTCAGGCCGTCTACATACACTCTTCCCCCGGGCGCAAGTGGAGCATGACCTAACAAACTCGAGACATCTGCACCACCAATACAACCGGGAACACAGTTCCAATGTACCTCGGACCCCTGGATGACCAGCCAGGATAGACGAATGGACCTCCTCCATGCAGTGCACTGGGAATGAACAACCTCCCTTCCGGGAGGTCCTCGGGTGCCATCTATTGGGCCGCCAGGAGTCAAGTGGAGAAGTCAGATGTCAGAGCTGCAACCAAAACACCGAGGGGCAAAATACTCTCTGGCTGGGAATCATTCACTTCAGGGACCCCAAAACTGCGCGACAAGACATCTGCCTTCACATTCTTAAGGCACATAAGTAACCACATAATTGAAATTCGTGAAAAACAGAGCCCAGCTTGCCTATCGGGCATTAAGGCACTTAGCAGACTCCAAATAAACCAAATTCTTATGGTCCGTAAGGACTGTAATAGGGTGCCGGGCCCCCTACAGGAAGTGTCTCCATTCTTGGAAGGCCCATTTTATAGCTAACAATTCCCTATTACCAATATCGTAATTGCACTCTACCGGGCTAAATTTCTTATAGATTTGTAAGAATATAGGGACCCAAAGCACTCACAATATGGTATATAAACTCCCACCAGGGAGGAACCATGTGAATCCCAAAGTCATGCAATAGCCACAGTTAGGTTGTGAACCGTCAACCACTGTATCAACCAATGTAAAGAAGTGTGGCAGCATAAAATGGTGCAAGATGATATTGGTAATAGCAAAATACTTTATTATTTCATGAAGCAAGAATCAGGCAACGTTTCGGCCTATAATTGGCCTTTGTCAAGCCACTTGTTTCTCATAACAATGCAGGGAGTCCATGCTGGAGCTCCACAGCTCCAGCTCCACAGCTATCAGAGGGTGAAGGGTGTGCCAAGAGAACATTCCACACATCATTCAGCACATCATTCTCCACCTCCATCATCCTGAACTGCTGACACCTAGTTTAGTACCGCTGACCATCCCTTATTTAATGTCACTCAGATTGCTTGATTTTGTCATTATAATGTGGATTTCCACTGAAACAAATCCACAGAACATTTGCTCACTTGAGTTTATGCTGCACTCCAGGGTCATGAGTCTAATTTTCATACAGGAAGCTACAATCATCAAAGTGGCCATTTAGTGTATCTCCATCCCCTTATTGCGCCAGTCTTTTGTTTCTTAGTGTTTATTATATTTTTGAGGTATTATGGACTATTCATTTGTTTATTATCTTTTCTTTTCGAATTTTATTATGAATGGTTAAAAGTTATGTTTTACTGAGATGTGTCCCCGAGATATTCCATTTATTAAATATTATAACTACATTTAAAATATCCATCAATTTTAGAGTGCAGAATCTATTGGATTTCTAATGATACCATGTATGAAACCTATCTCATGACATTATGAAACGACAGTCAAACCTATGTGAACCAGCTTAAACTAAAGCGTTAAACGTAAGATGCTCTTCACATCTGTAATGAGGAATCCTTTGTGAATTCTCAGGAGGAAGGAACTGCTGAAGAAATGGTCCCTTTGGCTTTGTTTCTGAATGTTATAGCTCATTTGTAATCTTTGAACTTTGTGTGGGTGGCAAAAGCTCCCCAAGGAGTAGTCTAAATGAATAAAAAAGGGTAAGATTACGCAAAAAATCATTGAAATGAATAGGGAAGAACACATTTTATATAAAAAAGTAAAGCAGTATAGATAGATTCTAGAGTGACTCCGAGGAATGGCTTGCTGATCGAAACCAAACGTTTAGTGTAATGGAGGAAAAGTTTCCATCATGGAAAGGAGGAATCTCACTTTCTTTAAGAAATGACTTAAACAAAACTTCTTTTAAGACCAGGATGGGAAGATCTGTTAAATGTTGTGAGATGTCCAAGACCTATAATAATATTTCTAGAAGAACAGTACCAGTGAATAAAACAGATACTGACATGTGCCCAAACATTTGCAATTCAATCTGGAGCTTGCCCCATGTGTCAATGTAGTACGGTATGTAATGAAATAAATGCTAAATGATATAGTTCCATCTGTGGTGGGAAGAACACCAAGAGAGGTGGGTCTTGGATATAAAGAATAGTGTTGCTCGTTGTGATTAGCCGGGCAGTAAAATCTCCCGGATTTTTGCCAAATCGGATTAGTTAGGCATGAGCCAATTTTTGGCGAAAACCGTGTAAAAAAGAATTTGCCAAAATGCCTGTTGCAGAGTGTAGCCAATCAGCAGCCAGGGTGCTTTGATAATGTCACTAAATGTGTCCTCCATCTTGCACATGGGCAGCACTTTCATTTGATGTCTGGGAAAACAGCACACAGTAAGACTCACTCAAAGGCAGCACTTTAAAGGTCCATTTAGATGGGACGAATGTCGGGCAAACGATGCCCGACACTCATCCCTGCATACACTCGCTCCTATACTGTTGCATGGGAGCTGGTATCACTGGCTCACTCACAGAGTGGCCAGCACAGGGGCAGGGAGGCTGCAGGAGATTTCACTTCTCGCTCCCCCCCGCCCCCTCCATTGACCTAACATAGCGGCTATTCAATTGTGAACAGCTGTTATTTACACTGAACGATCATCGTTCAGCTCATCGCCCATCGTTTATGCAGCATAAACAATGGATGATGAGCTGAATGATGATCGTTCAGTGTAAATAGCAGCCGTTCAGTACTGAACGTCCGCTATATTAAGTCAATGGAAAGGGGTGGGGGAGAGCGAGGAATGAAATCTCCTCTAGTCTCCCCGCTGTGAGCCAGCGATACTAGCTCCCATGCAGCAGCAGGAGAGCAAGTATGTGTGGGGACGAGTGTCAGGCATTGTTTGCCCGACATTTGTCCTGACTAAATGGGCCTTTACACAGAGTGAGAAATTGTTCCCGTAAGCCACATGTGTCAAACACAAGGCCCGCTGCCTCGTGTTATGTGGCCTGCGGCGTGCCGATGCCACCCACCACTGCAGCAGTTACCAGCTGGGGTGCCACAGCTGATGTCAGTGTGCAGCCAGGATCCTCCTCCCCTGAGTCCCCTGCTCTTCAGTTCCGCAGGAGAGGACTCGGGGAGGAAGCGTTCCGAGCACACACACTGATGTCAGTGTGCATCCGGGAATCAGCGCGAGAAGAGGAGGAACGGTGCTGACAGCAGGGGGGGCTTATTATTGTTACTGAAAGGGCTTATTACTGGCGGGGGGGTCATTACTGGGGGAGGGCTTATTATTGTTACTGAGGGGGCTTATTACTGGGGGGGTCATTACTGAGGGGGGCTTATTACTGGGGGGGCTTATTATTGTTACTGGGGGGCTTATTATTGTTGCTATGGGGGGCTTCTTATTGCTGAGGGGGGCTTATTACTATTACTGAGGGGAGCTTATTATTACTGAGGGCGGCTTATTATTACTAAGGGGGGGGGGTTAATGTTGCTATGGGGGTATTACTACTGAGGGAGTTAATATTACTAATTGGGCCACTGTGGGGGGTCATTATTTTTACTGGGGCCACTATCAGGGTCACTATTAGGGCTCATTCATACAGGTGTAATTGTATTTCGGTCGCGCAAATACGCTGCGTATTTGCGCTATCGAAAATCGCTTAGGCCTGTATATGTGCCTTTCCAAAAATGAACGCACGTGGGCCCATTGAAATGGTGCGCAAATATGCAGTGAATACATAGGTTTCCTGCGCAATCACCACGTATTTGCGCGCCCCATGCACATGGGCGGAAATTCCACGGCGGGATTTCCCACAGAATTTCCGCCTGTGGAAGCTGCCATAGGATTGCGTTAGAAAACGCAATCCTATGCAGACTGCCGCGATTTGTCCACACAGAATCTCGTGCAGAAAACAAATCGCGGAATGCTCTATTTCTGTGCGGGGCTCACAGAGCCCTGCACAGAAATGTCACTCCCCGGCCGCTGGCTCCGCTCTGTGCATCGCTGGCTGCCCGGCAGTCGGCACATCACAGAGCTGGAGCCGCCGGAGCAGGTAAGTACCGCGCTGGTTCCTGCAGGGGCACGGGTCGGGTCCCACTGCGAGAAGCAATTTTGGGGAGGAGAACAGTGCTCTCCAGATGTGTGGCTGTATTCGCATGCAATTTGGGAGGTTTGGGCTGCATTTGGGACCTTCTGTAGGGTAAATTAGTGAACCCGATATTTACTCCCATTGACTTTAATGGGAGTCGGAATCAGCTGTCCTGATTAACAATGATTTTGGTCAAATCAGCGCAATCCCGACACAAATGTGTTATACCACTTGTCGTTCATCATTAATAGAGAAAAAATCTGGTGCTATGTAAAGAAGTTGGGTCTTTGTATTTGATATGCCCAAACAAAATCTAAGTTGACATAAAGGGTCTCCAAGGCCACAGTTAAAGGGTGCAATTAGTGCAAATGAAAACTGACCCTAGTGGCAAATAATTGGCTCCAAGACCTTCTCTAGAAGGGTCTTCTATATATAAACTGATCACTGGTTGTCCTCCAACTTTCTTGCAATAAAATAATTTTTTCCTCAAAGACAAAGGGTGTGGTGGTCATGTTTTAATATAGTAAGATACTTAGTAACTACATTGATTGCTAGGTTTGTAACCATAAGGAAAATTTGTTATGCTAAGAAGCCTAAGTCATTAACATTCTAATTAGCTCTGCGGGTTGAGTCAGTTGACATGCTCTAGAATGACTTCCTCTCGGTCCATAAAGACTCAGCATGAATAAAGGCTACAGTATTTGTGAAGAGAATGTTCTTTAATGTATAGAGACAGGATGTAACCATTGTTTTTCAGCTAGAACCTTCATAAGCCCATCCTGTTATATCACAGGTAAATTACTGTAAGGTTGCTCTTTCCCATTATTTATCTGCTCTTTCGTAAGACCTACCGGAATCTGTTGTTGTCACAAGTGCTGTAGGAAATAATTCTACAGAGCTCTTCCTCCATCCCTGTTTACTCTATAAACATTACCCTATATTTTTCATCAAGGAAACCTCTGCTAATAGTCTCCAAATGAAAGTAGCAGGATAGTTCACTAGAAGCAGCTGCCAAGATGTCATCATCATGGCTTCGACTCAATAAATACCTTTCCGGAAAACTCTGAAATCAGTTATTGAAATGCTCACTCTGTAGGAAGACTTTACGTAACTATTACAAATTTAGCTTTTTAGTTAAGATCCATGTTTTTTTGCTTTCACATGCCCTAATGATTGGGCATTAGCGGAAAGCCAGAAGGTCAAAGTTTGTTGTCCATTTTATGCACCATTCATGGTGTCATCCAGAGCCAAGATCCCTAGAACCCTAATGGAACCCCAATGTAGGGGGCAAAGTCATAGCTAATCTTTCCTTTGCACAGGGCAAAGATTCAGTTTGATAGCCCTAGCCCTGTATCTAAAAGCCCTATGCAAGGCTCAGTGATTTGTTTTCGTGGGCTAGCCATTTTGTTTAACCTAAAGCTATTGACACTACTCTTGAAGTTAAATGGATCCAGGATATTTGCTCATGGTACCAATCTAGGGAGGTGTTTAATTTAGTCACTTCACCACAGTTTTTGCCATCAGGGCCTTGACTAAAGATCCTTGTATCTATTGATAAGTTGACATTTGGGTGAAATTCACTGTACTTGTACAAAGATGAGTTTGATAATTAAGGTCAATTTCGATCATAACTCTCTTGAAGGAAAACTGGACTTAGTGCCCATAGCAGCTAATCAGTGGTCAGATTTCTTCTTTGTTAACAGGTTAACGGATTTCATAATTGATGTGCTCTCCTTAGGGTAGATGTCAATATCAGATAGGTCGAGGTCTGATTTTTGCCACTCGGCTAATTAGCTGTTTGAAGTGCTTGCTGTGATGTGGCACATGCCACATCCCCTTCATTGTTAACTAGGCACAGCTCGACACTTTTGGAATAGGCTGTGCCTGATATTACAATTTACTACTGCTCGCTTTGAAGTGAATAGGACTGATCTGTAATACTAGACATGTTCACTACTAAAGTACAGAGCTAGGTTTAGTAAACACTTTATGTAGGGGGCACAATGCTTATTTAGGCAGTAGAGTTCGACCCCAAGCAATCTAATATTTATTACTCTACCGAGAATGGTTGCTGTGGGCTACAAGGGTATTTAACCATAAGGGTATTTTTCTTGGAAACCTCATAATTCTGCTAATTTATGTAGTCATGTAAATTACCATAAACCTTTGCCCAAAACCTCTCCAAATTATTATTCTTGGAGATGAAAATCAGGTTCAAATAAGAAAGTTCAAAATTATCTGGAAATTCGTTTGAAATCACATAAGTATTTCCTTTAACAGTTCATATTTATGAATACATAGTAAATTGGTCACAGGATGCACTGGTCTTGTTGAACTGGAAATTCTTGGAACTCTACTAATAATCATAATGAAAGGGTGTGAGTATTCGTCCTCGCCTTTTGTTGTCATGCCATATAAACATCTTTAAAATATGCAAATGTAATTCAAGTTCACAGACAGACTGGCTATAAATGAATTACCAGGAAGCACTAGAGAGCAGTATAGAAAATGTCATATTTGCGCTTATTTTAAGAAAAAAATACCACAAAGTTTCTCCTTTGAGCTGCACCACTTCTCTGGAATGCGCCACCCTAGACCATCAGATTAAAGGGGTTTTCTGGGCAAAAACTATTGATGACCTATCCTCAGGATAGGTCATCAATATTTAATCACCAGTTACCTGCCCTTGGGATTTCCGGTCATCAACTGATCACCCGGCCCACTGACAGTGCAGTGAGTATGAGGTCATCAAGGTTGGGACAGGAAGTGCCATAGTGGCCTTCACTCCCATTGAAATGGATGGCAGTTAAAGCCTTTTATTACACTTTTGTGTATAACCCTGGTGTCAGAGGTGGAATTGCCAGAAGTGTAATAACTGCCTTCAGCTTCAATTGATTTCAATGGGAGTAAAGCCTAATATGGTATCTCTGGTCCCAACCCCCATGTCATCTAGCCTGATGCACTGACAGTGGATTGGGCGATCAGCTGATCACTGGGAACCTTAGCAGTGAGTCTCTAGAGATTAACTATTGATTACCTATCCTGAACATAGGTCATCATTAGAGATGAGCGAACGTACTCGGTAAGGCCGATTTCGCAATTGAGCACCGCGATTTTTGAGTACTTCACTACTCAGGTGAAAGGATTCGGGGGTCGCCGGGGGCGTGGCATGGTGGAGCGGGGGGTAGCAGTGCGGAACAGGGGGGAGCTCTCTCTCTCTCCCTCTCCCCCCCACTCCCCTCTGCAACACCCCGCTCACCCACGGCGCCCCCCGAATCTTTTCACCCGAGTAGTGAAGTACTCGAAAATCGCGGTGCTCGATTGCGAAATCGGCCTTACCGAGTACGTTCGCTCATCTCTAGTCATCATCAGTTTTTTTCCCGGAAACCCCTTTAATTCCCAAAGCTCACTGTTTCAAGTGTCTAAAAAGGCATCTTTTTAAAGAGGCGTACCACATTCCCTTAATCTATGTCTTCCCTATTTACCCCAGTTCTATATTCCCCTTTGGAAATCTTATCCCCTTTATTCCACTGCATCCCCCACACCCCATATGCCTTAATGCACTTCATATCATAAACAGATACTAGCTGGTGACTGACTCAAGCAGCTTTATGTATACTAACCTATTTATTTAAAAGATGGCTGAATCACTACACAGAACAAACACTTGTACCTCTTGTTGCACCCTATTTTGTTATAGAGTGTAAGCTCTTGCGAGGAGTGCCTTCACTCCTATTGTTCAAACTTTCTATTGGTTTAATACTGGATGTCTTATTTTGTCTATGTTCCCTCTGACTTGTAAAGTGATGTGGAATATGTTTATTATTATCATTTTTATTATAAAATTATTCTTTACATAAATCTTAATCACATTATGAAAATGCAAATTTTAGGGCAGATTAACTGAAACTGTTTAATAGTTAGACAGTGCAAATGTAGACTACATAGTCTTAACCCCTTAATGACCGGACATACGTTTTTTGACAGCGGCCGTTAAGGGGCTTTATTCTATTATGTTAAGGGGCTTTGACTGCATTGCATTAGAAGATAGCAGTTGCTCGGTTGTCGGATGATATAACACTGCGGACCGAAGAAACCTGGGATCCTGGTGTTTAAACCTTTACCTGCCGCAGTCAGTGTGATCGCAGCATGTAAAAGGCAGACAGAGGGAGGGGGCACCCTTTGTCACCCATTGGTCCCCATGATGTGATTGTGGGGTTCCAATGGGTTGCTATGGCACTTGGAGGCTTGGATATAGCATTCAGGTCTGCTAGCTGGGTTGGATATGAGGCTCAGCCTCTGACTGAGCTTTATAGGCTTTCTAATGCACTAGTATACTGATTTATAGTAGTGTACTAGTACCAGTGCTTTTTGTGGTGCAATGTGCCACTTACTACTGTAGTATGGTAAAAGGGATTGAAGTTGGTCAAAATATTTCCGTGAGCTGCATGGGATTTACAAACTTCATCAGCGCGCTGAGGAGACATGTTGGCTCGTTGCTTTTGCATGAGCTGCATGTGATTTACGAACTTCAGCAGCTCGCTGAGGAGACATGTTCACTCATTGCTTTCACATATGAGCTGCACATAATTTACAAACTTCAACTGCTTACTTAGAAGATATATTGGCTTTTCGCTTTCACATATAAGCTGCATGTGATTTACAAACTTCAGCTGCTTGCTAAGGAGACATGTTGACTCATTGCTTTTACATATGAGCTGCACGTAATTTACGAATGTCAGCAGCTTGCTGTGGAGACATGTTGGCTTGTTGCTTTCGCATATAAGCTGCATGTGATTTATGAACTTCAGCTGCTCGCTGAGGAGACATGTTTGCTCGTTGTTTTCGTATACCAACTGCACGAGATGTACAAGCTTCTGCTGCTTGCTGAGGTGAAATCATGGCTTGTTGCTGTATCAAGTAAGCTGTATTAGCTTCACGGTGGCTTTGAACCCTCTGTGGTGACATGTTTGCACAACAGCAAAGGTTTGTTTCAACACTGAACAGCGGTTCATGATTAGATGAAGGCTGGACTGGTGTTGGTGGCATTAGCACTTGAGATGACATGATATCACGTTCAGGAGATGTGAAAGACTATGCTTCAATGTTGTTGGTCAATATGCAATGTCAGCTATGTATGTGTACATTTGTGAGGTGTCATTTATTGAAGTCTCCACACAGGTGACCAGCTGTGTCAAAACCAGCTACAAACTGCCAGACTTAATACTGCTATATCTATTGTAACTGAGGCAGCGGGGGGTTTGTGGGGATGTAGTCCACCTGTAATCCCTCATTCAGTGCACAGAGATGAAGGAACCATGATGACATCATCATCATGTGATCTAGGGCGGAGCTCAGAGCCCTGGTGATTGATCACATGATGGTGACATCATCACATGTAACTCACACAGTCACTCAGTCACTCATCACTCACAGACAGGTGGTCATTAGTATTTTGATTAGAAGAGTTGTACAAGCTACTGATAATAATCATATCCCCTAGTGGAACATAAAAAAAAGGTAAAGTATAAAAAAAAGTTAAATTCCAAAAATAAATATGCTAGAACCACACCTTTCAATGTGATGTAATTGCTTTAATTACTCATTCTTTTCAAATTCACAGCTTGCTGTCAGTGAACAAAAACATTCTAGTGGTGGCATGGTGATAGTTATCACTGTTGCTTTGCAAAATTAGAGGTCCTAGATTTGAATCTGACTATGTCTCTCCATGACTGCACTATCATAATCTCCCTAACTGCAGTTTTAATGTGGCTGAAGAGGCTCTCTTGCAAATCCTGCAACAACAAGTCAGAGACGAGCTTGCAGCACTGCCTAGCTTGGAGGAAGTCAGCAAAGCCATCAGCCAATTAAAAAAAT